>NC_140482.1:0-1200000 GCF_051167445.1 Perissodus microlepis | reverse complement strand
AAGAGGTGTCAATCATGCAAATTGACCAAAAGAAACCAAAGTTACAGCCCCTCAGAGAATTAAACGCTCCATGCGCACGGCAGAAGAGGGCCAATACTATGTAAATGTGTGGTTAATTCTTCAAAAACATATATATATATATAAATATATATATATATTTAAAAAAAAAAAAAAAAAAAAAAGAAGCTTTTTTAGGCCTGTTAATAAAATTAATTAATTTCTGCTCTTTAAGACCTAAAAAATTCAACTGGCATGGTGTCCAATTGTGTGCCAAAATTGGACATTCATTGTTTTCAGCTAGAAAATAAAACTAAATAGTGTACATGGCATTAGTAATACAACTATGGTGGCCATTTATATCAGTTCTTCCAATTTATGAGTCAAGAGGAGAACATCGAACTGTCTTTGCACAACTACTTACAATGATATTTCCCTTCACACTGTTTAAATAAAACCCCTTAATTCTGAACAATTCTTGTATTTCTTTATTTCTCTTCTTATTTCCTGTGCCATACTTTCTGTTTCCTGTTGAAAACAAAGCAAATCTTAATCTCAATGAGATTGCCAATCTGATTTGAGCTAATAAAAGAACAACGAGTGTGCAAAAACCGTGGAACAAGCATCCATCTCTACGCAACAACTGTCTTCCGTGTCCAGCCCGTTTAATCCACAGCGGGGAGCGGATCACTCCCTCTTAATCCAATCAACATCAACTCTCACATGAGTAGATAAGGTGGGGAGAGGTAACCGCTGTGTGCTAGCCGAGAGCCAAGGAATGCCACATCTTTACCTTGCAACAGGAGAAATGCATCACGTGATACGGCGAGGATGGGATTTTTGTACATTTTGAACTTTTATAAAACATCTTTAAAAAGATCTGGAACATGTATCCGGATTATTGGAAGGAAAATTAGTCTAAATCTAAAATGAAACCTACATCCACCCTCTCTCTAAAGGTGTAAAAGCTTTAATTCATGCCCTTTCCACTCACACGCGTGCACCACTGCCAAGACGCCAACAGCGTCTTTTGATGGCACAGTGTGACATCAATCAGCAGATACACGACCGCGCAGGAGAGCGCGGGCACGTTGATTTGAAACCATAACTGCCTAATGAGCGTCAGAAGAGTGAACGTGTGACAAAAGGCTGCAAAGATATTCAGAGTGAAACGGTGAAAGTTAACAGACCGAGGCTTCAAAGTGATAATCAGACATGCAAATAAGAATCCATCACACCGACAACACGCAGCTCAACACGGCCAGGACAGATCTCTGCAGCATCCAACACGAAATGAACCCGCTCCCCTGTGCAAGAGTTGAAATGCAAAATAAGCAAAAACAGCAAAAATGTAAAAACACAGTTCGCCTACCCATGTTTTCAGCTGTTGTGGAAGCTGGTCCGGACACTGTAAGTGACTGTAAGGTGATGTCCACAGGTTGTCTGGAGAGGGGAGGGGGGAGGCAGAATGAAAACAACTGCACGTCCTGTTCTGGAATCAGAGGGAGGAGGAGGGGGGTGGCGTGTGACGTCACCCCAGGGGTTAGAAATGGATAAGGGTTCATTAATCCAAACGCACAAGAGAAGTGTCCTGGTCAGTTCTTCGTGCCTAATTATAAGACAGACGTCCACTTTAACAAAGCACAGCCCAGCTTTAACTCATTTAAATCTGTTTTACATTTGTTTGTTCGCTCATTGAATATTTATGTATGTATTTTTTTCTTTTTAAATAGCTTATTATTTAATTATTTATTTACTGGCAATAAATAAATAAATTATTCATGAAAATATTTCTTTCTTTTTTGCTCATAAAATTATCATATGACACCCATAATCACTGACTCATGAGTCATAATAACAATTTTGAATATACAACTTATATGAAAAATATTTCTGAAAAATATTTACATTTTTTCAATATTTATTTGTCAATAAAAATAGTATATTTTAACATGAGCTTGTTTTTATTTATAGTTTTCATTTTTAATTGAATATTTTTTTTAACTGAAAAGATTTAATTACCCGATGTTCTCTAATGTGTTCCTGTGACTTTCATAATCATAATGAATTGCAGACAACAAACATGTTATATTGTCTTATAACATGTTTTTTAAATCATGTATCTATTTATTGATAAATGTGAATTTTAAAATTAATTTGCATTTATTTACTCTATTTACTGGCTAATTAGTTAATTAATTGGTTAAAACAACAAGTGCAAGTCATTCCGATGTGTCACCACTTTACAAAGACCTGGACGAAGAACCAAACCTTCATCTTTAGGAAATTGGTTACGAGGTTTAGAGGCAACCCAACCCCAACCAAGATACAAGCAACTGCTCCAAAACCAGCACCTTTATGCTCAAATAAAATTTGCAGTTGCCCACGTAGACGAGCCAAACACCATCTGGAGAAAAGTTTTATAGTTGAGGTGTTTGGCCACAGTTTGGAGTAGTAAAGGTGAGGTAAGAACAGTGTATCAGCTGTCATCATGCTCTAGGGCTGTATTGCTGCTACTGGTACTTCTTTAGCACAAAGTCTACCTCCATATTCTCCAACTTCACCTTAAATCAACAGTTAGATGGTTTCAAATGTGGACACAGTTTGGTGTTCCAACAGGACAATGATCCCAAATATACATCAAAACTGGTTTTGGAATGGAAAAGCAGGCTAACATTAAACTCCGAAAAGACCTTCTGAAAGCCTCAACCTCAAGCATTCTGAAAATTTGAAGACTATGTTTAAAGGTTGGGTCCATGCTGGGAAACTAAACAAATTAAATGAAGTCTACCAATTCAACGAAGAAGACTGGTCAAATATTTAGTTTTTCTATATTTAAATTTCAATTTTAGTTATATAGCACTAAATCACAACATCAGTTGCTCAAGGTGCTTAAAAGCTCTTTAGAAGCTCACTGAGGGGAAAAGTATCCAGTATTTCACAAAAAGATTAGAGAAAAGCCCAACAAGTAAGAACTTTAGTTTTTCTCGTATCCGCTCCCGTTAATCTCGCGACCCATCCGATTTATCTCATGACCCCGCAGAGGGGAATCAGAGGACTGAAATACCAAACGTCCCTTCTGAGCAGCTGAATACAGAGTACTGAAAGTGCTAGCATCACAGTTTCACTTCCTTTTTTTTTTTTGATAAGTAAGAAAAACACAAAATGCCTGCATTTTTTTTTAGTGTCAACACTTAATAATTAAATCATTTAATGAAAAATAAAACTGCATTTGCATCCACTACCCCAAAAATTCAGAAATAAATCTTCCAAGTCTGACACTAAAAGCTTTAATTTATGTTGAGATAAAAATTCGAATTAAACAAAGGTCCTACCAACTTGAATTACTTGGCCCAGTTTTATTTCTGAGTACAGAAATGTGCTGAAGAGCAGTTATATAATTGGATTTCCATCTCACAGCGATGCCACTAAAAATTACTACAGGCAAAGGAAGTTTCATGTGGACAGAAAACACTTTATTACAAACAGAAATCATATAAAATACACATCCTCCCGTTTAAAAAAAAATGGAGCAGCTTGGTGCAAACACAAACAAGATAAAACAGAATAGTCAACACCCCCCTCCCCCAGAGAACTCACACGAGTGGCTTTGAAGCCAGTGAAATGTCAGAATCGGAGAACCGCACTTTAGAAGTAACAACAACAAATCACTCTTGTTGTGTAGGCAGAGGCAGCCATGCAGGAACGCTCCCAAATCTGAACACAGGGAGGGGAGGGAGGGGGGAGGACGCGGGGCTGACAATGTTTTTTGTGGTTAAACTAAGTTGACAGGCATAAGAGGAGCTACTGCAGCATGAAACATCACCGAGCCAGAGGGTAAACAAAAAGAGATTAGGAGGAAACACAGGCGCAGGCTGTTTGAATACATTTGCATCACCTGTGGGGGCAAATTTACTGTAACTCTGACCCTCAGCTCACGCTGCTTCTCACTTTTTAGCGCCGAACCAACAGGATGTTTTGGGGGACTAAGTGCTGGTGTTTCATGCCATAAATTAAAAACCAATTTATGCAGTAGGGTAAACCTCGTGTTTCGCGTACTGCCACAGCCAGAGGTTTTTAATCTGGAGCAGCAGCCGACAGGTCAGGGATGTTCGTGTTTGGCCGAGCAGAAGTTTTGTTTTCTTCCTTGAAATAACTTCAAACTTCCTAAACCTGTTAGTTCTACATCAGCAGCTTGCAGAGGGATCAGAGCATAGATCTTCTCCAGATCAAACTGTTTACGGCGTCATAGCTTCAGCGGGATCACGGGCCAGTACTTGGGCTGCTTCAGGTCACAGTTTCTTTCAAAATTGAGTTGCATCGCCGCCTCCATGGCCATGATCTTGGCCGCATCCCCGCCGTACAGCTTCTTCATCTCGGCCGTGCGTCTTTCGCCGGGTCGCTCCAAGGGAGGGGCGACACTGCTCCGCAACGAGAAGCTGTGTAGGTCCTGATCGGCCGGCACGTAGCTGCCCTGCTGCTCCGCCTCCATCTGCTGCTGCTTCTCTGCAAGAACGACAACACAGACCATTTTTGGACACATACCAGACAGGCTCCTCACCTTAGACTAAACATCGGGAGAGGCTGCGCTTTTAAAAAATTGACCTTTTAAAGCACCTGCTCCCCTTTGTTTACTTACTGAGCTCCTCCCTGTGTCGCTCAGTCTGGGCGAAGTACTGCCGGAGCTCCTCGCTGATCTCCATGTTGCTCACATCGCACTCAATCTCGCTTTCCGAGCTACTTTCCTCTGCATCGTCCTCCTGGTCTTCGCTGTTGCTCTCTGCAGAGTTCCAGTCAGCATAGCGAGGCCGGTCACCGGGCCCCTCCTCCTGGTAGCAGCAGGGGCCGTAGGCAGCCTCCAAGGCCTTTCTGTAGGCACGCCTGTGCCTCTGATGCCACACCATGGCCTGCCGATAGTGCTGCCAGTATCGGCTGTACACCGGGCTGGAAAACCAGGACATCACAGTGCTTATGTCCTCCTGCTGATGAGAAAGAGGAGGTCTTCTCAGCTTGATCATTTCCCCAAGAAAATGTCCTCTCTGAGTGATCGCAGTGATTAGCATGCAAGAACATGAGCTAAAGAGTGCTCCTGAAAAAGCCTCGTTTGTCAGTTGAGGGTACAATAAGGGGCGTGATCCTACAAAATAAAAGCATTTCTATCTCAGTTTACTCACCATGACTGCAGACAGCTGCAACTTCTGAGATGTTCCTCTCTGTTAATGTTTCGTCATCGGTAAACCTGCAATTTATGAACAAAGTGCTTTACGAAGGCAAACCAGCCAACAGAGAGTAAAGTAGACACCGCAGGTGTTTGAGAAACTCTCAAAAACACATTGCGGATTAGCGAGGCGCGTGCTGACATCTGGCAAACAAAAATGGACGCTACGTACGTCACTTTTCACCCAGCCACACGCCAACAACACACTCCGACTTTTCACATCATTAATGTGTCAGTGTAAGCGTTTTGAGCCGATAAATGCCTCACATTATCAAACTCTTACCTCTGTGGAGCCAGCTAGTTTAGCATCTCATCTTACTTCCTCGGAGAAAATTTCCCAGCAGCCTTTGAGTCCCTGCACAATAACTGCTGGCTATTTGGCGCCACCCAGTGGATCCTGTGCGAACATGCACCCACATTCAACAGTTGGATGTCGCACGTGACAATAAAAACGCCGCTGCATATTACAATTATTGGTGAATTTATTCACTTTCCTTTTTATGCTAGTAAAACGGTACGTTTAGTTTATTTCGCTGGCTTTGAGTTATTAACTTTACACGAGAGACACTCGCTTTGCTTTTTTTTTTAAATTACACATTTATTCATCTAATACAATTGCAAAATCTCACTACAACATTGTGAAACTCTAAGGTGTTTTGTCATGAAGTAAATAAGGTAAGTAAAGGAAATAATTTAGAGGTTTTTATTTGTTTTTGTTGATGTCATTTGTGCACTTGCCTAAAGTATGGTATTGCGCTTATTCTCGTCCCTCATCTAAAAGCTGTTTGCCAGACCATGCCAGGCCTTAGGGACCGCCCCACATTTAACGCTTCTTTTATGCTTCAGCAGGTGCAGTGTGAAGGCCAAATCTACTTGAAGACAGTGCTTGTTGTCAGATGGAGGAAGTGTTGCTTGTGCTATTGTTGGTCTACCAGCCAGAGTTCTAACATGCAAAGTTATGAAATGAAACTGAGTGTTAACAGCAATGCCCACTACAGCCACTGTACTTTCAGGTTTCTCCCATCCCTCATAAACTCCACTTATACTTCTTTCCCTATTCTGGCCAACTTGTCAACCAATCAGCATCTGACTTGCAGATCATCCATGTACACATGCAATTGGGAGACAGGTGGGTGAAAACACCTTTGAACAGAAATGCAAATGCTGATGAACAATGTTGACTATATAGTGTCTGTTCTTGTTCATAATACATCTGGCACAAACATTATTGTGACTTACTGTGCTGGACTGAAATAAAATGACCCAGCAGATGGTGCAGTTTTAAAACGGTTCACTGAAATTTATTCTGCTGCTTTTTTTCTTTTTCCTTTTTTTGTTTTCATCCACAAAGACACACATCTTGTGTGACACACATCTTGTGTGTCTTTGTGCATGCATGTGACCCCTGCTCTGACAATGAAAATGATTAAATTAGTAGCATTAAATTGTCAGTCTCTTAAAATCCATCCATTCTCTTCCGCTTATCCTTATCAGGGTCTCAGGGGGGCTGGAGCCTATCCCAGCTGCCACAGGTCGAGAAGCAGGGTACACTCTGGACTGACTGCCAGCCTGATGCAAAAAGATAGACAACCATTCGCACCTATGGGTTATTTAGAATCAACAATTCAACTAACCCCACTAAGTGCATGTCTGTGGACTGAGAGAAACCCACTCAAACATGGAGAGAACATGCACGCCACACAGAAAGGCCCCCATATTTTACGTTCTACTATAAATATTACACATACACAATAAATACACATTTCTAGATCTTTCCTGTGCTCTTGGGGGGCTCCAACCTGCTTATCAGTTTGCTTATGCTTCGGGGCCAGTTATGTTCACTAGGGACACACTTGAAATTCATCCAGTTAAAGTACACTGTTGTCGCGGCCATATTGAGACAGAGGTCTTGCATGAAAGCGTGGCGTTATAAGCTGTCAGCTAAGGGTTGCGGGTTGGTTAGTAGCCTGCAGATGCAACTCATATATTCAGCAAGCTAGCAAAATCCAAGGTGTTGCACATGATTTTTGATGGTGTTTAGTGGGGCTATTTAACATGTGAGTCCATCAGGATTGACTTTTGGGGCTGCCGTTAGATAGACCAGTATCTGCACTGGTACTGAATTATATGTAAGGACGTTTTGTGTGATTGTGCGGTTACAAAAGGCCAAAATAGGCATTTATTATTTTTTCAAAGCGATAATAAATATTTTTCATTCTTCCGTAAATTGCTTTTATTTTGAAAAGCAGTATTACGTACACTGAATTTATTTATGTGACTAGATGCTGGCTTTTAATTCACATTATGCACAAGGACATGCTGTTACATGCACGCAGGCAGAGCGGCATGAACTTTGCAATCAATAATGACTCAAGCAGTAACATACAGTGGCTTGCAGAAGTATTCGGCCCCCTTGAACTTTTCCACATTTTGTCACATTACAGCCACAAACATGAATCAATGTTATTGGAATTCCATGTGAAAGACCAACACAAAGTGGTGCACACGTGAGAAGTGGAATGAAGATCATACATGATTCCAAACATTTTTTACAAATAAATAACTGCAAAGTGGGGTGTGTGTAATTATTCAGCCCCCTGAGTCAATACTTTGTAGAACCAGCTTTTGCTGCAGTTCCAGCTGCCAGTCTTTTAGGGTCTGTCTCTACCAGCTTTGCACATCTACAGACTGAAATCCTTGCCTATTCTTCTTTGCAAAACAGCTCCAGCTCAGTCAGATTAGATGCACAGCGTTTGTGAACAGCAGTTTTCAGATCTTGCCACTTTGTGTTGGTCTTTCACGTGGAATTCCAATAAGATTGATTCATGTTTTTGGCTGTAATGTGACAAAATGTGGAACAGTTTAAGGGGGACGAATACTTTTGCAAGCCACAGTATATACACATATCTATTTATTTATTAGAAAGAGTTTAATTTTCTATTTTTGTCAATAGTTAGATTTGCTTTCCTCGCATTTGAATGAATCAGGATATAATTTTGTTGTGCTTTTGGCTTAATTACAATAAAAGATTCTGATTCTGATTTAAAATTTAAAAACCGGTTTGGAGTAATTTGAATGAACTTAAATATGATTTGGAAATAAAGATTTGATCGCAGAGTTGTAGAAATGCCACACGTGACCTTATACAAGCGAGGACGCTGTCATATTTGAGTAAGGGGGTGTAAAAGCCGAAGAGAGTGTTTGAGTGCTGCTGAGATGTCTGACTGTATAACTGGGTCATGCATTGGCTTCAGGCTTCAAAGCTTTCAGAGGAAATGCAAAAAGACAGATGTGTCTTTTCAGTGTTGTTCACATGGATGTGTTAACAGAACAAGCAAAAAGTAAATTAAGTACTTCATTTTCTATTTCGGTGGTCCTGGATATCATCAAATATGTTGTCAACGCTTCCTTAAATATCACCCCATGCTGCTGACTGAGTGATAATACCTCGTGAATAGCACAGAAGAGGATTAGTAGTTTGGATTATTATTTTATCATTCAACAACTGGATTAATTTCATTGCCTCATCCCCAAAGTGTAAAAAGTGGACACAATTAATGAGAACTTAATTGTGTCCACTGATGCATGATTTATGTTCCGATATCTGTAGTGTTTGTAATCTCAACGGAACAATTGGGGGTCATATCTGCGATTGCCTTTTCTTCTCCTTCTGCTGGCAGGTCTCAGAGATAATTGTTTATGTGTCACCCACAACAATATATAGAACAAGGGTGAAGCTGGTCAGGCAGCATCTGTTATACTTGATTTTGAGCTTTGCTTTCCCCCCTTTTTTTATTTTTTGGTTGCATAGCTCAGATGAAAAAGAAAAACCATTATCAGACAGCGATCTAACCAGCATTACTAACAAACAAGAGCAAACGGCACAAAGAGGAGGCCACAAAAACCCACACCTGAAACTATGAGAGGCTCCTGAAGCTGCGGTTAAATTCTTTTTTTGCTTTCTTCCTATGAAGTTCTTGTAAGCTTCGTATGTTTTGGAGTATTACCGCCCCCTCCTTATGTGCACATAGCCTTGCCTCTGCTAAAGCATCTTGCATCTTGGAACAATGGACTATCATTCACTGTCTGTGTAGGAGGGGGGTCTCGCTCTGGGGTGCTATCTGTTGCATCCTGTTAAAAAGGCTCATGACTTGTTTGCTTTCAGCTGATGGTGCAGCTGTTATGATACAAACGCCTCCATCAAAACATCTGTTGTAACCTGACCATGATTCACTGCGAGCCTTATAGTCCATGCTGCTCTATTTTTATTAGGTACATGCGTTCAACTGCTCATTTATGCAAGTACCTAATCAGCAAATAACATTACAGCAGCTTGACGCATTTAGGCATGTAGACATGACCAAGATGACCTGCTGAAGTTCACACTGAGCATCAAAATGGTAAAGAAAGAACTTGGCATGATTGTTGGTGTCAGATTGGTTGGTCTGAGTATTTTAAAAAACTGTTGATTTACTGAGATTTTCCCACACAGTGATCTCTACGGTTTACAGAGAATAGTGCGAGTGAGGAAATATCAAGTGAGTGGGAGTTCTCTGGGTGGAAAAAGGCCTTTCTGATACCACAGGTCAGGAGAGCATGACTGCTATAAGCTGAAGGCTGGAGTCACTCAAATAACCAGTCATTACAATCAAAGTAGGCAGAAGAGCATCTCTGAATGCACAGCACATTGGGCCACAGCAGCAGAAGAGCACACTGGGTAGCACTCCTGTTAGCTAAGCACAGAAAACTAAGGTTACAACCAAAGTCGGACAGTAGAAACCTTAAAATAAACAACATGAAACAACATTCAAAGATTTATTACCACCCATACTGTAAGAGTACTGGACAGTCACATGTCTGTATGATTATGGAGGGAGTTATCTAATGTTTGACCCTAAACACTGCTTCTGTCTCCATCCCATTTGTGCTTTGCTCATCATTTAAAGCCCCCATGCTTCGCTCAGGAGCAACATCTGTCCCCAGACAGCCACTTTGACTTTAACGTGCTTCTTTCTGTAATACATGTAGCGTTGCATTAACACAATCATGTACATGATTCTGTTTATTAATAGTAGCTGAAAACAGAAATGAAATAGCAGCTAACATGCATTACTGTGATGTTTTGACCTAGTTTCATTTGACCATATCATTCAACTATATCATCACATGCACAATTACCGCAGTGACAACCTTTCTGATCTATACTGAAGACAACAGCAACAGCCGCTCTGTGTCTTTGCTTGTTTGGTCTGGTGTCTAATTTTACATTTCTGTCTGTTTACCTGTCTCTGTTGCAGTTGCAGTTTTCAACTGTCTGCTTGTAGCTGAGGATGTTTTAATGCAACTTTCATACAAGATTAGAGGTCTGGATTTGGACTGGGATTTGCTGCTGAGTTGTGCTTGGGATCATTGTCCTGTTAGAGGACTCAGTTTGAGCGAGGCTTTAGCTGTCAGACAGGTGGCCTCACATTCGACTCTAGTATACTTTGGTACACAGCAGAGTTCAAGGTCAACCCAAGGTAATGTTCCCAGGTCGTGTGCCTGCAACAAGCCCAAGTCATCACCCCCCCGCCACCGTGCTGACAGTTGATATGAGGTGTTTGTGGTGATATGCTTGTTTAATTTTAGCCAAACGTGGTGCTGTGCATTATGACCAAACATCTCCACTTTGATCTTTGTTCCAGATGTCTTGTGGTTTGCTGAGATGCAAGTTTGCAAAGCTAACCCATGCTGCTCTGCTCTTTGAAAAGAGGGGCTTGTTTTAAGGAAACACTTCCAATCAAGCCATACTTGCTGTCTTTTTCTTTCACGAACTTTAACGTTTAACATGATAATTGAGGCCTGTAGCGTCTGAGATGTAACACTTTTTGTCACAGACCTCATGAGAACATAATGTATTAAAACCCACCTGAATGCTCCAGATCAGCAAAGTCCCCTTTTATAGAGGCTCTCACACGTGCTGATGATCAATTGATGATTAGCAGCATCTCGCTGCTATCTTTGACAATCAGAAGCAGTAAGGGTGCGTTGAGTGTTTGTTAAAGAGATCATGACACGGTGTAATAGGTCACGTGTGGGTTACACATTTGGTTGACAAGCACCTCAGTTAAGTTCCAGGAGGAAGCACAGATCCCTTTGGGATTACATCAAGAATCCCATGTAAAAGGCTGGCAAAACAAACCAGCAGAGCTTTCTGCTGTGACTAAACGTGGCTGTTAGCGTTCATCTGAGACTTAAAAAATATTTTTTAAAGGTGTAAAGGGTTATTATGATACATTATTATATCCTTATATCTAAAACCTTTGATGTGAAAGCCTCTGTAGAGTATAAACACTGTGACCAATGTGCTTTAGCACTAATGTTCTGATTAAAATGAAGACCCTCCAGTTTAGTCATTGGCTGAATGTTACTTGACAATTAGAAGCAGTTGCTTGTTGCGCTTCCCTGTCTCGGCACTTCTACCTTGATTCCACTTCTACTTGATACTTTTTCTCTTGTGGTTTGATGATTAGTGTGTCAAAGGATTGCATTCAGCATGTTTCGTTTTCTTCTGGGTATAACGTCTTGATTTGTTTGGACATTGCTGCAGCTATGGACCAGAGGGCTTTGTGGTTTGCTCTGTTTCTGCCTCTGTCTTTGAGTTTTGACACTGAAGGTACTGTATGATTATACACATCCAATCAGTTTTAAAGTCTTGTAAAATAACAGCAGACTATAGCACTGATCTATTGTTCTTAAAGTAGCCTTTAACCCCTTTTTTGGAGACAGTTGGCGCAATTAGGCCAAACAGATCTTCATTACATCTTCTTTAATTGCAGAGACGATCATGAGAACCATTGGGGAACAAAAAGATGTCACTCCACTTTGCTCCAAGTCTAGAGTGGATTACATTTGGATAGTGTGCACGATAAAGACAAAAGGGAACAGGGCAAAAGGCTGTCGTCTGCAGTATCAACATGGACGGGGCTTTGAGAACGAGTGCGACTCCAGGTTCAGGCTGGTAAAAGAAAACCGAGTCGTGTTTCTCCAGATGATCAATTTAACAGCAGAGGATAGAGGGAAGTCCACCTGTGAGTGTTCCCGTAGCGATGGGAGAGATATTATCCATCTCCTTATCTCGGCTGAAGGTGCGTGTTTGCTTTGTTCTTTCTCTCATACCTGTTTCTGTTTGCCTCCTATGCTGCTGTTCAAGTTGTGCGCAGACTGCTGTTGAATAAATCGGACCTGCATCACAGACTCATTCTTTTGAATCATGACTAAAATGAAAACTAATTGAGGGACATTAGCTCTTGTACTGATCCTAACATTAAAACTGGAGGTAATGTCTAAAGTCTGGTTTTACGGTGGTTTTACTCTATTTTTCTACATTTTCTAACTTTTTCTTTTGTGATTTTTCTCTAGAAGCTCACACTTCTCCAGTGAGGCAGCTGATGTCTACCACTGTGATTTGTATATGTACTGGAATTGTCATTGTAGTCGGAGTTGTCCTTGGATTTATCCTGAGACAAAATCACTGCAGGTGAAAATTTGTTTCTTGTACTTTAAATTTAAGCAGTTTGTGTTTACAACACACAGAGAAAAGAACTGCAACTTAAACAACTGGACAATCAGTAATCAAACAATTTTAGTTTGTAAAGATGATTTAATTGTGAAGATTAGAGAGAACATTAGACACTAATTTCAATCAAACTGTATGTAACTGAACCTGTAATAGATTTAGGATTACCTCATCTGTTTCACTTAAGCATGGCTCTAACTGTCACTTTTGTTCACAGATACCCTACAAGGAAAGAGCCACCTGTATCAATGGTAAGTGAATCCTCTTGTTCTTTATTCTGTTGTTCTGCGTTCTTATAACACAGTAAAAAAAATCCAGTTTATTGTGTGCATTCCTACAAACTATACATTTAGAAATCTAGCTAGCCCTCTTATCCAATGCAACATAAAAAACTTGGAGAGATGCATAAATTCTGTATAAGTTAGAAAATATAAGTTGAGAAATGAAACCACTTGAAAATCCACTCAGTTAGTTGGCAGCTGGCACTTCACCATGTGCACATGTCACTGCAGCAGTGCACTTGTTATTCAGAGAGAAGGTGTAACAAAAACAAAGTTACACTTGGCACCGATAAAACCTCACGATTGTTGCTTAGAGGATCAAATAAAAATGTTCGACACTCTCAAAAACGTTGCCTGTGACAGTTATGCTGCCAGTGTTTAGAGCATAATGCTTTGGAGGAGCCCACTTAAGACAAACAAGGATGTCTTTTAAAGGATGCACATCTTAGAGACAGAGAACTGAGAGTCGAAGGGATTTTTCTTTCCTTTCAGGGTCAGTAGTGAGAGAGAAAGACCAGGGGGACTTTGGTAAAGCGAACAGATCAGACTTTCAGTATGATTCAGGTTTCGCAACAACACTTGTAGCAGGCCATGAAACATTTTTTCCAGCTTAATTATGTGGAAACCTTTATTTACCTTTAAAATGCTCGAAATGTCACGATTTGGCTTAAAGTCAGACACAAACCCGAGCCAAGCTTCACTGTGAGGCGGATGGTAATGTCCCTATAAATGCTACAAAAGGAAGAACCACCAAGAAGTACAAAACTCCAGAAACTAACAGGGCATGAAGAGGCCGAGGAAAACTCATAAGAGACACAGCGAGGAAATCAATGGACAGTCAAGTGCAAAATGAACAGAGACCGAGCACTCGGTAATTACAATAGAACAACAACTGTCCAAAAGTTTAAGCACCAAAATATAAAGAAACCTCAGTTTTCCATTCAAGTCACTGACCCTAAACACTTGTTTGAACACTGGTCTAAACACTTTTAGACCAAAATGATGTGGAGACGTTAAATCTGATAGTCACCTTAATATATAATAAATATAAAGCAAGCTCTTATTGGTTGAGCTGCAGTCTGTGTTCCCTGCAGCTCAGGCCACCGAGATACTCGCTCAGCAAACACAAATGGGGTCACGCCTGCATGCAGGTCAAAGGTGACAGTCTTCAATTTGAATTTAAGCTGATGATACTCTTTGCAATCACTTCCCAAATCCCACCTTTATGCTAGCTTTAATCTGGCAGAAGCAGAAGAAAGTTGGGAAGCAGCCATTATTGCTCATGTAACATCTGCTTGCAATGAAGCTGGCCAAAGCCCACAGAGTGAGGGCGAACCTCAGCAGCACCATCACAGGTCTCCTGATCACAGCCCAAGTACATAAGCTCATAGTGTAAACTATTATGTGACCTTGTGTTTTTTAAAGTGAGTCACTGGCTGCCAAATATATATGGAAAGTTTGTTTATGAGCACAAAAACCTTACACATTTGGATGTTTTTACAGGGTAAAATCGATTATGATGCTACATACACAAGCCTTTACCGGGAGACAGATGAGTTCTACCAGACTGTGCGATGTCAGGCTTACAACAGCGAGGAGGCGACAGATAGAGATGCAGCCATCACTACGGTGACCGCCCAGCTGAAACAGGAAATAGACAAAAGAAAGAGAGATCAAAGTTTTGACATATATCAGAATATACTTTTTTAAGAAAGAACGATTTCTTTTCAGTTTTTTTCTTTTTGTTACAGATGTGTTCATATCTTCAGCTAGTTTTTCGTTAAACTAAACAATGGAAGAAAACCACAGAGCAAGCTTTATATCATTAAATCATTATTTTTTTGCTATGTGCCTCTAGGCCCTCATTTCAATGCAATAATATATGGGATCTGCTTTTAGGGTTTTATATTCATTCAAATTAAAAGCACCTGTTTTTAACTTTTTACACTGCTGCGTGTGAGTTGTGTTGTTGTGGCCAGTGTCAGATGTTACTCCCACACTTATGCACGTGTTTACAAAAAAACAAAATCACCAAACGTCAACCACAAACTAAATTGACCACAGACGTCTTATATGAAACTTGAATAAGAGCCGACATGAAACATTTTTGCATTCATGCACCTGAAAGTGAGAACTGAGAAGTTGAAGTTTACCCATCAGCCTTTGTGAAAAAGAGAGTTTCTCAGGACTCCTCTGCACTCCTACGCACCACCATCAAATAGTTTGTAGAAACACTTCTAGCTGAAATAACTAAGTAATCATTTTCTGTATCGGTCGTTTAAATCATTTTTATATTTTTACAGTGTTGCTTAAGTTCATTGATGTGTGGGGACTTTCTTTTGGGCCTTAAGGTCCTACCGCTGCATTTAAGTTGAGCTTAGGTCTAGATTTGTGGTGTGCTTGGGATTATTTTCCTGTTGCATGACCCAGTTAGGGCCAAGCTTTAACTGTTGTACAGACAGCCTCACATTTGACTGTAGAATACTTTGCTACAGAAGGGTTCATGGTCGATTCAGAGTGCCACGGTCCTGTGGCTGCAAAACAAGTGCAAAACATCTCCTCCCACACCGTGCTTGACAGTTGGTGTGAGGTGTTTGTGCTGGTTGGCTTTGCAACTTTGCTACCAAAGTTGCGGGTGCACTGCCATCTTCTTTTCTCCTGGCAAGCTTTCCAAACAAGCCATACTTGTTCAGTCTTTTTCTAACTGTGCTGTCATGAACTTTAATATTTAACATGCTAACCGGGTTTTTACATTTTTCGCACGATCTGAACTTGAGGTGAATTTCTTGAGAGGATTGTGGCAGAGTATCAGCACAAACCTGAATGATCCCGACCTGAAAAGTGTCAAAGCATCTGTTTTTATATAAGTGCTCACACTTTATTTATTAGACTGCATTTGATCAGCAGTACGTGACTGCTAACCTGTCCCATGGAGAAAGCAAGAGTGTGTTCAGTTTTTTCACAGGTCTGTGTAGAGTGCTGTGAAAGCCTTTTAATTCACATCACTGTATATGAGACTTACAGGAACTGATGTATTTTAACAGGAAAGTAGAAGCAGTCAGGTTCACTTCTGTTTCAATCCACGTCACACCAGGTCACGTACAGGTTACTGTACCTTAATACAGAGTATTAAAAGAACAGCAGGTAGACTTGAGTTTAATCTCTTAGGCTCTATGGACGGATGGAGACGTGGATGGCTCATTCTTCTGCCGCTGTGTGTGTGCGCTGACAGCAGAGGTACGGCACTAAACCTGTTTTACGATAGAAAACTCTACTCTTTGTACTGATGTTGGTAAAATGTTAATTTTGTCCTTTTCACTCAGTGACTCTTGTGAAAACCACTGGAAAAGGGCCAGACATCACTCCAGTGTGCACCAGTCAGAACTTGACTTTGGTTTTAGTGAAATGTTGGATCAGCACAGAGAGACACACAGGGGAAACCTGCTGCCAGCTATACAGACTACAGCAGCCATTAAAGTGCGGCTGTGACTCCAGGTTCACGCTGACAGACGTGAATCACACTGTATTTCTCCACCTGACCAGTTTAACAGCAGCAGACAGTGGCAACTACACCTGCGAATGCTCATATGAAAGAGAAACTCAGGTTTTAAGTCTTAATATCACAGTGAAATGTAAGCTTGTTTGGTCTTTTTTATATTTTTCAAGATAATGTTGATCGTCTCTGATTTATTTTTTTTGCGTCAATGTTCAGTAGAGGACGACACGTTTTCTGGCATGAAGTTCATGGCAACAGTCATCATCATCTCTGCTGTTGCTACGCTCATCATTGTGGTTGGGATAACGTGTTGTGTCACCCTGAGGAGAAATCCTCCCAGGTGAAAACTTTTTAACTTGTAAAATAACACTTCATGATTTGAAAATGTCTGATTTTTTTAGCTTCTTTGAAAGCAGCATGAAGAGATGCCCACATTAGCAGGTTGGAGGTATTTAATGTTCACCCTGTAAACTCTGATGTTTTTATTCTAACAGACAAAACCAACCAGGACCATCTAACTTAACCAGATCTGAAACTCTGCAGACTTTGGTGAGTTTGACGTAGTTCTGTTTCACACTTCTCAAAATGCTTAGGGTCATGTGACAGCGTGTCTATTTTCAAACAGCACTGTAATTAAATATTATAATAAATATTAAATATGTTTAAATCCGAAATGTTGTTTAGGATGAAGTGGACCCCTACATGAGCCTTCAACACCCGACCACTGATGTCTACCAAACTATCTCGTCAGGTCGCCCCCAGCATGATGCTAACTCCAGTCCAGCTACCTGTGATGTCACAGTGATGTACATTAATACTCAGGGAATAGAAGGAAAAGAGTTACATGTTGATTATGCAATCTATGAAACTATCAAGTACTAAGTTGGAAGTATTCAATATCCACTTAGTATACAAGGTGCAGATAATATCTGTTTATAATATCTGTAAAGTAAAGAGAGATATTTTGTTGTACAGAAAATGGGTCCTATAGACTAACATGTCAATCAGAGGGTAGAAAATGTGCTTAGAGGCCTTTTTGTTCTTTCTTTCTATTTTAAAAAACTTTTTTTTGCATTTTATGTAATTCTGTGTGAAACCATCAACTCGACAACTGTGAATCTCAGACAAATCTATATTATTATATTGCTTCATGTCTGTTTGTTTGATTAAAATCACATTTAATAAATACAGAATTTCTAATAAAGTATTTTTAATCTGAAATCAATCACCTCATCCACACAGCTGCATCTCACAGACCAGAGGATTTTAAAGCACCAGGGTGTACATGTGTCTGGTTTAACATGCGTGTGCATTAATCCTCTGTTGTTGCTTTGAAATGTTTTACAAAGATCAAGATGTGCCCTGCTGGGGTGGGTTTTAAAATGACCTGAAAGACACTTGAAAATAGGTAGATCTTGAAATTGAATTTAAAAAAAGGAAGAGGAAAACTTTATAAAAGAGGGAAGACTGTTCCAGAGATGGAGAAAGGTGTGTCACTTTTAGATGTTAAGTGGGAGTGTGGAACCACTAGAGGACTGCAGGGTTTGAGTGGATTTGGCTGACAGATGTAATGTGAGTGTTATTTGGTAACACATCAGTTACATGTAATATTTACATTTCTTGGCGTTTGGTTTTCCTTCAACTTTTTTTCTTCATGAATTCCAATTTTAACTTAACAATAATGGGTGAGGCTACATTTGAATCCATACAAGTACTTCCTGATTTGACAGCAGCTCAGCCCTCTCAGCTTGGGTAGCTGCAGAAACATGCAAAGGGGTGTATCTGACTTCCACCCTGCAGTACAGTAGAGTACAGTGTACACAACCAGCAGCAGTTAAAGAGTTGTTTAGATGTATTGACCAGTATGGGTAGATGGAAACTGTGGTTTGCTCTGCTTCTGCTGCCGTTCTGTACAGGCACAAAAGGTATTGTGCATGAGTTACTTTTATTTCTAGAGGATCGCTTATGTAGAGCGTTTTGATGTTGAACGATTAATATATGTTGGTTTTTAGAGGGAGAATATTACCTTTACCAATAAATGTTATTATTTATTTGTTTTTTTAATACAGGAAGTGCTAACTTAGCAGCTGTAATTCATACTGAACTGACTTTTATTTTTTGTACTGCAGCTGTCCAGGAGCACCGTGTGAAAACCATTAGTAAAGAACCAGATGTCACTCCACTGTGCACCAATGAAACAACACAACTTATCCTGATGATTGTGTGTAAGATTCAAACAGAGAGGAGCAGAGGAGAAAACTGTAGTCTGATGTATCGACATGGACACGACTTTGAGCATGAATGTGACTCCAGGTTCACACTGATGACAGAAAATCAGACTGTGTTTCTCCACCTGACACATTTAACAGCAGAGGACGGCGGGAACTACACCTGTGAGTGTGTACACACTGGAGGATCAAAAAAGCTTCATCTCAGTGTAACTGTGGAAGGTAAACTGTGGATTTATTTAATAACTTTTATGATTTACACTTTATGTATTTCTCTGTTAATTTTCTGCAGTGGTAACATTGTGATAATAATTATCACTGACATGTCTGCTGTAATCGTCAAAGAAATCAAACTGCTTTATTTAACAAAAAATGTGAAGCAGTTAATCTGACCAAACCAATTATAAAACAATGTTCAGAATTTAAATATATGACAACACACTTAATACCAACATTATGAAATTAATATTACATGACAGGCAAGAATGCGTAGCATCCTAATGTTCCCTTATAATTGATTAGAACCTGTTTTACTTTTCAGAGTTTTTAAATAATGTAGACGGCGTCAATACCACCACAAACAGTTCTGCAGAAGTAACTTTCTTCTATGCTGCAGCTGGATCAGCTGTATTCATCATCACATCTGGAGTTATTCTTGGACTGGTCTACAGCAAAAAATACAACAAGTAAGAGATTTTTATAGCTCAAATAGTTAACGGCTGTATAAATATCATCTAATGACACACACACACACACACACAGACACACACACACACACACACACACACACTTTGAGTATCAAATAGCAAATTTATAACCACCTTTTCTTTTTTAATTGTGTTGTTTGACAGCAGAAAACATCAGGCACTAATAATCAGTCGTGGAAACGACACATGGAAACTGTACACGGTAAAATGTTGCACTTGTCGAACTTTTCTCTGCTGTTCGTTTTACTTCAAAAATGTATTTTTTCATCTTTTCTTTTGCAGGAAGCAGAATACCGAGCCACACAGTGTCTTCATGCAAACGAAGAATGGGCTTTAATTACAATGACTTCTAAAATCAACACGCTTACTATTTATGTAAATGTTTGAAGAGACAAGATTAGGGAACGTTATTATTGTTGTTATTGTTGTTATTATTATTATTATTATTATTATGTTGTTATGTTGTTGTTGTTGTTAAGGTATTGCATTTAAAGAGATTTATTTTTAGTATAACATGATGAATGGTTTTCTGGTGGATAAAAACTGAGGCAGGCTTGCTGCCGTTGTTACTTTGCTACCTGTTTCACTCACCTGTAGATGTTTGAGTAAATTTTGTTTTAATGTTTTACATGATCATGTTGAATATTTCAAGCATTCAAAGTACAGTTTGACTGTTTTACAAAGAAAGTTTTGTCTATAACAAAAATAAAATGTTGATCTTTTTCATACCACAAAGTTTGTCTACTACCTGCAAAGCATTAGTGACCTTATGTTACTAATCTGAATATTTTAAAGGTTTTATTAAAAAGAGGCTCACCCAGACATCATCTGGAGGAACACTGATGTTTCACTCTTAAACAAATATTCATGTTTTGTTTAAGAGTGATGTTTATGATTGATTCAAGCTGAGTATTTCCCCAGTAATTAATAAGTCGTCACCTTGACCATCTTCAGTCTTCCTGTGTCAAGCTCCTGTCCTTAAAACACACATGACTCTTTTTCACTGTTCAGCACTGATTAGCCTTTAAACATGCCCCAACCATCAACTTACAGACACCTGAGCACAAACGCTTGATGGGCCCAAACCAGCTGAAGTTTAATGTGCAGACATTTTGTCCCGTCTTCAACAATTGGCTATAACATTACGGTCATGCAGTGTTAAATCATTATGAATGGCACTTTACATTTAGGCATCTAGCGATGCCTAGATGTCTCCAATTCATTAGTAAACAGACTGCTCATACTCTTCTTGTCTACAGCCTCTGTGTTGGTCTTCCAGTTCAGCCTGCTGTCAGTGGTGCTTGCACTCCACCACCAAGTCAACATCCTGTCCTATTATAGATACCAGCCATGTAGCCATCGTCTTCCTTCTGAAGTCGATCACCAACTAATGGGTCTTTTTCACATTCAGGCCAGATGATTCCTCTGAGAACACACCGCAAAATCATACACTAGTGCTTTGTACTCCTCCACCTGCCCATCATTAATACATCTAAAGTGTGAGGTGTACACGCTGAGCAGGAGTGGAGACAGCACAGCCCCTGTGGAGCCTGAATGCTGTCTAGTCTTATAGGCTGTGGCCTTTCTGTCAGGTAATCAGTAATCTGTGAGATAACAGACTAGTTTCCTGACATTTTCTGTAGTTTCTGTCTCAGAAACAGTGACTGGATTGTGTTAAATGAACTCGAGAAATCAAATATGATGCTCACTGTGTCAATTTACTCAATAACTCAAAAAATGTTTTATATTTTAGAGTCTTTAAAATAGCCACTCTTTGCTTTGACTACTGCTTTGCACACTCTTGGAATTCTCTTGATGAGCTTTGTGAGGTCGTCACCTGAAATGGTTTTCCAGCAGTACTGAAGGAGCTCCCAGAGATGCTGAGCACTTGTTGGTCATTTTGCCTTCACTCTGTGGTCCATCTCACCCCAAACCATCTGTACTGGGCTTAGGTCAGGCGACTCTGCAGGTGGGGGACATAGGAGAGGTGGAGAATAAACTTAACCTGGGTGTCTATTGACTTGTGTAGTCTGGGAGATGATTGAATGTTAGGGTGGGTACAGTTTCCTCTGCGGTGGGGTAGGGTGGGCTGCTCTGGGTCCTGTGGGACTGGGCGGTCCTGCTGCCATAGGCCCCGGTCTGGATGGGCCTGGGCTCCCTTGCCTTAGTGGGTGCCGAAGGACGGGGGTGCCTCTGTCAGTGCGCCCCAGGGTGGCTGTGGCTACAATGTAGCTGCCATCACCAGTGTGTGAATGTGTGTGTGAATGGGTGGATGACTGGGTGTGTAAAGCACTTTGGGGTCCTTAGGGACTAGTAAAGTGCTATATAAATACAGGCCATTTACCATTTATTGGGGTCAGCGGGGGAGCTGGCCCCAGGGAGGGGCCCTTCTATTCCTCCCCATCCCCGGCTGCCTCCCTCTTCCCGCTCTAACACACCCACCCAAGTAGGGTCTTGGGGTGCGGGTGTGTCACCAGGGTGCAGGGGAGCACCCCCCGTCCCCTTCTGGCTGCCTGTGCCTCAATTTTATTCCACAACTTAGACATCCACATTATTCACACTCTCATAACACATACATATAGGGCCTTGAGGGTGGGCACGTTAACGGCGTCCAGTGGACGGTCTGTGTATTCAACCCCACCTCTGGCACAGGTGCCCACCTCTCAATTTTAAATCCATGTAGACATTGAGGGTTCTCGGGAGGGGCCGTGCTAACACCTGCTGCTCTCTGGCAGCAGCACCATGCTCTCCTGTGTTTTAAATGCACCTTAGAACAACACGCAGCAACACTACATATGAGCAAGAGGAGGGAGGTTTTGGTCTTCACACACCCCTGTTCTCTGCTGGCCATCGGGGCGGGGGGGCTGGGAGGAGGTGTTGGCTGTCCGATTGGGATCTGGGATGCGGGGCCTCCCTGCTGCTGCGGAGCCTGGGGCGGTCTGCTTGCCTCCACCCCGGGGGAAAGGGTAACATCTCCTGGGTCTAGGTGCCGTTTCCCCCTCTGGGGGCAGGAGTACCTGGACCCGGGGTATAGAGTTTGTTTGGGGAGTGTGATTGTGTGTACATGTCCATGTATGCCTATCCCTACGTTGGGTGAGTGCTGGGTATTTGTATATGTGTGCATGAGGGTGGGAATGCATGTTTGTGTCTGTGTGTGCCTGTTTGTCTGTGTCTATATGTCAGGTCGGGTCTTACACTCCACCTCTCTGGGAACTCCCAGGCCCTCCAAAGGCCTATCTCCCCTCACCACACTCTCTGCCGGTAACTGATGCCCTCAGGGGTCGGTGCGTTGGTGGTTCTTGGTGTCCGGGGCTGGGCGCTCAGGTATGTACCAGCTCACTCCCGGTGACTACTTGGTGGGGCCTGGTGCCTGTTGCTCGGTCAGGCCTCTTCCTGACCGAGGGGGCCCTCGGGCCTCTGGCCTCTGGGCCTCTGGGCCTGTGGCTCGGTTCACTCTGGCACAGCTGGCTGCCGGCAGAGCCGGCGGGCATGCTGGTGCAGCCCCCTCTGGCTTCTGCTCCGTGGCTACTGGGTGACCCCTCATCTGGGGCTCTCCTCAGCTCTTCCCAGGAGGGAGGCACGGATGCCCCTCCGGTGGTCCTCCTTGGGCTCTCACACTCTGGGGCCTCTGGATGTCTGGAGCCTGGATCTCCTCCATGCCTGCTTCATGCCCTGGGGGACGGGGCTATGGATCTCTACATCCTCTAGCAGACCGTTACATGGGGAACAGAACAGAAGATCTCAAATTTGGACTCATCAGACCAAAGCGCAGATGTCTACCAGTAATATCTGGTCCTTGTGTTTCCTGGCCCAAACAAATCTCTTCTGCTTGTTGCTTTTCCTTAGTAGTAGTTTATTAGCAGCTATTTGATCATAAAGGCCTGATTCACACAGTGTCCTCTGAACAGTTGATATAGAGATGTGTCTGCTACTGACTCTCTGTGCTGCATTTATCTGAGCTGTAATCTGAGGTGCTGATAACTTGCGATTTCTGAGGCTCGTGACTCAGATGAATTTATCCTCAGCAGCAGAGGTGACTCTTGGTCTTCCTTTCCTGGGCCGGTCCTCATGTGAACCAGTTTCATCGTAGTGCTTGATGGTTTTTGCTACTGCACTTGGAGACACTGTGATGGACCGAGCAGTAAAGGAAAGTCTGGCACAGGTTAAAGTCCAATTTATTAATTAATTAATTAATTAATTTTTAATTTAACTCAAAAAACTAACCTGGTTAAATTATACAAATAAATAAATAAATAAATTTGGGGCCCATAAAAGAGGTCAAAGTAACAGAACTCTTCTCAAAAGCTGGCAACAACCAATACTACAGACTCAAACAAACTGACCTATCTAAATGAGATAAAAGTGAAATTTAAATAGTGGCTGATCAGCCCAGACGAACACAAAAAGTTCTTAAAGTAATGATGGACTGTCACTTCTCTTTACTTAGCTGATGATTTTTGCCATATTATGAATTCTTACAGTTGTCAAATAGGACTGTGAGCTGTGTACCAACCTGACTTCTGCACAACACAACTGATGGTCCCAACCCCATTAAGAAGGCAAGAAATTCCACAAATGAACCCTGACAAGGCACGCCTGTGAAGGGAAAACCATATCAGGTGACTACATCATGAAGCTTATTGAAAGAAGGACAAGGGTTTGCAGCGCTGTCAACAAAGCAAAGGGCGGCTACTTTGAGGAATCTAAAATGTCAGACATATTTAGAGTTATTTGTCATTTTTTTCTTTGCTACATAATTCCATGTATCTCGCTCCATATATTTGATGTCTTCACTATGAATCTACAGTGTAGACAGTCGTATAATTCAATCAATAAATCAATAAATGAGAAGGTGTGTTCAAACTGTTGACTGGTAGTGTATATAAATTAATATCTCTGTCAACTCCATCAAAAACAACTTTTTGCATTATATGTCATGCTGTATTTTGGTAAAATTGAAAACTGAAAATGTGTTAAATTATATCAAATTTAATTGACAAGTTTCTATTGCAAACTAATTTTTAACCCCGACTCAACCAATTTATACAACAGACATGAGGTCTGAGTGGGAATCTTTCATATGCCTTTCAGGGCCTGGAAGATTTTATTTTTCAAACCCACTGTTTTCTTTATTCTTGGCAGAGTGGCATTTTGTTATTGCTGCTTTGAAATGTTTGGTAAACATCAAGTTATGCCTGTTTTGCACTAATGTCTTCATACATATTTGTTCTCTTTGCTATAAAGTCATTGCGTAGCTTCTAATTTGACTGCTATTTTAAGACAGACGTCTTCCTTCATGTAAGAGATGTGATGTGAGTGCTATTTGTTAACGCATCAATCACATATAATAGTTTCATTTATCAGTGTTTGATCTTCATTCAACATTTTTACTTCTTGAATTTCTTCAAACAAGATAGTTAAAGTTATTTTAATTTGACACAAATGGGTGAGGCTACATTTGAATCCATAAAAGCACTTCCTTCTTTGACTGCAGCACTAAAACCTTTGACAGAGGTTTTAGTGCTGCAGATAAATGCAAAGGGGTGTATCTGACTTCCACCCTGCAGTACAGTAGAGTACAGTGTACACAACCAGCAGCAGTTAAAGAGTTGTTTAGATGTATTGACCAGTATGGGTAGATGGAAACTGTGGTTTGCTCTGCTTCTGCTGCCGTTCTGTACAGGCACAAAAGGTATTGTGCATGAGTTACTTTTATTTCTAAAGGATCGCTTATGTAGAGCGTTTTGATGTTGAACGGTTAATATATGTTGGTTTTTAGAGGGAAAATATTTCCTTTACCAATAAATGTTATTATTTATTTGTTTTTTTAATACAGGAAGTGCTAACTTAGCAGCTGTAATTCATACTGAACTGACTTTTATTTTTTGTACTGCAGATGTCCAGGAGCACCGTGTGAAAACCATTAGTAAAGAACCAGATGTCACTCCACTGTGCACCAATGAAACAACACAAGTTATCCTGCTGATAGTGTGTAAGATTCAAACAGAGAGGAGCAGAGGAGAAAACTGTAGTCTGATGTATCGACATGGACACGACTTTGAGCATGAATGTGACTCCAGGTTCACACTGATGACAGAAAATCAGACTGTGTTTCTCCACCTGACACATTTAACAGCAGAGGACGGCGGGAACTACACCTGTGAGTGTGTACAGACTGGAGGATCAAAAAAGCTTCATCTCAGTGTAACTGTGGAAGGTAAACTGTGGATTTATTTAATAACTTTTATGATTTACACTTTATGTATTTCTCTGTTAATTTTCTGCAGTGGTAACATTGTGATAATAATTATCACTGACATGTCTGCTGTAATCGTCAAAGAAATCAAACTGCTTTATTTAACAAAAAATGTGAAGCAGTTAATCTGACCAAACCAATTATAAAACAATGTTCAGAATTTAAATATATGACAACACACTTAATACCAACATTATGAAATTAATATTACATGACAGGCAAGAATGCGTAGCATCCTAATGTTCCCTTATAATTGATTAGAACCTGTTTTACTTTTCAGAGTTTTTAAATAATGTAGACGGAGTCAATACCACCACAAACAGTTCTGCAGAAGTAACTTTCTTCTATGCTGCAGCTGGATCAGCTGTATTCATCATCACATCTGGAGTTATTCTTGGACTGGTCTACAGCAAGAAATACAACAGGTAAGAGATTTTTGTTACCCAGGCAGGGGAAAGACTCATTAGTAAAGCATTACAGCCATTTAAATATCATCTAATAAAAATTCTTTCACTTAATATCTAATGAAATTTTCTTTTTAAAAATCTTTAATAAATTTAGTTTTTAGGAGAGGTGAGCTTTTATCATGCAAAGGCTGTTTTTAAAAAAAAAAAAATCCATGCATATCTGACATAAGAAAATTTAACATAAAGTATAAAACATTTGTTTTATCTGAGTGCCAAATACAGAATTTTCAATCACCATGTTTTCATGTTATTTGTCCAACAGAAGGCGACATGTCCCTATAACCATCTTTGAAAACACAGAACTGTACACGGTAAAATGTTGCACGTTGAACTTTTTCATAATGTGCATTTTACTTTACTTTGGCTTCACGTTCTTTCTCACTTTCTTTTGCAGCAAGCAGAACCGATTGAGCCATACGAAGTCTTCATGCAAACAGAGAATTTAATTTACGATCTCTAACATGTTAAAATTTAACATGCATACTATTTATTTAAATGTCTGAAGAGGGGTGATACACATTAAGGAGTAATGTATTGTTGTTAATGTTATTATTATTATTTCCCAATACAAATTAAAGCAGAAGCTGCTGTATACAAATCAATGTTGCTTTGCTATCTGTTTTGTATGAGTACATGTTATTTTAATGTTTAAAGTTCATGTTTAATGTTTCAAACTTTGAAATTAAAGCTGAAGTGTTTTAAAGTTTTAAAGCGTACTGTGTTGTATAACAGAATTAAACAATTGGTCTTTTGGACTTTTTAAAAATCACATATTCAGTTTGTCAAATACCTTCAATGCTGTGGTAGCAGTACAGTAATAATCAAAAGTTTCTTAAAGTTTAATGTAAACTTTAAGAAACCGGATATCATCTTGACGCACTTTGAGATTTCACTGTAAACCACTGTGTGAAACAATAATCACCAGTGACACATGTAGAGGTTGTTTTTTTTGCAGGTGTAAATGAGTTGTCGCTTTGACTGATCACCATCATCATGCTTCCTGTATCAAGTTCCTGTCCTTACGCACTCATTTGCACTTCAGTTACCTTCAACATGCAGATCATCACCTTACAGACCCCCTGAGCACAAATGTTTGATGGCCCCTGGATTTTATTCTTCAGACTTTTTTCCCCTCTTCAACAATTAGCAATAGCATACATGCCATTACATAAATAAATACAGAAAAGCTTATAATGATAATAGTTCAGGGTTGCAGGATGGTGAGTGGTCAGTCTGTCACAGGGTAAACACTGCATTAGCCTGCTCATTCGTTATTCTTGTTTAAACTCTTAAAACTCAATACGAATACATTCATATTTTGGCATCTTGCAAGTGCTCTTATCCAAATTAACATGGCAAACTGAGCCACATTAGAACTTACATGACATGACAAGTGACTCAGTTTGTCAGAGTGTGGCAATAATTTTTACATAGCATAAAATACTGAAGATGCTAAAATCCCAAATGTCTCAACACCATCAAACAAACAGGTTTTTAATACATTTATATATATATGATATATTGATTTTAAGATTAAGGCAACTTGTGGGGATTGCAGAATACAATACAATGCTTTGAAGCCACACGATGGCCATATTGTGTTGTGGAGGAGATTACTAAAGACAAGCAAATATGGCTTTTGAAGTAGCGCCTGTATGCATACGTTAAAGACACAGAGGTTTTTGTGGGTCAGGAGTGAGAGAGGCCGAGGGAGCTGTGGTGAAGCGATAAGCTCAGAGTTTCAGTATGACTCAGGTTTCCTGACAATACTTGGACTGGCCTGTGTGAACCAGTTTTGCAGTCTATACATTAAGGCTTCAGAAACCACTATCATACACACTGCTAAAAAGAAGTTATTGCTTAGGGGGTTTTTTTTAATAGCAGTTGAAATAATAGTAATAATATGCAACACACATGACAAGACCTCCACCTCCAATGTACAGGAAGTAAACTGGGAGGATACAAGTATACCAACTTCTGTTGGTAGCACCAGAGAGGCAACTTTCCATCTCCCAAAGGTTAGTCTCCATTGCAGATAATGAAACAACCAGGAGCCCTCCCCTTGACCACTGCCACTTCCTTCTAAAATCAATCAACAACTACTGAGTCTTATGACCTAGATTTGTACTTAAAGTGGGAGGTTCACATGGTAAACAATGTCACAGGGAGTCCTGTGATCTCTAAGCGTACTGCAGTGTTGTAAATCTAACTGTTGTGTATATTGATGGCACATTAATTTTAACATCATGAAGAGAATTGCTTAAAATTGTAAGATTCCTGTCTAATCTGTTTCTCACCTCTCCTCCATCTGGCAAAAACCCAGTAACTGTTTTTTTGGTCTCCTTCTATGGTTAAGTTCATGAGAGGGAATGTGCCAAGTGTAGTACAGGGGAGGGGGTTAAAGAGTGTGTTGATTTTAAACGTTTATGGAACTGGAGCACTTTCTAAATATACTGGTGTTAATGTTCCCAGTGTTAATTTATTATCATTATATTTGAACGACAGCTTAAGCATTGCTATTAACTTATGTAATCCTTAATTGATATTTAATTGTTATTTCAAGGAGTGGGAGGAGCCACTGGCTATTTAGAATAGAATAGAATAGAATACAATTCAACTTTATTGTCATTGCACATGTCACAAGTACAAGGCAACGAAATGCAGTTTGCATCCATCCCGAAGTGCTTTAGCCATGATTTAGATATATTACAAAATATATATTAGCAATAATATAGGTATATAGATATATTACAGAAATAGGTCTGTTATAGGTCTGAGGGTACAAAAATGGGTCTATTATGGGTATGTTACAATGTACATGGCATGAAGGTATGTTATGAATATGCTATAACTATAAGTATGTACAGGCCGTAGTGGGTATACAAGCTATGAACAGGATATAAATATGAAACTATACAGAAATATGCAAGTTATAAACAGTTGTAAACAGTTGTAGAATTATAATTATCATATTGTTCAGAATGATTGTTTATACAGAATAATACAGTAGTGCAGTTAAGATGAGTGAAATATGTGGCTACTTTCTACAGAGGCTGTATAAAGTGTTAGTGGTTGTGTGTGTGTGTATGTTCAGTCCATGAGTTCAATGTGGGTCAGATGTCAGGAGGCAGAGTTCAGGCGTCTGACAGCTGTAGGGAAGAAGCTGTTCTGGTACCTGGTGGTCTTAGTCCGGAGGCTCCTGTAGCGCCTCCCAGAGGGCAGGAGGGTGAAGAGTCCATGTGCTGGGTGAGTCAATGGTCAATGAGTCAATGGTCAATGGTAACTTTATTAACTTTAAAGGTTCAACAAAGACTGTACTTTTTAGGAGGTTGAGAGGTTTTAATGTTTCATCTGAAATGATGACTCTTTTTTATAAAAGTTTTATTGAATCTGTTTTAACTTTCTGTATCATTGCTTGGTACGGTAATATGTCCTACTGAATAATAAGACCAGACTTAACAACCTGGTTAAAGTGGCTGGCAAGATTTCAGGGAGGTCTCAGGTCCAGCTTGTGGACTTTTATAACAGGCAGGTGCTGAGGAAGGCGACCTCTGTCCTGTTGTGTTCAGATCATCCTGTCTTTAATGATTTTCAACTGCTTCCATCAGGTCGTCGTTATAAAGTGCCTGCAGTGAAGACAAAGAAACATAGATTGTCTTTTGTACCTAGTGCTATTATCATAGTTAATAACACTAAACCATAAGTGTTGTTGCCATTGCACATTGCACTTTTTTGATGAAAAATCTAGGTTGTTTTATCAGGCTTATATTATATTATTTTGGTGAGTGTATGTGATGTGTTGGTTGTCTGTTTGTTTGTTTGTATGGACATACTGCAAATCAATTTCCCGTTAGGGACAATAAAGTTACCATTGACCATTGACCATTGACCTCCCAGAGGGCAGGAGGGTGAAGAGTCCATGTGCTGGGTGAGTGGGGTCTTTGATGATTTTCCCAGCCCTTTTCAGACACCGCTTCCTGTAGATGTCATTGATGACAGGAAGTGGCGCTCCAGTGATGTGCTGGGCAGTTTTCACAACCCTTTGCAACGCCTTCCGGTCCAAGGCAGTGGACTGGAAGGCGTGGCTCAGGGGGTTGGGAAGCGCATCTGTAACCGGTTCGATCCCCGGGCTCTCTGTCCTGGTCGTTGTGTCCTTGGGCAAGACACTTTATCCTACCGCCTACTGGTGTTGGCCAGAGGGGCCAATGGCGCGATATGGCAGCCTCGCTTCTGCAGTCTTGCCCTACCCTATTCTGTTGGGAACAGGTCTCCCTATTGTATGATCTTATTGCGGAGAGGGAAACAAGTTTATGTGGTGTAGTCAGTAGGTTGAAGGCATCCATCCGTTCTCTTCCACTTGTCCTTGTCAGGGTTGCCGGGGGGCGACCCAGCTACCATAGGGCTAGAGTAGCCAGCCTGTCGCAGGGCCAACACATAGAAACAGACAACCATACACACTCACATTCACCACTGGGCAACTGAGAATTACCAATTACTACTCAGGACCTTCTTGCTATGAGTTAACAGTGCTAACTATTGTGCCACTGTGCTGCCCCATCTAAAGCAAGTAAGCTTAAAAATTGTGTTTTGCCATCAGTCTGGCAGTTGTGGGGAAGAAGCTGTTAAAAAATCTTGTTCTGTGTGTGATGATGCTGTGTGAACTGTTGTGTCTAAGATTGTATGTACAATATTGTGTCTGAGCAGAGGGTGAGCTGGATGGTGTGGGTCCCTGATAATTCCATCTGCTCTTTTTCAGCAGCGTTGTGTGTACAGAAAGTCCATGGAAGGAAGTTTTGTTCTTATGATCCCCTCCGCAGACTTTATGACTCTTTGCAGAGCCTTCCTCTCTGTCTGTGTGGTGTTCCCATACCAGATAGTAATGCCTGTGGTGAGGATGCTCTCTATCAGTCCTCTGTAGGCCTGGCGCTGGTTCATCAGAATCAGAATCAGAATACTTTATTGATCCCTAGGGGAAATTCTTTAAATGCTGGTTCTTCTTCATGCTGGTTTTCCTGAGCAGCTGAATGAAATAAAGCCTTTGCTGTGCTTTTTTTCACTGTTGCTGTGGTGTTAAGAGTCCAGCTCAGGTCTGATGTAACCTGCAGTCCCAGGAATCTGTGGTCGTTGGCCCTTAGCACCTCCATCTCTTTGATGATAAGAGGCTGCAGGGGAGGGAGGGGGGATTCTTCCTGAAGTCCAGTATTAATTCCTTGGTCTTGTCCTTGGTGAGGATGAGGTCGTTTTCCTCGCCATAGACAAGAACGTTGTCTACCAGGGCCCTGTATCCAGACTCGTCCTCCCCTTTGATGAGATGGTGGTTTCGTCAGCATATTTGATGATGATTGAGTTTTTCTGGGTGGAGACACAGTTGTAGGTGTACAGGGTGAAGAGTTTGGGGCTGAGACAGCAGCCCTGTGGAGATCCAGTGCTGACGGTGAGCTCAGCAGACATGCATCCTCCCATTCTCACCACCTGTGGTCTGTCTGTCTGACAAAAAGAATAGGACATCCCCCCACTTCTTGGGCGTGAAATAATTCACATAGACTGACATTTAAACTACTGTAGAGTGTGTTTGTGCCTGGTTTGACTGGTTTGACTTATGACAAGGGTGGATTAATACCACACTGTTTTCTGGCAAAGACACACGCTCACAATGCAGATATGCATGGTGCAGTGAGGTGCATACAGCGTTTCTTGCTCACAAAGGTGTGGGGTAGCCTACATATTTACTTGTATTTTGGCAGTATTTTGTGTGTGTGTTTGATGTTGTGTTGTGTTTGTTCGTAGGTAACGGAGCAATCATATGTAATTGTTACATTTACTAATGTTAGGTCTTATTTTGAAAATACATTTTTTGCTTCTTGAATTTCATTAAACAAGGTGTTGAAAGTAACCATAAGGAAATTCAAATAAATATGTATGTTTGTATGTTTGCATTTCTGCTTTCTTCCAGTTCGAACACAAAAAGCAGAAATATCAGCACTTCCTTCCTTGACTCACCTCTGTGACAGCTGGTGATCTGAGGTTTGGGTGTATGTGTGCAAAGCAGTGTGTATATCTTTAACCTTGCAGTAGGGTACAGTGTACACCTCAAGCAGCAGTTAACGGTTGTTTAGATGTCTTGACCAGTATGGGTAGATGGAAACTGTGGTTTGTTCTGCTGATGACTTTCTGTACAGACAACAAAGGTATTGTGTAAGAACTAATTTTTTATTAAAATGTATAACTTTCATGCAAAGTTGTTTTTGTGCTGTTAATTTGTCTTGTCAAAGTTTTTAAAAGGAAAATATTAGCAGTTAATGTTGGTCATGTATTATAGATATACAGCAAATGATATTATTTAATAATGAACTGTTTTCTATTTGAACATATTTCAGCTGGTACGGAGATTCTTATGAAAATCATTGACAAACAACCAGATGTTACTCGAATATGCAGCAACGAAACGCTGAACGTTATCATGCTGACAGTGTGTAAGATCAGCACACAGAGGAGCAGAGGAGAAGAGTGCAGTCTGCTGTATCGACATGGACACGACTTTGAGCATGGATGTGACTCCAGGTTCACACTGATGAAAGAAAATCAGACTGTGTTTCTCCACCTGACACATTTAACAGCAGAGGACAGCGGGAGCTACACCTGTGAGTGTGTACAGACTGGAGGATCAAATAAGCTCCATCTCAATGTCACTGTGGAAGGTAAAGTGTGGATTTAACAACTTTTATAATTGTGAGTCACTTTTATTGATAACTAGTAACATAAGAAGCAACAATGAAGCTGTGGACAGTGAGCTGTGCCCACATACTTTTTTTTTTAGAGAAACTAGCAATTAAACAAAAAATAAAAATAAAAAAATCTGCTGTTAAGCAGTATAAAAGTTAAAATAAAAAAATCACTTAATGTAAAGAATATATTACACGACTCTATAGCAACAGAGGTTAATATCATGATTTTGATTTATAAATAACACGTATCTATCGTACTTTTCTGATTTGTTTTTCTTTTTTTAGCCAATGGAAGCCATGAAGTCACCACCAGTCCTACAGAAATACATTTTTCTTTGTCTTTCTATGTTGTAATTGGAGTGCTTGTAGTTATCATCATATCTGGAGTCATCCTTGGATTTATTCACAGAAAGAAATGCCACAGGTAAGAGATTATTATAGCTCAGAGAGGTTAGATAATGGATAAATGGCTACAATTCCAATCCCATATTATTTAAGGTCAAGTATGTTAATCGTAACTTGAGTTCTTAAAATCCATCTATACCTGACTTGTTTATGTATTTTGGTGCCTTTTATTTGTACATTAGTTTAAACAAACTGTTTCTATCTTAGTGCCAAGACAATTGAATGTGTGCGTATTTTCCCTCACAGAAGACAGCAGGTGCCCACCAGTCATGAAAACACAGAACTGTACACGGTAAAATGTTTCACCTAGTGCACGTTTGTCTGCTGTTAATTTAGTTGTAAAAGTATTTTGTAATGACGTGTTTTCTTTTGCAGCGTGCAGAATACACTGAGCCGTCTGTCTTCATGCCAACAGAACGTGAGCTTCTTTTAATTTCTAAAGTCAACACATGTACCACTTATTTCAGTGTTTGAATAAAAATCCAAATTTAGGGATTTTTCTTAATAAGTAATTGAAATTGAAGAATTTGTATTTGTAATCTTTTTATGTAACATCTACCTCTATAAGATGCAGGTTTTTCTTGTCCATATCTGTGTTGCTTCACTTTGCATTTCACTCATCTGTAGCTGTTTGAGGAAATAGTTGTTTTTTACAGTTTGTTTTACAGGTCATGTTGAATGTTTAAAACCGGACAAATAAAGGTTGGTTTTATCATGTGTGCATGTGCTGCACCAGTAATGTGACGTGACAATAAAAGTGACTTGATTTGATTCTGTAACAAAAATAAAATGATCTTTTTAATATCACACAGTGAATTAGTGAGTTTGTTTAATCTATAAACAACAATCTACAAACTGTAGTGGCTTCATAGTACTAACCAAAATATTCTCAGAGTTTAGGGCAGAAAGCTGTTTGCTGTGACTTGTTGGGGAGTGAGGGGAAAGGGAAAGGAAAGAAAAATGACCATAGAAAGACAAGGACAGAACAGACGGTGGAAGAAAGAAGACAAAAATGTACTGACATGCTGCAGGGGTGAGTGGAGAAGTACACAGTACATTGCAAGACCTCCCACAGTAGTCTGAGCCTATAGCAGCATTACTAAAAGATCACATCGTCCCGGCCCAAGTATAAGCTTCATGAAAAAGGAAAGTCTTGAGACTAGTCCTAAAAATAGACTATATGTAATTTGCCTGTAGACTCAAAGCAGCCCTGCAGTGCCTCCAGTTCCTCTTCTGTCCACTGTGGATACAAGTTGTCATTTGAAATGAGTAACTCACATTAGACTAGATTATGGTAATGCCTGTTAAGAAGAAGGGGATTGGACTGTATGTATTAGTATTTACATACAGCAGGCCTGGTAATTGATATACTTTGTGCAAAAACTTTGCATCTGTTCAGTGAGATGTGGTTAAGATCACCAGTAATCGTAAAAACAGCGGATGCTGGGTTAGCAGGCGGTCTACAGTCTACAGTGATGTCACAATGTACCTCTGCACCACCTGATGCTTGAATGTAAACAGAAACAACAATAGCAGATGAGAATTCACTAAACTCAGTTTGTTAAAAAGACAATTTCATACTATCACTGTAAACCTTTAACAAAGTACGGTTTCTTAAATTGGGAAAACATGATCACATTCTGTACTTGTATATAAAATTCTTCATGGCCTGGCCCCACCTCCTCTTGATGAGTTCATGAAACAAAATCAAAGTTCATCTGTATCTGCCAGAGCACTTTTCAAAGGTAGTTGTAAAACCGCTCCAAACTAAAGCTGATGATTTTTAGGGTCACATCCCTTTTTCCACCGGCAGTGATTACAGAGGAATAAACACAGTGGCTTTCTTCTTTTTTGGACTTGAACCCCTTATTAAAAACTTTGTTGACATCCACCAATATATATACATATATTAACAGCTTTATAAATAGCATCTAATGAAATTATTCTATCACATAATATTAAATGTAATCCGTCTATCTTACACTGAGCTCTTAGAAGAGATTGATGTGTGGCTTTCGTTTTGTAATTATTCCTACACAAGCAGTTTATTGTATAAAATCCATGTATATCTGTCATATTTACAAGTTACATTTACACTTTCCCACTGTTCCCACTGGAAGAAGATGTGAGCTGGACTGGCCTTGCCATCCCCAACAAAAGCTCTTTTCTCACATCTCAAGTCCAGTTTACTCTTGTCCAGTCTACAGGTATCCGGTCTTTAAGACTGAAGTCACTGTGAGGGCTGAGAGTTGGAAAATTGTCTAAATTCTCCCATCTTTAATAAAAACATCAGTGTGGCTGCTTTACCAGGTCTAACAAGTAAGTTTAACATGCAGGCATCCATGGATTCTGCAGCTATGGGGCATATATGGTATCACTCTTGGCTGGAAGCAGTGCGTAAACAATGGAAAAAACACAAACTTTGTCCAAAAACCTCTCATGTTCAGCTGTTTCCCACTTTTTCTTTGGTCATTTTAGCCTTTTTGGTCAGGGTGAAGGGAGTACCTGCCATCAAACAAGAAGACAGCCGCATGTAACTACGATGGTGTTTGCTAGTTCACCTTACATGCATTAATGTAATAACGTGGTTAGCCTACTCAACATAAATTACACACGAACAGCATTAAGCTACTCACGCAGAGAAGAACGGCTGCTGCTGCATCATCATCCTCATCATTTCTGCTACACTGGCAGGGCTAGGGGCCAGGACTCTCCTCTTCGGGTTTTTGGGGGATGTTGCTAACTCCGGGTAGCAGGCACCACACCCGCAGTAGATGTGCACGGTGTGAGGTCTCGCAGCAAGCTATAAAATACGGTGCATTTCTCAGCTTTTAAAAAAACGCTATGCGTCGCCAGGTGTTTCATCAGATTCGAGGTGTTACCTCCTTTGACAGTATCACAGTATCACCTTAAAGCACTTGTTGCAGGCTGCTGAGTTTGCATCTTTTGCTGTGAAGTACAGCCAGACTTTGACCGCTTCGCTTTGGGCATTTTTAATCTGTAGCTCTGCTCTAAAAGAATGTACGTACCTGGACCCGCCTACTACGCTCGCAAAGGTAAAATGATTGGCTGGAATCCAAAGTGTGTGACATCTCAGGAAAAAAAAGTGTGCGCTGCTTTTCGGTCTGGTTACTACCGTTTCTGTCAGAACCGGTGCCATAATGGTACCGGATACCGGTACCCATCCCTATTAAACAGTGTGCAGCAGTTTCTCTCAGCAGTAGCATTTTGATGTGATAAGTATGGCGTGGAAGTCTTATGCTTCATTACATTATTTGCCTGGTTATCCTTTACCATAAACTCAGATACATTTAATCTGCCCAAACAGGGTATCAGACAGAAACTTCTCTGTAGCTTGCACTTGGTCGTTCTTATTTTTTGCACTGGAATAATCATGAGTGAATGATAATGCAAACCCATCTCTGGTCCTGCTGGTCCTGCTAGGTCGGTGTGTGGCCCTGTGTGCACACCTCATATTGTAGGGCAGGTTTGTTTGTTACCTTTGATTGTCATATCATCAACAACATTTTCCTATTTTTGAATGTCATCATAATTATAGTGCCCTAGTATTACACACTGTGTCTGCTTAACATATCAACCCTTACACTGGTCACTTGCTGTATGCAGGTAGTGCTGTCTGTTGTATTCATAGATGTGGAACTTTGTACTGTCTCTGTGCTGCATGGCGTCTTTCTCTTTGTTGAAAGTCACATCACCCAACTGGGAAGCAGCTGCTTTCACAGAAAAGATGTCCTGTAACTATAAGGGGATGTACAGTGCGTGTTCACTGCACTCAAAGACTAAACTGCATTTTGTACAATGAGCCAACTTCACGCAGTGTGTCCTCAGCCCAGTATCATGACAAAACGTGTAATAGCCACGCCAGTCCACTGTGTCGTATCACACTTTGGAGAGGCAGAAGTTGCAATAAGTTGTAGTGAGCTGCAGTACCAGCAGAGGGTGATACTGTATTTCAAGCCAACATTAAAAAAATCATAGGAAAGTGTTTAAGACATTATTACACATTTACATGTAAATACGTAAATATTTGCTGCGTACCATCATTGCTTCTGCAATGTACTTAATCATACCTCCCTGTCTCACTACCGACTGATTGGCTTTGAATATACTGTCTCCCTCTGCTGGTAATGCCACCTCTGCAGCATGCATGCCCATTTCAGGTTTTGAAGAGTCAAAGCGTGAAACAAACACCGATATCATATTACTCAACATGATATCGGTTTGGTGTCTCAGTCTGGAAACTTAATTTTTTGGAACTTGGCATAATGATATACCCTGCCCCAGTGTCTGCGATCAGACTCTTTTTCTGAGTGGAGCTTTGTATCCTTGTCACTTATCTGGACCTGGAAACCACAAGTGACATTGAGACTGAGGAGGTCAGGGACTGCTCTGACTTGGGAGCCTCTGGTATGAGGACCATGAGATGTACAAATGATAAAGTATTTAATAAGTGATTAAGAGACATTGTTTTAACATCTATTTGTAATTTTTAATAGGATAAAGTCAATCAAGATGATGCATACACAATCCTTCATCAACCGTTTGTCTGTCTTTAGTGTGTTTTTGCAGAGTTGATTTGAATCTCTATACTGGTCCTTAACATATTTCAAAGTTCTTACATGTAAATTTACAACAAACCATGTGTCAGATAAGGATGTTTAATAATTTATGTTATAATGAATACAATGCTCACTTAGCATACAAGATGTAACTACAGAGGAATCTATAAATAAATGAAAAAAGGGAATTTACCTTCCGGCTGAAGCAAACGTGTTTCCATCTTATCTCTCGGTAGATTTTGGAATTGCGCAACACTGCAACCTTCTGGATACTGAAACTCCAGCTAGTAAATCACACATCAGTCAACAGTCAAGATAACATGATTAGGAAACTCAGATACTTCTAGGTAATGGGACAGTGATGTCTATTTGTTCAAACATGAGATTCTTTCATCTGCCTTTCATGCATCTTCAAGTAGATTACTCTTGCAGTATGACTTTGAAATGTTTGACAAAGGTCAAGGCACATGCTCGCAGATGCAAAATCTCAAAAGCTTTTGCGTTCATTTCTATCAGACATCACTATAAGAGTGATCACGAAGTCCTTTAAATTAACATGTATACGAGTGTTGCTATTTGTTTCCCCTCAGCCAGAATATATTTTCTGTGTTTATGCACCGGCTCTCTCTTCCAGCACTCACATGAAAACAGAAGCGTCGTCAGCACTTCCTTCCTCCACACCAACACAGACCTCAGTGAAGGCTGAGAATCCGAGGCTTGGGTGTATAAACCCTTCGCCCTACAGTGATCTACAGTGTCAACTGTCAGCAGCAGTTACACTGTTATTTAGATGTTTTGACCAGTATGGATAAATGGAGACTCGGGTTTGCTCTGCTTCTGCTCCTCACTTCCTGTATGGACAACAAAGGTTTGCAAAACAGTTACTTTTATTTATGTAGGATCGCTTATGCAGCGCATTGTTGTTGTTGTTTTACAGTTAATCTATGTATTTACCAATAAATGTTGGTAATGTGCAAGTGGTAACTTAGCAACTGTATATCACACAGAACTGACTTCCAGTTTTACATATTTCAGCTGGTACGGAGATTCTTATGAAAATCATTGACAAACAACCAGATGTTACTCGAATATGCAGCAACGAAACGCTGAACGTTATCATGCTGATAGTGTGTAAGATCAGCACACAGAGGAGCAGAGGAGAAGAGTGCAGTCTGCTGTATCGACATGGACAAAACTTTGAGCATGGATGTGACTCCAGGTTCACACTGATGAAAGAAAATCAGACTGTGTTTCTCCACCTGACAAATTTAACACAGGAGGACAGCGGGAGCTACACCTGTGAGTGTGTACAGACTGGAGGAGCAGATAAGCTCCATCTCAATGTAACTGTGGAAGGTAAAGTGCGGATTTAATACCTTTTATAACCGAGCCTCACTGTATTACTGTGGTTATCGATAATTGGTATCATATCAATCAACAAAGGTTTGTATGAAGCTGGGGTCACCTCACAACTGCCCACATATCTTAATGTAGAGAAAAAACAATTGACCCAACAAAATCTGCTGTTAAGCAGTATAAACAATAAAATCAAAAGTCCCTTAATTTCAAGAACATATTACATGACACTATAGCAACAGAGGTTAATATCATGATGTTGCTTCATAATTAACTCATTAACTCACTGGTGCTTTTCTCATTTGTTTTTCTTTTCTAGGCACTGAAAGCCATGAAGTCACCACCAGTCCTACAGAAATACATTTTAAATTGTCTTTCTATGTTTTAATTGGAGTGCTTGTAGTCTTAATCATATCTGGAGTCATCCTTGGATTTATATACGTAACAAAATGCAGCAGGTAAGAGATTATTATATTAATATATTATAATGTCTGTGAAGGTTCTCAGTCAGTTCTCAGTATTATAACACGGTTAGGGAGTATAACCGTATTATAATCATATTATATAATATTATATAATCATATTTACTGAGGCATTCACAACATCTCATGCAAACTCTGTCACATATTATTTAATGTAACATTTATCTTACGCTGACGCTCATCTTATGGTCGATGTGTCTTTATTTGTGTAATTCTCCTGCACAAGCTCTTTGTTTAAAATCCACATATATAAAATAAATATTTTTATCTCAGTTCTAAGAAAATGCAGAATTTTTGAAAAACATTTTTTTGGTAAATTGTTTTCCCAGCAGAAGACGACAGGTGCCAATAACCAGTCCTGAAATAATAACTGATCCTGGAAACACAGAAGCGTACATGGTAAAATGTTGCACTTACTGCATTTTGTTCCTGCTTTTCATTGACTTAGAACTTTTTACTAACTGAGTGTGTTTCACTTTACAGGCAGCGGGAGAAATTGAGCCATACAGTATCTTCATCCAAACAGAAAATGGGCTTTATTCAACTTCTAAAATAAACTTAAATCATATTACTTGAAATACATTTGATGTAAATTGAGGTATGAATTTGCAGCACTTTTATAATAAGTATCTATTTCCTAGTGAATAAACAGTGAAGCTGGACTTGCAATCTCCAAAGCAATGATGCTTTACTATTAGTTTCACTTATTGTTCATTAGTAGAAGTACAGTTTATTTTAATCTTTTAAGAGTAACGTTTTATATCTGAAACTTAAATATCAAGTCACACTGTCTTGAGTGACAAAATAGACTTTTATAGCACATATTCAGTTTGTTGATTTCAGAGCTGTAATAGCTTTATAGCAATATTTAGATCTTGACTGATGTTGGATGTTTAAGACTGATACTGATACCAATATTTAGTAATTTCAAACTCAGATATTTATTCTGGTGTTGTTGTCTTTGAGACACACAAAGATAAACAAATTTCCCAAACATTTTTTAAGGGTTATCTATATAAGATAATATCATAGGGAGCCGGAGATCGACAGACGGATTGGGGCTGCAGCTGCAGTAATGCAGACGCTGCACCGGTCCGTCGTGGTGAAGAGGGAGCTGAGTGTAAAAGCGAAGCTCTCAATTTACCGGTCGATCTACGTCCCTACCCTCACCTATGGCCACGAGCTGTGGGTAGTGACCGAAAGAACGAGATCGCGGATACAAGCGGCAGAAATGAGCTTCCTCCGAAGGGTGGCTGGCCTCTCCCTTAGAGATAGGGTGAGAAGTTCGGCCATCCGGGAGGGGCTCAGAGTAGAGCCGCTGCTGCTCCACATCGAAAGGAGCCAGCTGAGGTGGTTCGGGCATCTGACAAGGATGCCTCCTGGGCGCCTCCTGGGTGAGGTGTTCCGGGCATGTCCCACCGGGAGGAGGCCCCGGGGCAGACCCAGGACACGCTGGAGAGATTATATCTCTCGGCTGGCCTGGGAACGCCTTGGTGTTCCCCCGGATAAGCTGGAGGAGGTGGCTGGGGAGAGGGAGGTCTGGGCCTCTTTGCTTAGGCTGCTGCCCCCGCGACCCGGCCTTGGATAAAGCGGATGAAGATGGATGGATGGATCATAATGCAGTTTAAAACAAAATCCTGTTTTTTTTATATTAACAACAGGTCATGGATTCCTCATTTGTTCTCTGCCCAACTTTGCTCGGATCAACCGGTTCTTGTGTTTGGAGTTTCAAACACATCTGTAGCCAACAGGGGACTGCAGAGTGCCCTCTTATGGACAAACTATGTAACAGTCATGGTTGAATGGTGTTTCTCCCGTCTCTACTTTTAAATTTTTTTATTTATTAGTTAATGTAAATACAATATATTGACTGATAGATTAGCTCAGCTGATATATCAGTTAATAAAAATAATGATAATCCAAAACCAAGTTATTATGTCAAACAGCGTCATGCAAAAATCTTTTTTGAGGCATGGTGCGAGTTCACTACACTGAGATTTGTAACCCACTTTAAACCACTATGTGAAACAATAATTAGCATTTCCGCTTATCGTTATCTAAGTATGGGTTGTTGAGTGTTTCAGGGCTTTTTCAGTTAATGAGCCGTAACCCTGACCTCACACCATCTTCGAGCTTCCTGTATCAGCTTCCTCTTCTCACAGACAGATTTTGCTCTTTTGCACTTTACCAATGTTCCCCACGCAGTTGGTTTTAAACAGGGACTCCCCAGCAACAACCACCAAACCTCTGTACACAAGTGCATTTTCCAGGCTCTCTTCCTGGAATTTAATATATATGAAACTACTGAAAAGGCCAACAGGAAAATATTGTGTCTGAAAGAAAAGGCCTTTACTGTTTCGTGAATTGTGCACGCATCTATAATGACAGTTTTTTTTTTTGTTTTTTTGTCCTGTAATTTAAAGCAATTCACCTGAAAAAGATCCTAATAAAATACCTCATGTTAGACGCAAAGTTATTCCTTTACTTTTTTCTTTCTTTTTCTTTTGCCTGTCAACTGCAAACAATTTTAAAACAATCATATTCATTTCATTTCTCAGATTTGCACATGGTGACCAAAGTTGCACATAGACTAAGCCTACATAAAAACTTTTTATATTTATCCTTTAAGTCTGTTGAATGCCACCAGGGCTACAGGTGAAGAAAATGAAACTAAAGCGGTCATATCACATCTAATTATTAATTTAATTATAATCTATCAGATTCTCCTGTGTCTTGATGACAAAGCATAGATACTTACATAATGTTACTTTACACATTTGGCATTTTTGAATGGTTTTTGTGGTGCCTCAACTTTTTGCATATCATGGTGTTTTTCTGGTCTTGCTGACTGAAGCACTTACAGACCACACACAGGGCTTTTTTTATGGGCATTTTGTAGCATTTACTTGATGGAGCTGCAAAGAAAGTCAAGAGAGAGAGGGGGGGGGGGGGAAAATGGCACACAGGAAATGGCCCGGGGCATAGTCAAACCCAGGTAACTGCCTGTCTCTGAGCATGTGGGTCACTGGTTCAACCCAATGAGCCACAGGGGCACTTGTGCAGCACTTTGTACTTCTGCACAGCACAATCATACTGCTGATTTCAGAAACTGTGTTAGTTTCACTCTGCATTATGCATAATTTTTCTAATATTGTAGCTTGCTGCCTTTGTAAAATTAGCCACTTTGCTACCTTTTCCATGTGGACATGGTAGTACCTAGATTAACAAACCCTGGATTCGTTTATGGCGTTTATAACCACCTTTAAGTGACCGCTTAGGCTGATTGTTGAAGTTAGAGAGTGAAGCCACATAACAGAAAGACGTCCTGGGTATGTTGAACTTGTTTCATGGTGCAATGTCTTACCGTCACGGTCTTGGCATAACTTACTGTATGAGTAATCTGAACACCATACCTAACTTTAACAACTTACCACAACATGTGCTTTACAATTTATAGATCAAAGTGTATCCACAAATGCACAGGACATCCATTAGTCTAGTGTTTTGACTAAACTAAAACTGAAGTATTTCACATTTTTATGATTCAGAATTTAACATTTTCATGGATTTGCACTCCTATATAGTGATGCTGTTATCCCCACAATAGCAATGGGAGTGCATTTTATTGAAAAGTTGAAATAAATATTTATTTTCTGGAATTTTCATGCTCTGCAGAATCATTTAGTGGGCCACACTGGATGGGTCATGCACCACGGGTCAGAGATGGAGAATCAAGAAACTCAAACTTAAAATAAGGTTTGGCTTTTTTTTAAAAATATTTACTGGAGTCCAAATGAGTAAAAAAAGATACAAAAATACACTCAAAATAAGTCAAAATAACACAGGAAACAAAGCCGTGAACTCGGAAACATATGTGAAGAGCACAGGAGAAAAAGTGAGTGAACTGAAAACAGGAAAGAGGAGAAGGCAGAGTGAGGATACACAGCAGAGAAGCAAACACAGGTGAAACCAATGAAAGCCAGAAAATCCCAAAAGAAGAAAAAGAACAACAAGAGGAAGTGAAACAAAAAACAAGACATGAGAAAAACATCCTGAAACAGCAAGTAAAGCATATTTTTCACTTATTCCATGAAATCATGGTGATACTATACAACACATTATTACACAATACATTATACAATACATTATTAGACAGGTAATGATGTATATGAAATGTCATTTTAGTTGTATTTAGTTTGTGTCACGCTGAAGATGTTTACATTCTGAAGGAAATTGTCATGAGATTTGCTTTTAGACTAAACATCAAAGTGCGGTTCTGCTTTTGAAGAAAGACCATGAATGACTTTGTGATGTGAATTGTGGACTTTTATTAATGGAAAGTTTAACTTACACTTAAGTCTTACACTTTCTGAGAAGATGCAGCGTCACTGACATATTAAGGTGTTAGTTTGAGGTTTAGGTTGTACTTCCGCTTGTCAGTTACATAAAGTATAATGTGTACAAATCCAGATGATGTGCATGCTCACTGAACTTCTTTGTTATAATATGGAGCAAATGAAGCTGAAGCTATTTACCCCTCTGTCTACAGAGGCTATTTATTGCATGCTTTTTTTGACACATCTAGCTTGTAAAACTTAGTTATATATATCTATATATAAAAGCTACATTTACGCAGGTCATTTTAGTGCAGTCTAAATGGGGTTATTTTTGTATTCACGTGCTTGCTTGCTATTTACTTTTTCAGTGTCCTACTATAGCACGCCTGCACAGGAACTTCCTTTTTTGAAGTGCCAATACTTTGATGTTCAGATAGTCAGAGAAGTATTAAAGTGGGCATCACTGTCCTCCAGTTTTCAGTATATGAGGTGACATATGTGCGCTGCATTAGTGTTTATTTCTTTTATTGATATGGATCAATGGAGGATGTGCTTTATCCTGCTCCTGCCGCTTTCTGGGTGTTTTGAAAGTGAAGGTAATGTTTTCTATTTACATATTTGCAGCCCATCTTTCATTTACATCAAACACAATTATCTGTAATTTTCACTATTGGGTTTGTTAACCCAGACTATATTGCACAATACATAAACTCTTAATTGATTGTTTGCAGTGACTATTATGAAGACTATTGGGAGAGAAGACCAAACTCCAGCATGCACCAGTGCAACACTGAATATTAAACTGATTGTATGCACGATCAGCACAGAAAGGAGAAGAGGAGAAGAGTGTCTCCTGAAGTATGAGACCAGAGAGGACTTTTTTCATGGCTGTGACTCCAGGTTCACGCTGATAAAAAGAAATTAGACTGTGTTTCTCCACCTGAACAATTTAACATCAGAGGACAGCAGGAACTACACCTGTGAGTGTACAACTGCTGATGGAGCATTTGTTCTGCATCTCATTGTTACCGTGAAAGGTCTTGATGCATTCTCAAGGAAGGTGAACGTGGAAGGTGAACACAAGCACAAAGGTAACACTGTGCGAACTTATTCCTTACTTTTCTCTCATATGTGAGTTAAGGTGGTTACTTTCCACTGCTTTAACAGTGTTTATCAAGTGTTTCAGTGGTGTGATATCCACGCTTTCATAAGAAGGTAGTACTACATGGTTTTTTAAAGGTTTTGTTAGCGGTTAATATTCATGAGGTTTTGCTTTTTATGTTCATTGCTGTGTTTGTAGCATAGTTTCTGCAGACAGAAACATCAGCTGTAATAAACTAGCTGAGATAATGTTAAGGTTTTTCTTTGCAGACGACGTCCAGAATGGTGGCGGCAGCTTAAAGAGAATTGTAATTTTACTCTCCTCAGTTGGTGCAGCCACAGTCTTCATTGTAACTCCATTTTTTTTTGGGAGTTATCTACTGTATTAAACGTCACAGGTAAAAGACTTAAAAAATATTCACAGTGCAGATCTACCAGATAAAATGACAGGATGATTTACTTATTTTATTTAAGAATGTAGAGTAAATCAAAATTTTATTACAAGTTTTAGCTTTATTTTTGTGAATACGCGTTTCACTAATGATGTCGTTCTTTCTCATCCAAAATGGCAATGCAAGGTCAGAGACACCGGGATTATATATACATGAAACTCCGCGCATTTTGGTGAGTAGTACACCATCTGGCCAAAATAAATAAAACAGTAAAACACTCTAATATTTGCTTGTCTGGCTTTAGCTTTAGTTACCTACTTTTGGCAACATTTCAATAATGTTCACAATCTGTCACAGGATTTACTCACGTCCTCTCCCGCCTTTGTAAACATGTGAATTTGACCTTCCCCAGTATGCTATCAGTGATATCCCAATTCCCTTCAAAGAGAGCAAAATGCACCACAGAGAAACCCAGAAACAAAACACTCAAGCAATAATAAGCAATAAACAATGACAGGCAGTGTGGTCTTTTATGTTGTGAGGACACAACATAAATAGCTCATGTGGTTCTCATCACACAGGGTGGGTGATGAGAACCACATGAGCACAGAAACCCCAAATGTCCAAAACCGAGAGAAGACCAAAGTGTTGTGGAGACCAGCATCCTGAGCAAGAAACATGCAGGAAGGTCTCCACTGATTCCCAGGGCACCCCACCGAGAGCCAACAGAGGACAGACAGCAGAAGCCAGTCCCAACCAGGCAGCATGGATGCCAAGGAATAGGAGCACACATGAGGAGCCGAGGGACAGCAAACAGTCCCAAAGCCCAGGAAGCTCATCAACTGGCACAAACAGGATACTACAGGGTGGGCCATTTATATGGATACACCGTAATAACATGGGAATGGTTGGTGATATTAAAGTCCTGTTTGTGGCACATTAGTATATGTGAGAGGGCAAACTCCTCAAGTTGGGTGGTGACCATGGTGGCCATTTAGAAGTCGGCCATCTTGGATACAACTTTTGTTTTTTCAATAGGAAGAGGGCCATGTGACACACAAACCTCTTCTCCCACTCTTCACACACTGATAGCAACACCGCAGGAGAAATGCCAGCACAGGCATCCAGTATCCGTAGTTTCAGGTGCTGCACATCTCGTATCTTCACACCATAGACAATTGCCTTCAGATGACCCCAAACATAAAAGTCTAAGGGGGTCAGATCGGGAGACCTTGGGGGCCATTCAACTGGCCCACGACGACCAATCCACTTTCCAGGAAACTGCTCATCTAGGAATGCTCGGACCTGCACCCATAATGTGGTGGTGCACCATCTTGCTGGAAAAACTCAGGGAACGTGCCAGCTTCAGTGCATAAAGAGGGAAACACATCATCATGTAGCAATTTCAAATATCCAGTGGCCTTGAGGTTTCCATTGATGAAGAATGGACCCACTATCATTGTACCCCATATACCACACCAAACCATCACTTTTGTTGTTCCAACAGTCTTGGAGGGATCCATCCAATGTGGGTTAGTGTCAGACCAATAGCGGTAGTTTTGTTTGTTAACTTCACCATTCACATAAAAGTTTGCCTCATCACTGAACAAAATCTTCTGCGTGAACTGAGGGTCCTGTTCCAATTTTTGTTTTGCCCATTCTGCTAATTCTGTGCGCCGATCTGGGTCATCCTCGTTGAGATGCTGCAGTAGCTGGAGTTTGTAAGGGTGCCATTTGTGAGTAGCTAATATCCGCCGAAGGGATGTTCGACTAATGCCACTCTCCAGTGACATGCGGCGAGTGCTACGCTGTGGGCTCTTGCTGAATGAAGCTAGGACAGCCACTGATGTTTCTTCATTAGTGACAGTTTTCTTGCGTCCACATTTTGGCAAATCCAACACTGAACCAGTTTCACGAAACTTAGCAAGCAGTTTGCTAACTGTAGCATGGGAGATGGGTGGTCTCGTAGGGTGTCTTGCATTGAAAGCTGCTGCAATGACCCGGTTACTGCGTTCACCAGATATCAACACAATTTCAAGCCGCTCCTCACGTGTTAACCTCTTCGACGTGTCAATGGCTGTGAACAAAGAGAAACTTGTAAATAACTCATGAAAGAATAAAGTTACGTTGAAACCAAGCACACCATTGTTTTTCTTGTAATAAGTTTGATGTGTCACATGGCCCTCTTCCTATTGAAAAAACAAAAGTTGTATCCAAGATGGCCGACTTCTAAATGGCCACCATGGTCACCACCCATCTTGAGGAGTTTGCCCCCTCACATATACTAATGTGCCACAAACAGGACTTTAATATCACCAACCATTCCCATGTTATTACGGTGTATCCATATAAATGGCCCACCCTGTAGAGTCCATCTCCAGTTCCACAGGATAACCCAGCCTCACAGGGTATCCACCTGAGCCTCCACCACACCACGACAAAGCAAAAGGTACGCATCCCATCCCAGAGTGCTGCATGCAGGGACCAGGCACCAGGTTCTGAGGAAGGACCCCACGCCTGCACCGTGGATGCCTGCACAGCAGAGCAGGGGCAGACCAAGGGAAACTTACACTGATTTTTTGATCTTGTATTCTATTGATAATGGAAGAATTGGACCACTGTCTTCTCCAGAAGCTTCCCAATAAGGTCTGGACTCTGTTGAAAATGATGTCTCACAGTCTCTGTATCCCTTTTTCACAATTTAAGCCTGAGATGAATCCTGGCATTGTTCTCTTGGAATATCCAGGTGTGTGCCAACCTGGGAATAAAAAAAATCCAAGATGGAGAAATCTGGTCACTCAGAATATTTCGGTAGTCCGTTGATTTTTTTTTTTTTTTTTTTTTGATGCATGGCATTGCTGAAGCTAGAAGTCTGAGATGATGGGTGAATAATCCACCTCATCTTGCCCTGATGTGCCGATGAATATTGATCTTTATTTATTGCACCAGAGCCCAATGACTATGCTTCCTAGCATAACCGAAGAAATTATTTCTGGTTAGCTTATAGCATAAACATAGCTGTGAGTTCTACTGATTTCTTTTACATTCTCTTTCTATTTAAGACTTTATTTTAAAGGCCCAATAATCAATGGAATGTATGAAGAGGGTTTTTAAGGATCAGTAAGTGTGTGCGGTTTAGATTCAGCAGAGATTGGTCCCTGAACTTCATTGAAAAGTTGAGATCACAGTGAATGTGACCCAGCAGTGACTCTCTCATTGGTTATTATTCTAACTGACATCCAGAATTCTTTTTTTTTAATCTATTGATTGCATCCATGTTATTGTCTTATAGGATGATGTTGATCTCGAATATTCCTACGAAAACCTTCAACTGCCAGGACACGATGATATCGATCAAACTGTCGTCTCGTGAGAACCACAGAAACGGTCGACTTGGATGATCAGGAAACTGATCTGAATCATGAACACTATGAAAACATGTAAACCAAAAGTGAGTCTAATATCAAATATCAACAAATACAGTGGCCTTGAGTCTGTTCCTTTATTTACCTTTTTCAGTCAAAGTTTTGGTATTAAATGAAATGTGTTAATCATCCACTAGACCCGTGTGTTGCTATTGAGAAAGAAAATAAATGACTGCATCGATTTGAATACATAGAAAGTATTGTTGTCTCCTATTTTTTTAGAACTGAGAGTAATGTTTGTTAAACATCAATGTGTAACTGGCCTATATTTTACTCATGGAAGTTTCACTTGAGCAATGTTAAGTAACATTACACAAAGAGTTTTTGTTGCCTACTAAGTTATAACGCTGTGATGCAAAAATTGCACACTGCTTTTTATTATGTGCAATGCAGTGAGCTGCACAGCAGATGCTGTTCTCTATTTAGAGATCAAATTCAGGCCTCCAAATATGAGAGAACCACAAACACAAATGGATCAGCTTCAGCACTTTACTTCATCTCAGTAACTTGATAATCACACATATTGTGTCATTACACTGCTTGGCGAAACTTTGCACCTTTTATTCAGTCTCTGTGGGATGCCTCGTTACAAAGTGATGCAAAGTATCGTTGCATTTATCTGCAAAATGGTGATGCAACACATTACTGTTCCGTGTACTGTAAGTTTGTTACCATGCCTTTTCTTGCACATTTGAGCAACAATCATTTGATCTCAGTTCATGGACACAAAAACAGGTCATCCTAAAACTTATAAGGCATGCAGATACAAAGCACACCTGTTCACCTGCACGTAAATGTAAATAAATAATCAGCCAATCATATGGGAGAAACTCAATGAATTTAGGCTTGGAGACATGACTATGGTATCCTACTGAATTTAGACTGAGTTTAAGAATGTGGAAGTGTTGACAGAGGATGGCCTGAAAAAGAGAAAATATCCCCTGCGCAGCTGTTCTCTTGGTGAAAACGCCTTGCCGATATCAGTGGTCAGAGGTCAGAAGAGAATGGCTTAACATCTTCGAGCTGAGAGAAAGTCAGCAATACAGAAGGGCATTTCTGAACACACATTAAACCTTCAAGCAGTTTACCTACAGCAGCTGAAGACCACACTGAGTGCCACTCCTGTAATTCAGAGCTGCCCGAGTTCTTCATGACATAGAGTGATGAGGTGATGGAAACATTCCTCAGAGGTTTTAGTCTATCGTGACATGATGGGATCACACAGCTGCTGCAGATTTGTCAGTTGCACATCCAAGATGTGAATATCCACATAAACATGTACACTGGACAGAGCATCTTCATCCAATGCAAAGGTACAATTTGTCCATTCGTGTCACCTACTCTAACCAGACATGCTATCAGATGATGTTCATAAAATGGTGATTAACAATCTCTAAATCACACAATAAAATGACAGTAAAATGCAACACTATTACAAATAAGAGAATAGGACAGGGTTATTCCTTTTGATGAGAGAGACAGTGAGGATGGTGGATTCCCTTCAGATTCAGGTCGGATGATGAGTTAGGAGATCAGGGGGCAGTTAAGGGGCAAACATGAGATGTTTGTCCAAGAAATAGTGTGCGCATGTGGGTGATGATGGTGTTTACACATTTTTGTGTCTGGAGCACAGAGAGTGAGATGAAGGGAGATGAAAGGTAGTGTGATGAAATGGTATTCCAAACATTAGAAACACCAGAAATGTGACATCCACATCAGTTTCACATCCACCAGCAACTTCTTCCTGAAGTTCAAAGAACAAAGAATCATTTTCAGTGTCAGACACACAAATAGGCACAGTCTCACTAACCCATGCTTGTGCACACACAGGTATTTTATAAATGCTTGTATGAAAATGGGTTTGTAAAAATAAAAGTTAACATTTTGAATCAGATGCTTGAGTATGTGTAGAACTGGTGTACCTGTGTAGCACATTGTTGCCTTGAAGCAGCAAACGAAGGAACCCCCAAGTTCACAAAATGTAAAGTTAACCTTCTTTGCCACAGATATTTATGTCCAGCATAATCCTGGAATTGACCTACAGAAATTAAATGGTATTGTTATAGCACAGATGGGAATAGACTGATAAGTAGTAAAGCTTAACGTCTACAGTATATAAATTGCATCTAATGCGAATTCTGTTGCATAAGATTTGATGTAATGTTGTTTATCTTACCTTTATTAAAGAGAACATGATTACATGTTAATTATTTCGTGTAAAACAGCGCCACCCAGATATCATCTTGAAGCACAATGAGATTTCACAGTAAACAAGCATTCTTCTTTCAGCTGCTCTCTTTAGGGGTCAACACAGCAGCTCATCTGTATCTCTAGCTCCCTCTTCTGTCACACCAAACCTCTGCATGGCCTCCTTCATTACATTCACGAACCTCCTCCGAGACTCATCTTTTTTCCTTCTTCCTGGCAGCTCCATATTCGGCATCCTTTCTCCAGAATATCCTCTATCCCTCCTCTGCACATGTCCAAACCATCTTAGCTTTTCTCTAACTTTGTCTCCAAAATGCTCAATCTCTCTACTGCTCTCTACTGACTTTCATTGTTCTTCTACTACACCTCTCCAGGCCCTCTTCCACCCGCTCCCTATTCTCACAACAGATCACAATTTTTGAGAATCGGGACAATTGTAATGACATTGTCAAACCTTATAATTCACATGGATTCCCACCTAACGTCGGACTTCCTGCCTATCAGTGTTCACAAACACCTTGCAACTCCTTGACTCATATCTCTCCATTTGACTGTAAAATAATGTGAAACAATACTGACTATCTCTTCATCAGTGACATAAGAGGGGGTTGTTGGATATTTCCGGCCTCTCTCTAAAACAATAGCAGCAGCGGTTGATGGGTTGTCACCTTGACCTTACACCATCATGATGCTTCCTGCATCAGCTTCCTGTCCTGATACATGCATTCAGCTCCTTCGCATGCAAAAGGTTTTAAAGAGAGACTCCCCAGCAAAAGCTACTTAACTTCCATGAATAAATATTTGTATTTCCATACTCTATACTGTGCATTTTTAATGTACACGTACATAATGTACAGAGTTGGTCAGGACGATGCTGACAGAACTGACACAAAAAGAGCCTTTATCAGTTTGTGAACCTGTGCATGGATCTGAGAATTCTGCATGTTTTTCAGAACTAATGCTACTTACAGATACACACAATGAAAACTTTTGAAAAGCTGTGAACATTAAAACAAACACAAAACCCTGCAAATAAGGCGTTATGTCTCTGTCTACCACTAAGGGTTTAAAGGAAGTCCCCCCTCTGCTCCTCAAACCACAGTCTAATGAGAAGTTTTCAGTTAAAGGTGTTGCTTTTAATACACAAGGCCAAAAAAAGGAAACAAAATCAGCGATATTTCAATGAAATATACTTAATTCTTCAGTGGTAAAACCAAACCAAAGACACTGAAACTAAGCCCCTAAATAAGCAGAAACAACAGAAATCTGTGCAAAAAAACGGTGAGTAACACTGTGCAGGCATGTACAACATGCAGTATAAGCAGCATGCATTTGGTTCAGCAGCAGGTACTGTGACTGTTTAGTGCAGACACTATGTGAGCGATTTAAGTGCTCATAAAAGGGAACGCCTGTGGTAAGAAACTTGCTTTTTAGCGCCTCCCAGAGGGGAAGAGTTGGAACAAGTTGTGTACAGGGTGAGATGGATCTGCAGTGATAATGTCTGCTTGTTTGATGAGTAGACAATATCTGAGTCAGGACTTGAGTCAGGACATGACAATATCAAGCCCTGACTGTTCTTCTTAGTCTGTTCTTTCCCCATTTTGTGGCTGGTCCAAACCATACAGTGATGGATGTGCAGAGAACAGACTGGATTATTGCAGATTGGAATTCAGAGGCAAGCTGGACTTTCTCAGCTGGGACAGTGCACCACAGGGGTTGTTCAACATTACATCTGTTTGCAAACTCATGGCCTTCCTTGATGAGTCCAATGACCATTATTTGCAGATATCACAGTTTTACCAGATGGGTCTTGTGAGGTGCAGTCATTTTTGTACAGGGAGAAGAACAAAGGGGAGAGGGCGCATCTTTGCTGATTCAACAGGTTCTGGATGTGATTCTCTCCAGCTTTTGGATCTGTCAGAAAGTTTGTAATTCACAGACAATTTGGAGTGCAGGACTATTGCTGCTAATGAACACCGAGCTGAAGTCCACAAACAGGACGCTAACATATGTCCCTGGGCAGTTGGGATGTTGGTGGATGTAAGCCAGTCCTATTTTTAAAGCATCATCCACTGACCTAGGTTTTGATTATATGCAAATTTGGTCACCAAGAACAAATATGTGCTCTGTTTAAGACCATATATTACTCACTATAGTTGTAGTTATGGTTTAATGTGGTGAAAATGTCAGATTCACTGAATAAAGTCTAAGAATCTACAGGGTGGGCCATTTATATGGATACACCGTAATAACATGGGAATGGTTGGTGATATTAAAGTCCTGTTTGTGGCACATTAGTATATGTGAGGGGGCAAACTCCTCAAGATGGGTGGTGACCATGGTGGCCATTTAGAAGTCGGCCATCTTGGATACAACTTTTGTTTTTTCAATAGGAAGAGGGCCATGTGACACATCAAACTTATTGGTAATGTCACAAGAAAAACAATGGTGTTCTTGGTTTCAACGTAACTTTATTCTTTCATGAGTTATTTACAAGTTTCTGACCACTTATAAAATGTGTTCAATGTGCTGCCCATTGTGTTGGATTGTCAATGCAACCCTCTTCTCCCACTCTTCACACACTGATAGCAACACCGCAGGAGAAATGCCAGCACAGGCATCCAGTATCCGTAGTTTCAGGTGCTGCACATCTCGTATCTTCACACCATAGACGATTGCCTTCAGATGACCCCAAAGATAAAAGTCTAAGGGGGTCAGATCAGGAGACCTTGGGGGCCATTCAACTGGCCCACGACGACCAATCCACTTTCCAGGAAACTGTTCATCTAGGAATGCTCGGACCTGCACCCATAATGTGGTGGTGTACCATCTTGCTGGAAAAACTCAGGGAACGTGCCAGCTTCAGTGCATAAAGAGGGAAACACATCATCATGTAGCAATTTCAAATATCCAGTGGCCTTGAGGTTTCCATTGATGAAGAATGGACCCACTATCATTGTACCCCGCATACCACACCAAACCATCACTTTTGTTGTTCCAACAGTCTTGGAGGGATCCATCCAATGTGGGTTAGTGTCAGACCAATAGCGGTAGTTTTGTTTGTTAACTTTACCATTCACATAAAAGTTTGCCTCATCACTGAACAAAATCTTCTGCGTGAACTGAGGGTCCTGTTCCAATTTTTGTTTTGCCCATTCTGCTAATTCTGTGCGCCGATCTGAGTCATCCTCGTTGAGATGCTGCAGTAGCTGGAGTTTGTAAGGGTGCCATTTGTGAGTAGCTAATATCTGCCGAAGGGATGTTTGACTAATGCCAGTCTCCAGTGACATGCGGCGAGTGCTACGCTGTGGGCTCTTGCTGAATGAAGCTAGGACAGCCACTGATGTTTCTTTATTAGTGACAGTTTTCTTGCGTCCACATTTTGGCAAATCCAACACTGAACCAGTTTCACGAAACTCAGCAAGCAGTTTGCTAACTGTAGCATGGGAGATGGGTGGTCTCGTAGGGTGTCTTGCATTGAAAGCTGCTGCAATGACCCGGTTACTGCGTTCACCAGAGATCACCACAATTTCAATCTGCTCCTCACGTGTTAACCTCTTCAACATGTCAATGGCTGTGAACAAAGAGAAACTTGTAAATAACTCATGAAAGAATAAAGTTACGTTGAAACCAAGCACACCATTGTTTTTCTTGTGACATTACCAATAAGTTTGATGTGTCACATGGCCCTCTTCCTATTGAAAAAACAAAAGTTGTATCCAAGATGGCCGACTTCTAAATGGCCACCATGGTCACCACCCATCTTGAGGAGTTTGCCCCCTCACATATACTAATGTGCCACAAACAGGACTTTAATATCACCAACCATTCCCATGTTATTACGGTGTATCCATATAAATGGCCCACCCTGTATACTGATGCTGAACTGGTAAGGTCAAAGACTTTAGATGCTCTCAGAGGAAACTTTAGATTAAGCTACTTTTGTGTCACTGTCTCTCAAATTGAAAAAGAGTCACATTCTTTGGAAAGAAGGTTTGAAATTAGCTTTTAGAATATCAGAGTGTTTTTCTCCTTTTAAAAAAGCCTCTCACAAAATTTAGCATGATGTGAATCAAGGGCAGAACCCCACTTCTTCAGAAAAGTAGAAAGACGCAGGCCTCGGCTAGTTTTAAATGTTTAATATAGAAAAATTTGAAGAACCTTGCCATCAGTTCAGTCAGATCGCCGTGAAAGTTGAATCTGTTGTGTCTTGTACTTTCTGTGAATCTGTATCATCATTGGGTCATTGACCTACAGAAAAAGGTGCTAGTTTGAGGTTTTGGCAGCAAAACCTTTGTTTGTACTTTCCGTTGTCTCTTAAGTAGAGCGCAGTGCACACAGTCTTAGATGGTTAATGCCCACTCAACCTTTTTGTCATATTTTTGTCCGAAGACATACAGTAATTCTGCTTTTGCCTCTGTGTGCATACCGGCTCTGACTTTTAGTGAATTGTTTTCACATGCTTGCTTGCAGTTGTCTTAATATGGCACAAGTAAGCAGTCCTGTCAAAGCACTTCCTTTTTAGAGATGCAACTAATTTCAGGTCCCTAGAGAACAGCACAGATGGGCGTTACTGTCCTCCTCTATATGTCCTCTCCTCTCTCACTATAAGACGTAGTACGCTAAAACCTGCTGTACTAGTTAATTCTAAACCAATATGGGTGTATGGATACGGCACTTTCTCCTACTTCTGCCAGTATTTGTGTATTTTAGCAGTGAAGGTAATGAGGTTTTTCCTCTATTACTTTTCATCTCTTTTATTCAGATGACTTCATTTTCTGTCATTTCAGCAGCAGCAGTTGCTAACCCACGCTGTAGTTCATGCTTATTGTAATGTTTTGCAGAGACTATTGTGAAGACTATTGAGAGAGAACCAGATGTTACTCAAATTTGCTCCGGGGAAACGCCGAACAATATCACGCAGACAGTGTGTAAGATCGGCACTGAGTGGAGCAGGACAGGAGAGTGTTGTCTTCTGTATCCAGATGGACAAGAGGTGTTAAACAAATGTGACTCCAGGTTCAAACTTATGAAAGAAAATCAGACTGTGTTTCTCCATCTGACGAATTTAACAGAAGATGACAGTGGAAGCTACACCTGTGAGTGTGTACACAGCAGAGGAACATATGCGCTCCAACTCAATGTAACTGTGGAAGGTAAAGTGTTGATTTATTAAATGCCTTTTAATCTGGACAATGTATTCCTGTGGGTACTGGTACTACATGTGTGGGTGTACAAAACATAGAGGGCTCTCATGGAAGGTGAACACAGGTTAATATTATGCTTAATGTGTTGCAGGATCTATTTTCTCACCTCTTTTTCATTATTAATCTTTTGAGTTTGAGCTGTTCTCTCATACATGGTTTGATGTTTTTTTCAGGCGAGGAAGAGTCGACCGGTTCAACAAAAATATTAACTTTAATCTCTTCTGGACTCCTTGGTGCAGTAGGGGCCATCATTATAACCGGATTAATTCTGGCATTTACCTGCTGGAAGAAAACTCAACACAGGTAACAGACTTCAAATTTATTTATGTGTTACTGCAATAGCTTAATTTGAATATTAACCTTTTTCTTTCTTTTTGTTTTTAATTTTAAAATTTTCTGGAGCAAGTTACTCTTTTAAACCTTGATTTTCATGCATGTGCATGTTTCATGTTTCATGTTTAACACTATCCTCTGTTATTATCTAAAGCTACTCAGTACCAGCAACACTTGGATTATCTGTGCATGAAAGTCCCGGCTCTTTGGTGAGTAATGTATTTAAAGTCTAGTTTAGGTTAAAGAGGACAATTAAGTTTTAGATTTTGACTTCAGCTGATGCTTCTTTGAGTGGCACAATGAGCATTAGAAAATGATCAAGTTATAATTAACCGATTAACACACCGTGAGTGAAAAGTATAAAGAAGCCTGTGTGTGAGCGTTCTCTGACACAAAAGCAGTCGTGCCATGTACTATATACATTTTCTGTCCATTTAAAGTTTGTTTTCCTATAACCAGGGAATATATGCAACACATAAGGGACAACTATGCAGATTGCAATAACTTTTTCTCAACATAATTAAGATTAGTTAATTATTTACATTAAGTAATTTGTGCAAAGTGGCATTTTGTTTTTAAAATGCAATTATTATAATTGTGTTTTGGGTGGAAAAGCAACTTCCAGATTCTCCCCAGACTGCTTCATTATTATTTCTATTTTTTTATTTTATTTGTTTTTTCTTTTTTTCAATGTATTTGTTTTTATTCTTCTTTGAAAACAATCAAAAATTAAACATACTTCAGTACAACGAAGTACGTTGGGATACCTCCAATTATGGTAGTTCCTAGTCCCAGTGACTGATATATAAAGAGGCCCCCAGGGTATGGGGGGTGTTTTTGGTGGTGCTCATCCTTTGAGCTGGCTGACTGCTGTCCAAAAAATAGTGATGGTGTCAATTTTTGGAAATCTCTAACTGTTCTAGTTAGACTTTAGAGAGACTCTTGGCCCGTGCCACCAAAAGCTGCTCTTTTGTGTGTTATGAGCTGCTCCTTTCTTCTTCTTCTCAGATTCTCCCAACAAATCCCTTCCTCTGTTGTTTACTAATATTGACATTTAATTTATTTATTTTCCTTATTACTTATATATTTGTATGAATGTTCATGTATGTGTGCACATATGTACAGGTATATATTTACATGTTATGTATGTATATATGTGTACATATGTGGATAAACTTCGATGTCAGGTTAATGATTGTTATCACCGTGGATATTCCTTCTTTCTTATGTCATTTGATTTCTGTTACATCTCTCCCCCCTTCCCTTATTCTATGTCCTTGTCTTGTTTTTGGTTTATTAAAAATAAGATTCAAAAGAATTAAAAAAAAATCTTCTTACAGGATGAAGATGACACAGAGAACCCCTACGCAAGCCTTCAGCAGCCGACAAATGACCTCTACCAAACTATCAGCCCGGTTCATCATCAACACAATTTTGGGAAAAACTTAACAAGAACCACAGAAAATTTCTGCTGTGATGATCAGGACAATGATCCAGACTATTGTGTCTATGAAAACATTTAAAGTTAAAGTCAATCTAGTATCCAACACGGCCCCTCATAAACATCTGAGCATTTTCTATCACCACTATTCTCACCAGTCACAAATATGTATCACAAGTCACTGGTAAGTTCAAAACAATATTCTGGTGGATAAAGTCTTAACATGTCAAACTCTTTAAACTGTGATCACATTTTCTCTTTATTACAATACAAATACAACAAACTGTGAAATATAACTCGCTCCAAGAGCCGTTTCATGCCTTCAGTTCTGTATAATCATCTTCAGATCTACCTGCTACAGACTCATCTCTGTCAGACTCCATGAATCTGCTTAAAGATATAACAGAGAGTTAAGTCTGAGCATTTTAATCATGATTGTGCTGTGTTGGCTATAAATGACTCATATGTAATCACTATTGTAGAAGAAAATAAACCAAAAGATTTTAATGTTTAAGTTTTGAAGGCATGCAAAATAATTTTAATCATGAAATCTTAATTTGATAAAAGTTAAGTCATTGCATTGCACAGAGTGCATTTTTATCATGCACTTGTGTTTTAAGGGTGCTATATGAAAGTGACTTTGCAAAGAGCTGCATAGAGGATGCAGACTTCTATTTACAGATCAAATTTAGGCCTCTAGCTGAAAACCACCAGAGCAAACATGTCAGTTTTAGCACTTTACTTGACGCAGCAACATCTCACTTATTTTCTCATCAGATATGGTAAGACCCTTGGTCATTAAAAAGTAATTTTTTAATTTTTTTAGTTGCTCATAGTGAATTTGATGTTAGCAAATTAAAAAATGCACTACAAAGCATCACTCAACTGTTTTTTCTGCAACACTGCATCAGATTTAAGGGAGTGAGGAGACCAGTCTCAATAGTTTTCGTTAGGTTTATCTAAGCACAAACCTTTGCTGGAACAAACGAGACAACCTACTGCAGCAGCAAAACAAGACACATGACCGAGCTCTTTGTGTAATCTCACGCATGAGCGAGGCCGACTGAGGTCAAGCGCTGTTCCTCCCACTTGAACCCCGTCAAACTCTCTGCTGGCTTTACCGTAGCGCTGCTTTTATTGTGGTTACATGAATATGTGACATCTTAAACGGGCATGTGTGTGAGCAGAGTATACCTGTCTGTGTGTAAGTGTGGGTGTGTGTGTGGGTCACAATATGACCCTGTGAATGACTCCCCAGATAGCCGGCACCAGGAGTCTCCTGGGAGTCCTCCTTGCAGCAGTCCACCAAAACAAAGGACTCTTGTAACTGAACAGATACAGAGTATGTATTCCACCACACCATATGTCACAAGACAGGATGCGACCTTCCCATGAACTTAAGATGTATATGAGGTATGCCAGAACACCACAGGGAGTGAACGTCCTCCCATCTCATGGTGCACACAGAATCTTAGCAGACCTACTAAGGATGAGACATTCTATCAACATACAAACGATTATATATCTCTAAGCATAAATGATTATATGTTTCTAAGTACAAATGACAATCCTAAATTATTACTCTCACAGTTTTTAAATCTGAAATGTTTGCTCTTATCGTTTAAAAAAAAAAAGAGAACAAGATTGTGTTAAATGTCAGAAAACTAGAATCCTGGCACTTTTAAAATTATTGGGAAAAACCCGACAATGCCACCCTGGGACATTCACTTGGAGAATATCTTGTTTGAAATGATGCTAATTACCAAGAATTCACTCAGGTCTGTTAAACCTCAGACAGAGACGCGGTTCAAGGTGTAAAAACAACAATTTATTGACAGCAATTTAAAATATGTCAAATTAAAAGAGCCGGTCACTAAATTGCATATGTGCTATAAATTCAGAGCTGAGGCTTATGGGTGAATTGGATGCCCAGAAAATCACCAACTCACACCTGCAGCTCAAACCACGAGTGCATGAACAATTATGGCACACAAAACTCTGACCTTAAACTGTGAATGTTGCTACTGTCTACTTTTGGTGTCCAGTTTTGGTGAGGCTGTGCAAATTGTAGCTTTAGTTTCCTATTCTGAGCTCATAGGAGTGGTACCCAGTGTGGGTTTCTGCTGTCGTGGCACATCTGCTACAAGGAGTTCAGAGAACTCTTCTGCATAGCTTGGTTGAAGTGTTGCCTTCATCTCAGCCCCACACAATGTGGCCATTCTCCTCTCACCTCTGGCCTTTCTCTTTCAGACCATTTGTTTGTGAACCCCAGAGATGGTTTTATGTGAAAATCCCAGTAGATCAGCAGTTTGTGATGTACAAAGACCTCCAGCAACCGTGCCATGTTCAAAATGCTTTTCTTCCTGATTCTGATGCTTGGTTTAAACTTCAGCAGGTTTCCTGTTCTTTGCATGCAACAGTTTTATCTTGCATTTAGGGATTCAGTGATAACTGTGTTCACTCTTCCTGAGGCTTGGAGTGGTACCTGAAGACCAACTATTATACTGTACTTATAATAACTAAAGGCCCTGATGTTATTTTTGTTTTTTTCAATAGTCAATCAATGACCTCGTGAGCTGGGAGAGTTTTTAACACTATTAAAGTTTCCCAGGTGTTTCTGAATGCTCTGAAATTTATTAAGCTTGTGTTTTACTAAGACAGAAAACAATAACTGCAAATAACCTTATAGTGATTTGCAAAATGCTGCATTCTGCTTCTATTTACATTTTACACAGCATCCCAACTTTCTTGGCAATAGGGTTATACTTTCTGTACCTTTTTCCAGTAAATGAGGTTTATCTTGTTAAAACGACAGTGAAAGTGAAAGGGATTACTTTCTGACAGTAGTGGGAACATATGACTGTGGACCTGTGTTTAGTGATGTCACTTTTTATCTGCTGTTTTGCTTTCTTTTTCAGTCTACAATTACTGCAGATGCTCTTCCTTTGTAAGAAAAGTCTCACCTAGATGTACGTCTGTGAGAAGTGGTTGTTTCAGGTTCACCAGTGTCGTCCTCTTTAATCCTCTGCACTGTTGGCACGTTTTACACTGTAGTGCAAAGACGTCTCGATGAGTGTGGACAAAATTTTTAACGAAATATTTTGTGGTGGAATTAAAATCGTCGCAATAACTTCTGACACAGACATTTCACTGTTTGTATTTCATTGTCACTGATTGCAGAGAGTCTTGTGAAAAGATCGAGAGGAGAGCCGGTTATGACTCCATATGAAACTCACATATGCTCCAATGAAACACAGAATGTTATTACGCTGATTGTGTGTAAAATCAGAACACAGAGAAACAGAGGAGGACAGTGCTGTCTGCTGTATCGACACGGGCAGCACTTTGTTAATGAATGTGACTCCAGGTTCACGTTGATGATGGGAAATGAGACTGCACTTCTCGACCTGACTGGTTTAACAGCAGAGGACAGTGGGAGATACACCTGCGAGTGCATAAAACCTGATGGAACATTTAATCTTCATGTTAATGTCCCCGTAAAAGGTAAACTCACTTTGTTCTTTGTTTAAATCGACCACACTGTGACTAAATTTATATTCGTTTAAATGAATGAAACTTTGTTTTAAATATGTCTGATATGATAATGCAGTGCATGATGTGTGTTTGATTTACAGATGATGTCAGTCAGAAAAGATTAAATCAGAAAGACTTCAGCCAAAATGACTAATTCCATTTATTTGATTGGTGTGGTGTTGTCGTCATCCTAATAAGTGGAGTTATTCTGGGATTTATCTACCAAGTGAAAAGCCTGTGGTGAGATAATCTTTGACTGTAATGGTATTAAAACTCATTACACCATTTTGATTGACGTCTTTTCTTAAGGGGCTGTTTGAGGTCAGAAGCATCCGGACAGTGTGTGCATGAAACTCACAGCTCTTTGCTGAGTAACATATTCTCATATTCTAAACACTAGCTAGTTTAACGTTTGTTACTAGACACACAGAAATGCACATTTACAGTCTTGTGAAGAAAAAAAGAAAGACGTTGTAGTCCGCTAAAAAACTAAATACACACTTACATGATTTAGTAGCTTGTAGAACCATGTAGGTAAATTTGCATGCACAGGTCACACTGCAGCATTGAGGTCTGAACTTTGACTCCATTTTTTCTTTTTCCGCCGCTCTGCTGCAGATTCGATGCTGTGTTTGGGATCATTGTTCTTTCAAATGACTCAGTTTCACCCAACCTCTTGCTGTTAAACAGATGGCCTCCCATTTGACTCTAGAATACTTTGGTATACAGAGGAGTTCATGGACAACTCAATGAGTACAAGGGCCCCAGGTCCTGTGTCTGCAGAGCAAGCCATAATCACCACAGTGTCACCATCGTCCTTAACAGTTGGTCTGAGGTGTTTGTGCTAATATGCTGTGGTTGGTTTTTTGCATTATGAACAAACATCTTCAGTTTGCTCTCATCTGTCCAAAGGTGCAAAAAGTCTTTTGGTTTGTTCAGCAGCAGCTTTGCAAAGATGTGCAGCCATGGCCTTTTCAGTCAAAAGAGGATTTCTCCCAGCATCTCACCCAAATGAACCGTACTTGCTCAGTGTTTTCTAATTGTACTGACATGAATTTAAAATATGCAGATGCTGACTGAAGCCTTTAGAGTCTGAGATGCAGCTCTGTTTCTCTGAACATTGCACTGGTTGACCTCGGGGGTGAATTTGTCAGGATTTCTACTCCTGTTATGATTGTGGCATTGCGTTAACACACTACAGTTACATGGTTATGTGTATATTTATAAAGTATATATAATTATTTGTTGAATCGACTATTGCGGTTTCCCCACACTTACCTCAGCCTATGACTTTTTAGCTTGGTTACATGCGAATCACAAATAGGAAGTGGCTGTGAGTTGATTATGTATGTGTGACAACAAGCATTATATGCTATTTTTAAAGAACATGAACATGACCCAGATGACCCCTACACAAGCCTTCATCAGCCAGCAAATGATCTCTACCAAACACTCTCCTCTGACCAGCGTCACACCCAGACACACTCAGCACAGAAACTGTCCCAACTTAATTATCAAGAAATGGATCAGAGGTTTAAAATCTCTGAGAAACCAAAAGCTCGGTTACTACGGACTGTTGTTTGCCACATCGTTTAAATATGCTTTTGCAATGTCACAAATGTCATGGTACTGGGTCTATGACCCAGTGTTTTGTATGTTTCAGTTTTATTCTTTGATTATGGTTATTTTCTCTGTGTTTCATGGTTTATTTTGTCACAGTTCTTCATAGTTGCAACAGTTTTTTCATAGTTGTCATAGTTTTCCATAGTTTTCATGTTTGTTGCTGCCATCTGCCCAAATAAATGCTCGTTTTTTCTTGAAAACCACAGTGCCACTCTTTGTGTCTGCTTCTGGGTTCTGTATTCAAAACACCGGTGTACCCAGGCGTGACAACAAATTTATTTCCATCTGCAGTAATGATTATGGGGAATGTCTCATGCTCCTGAAACACTGATCATTTAGCTGACCTAATTTCTTTAGGCATATAATTTTGTAAAATATTGTTAACCTAGACCCGATCGACTGAAATAATCCCAGCCCAAAACATTTCACCACAGACTTACATAAGGAGTCATATTCCAAAATGTTTGGAATATGACTCCTTATGTAAGACCGGCTTCATTTTTTTATACAAAAGCCTCATGATCATGAATTGTGCACAGTTACTCACAGATCTCTCTGATTCTGTGTCTCTGTAAATGCTAGTTGAAAAAAATATTGAAGAATCAAGAAGTTTATTGTCATATACACCGGGGGAGGTCCTTGATGATGTTGTGTCCCCTTTTTATAAACAGGGTATTATAAGTGACCTGCAGTGATCAGAACCTCTTTTCTGACGCTTGCATTCGTGATCCTGTTCTTTCTGTAACTACCTACTAGCTCGTGATCATATGTGAGGGCAGGGATGTAGATCAACCTCTACATCAAGACCTCACCTTTATACTCAGCACTCTCTTTACTACACAGACTGGTGCTTTGTCTGCATCACTGTAAAAGTGGACAGCAATTCAGACTTGGTGATGATTTTCATTCTCAGAGCTTCACAGTTGGCTGTGAATGTTGAATGTGAATTGTTGGCAATGTGGACCAAGCTCCTGCAATGGTTGTACTGAAATGAGCCAGACACCCCATCTCAAGGCAAACTTCATCCTCCCCAGATGCTCAGCTACTGCCTCAGTGACCTTACCCCCAGTGATGGGTGTGTCAGTTTTCCCTCCACTGTCTTACTACTTCCTCTGTTCAAGTCAGCAACACCCCACCCCCAAGGTGCAGAACTTGGTCCACTGTCCCCAGCCCCGGCCCATCCTCTGAAAGTTGTTGAAGTTCTGCTGGAGGTGGGAGTTGAAGGTCTCAGAGACCAGGGCCTCTGCCAGTGTGAGAGTGCACAAGGTCTGTCCAGCATGCTCTCCCACCAGCTGACTCACTACCACGTGATCAGTTCAGTCCACCTGAATCTCTATGATGTAAAATGGTGTGTGCTGGTCTTGTGTCTTCCTTGGGTTGATAATCATCTCCTTAGTCTTCTCAGCCTTTAAGGAGAGATGATTTTATTTGCACCAGGACACCAGCTGTGCCACCTCTACCCTGTAAGCTGTCAATAATAAGCCAGATGACGGTTGTGTAGTCAATTAACTTGATGGAGGTGTTTCTTTGGGCGAGGACGCAGTCATAGGTGAAGAGGTTGTACACGTACAGGAGTGGACTGAACACACAGCCTTGTGGATCCTTTGGATCCTTGTTCTCGGTGTCTTTGTGCCTGATGTCCTGGTACCAGCTATGGCTGCATAAAGTCTATCTATAAGGAAGTTCAGGACCTAGCAGCAGACGGATGGTGGTAGTCCAAGGTTGAAGAGCTTAATTTCCCTAGGTAAATTATGTGGGACAAAAACTCTCTCAATCCACATGATTGAGGGACCAATAATAAAACAGATGAAAGAATAAGTAAGAAAAAAAGCTAAACTAACGAGAAAAAGCAGGAGCGTGCTGGTTGGCGCATGCACAAAGGTGGTGAATTGAAGTGAGCATGACAGGGCCATAGTCGTTCAAACAGGTTATGCTGTTTTTTCCCCAGAGAGGGGCACTGTGGTGGTGGGGTTTAAGCATGCAGGCACAAAATGACTAAGAAACCTATTACAGACATTGCCAGGGTAGCTGCTTTTGGGGGTGAATTCTCCTCATACCCTTGGATGCCTCAGTCAAAGTCAGAGTGTGTGAAGAGCTCCATGCTGCCTCGGCTAGTAGAATGTTTCTACGTTGGCTGGCGTTTAGGCAAGCAAGCGAAGCATTCAGCTCATCAAGTAGAGCATTGCGGTTGGCTGTGACCCTGCTGTTCCACTGCTGGAAATCAGTAACGTGTTGCACACTGAGAATCAGAGATGCTGTATTATCCCTCCAGCTTCAATGTGCCTTACCTCTGGCCTTCCCTGATATATAGGTCTACATAGGTCATATTTGGCCTTTTTCTCTGCATCACCAGAGAAAAATGCAGTGGAGTGTGCATGCAACGCAAAGGGGAAAGCATTATGTTTTGAAAGTAGGCCATGCTGCTGCTCAAAAAATCACACAAATACCAAGTCACACAAAGTGGGGCCTAATTTTCCAGTCACTTTTGAAGTCAGTGTGTGAACAAAGTCACTTCCGTCAAGTGTGTGTTTTGATGTCATGACACAGTTTTAATTTCTAAGTGCATTTCCTTTTTAAACAGGCTTTGAGGTTCAGTTAGCCACAGAAAACAAATTACTGAGGGGGCAAGTCTCCTCCTTTCAATATAATCTACCGTACACTGACACCAGCTACAGTTACTTCCTGACCAATATGACTGTACGGAAACTTTGCTTTGTCCTGCTTCTGCCTATACTTGTGTGTTACAGCCATGAAGGTAAATATTTTTTTATTAATCATGTCTTCAGTTATTTTCTATCTTTCTTTGCAGTTACATAAAAAGTGATATGCTTTCACAAACAATCAATAGCATGTTAACAATTATAGCAGTGATGAACTCAGATGGCATTTTATATTTACTGTAAATGAATAATTGCAGAGATGCTCGTGAAGAAGACTGAGAAGGAACCAGATGTTACTCGAATATGCAGCAACGAAACGCTGAACGTTATCATGCTGATAGTGTGTAAGATCAGCACACAGAGGAGCAGAGGAGAAGAGTGCAGTCTGCTGTATCGACATGGACAAAACTTTGAGCATGGATGTGACTCCAGGTTCACACTGATGAAAGAAAACGGGACTGTATTTCTCCACCTGACAAATTTAACAGCAGAGGACAGCGGGAGCTACACCTGTGAGTGTGTACAGACTGGAGGAACATATAAGCTCCATCTCAATGTCACTGTGGAAGGTAGGAATGTTTTATGTGATTTCCTGCTGCGTTAATGTTGTATTTAATCAGTTTTCTTTTTAGATATATTTTCTTTCATACTTCATTTAACTGCATGAGGATTATTAAGAATTTTCATTCACAGCTTTGGTAGTCAAACATAAGAAAGTGGACCCAAGTACAGTATTTGATTTGTGTAGCTTGTTTACATCTGTCTGTGGATCGTTTTTATATTCATTGCTGTGATTACAGATGTCCTGATGATGCCAGCACAATATCATTGTTATGCTTCTTTATATTTAATCTCAGTGCCAATCTCAGAGGAGGAAGAGAACATCAATTCAACAGACACGTCTATTTCACTTTATTTGATCACTGCAGCAGGAGTCGTCATTGTAACTGGAGTTAACCTGGCATTTTTCTACTGGTTGAGAAGTCGTAGGTGAGAAACTTTCATTCATGTAATAGTTTGAAGAATTACTTTATTGTGTTCATCACAAATTGCTGGCAGATGAAGTGAAAAATAAATGAAATTGATAAAAATTTGTGCCAGATATATTCACTCTGTAAATCTCTCAGATGGTTTTCTAGCATTTCTCTCTGCACATATGTGACTGTGTGTTTCATTAACACTGACATCCTTTCTTATCCAAAGTTGCCGTTCACGGTCAGAAACAATTGAAATATCTGTACGTAAAACTTCATCTTCTGTGGTGAGTAATCGATTCTTAAGCTATACCTGTACAGTCAAAGTAGTGAGAAGTTTAATGTTTGTCATTTTAGTTACAAAGATGTACAACTGAAGCTATCTACAGTATATCTACAGTGCACTCTGTGCACACAGTTGGAAAGCTGAGGTTTCAAAAAGCACTTTTACCCACCAGTTTTTATTTAATTCAGAAGTCTCAGGAACATGGTTTCTAACCAGATACTTACCCCGGACAGCATTACTTTGGCCTCCAGAGTCACTGAGATGAATATTGGACCAGGAGATGTCCTTTAATGTGCAGCAGAGTGTTTCTTCTTCACTAAACTCTTTTCACTCTCTGTGTTTTTATACAACTGAATTTAATGATTAGTAATAATTAAACTCTCCCATATTTTGCCTTTTGTCCTTTCTCTCTGTCACCATGTGCTTGCTTATAGGAGGTCGTCTAGTTTTGCTTTTAATATTGCAGGGCCTTAGAGTGTTTTACAATGTAAACACATTGAGACAACTGTTGTGAACTGATGCTCAATAAATGAATTGAACTTCATTATCATGCAGTTTAATGTTTTATATATTTTCTTATAGTACGACAATGACCTGGGGGACCAGTACAGAAACCTTCGGCAGCCAGGAAATGATCTCTATCAAAATATCACCTCAGTCCGCTATCAGCGTAACATCAGGACACATGCAGCTAGACGTGCTGAAAATGTCTGCAAGGATAATCTGGAAATGGATCAGGTGTCTAATGACTACGAAAACATTTGAACTAGAACTCAAGTTAACTTCTAGTTTGTTTCAGTCATCCAGTTGAAGTTCACAGGGGTGCTTGAGCCTGTCCCAGCTGTGCAAAGCCAAAAGCCAAGGTACATCTTGGATACACTCTGTCACAGCGCGAGCAGACAATAGACAAATCTTCATGCTCACAATAAGTGGCCAATTTAGAAGTGCACTTAACCTAAACCAGGCATGTCTTTGGCCCGTGGGACAAAACTGGAGTACCTGTCAACAATCAACAGAGGCATTGACTCAATACTAACAAGTTTGTGTCCAGCTTGGGAGGTATGTGTCAAAGAGTCAACAGAGAAGTGTTTTCAGTGATTGCAGATGTTCTCCTGTGCAGTTTTCCAAAATCCCAACTGCACAGTGCATGATGTGGATGAAGAAAAACGGGTGAAAAAAACATCACAGATCAAAAAAGATGCATGAGAGTCACAGACAAGAGCTGCAGCGGACATTTGTCATTGTTTTTACCTCAGTTTCACTTCAGTGCTTTGTATGTAATAACTTCACTCTCCTCCATGGCTGGCTGATGGACCAACAACAGTAGCCCACAGACCGTTTGTGCCGTATATTTATAACACTGCCCCCACCTGACAACAGACGCTCTCTGCAGGTAGACGGGTGGTTTGAAGCTGACCACAGACTGCCCGGAGACTGCCACTGCACTACCACCATTACGATATTAAGTTACAACAACACTGTGTGACAGTTAGTTCTCTTATTAAGAGACATTAATACCAATAAGCTGCTAAGATGATGTTGTATTTTATTTACATGTCTGTTTTAGCACTTTAACATTTGCATCTGTCTAACTGGCTAACCATGCAAGACTATTGCAAGCATTGCTCTGTAATAGTGCGACATTTTGGACCCCAGGAGGTCCTTCTGTATCTGCACGATGTTTGACCTGCAGTCCTTTATAGCCGCCTATGTATATTCTTTTAAACCTTTTTATTGTTTTTAAATGATAGTTACAGACCAAATGTTAAACTATATAGTTGAATATATAGTTAAAGTGTTTCTCTAGATACAGAGAAAGGTTTTACATCAAAAGGTCATCTGTCTGCATATAAAACAGAAGCTTTCATGCAGATGCACTTCCTGTTTAGAGACTTTGAGGTTTAGGTAGTGACGGGGGTGATTTACTGAGCGTGCAAGTTTTCCTCCTGTCAACACACTCTACAATGCCACACACATGCCACTCCTGTCCAGTCTTGAAAGCAAAACATGTATGTATAGTATAAAATGGTGAAATGCTGATTTCCATGTTTCAGTTGAATCACTTGATTGTAATCAATTGATTGCAGAGACTTTTGTCAAGACCCTATAGAATCAGAAGTCCCGTGAACATGCACTAATAAAAGGTGCAGTTGTAATAGGGGATAAAGTGGTGTGCATAATGTGTGTTTGGATAAGATGTCAGTAATGCATTCACATTAAAATCACAGGGTTTCTTTCTTTTTCTTATTTTTCTTACATATCATGTAAAAAAAAAAAAAAAACCAAAACACTCCTGCAACATTTTTTCTCTGCCACAGAATTAGGAGAGGAAGAGTCCAGCATTTCAACACTTATGCAAATGTTAGTTAATTTGATAGGTGCATCAGTAGTAATTATTTAAATTAGAGTTTTCAGCAGTGTTGTTGTATTTACAGCAAAGTGCCTGCAAAGTGTAAAAACCAATTAGCTGATGATACTAGACCCTTAAAAGAGGTCACATAAACACCACTAGTCAAGTCATAATGGCAACTTACAAATACATAACCACTCAACACAACCCTCACAGTGATCTAATGCACAAAAACAAAGGAGACTTAAACTGGCAGAATCAATTACTGTAAAAAAAAAACATGGAGGAAGGCTTCCTGTGGTGTCTGGCTGCAGTATAGGTCATAAACCTGCCTCCTCCATTACAGCAGACAGGTCAGGGGTCAAATGAAAAGCAAAATGTTTACCTCAGATTAAATATTTCCCAAAGTAAATTGGACTGAACTGGCCAGTTAAACACACGAGGGGATACAAATAGAAAAAAATATCTAAAAACAATGAATGAAAATCAACTATTAATTTAATACTTACTTCAAATTAAAAGTAATCAAACACAAAACTGACCAAATATCTAACTCAGAAATAAAAAAAACAAATAAACCCCAAATAATATATTTAAGATGAATGGTTTAGATCAGGGTTAGGGGTTAGGGTTAGGGTATGTTTTATATGTTTTATATAGGGTCTAGAGCTGCATTAACACAGTGAGTGAGAAAGGTGACTGAAGAAGAAATATGCATTGCATCATGGGAATCCCTCAGCCACATACACCTATTGCACTACACTGGACTACAAATGCAAGCATGTCAGTTTTATTCATTTTATGCAAATCTTCGTACAAATTTTAAAGGTAATGCAGGCAAAACTTTGTAAGTATGTGAGTGATTGGATGAAGCGGTTTGATGACGTAACACGCTATTTTAGTTTAAAATACTTATAATGTTATGATAAATGGTAGTTTTGTTGTTACTTTTACAATATTATCCATCCTTCAGTTTCAGCGAACATGACAGTTAGCAGTGTAATAATTCCTCTGTGATAAAGAAAAATTAGCTTGTTTTCTCTTTGTGTGGGAGCTCGCACAGTGTTTCAATTTTACAGCCTTTTAATATGAAAGTCCTGTCAGTACACTTCCTTTTTACATAATTTCACACTTGCCCTGTGAAGGGCAACAGTCTGACGTCTACTTAGCCAGGAAAGCTTCAGCTTGTTTCTTTCCGCACATCTTCCTCTTCACTTTCGGTGGCTCATAGACATGTTAACAAGCATGGACGTATCAAAACTTTGCTTGATTTTGCTGTTACCACTAGCTGTGTCCCATGATGCTGAAGGTAATACAAGGAAACTATTTTCATTATGCATTATTAATATTTTTAAATTTATAACCTACTTGCTTTTAGTTTAAACTAAACACATTATTATGGGATTAAAAAGATGGTTTAACATTCACAAAATATAGAAACTAAAGTCCTCTCTGACACAGGCTGAATCTTGTATTTACCGTATTTTGCTGTCACTGTTTACAGAGACTGTTGTGAAGACAGTCAGGAGAGAACACGATGTCACTCGGATTTGCAACAAGGAAAGTCAGACTACTATTGTTTTGATTATCTGTAAGATCAAAAGACAGAGGGACACAGGAGGAGAGTGTCATCTGCTGTATCGACACGGAGAGAACGTTACTCAGGAATGTGACCCCAGGTTCTCAATAATAAAAGAAAATCAGACTGCCTTTCTCGAGCTGACCAGTTTAACACCAGCTGATAGTGGGAACTACACCTGTGAGTGTACAAACACTGAAGGGACATATATTGTCCATATCAGTGTCACTGTGGAAGGTAAATGCATTTTGGTTTCTTTATTTGACACAGTTATTCAGCACTGTGTTAGCATTGTATTGACCTGCTTATGTGTTTTTTATTCTTGTAATTTGTTCATTTCTTTTCTTCTTATTTTCACTTACAGCAGTTTAAATACTCTCACTGACTCATTTATTAGGTACATCTTTGAACCGAGTTGGACCACCTTCAGCCATCAAACATGTCTTCATTTTTTGTGGCACAACAAGGCGCTAAAAACATTCCTCAAAGATTCTCAAGACATAGTGAAATTACATCATCACACAGTTGCTGCAGATTTGTCAGCTGCTCTTACTTGAAGAAAACTTTCTGTTCCACCACATCCCAAAGGTGCTCTACTGGATTGAGATCTGGTGACTGCGCAGGTCGTATGAGTGCAAGTTCAAGAAACCAGTTAGACATGATTTGAGCGCCGTGACATGGTGTGTTATCCTGCTGGAAGCAGCCATCTACGATGGGTATTTTTTGGGCATAAAGACATGAATGTGGTCAGCAACAACCTTCAGGCAGGCTGTGGTGTTTAAATGATGCTCAGTGGTTACTACAGGGTCCAAAGTTTGTAAAGAAAATCCCCCACAGAGCATTACACCACCAGCAGTCTGAACTGTTAAAAATCAACTCATCGGGCAAGGCATCGTTTTTTTAGTCTTCTGTTGTCCAGACTTGCAAACTGTAGCCTCAGCTTGCTGTTGTTAGAGGACAGCAGTGATATCCAGTGTGATCCGCTCTGCCTGAAGGTTTGATGTGTAAACAGCATTTTTACCCAGAGAATCACAGCTCACTGGATATTTTCTATTTTTCAGACCATTGTCTGTGAACTCTAGAGATGATTGTGTGGGAAAATCCCAGCAGATCAGCAGTTTGTGAAGCACTCAGACCAGTAACATGTGCCATGTTGCTCTGTTTGAACTTCAGTCTTGACCATGACAGTTCAAATGCATTGATTTGCTGACATTTTATTATTTTATTAACCTTTATTTTACCAGGAAGATGAAGCTGACATGTGATTGACAAATGAAATGAACACTGAAATATTTGTGTTACACCCTGAACAGGTATACCTCATAAAGTGGCCAGTGAATGTATATAAGCAGTTGGACCAATTTCAGTTTATAGTAATATTCAGAAAAGACTGCAAAAGAAGAAGAAAACAAAAGAAAAGAGTACAGTGACAATATTTAAATCTCTGTGGTTATAAAACTGAGGTTTCATTACTTCACTCAGAGTTTCAGTATACGTAAACTGTGTTTGATTTGTGTTTTGATTTCCAGGAAATGAAAGTAAATGATTTTACTGACAAATGCATCTTTTCAATGATTTAGACACAAACGAGGCCCACACTTCAGCAGACAAATCTTTTTCCGTTTATCTGCCCGGTGTTGTGATCATCTTTATAACTGGAGTTATCGTGGGATTTATCTACTGGAGGAAAAGTAATGGGTGAGACTATTTTGCTGTAGTAATTCAAAGATGATATAGATGTAGAGAAAGTAAAAGGAAACATCACATTTCAATAAATGAGAATTCGGTGTATGTTAAACATCATGTCTAGAATGAACACTTTTTATCCTTCCAAAAATAATTATCATTATTAAGAGAGAAGATAATATAAATGTAGATGTTCTTACTTGATTTTTCTCTGTTTGAATGTGAATACGTGTTACACTAATGCTGACATCCTTTCTTATCAACGTGGCTGCTTAAGGTCAGGAACATCTGGAGTGTCTGTACCTGAAAATCCCAACGGTTTGGTGAGCAATTTATTGCTACGATCTACAGCAGCTAGTTAAAAGTTTGCAGAAATGTAGTTTTTTACCATCAGGGCCTTATGAGCCTATACTTGTGTTTTTTAAAAGTTATGTTTGACTTTATGACTTTCTGTGTCATTTCTGGGATGCTTAGGACTCATATTGCACTGCTAGAAATAGTTTATTTTGATGCATATGCTGTTTTTTTTGCAATTTTGCATTAAACTATTTATTTTCGTTTTTCCTGCATTATATAAAAATAGGTGTATTTCAAAAATAAAACTATGAAGACACTCAAAATAAATTTCCTGTGGTGGGAAACTATTTTGTGCAACTTTTTTGTATTTACAGTTTTGAGGGATAAGCCTCTTAAATTTCTCTAACTAGAAATATATGTTAAAAAAATAAAAAAGATTTTCAATTTTTTGGTAGTTTATTGCACTTTTTTGCAATTTATGTAATTACTATCCACTTAATGCATACATATTATTAGAATTTGGGCTATAATGGTTGTATTGATGTATAGCAACTTGAAATGCTCCCAAAAATGGCACTACAACATGTAAAAATATAATATGAGCTCTGGCGGACTTGGTAAAACATGTACATTTATGTTTTAGGATGTTACTTATATAGATAATTACAGATTAGTGTTATAATACTATTAGTGTCAACTTCAGTGTCCTTTATTTTGCATTTTGTGAAGAAGCTCTTACAGAAATGAGCAGAAATATTAAATAATCCAGGCAACAGATGAAGAGATTTAAAGATCAATAAAGTGTGTGGGTAGACCGGGTTGAACTCGATTAATACCTAAAATATTTCACTTTTTTAAAGGATGACGATGAGCCAGATCAGCCCTATACAAACCTTCAGCAGCCATCGAATGATTCCTACCAGACTATCATCTCAGTGAACCATCAACACGACAACAAGACACGCTCAGCAAGAAGCACAGGAACTGTCGGAGTGGATAATAAAGCTCTATGAAACATTTTAAAGTATATAAAACTTTAGCTGACATACAAATATAATAATATTCATATATTATAATAAATGTCCATCTTTTCACACTGGATATTTGTTTCCCAGTAATGGAGACCATTCAGTCATAATACTCCAACTCAGGCTCTCAGATTTAATACAATACAAACACAATAAACTGTGGCAAACATGACTCTTTGTATCAGACTAGTTTTGTTTTTTAACAAACATCTCATCATAATTTTAACACAATGTCCATCCAGATAAACAGAGAGATCAGTCTGGCTTAAACAATGTTGGTGGTTTACCTTCTACTGTCCTTCCACTTTTATGCACTTCTATTTTAGACATAGTAAAAGTTTTAGTGTAGACACAAGAGGTGAAATAAGGAGGGGTGCAAGTCTTCCTGCTTTCACTATAGTCTACCTCACACTGTCAGCCACAGTTACTTCCTCACCAGTATGACTGCACGGAAACTCTGCTTTCTCCTGCTTCTGCTTCTGCTTGTGGTTTTTAGCAGTGAAGGTAAATATATATAATTAAAAAAGAAAACCTGTAATGCCAGGTGTTTAAGAAGAAAGCTTTAGTTAGGTTAGTGAAATAATATATGTGATTGATTTTCCCACAACAACAAATATATAGAAACTATAATCCAGATTTTGTTTCATTTTAACTGTAACAATTTATAGAGACTCTTGTGAAGACAATTGGAAAGAAACCCGATTCCACTCAAATATGCAGCAAAACAACTCTGAATGTTACTGTGATGATACTGTGTGAGATCAGCACAGAGAGGAGCCGAGGAGAACAGTGTCGTCTGCTCTATCGTTACGACGAAGGCTTTATTCATGGCTGTGACTCCAGGTTCACACTGATCAAAGAAAATGAGACTGTGTTTCTCCACCTGGTCAACTTAACATCTGAAGACAGTGGGAACTACACCTGTGAGTGTGTATTTCGTGGTGGATTGTATGTTCTCCATCTCAGTGTGACTGTGAGAGGTAAAAACATTTTCTATTTATACCCACACCGCACAGATTCAAGGTGGATGTTTGGAACTGTGTTAACACTTTCTTTTCTGTCATACATGGTTTGAGGTCGTCATTCCCGCCTGCAGCGGATTAATGAAAGGTTTCAGTCAGGAGATGAACATCTGGAATGTTTTTAAGCTGTTCTTCTGGCTAATTTTTTTTAAAATTTCATTATAAAACTGTGCTCCAATCACAACTTTGGTGTTATTTCATCAGTGAAATGTTTGAATGATGCAATTGTAACTCTAATGCAATGAAAAGATAAACAAGCTTAATATAACAGGCTAATGCAAATTTCGTGACTTTTCATGTTTTCAAAATGATGATTTTTTTTGTGTGTGTGGCAACATTCAACAGACGATGGAGATTCTTCTGGCATGAAGTTCATGGCTACAGTTACCATCATTTCTGCTGCTGCTTCACTCATCAGTGTGGCTGTGATAACCTGTGGTTACAGCCTGAGGAGAAATCCTCACAGGTGAAAACTTTTACTGACGCACTTAAACTCATGAAATGACCCTTTGAAATCACTTGAGCACATTACTGCATACAGCAGCCACTGTGGTGTTCAAAGTATCTCATAGTTTCTTTTAAAACACCACACATTAGTTGTAGACATAGCTAGTCTTGTTTTTGAGGTATTTTTCACCCCACGACCTCTGATGTTTTTATCCTAACAGAGAAAACAGATCAGGACTATCTAACTTAACAGGATCTGAAACTCGCCAGATGTTTGTGAGTTTTCCATAGTTCTGTTTTACACTTAATTGTGCCAAGGCTGCAGTGCATTATGTCTGTTTTTTAAGCTACACTTTAATTAAATGTAAATGACAGTGTAAATTGTTGTTTAGGACAAAGAGGACCGCTACATGAGCCTTCATCGGCAAAACATCGATGTCTACCAAACTATCTCCTCCGGTCGCCTTCATCATGATGCTGAGGCCACTGCATGTCACAGTCATGTACAATAATAATCAGAGATGGAGTTTTTACCCTGACTACGTAATCTATAAAACTATGATGCTAGACATACTATCTATAAAAGACACTGACATTTTAACTTGCCAGCATCATGTGTACTGTTAGTTTGTTTTGCACTGAAAAAAGAGAAAAATATTAACGTCCAGTAAAACTTGTAATTATGTTGTGAATGAATTCCCTTAATTCATGGCTTTTAACACCATTTAATTTCTGTTTTTTATCTGGTTTTAACGTTGAAAATCCTGCCACTTGGCTCTGTGGCCTCTGCGACCTTTATGGTTTTTGCTATACTGGTCCACTTGATAGTCATATTTTATTAGAATTTGATTATGATTTTATTTTATTTTGAGTCATTAGAATCAGAACGGGGGTCAGGAAAGAAGAAAAAAGATAAGCTGGGGAGAAAGTTAACAGAAGAAGAGGGAAAAATAGAGAAGAAGAGAAATAGATGGAGAGGAAGAGAGAAAAAATACTGAAAATCTATTTCATCATCTGCTGAAAAACACAAGGAAAAATCAACACAGTGGGGAACCCACAGCAACAACCAATAATATGCAGTAAGTAGGCTAGTAAGTAGTAGGGGTGGGGGAAAAAATCGATACTGTGTAGTATCGTGATACTTTGTTTGCTAATAATGTATCGATACAGGGACAGCAGAAATCGATATTTTGTTACAAAAAAAGCTTTTGTGGACTGGAACATGCTCTGACTTCAGAGCATGTTGATCAGCTCCTTTTTCTGAGCAAGAATCCTGACATTCCTTCACTGTCCAAATGTGTTTAACTTTTTTTTTGGCAGCAATAAACATGACTGTTTACTTATTTTCATTTAAGACATGTTTTATTTTAATTAAGTTTAAAACTTTTTTATTTAATGTAAAATTATATTTTGTTTTAATTTACTTTCAAATTCTTCAGTTGCTGAATGTTTTGCTGATAATATCGTATCGTGGGATGTATGGTGATTCCCACCTCTAGTAAGTAGTAGTAAATAATAGATATTAAATGTTACTTAGCAGCACACAGTAAATGGGCCCAGAGGGCCGAGACCTGAGGGCACCCCACCCGCAGCACAGGCCCAACAGAGCCAGGGGGCCGGGCCCCACCGAGCAGCTGCCCAGAGTGAGCCACTAAACACAGAGAACCACTGTGGGTGGGGGCACCAGCTACTGGCAGGAAGTGTGGTGGGGGGAAATAATACGAGACTATTTTTATGTGGAGTGGAATTAAACTGCCATAGAATACGCTTGTGGCGGATTTGACTCAACACAAGGGTATTGTCAAAGTGTTCTTTGGCATGCATCGAGACAGTTTCTCAGATACTGAAGTGACTTGAGCAGAGCCAGTTAAAGCCTACTGTGCTTGAGTGGGCAGCTCAAGTTTCCACGTGGAAGGTTTAGTGAGACAAAGACAGGAAGTTAAAACTGCTGACTAATAATCTGCAGGTTCCTGATTTGAGTCTCTGTTAAGAGGATGGTGTCTCTGAGATAATTGCTTTTGTGCATTGATAAATAAACAGGGAAATAAATGAATTGTCACGGACCCGGCTCTGGGGACTCGGGGTCCGTGGGCAGTGGGGACTATGACTGTTGTTGTTGTTGTTATTGTTATTATTATTATTATTATTATTATTATTTGGTGTGTTGTCTGCACTGCCCCTGTGCACATCTGTATGTAGGGAGGTATGTGTGTGTGTATTGCCTTTCTGCTGTGGCCAAGTTACAGGCCGTTACCAAGTTACTATTTCCCCATCTCCCCACGGTCTGCCAGCCAGACCGTGACATGAATAGAAAAAAGCATCCGAGCGGATGTGCACCGATGGTGTGCCCACTGGTCTTAAAGTGCCTTTGTGCCCCTTACCATTTATGGAGGTCCCATTTGGGCACATTGGCATGGACCTATAGTGTACATGGATATTGCTTTGTATTAGTTCTGGTATATTATACAACACAATAACATGATGCAGTGCTGCTGTGCACCATTTCAGCAAAGAGTGTGGTGCAAGCAAGGAAGATAAGATAAGATAACTCTTGCACAGTCATACCTAGTACAATAATACAACAAAATTGGAAACTGTCCCACGATAACACAATCATTTAGATACAATATTGGATTTTGTTTACATGTAACTGCACAAATAGAATTTAGAAATGTAATTATTGACAAGAGTGAACAACCACTTATAATGTAATCTACAGCTGTGACCAAACAGCTAGATAGAGAATCAGAAGTGTTGTGGGGGGTTTTCTACAAAGTTTGCTGTCTCAGTGAGAGTCATATATCATATCGTTTCAAACAGTGGCGATCCAGTAATGTTGTACAAACGAGTAAGACTAACTATAGACTTTAGCCAAAGTTGTTAAGTTAGCTAAAGAGTTGGGATTGTGTGTAAGGCATAAATAAACCTAAAATGCAATGTTTTGGACATTCTTTGGCACATTTCCCTATTGTAGGGGTCTCTGCAAGCATACGGGGCTCTGAGAGGGAACAAGATGACAACCGAGGAATTCTACTGGAAACAGTCGATCATGTTTGTCAAAGCTGAATTCAGGGCAAACTAAGCTAAATTAGTGTTTTTAGCTAACAGCTACAATAAGCATAAAAGTTACTGTTGGGCGATTATTTGTTAACAGAGGCGATTTTAGCCCATTTTGGGCTGCAGAAGCATAAAATCCTCAGCAGGCTGGGTAAGCTTGCGTGAGCTCTCTGTGGAGGCTGTTGCAGCTGAGATGGCTCACCCGAGTGGTGCAAACTTAGTTACCTTCAAGGCTCCAGAGTCAGCTGAGGTCAGCAGCTCAGCCTCTGGGGAGGCCCTGGGGAGGTTACAATCCCTGGAACAGCCAGGTCTCTACAACCAGAAACAGTCTTTGCATGTGCAGCTTCAGAACCAGACTTGAAGTTCGAGTTAGTGTCCGATGTCCCAGAAACACTCAGGTGCTCACTGAGCAATCTCTTGAGGCCAACACTCAGAAAATCAAACCGTCTTTGGCTGAGCCTTTGTGGGAACATTTATCGTCTCTGCTGGAAAGGTGGAAACATCTGGGAGATGCAGCCTTAACACACTGGGTTTCACAAGTCCTTGGAGGCAGCTCACTAAACTCAGGGATGCAGACAAAATCAGCACTTGCAGGAACACAATGTGCCCTCTCACAATGAGCTTGGAAGCATAAACTGAGTTTTCCTCACTGACTGTTTTAGACAGTATTGTGGGAGCAACACAAAAAGCAGCTTCAGCTGGAAACACACAGTTTAGTGTCTTTGCTGCTCGCTTTAAGTCACAATAAACAGAAAACTCATTGTGTCTCATGTCAGAATCAAATCACTCATATACAGGAAAGGAAGAGGCGGAGCTTATTTCCTGCAGGGAGAGGTTAGCAGTCTGTGTCTTTCTCATTTCTGACTCCTAAAGAGCTGAAAAACACAGGCTGTTATTGGCTGGCTGACACTGGGATTAATGTCCAGGTTCAGAATGGGCAGGTGAAAAACAGTCCTTTATGTTCTCTGATGTTCAATAAACTGTCCTGATTACTGAGGGAGCAGAGAAAGTGTCTCCATCACTCACCACAGCTGGATGCTCTGAAATCCTGGAATCCAGCTGTGGAGAGGAGCGCCGGCGGCGTGGACGCAGTTTAGTAATCAGGGAACGGGAGGCAGGAGGGAAACACAGCTGGGACCAATTACACACACGAGACAGGAAACAGTAACACAGGACTGTCAAAGTAAAACAGGAAATATAACACAGAGTCCAAAGTAAGGAGACGTGGGACACAGTGAAGACACAGAAACAGAAACCAGAACTATAATCACAAAACAAACTCAGAAACATAAAGAGTGAATCAGCTGATTCAGTGTTTGTGACAAAAACATTGGATCCTGGTTAATAAGTTGTATTTGTTTGTTTCTGTATTATTTTGTGTATCGTTCTTATGAGCTGTTGTTTTTTCAGTGAAATATTATTTAATTGTTTTAAGCTTTTTGTTGACTTTGAAGTGCTTAAGTTGATATTTTTGAACATTTAATTTGTTCGATTATTGTAGAGTCGATAAAACTGTCAAACGCACAGCTGCTTCCAGCATGGCCGGAGGAGAGGTGGCCGAGCAGACGCACAACACACACAGCTCACAGGTTTGCATTTCTAGATATTGCAGATGTTGCAGAAATTGACAGTAAAGAACTCAGAGATCCAGCGCTGTCTCCTGCCCCTTATTTATACACCACAACACAACGACAGGCGTAACTCACACAAACGGGTAACATGAGGCTCAGATGCTTTGGACATGTTCACATATACTGGACACAGAATGATGAAGATGGAGCTGCAGGAAGGAGGAAAAGAGGAAAAACACAGAAAAGATTCACAGATGTGGTGAAAAAGGACACGACAGGTTCTGTTTGTTAGTTTGGTTTTTCTTTATTTGGTAAAGATTCAGAAATAAAGAGAAGATCACATGTTTGAATATTATATTAATGTTCTGTAATTACAACAAGTTGTAAAATCTTTCCAGAGTGAGACAGAGACTGTGCAGAGACTGTAGAAGGACAGAGCAGCAGCAGAGCAGTCCAGATACACTGATGATCCTCTGTCAGATCCAGAGGGACACACAGGGGTGATGCTGGACTCTACATTGTGTCTGACAGTGGAGCTGTTCTCAGAGCAGTTCACTCTACAGCACTGACAGTCATCTGCACTTCATTCCTCTGTCAGTCACTGCTGGATGAAGCTCTCCTCTCCACCTCCCAGTAACATGGCCCAGTCAGAGCGTCTCTACACACAAGCTGCTGCTGCTTCAACCTCTCTGGATCATCAGGACACAGCTGCTCCTCTCTCAGCACACACACCGTCCTGTTTACCATCATCAGCTCCACCTGCAGAGAGAAGGAGGAAGAGCAGAGGAGATAAACGAGTGTTTCCAGAGACTCTTCATCAGCTGTCAGTCAGTGATGCAGCACATCCAGTATAAAGAGCAGCAGGGACTTCAGTGCTGGGACTGTACTAGGACTCATTGTTGCTTCACTTTTTCTAATCTTTGGATTTTTATTGAAGTTGCTGAAAATGTTTTTCCCTCCTAGTTTGAGTTTGGACTTTCATTCATTAGAAGAACCTTGGTGTGTCCACTCTGAGCTCTGTAGGAACCCCAACAACAAGCCCAACAATCCAGATGGACGGTTCCAGCTGTTAACTGGAGGAATTCCATCCAAACATCTGCTCTCACTAAATTCTTCCTCACCTACAGACTGTGTTCTTCACTGCTTTAAACTTGGAAATCAATGCAGTCATTGGTCTGCATGCTGCTTTGTTCAGAGAGCTGATTGGCTGTTGACAGTGTTTGATCAGAGCGTGTCAGCCGTTACTATGGTGACCATAAAGGTGAGAAACAGGAAGTGTTTGTGTCCAATCCTGAAGCCTGTCACCGTTCTCCTCTCACAGCTTCACTGAGAAGCTGCAGCTTTACAGGAAACACTGGATCTTTGTTTCATACTGACTGTGTTTAGTACAATACTGCTGACAGCACCACCCACTCACTCCATCACTCTACTGACCTCAGAGTCTCCAGTCTGTAGTCTGGACTCTGCTGAAGATCAGACAGCTGCTTCACATCTGGATCCCTCAGGTTGTTCCAGCTCAGCTCCAGCTCTCTCAGATGGGAGGGGTTGGACTTCAGTGCTGCTGCCAGATAATCACAGCTGATCTTTGACAAACCACAGCGCCACAATCTGTATAAAGAATGAAAGATGTAAGTTTATTAGACAAAGTGCTTGAAATCATTCAGTGTTTCATCATCTGTTCAGAGCTGAAGAAGGTTCAGAATGTAGAAGTTTAGAAAATGGAAACTCCAAACAGCTGAAGCCAACAGGAAGCAGCTTCAAACAGCAAACTGTGCAGAGTTTCAGACTATATGTCCTGATGCAGCCAGTTGGATTTTGGAGATTTGAATCTCTGTTCTGTGACTAAGTCCTTGAATCATTTCTTCCAGTTGGTCCAACAGACAGACTAAGTATTGGACATGTGTTGTGGCTCCATTAGGGGAGCTTCTAAATGTGATGTGATGGCCCCTCTGGGTCTGTCAGGTCACAGCACTGAAGAGAGCTCAAACTGGGCACACAGTTGTTCCAGTCTGGACCAAAGACTCTATACTGGGACTGAGGGACTGCTTTGACTGCACCCACTGGGACTTTTTAAAGGCTCATGTTCTCACTTAGATCATCGATTTCTACTGACATTTCTTTCTGGGAAAAATGGGGATTACTTTGGAAACAGGAAGTATTTTCCCCAATAAGCAGCCCTGGATTAGTAAATCACTCCAACATGTTCTCAGGCAGAAGAAGCTGTCTTGTTATGAGGGAGAGAAGAAAAAGATTGAGGCACAGAAACTTGTTGAAAGAGAGATAAAGCAGCTAAAATCAGGTGTAAAAGTAAAGCAGAGGATGAGCTGAATAAAGGACACTCAAGGCTGGCTTGGAAAGGAATGAAGTCCATGGTGGGGATGCAGAACAAGGAGCAAAGATGAATGTGATGCTGAATCAGCAGAAGACTTGGACTCATTTGATTCCAGCTTTGATATCATTGATTTCAATGAAGAGCTTTGTGATTGTAGCAAAGGGCTGGTAGCTCTGAGAGTCCCACTGATGAGGTGTTTGTGTGGAAATCTCTTAGTGGGACCAAAGAGAGAAAAAGCCCTGGTCCTGATGCTGTGGGAGGGGAATGATTGAAGTGTGCTGTGAGGAACTGACTGGGAGATTTTCACACATTTTCCAGTCCTCCTTGGAACAACAGGAAGTTCCCAGCATATGGAAACAAAGGTTAAGTGTCCTATGGCCCTCAGTGATGATGGTGCTGTGGCCCCACCACCTCCACCTCTTTGTAAAGGAACTAACTGTAATCTGAAGCTTCAAATGGAACTAAGACTTCCTCCACTAGGTGGCAGTGTCTGATGAGAAAGTGTTAGTGGAGCTGGCCTGGAGTCAGAAACAGGAAGATGCAGGATTTGGGCTGAAATGGGGAAAAGTGGTTCGCACTAGTGCCTTAAAGCAAGAAGGTTGTAGGTTGAAGCTTGTTGGTCAGCTGGGCCTTTCTGTGGAGGTTGGATGTTCTCCCACAGTCCAATGAAATGCTGCTTAGGTTCATTGGTGCTTCTAAATTGGCTGTAGGTGTGGATGTGAGAGAGTGCTTCTCTGTCTCTCTCTGTTGGCCCTGTGATGGACTGCTCACCTGTGCAGGTGGACCACGCCTCCTGCCCTATGACAGCCAGGGCACAGGCTGCAGCCCTGTGAGCCTAAGCTGAATAAACAGTTAGCAAAAATGATCCATAGATGGCCTGAAATTCCCCAGTTAGCAGTTTGGTAGATAGCTATGACATGCTAATCCCATCCAGCAGCTGTATTCTACCTGTAAGCTGATCCCTGCTGAGCCAAAGCACTTTTTCATATACAAATTACAACCTTTAATAGAAACCTATTGGTCAGCATCTTATTAGCCTGCTGTTAGCTTCATTCCACAGAAAACTGAGAGAAACTAACAGAGTTGATAAAGAATAAAGAGAAATGTGCTGATTTAAAGCCTTTGAAGTGCTTCAGATGATCTCTGTCCACTTCTGTCCACTCATTCATTCATGTAAGCTTTCTAATGCAGCTTTGATCTTCACAGTCTGCTTGATGAAACTCATTCTAACCCTGAATGTCAGAGTGTTCCTCCTTCTCTTTCCCATCATTCATGCTGGCAGTGGAGGAGATTTGGATGTTGGACTGTGTTTTGGATGATGTGTGTATGTTTGTGTTGGACTGCTGTCTGTAAAGCAAACGCACATTTTGCTTTGGATTTCAGTGTCAGACAGACTTTAAGGTGGAACGAAGAGTTGGAGAGTTTCACAGTGAATTTTCCACTGGAGGATTTTTCTTCTTCTTTGAAGGTTCTTCTTTGAAGCCCATCTGGTGACTAATTCTGGGCTGTGGAGAGATTTTAAATGGAAGGTGGTCATGAGATATTTTAGAACCCCAGAGATAATTGCTAAAATGAAGCCTACAAATCCTGACACCTGCTGGCGAAATTGTGGTACTTATTTAGGAACCCACTCACATATATTCTGGTCGTGCCCAAAAATCTGCTCACTTTGGAATGACATATTTAAAGTTCTCAATACAGTTTTCCAACAACCATTAACAAAAGACCAACAGTTAGCCATTTTAGGAGTCTTACCAAATGGTTTTGCGGGAAACAATAAAAAGTATCTCTTAAGAATCTTGCTTACAGCAGCACTAAAGTGTATCACTATTAAATGGCTGAATCTTGACCCACCTTCATATAATATGTGGATTGATAAAGCAAGAGAAATTTACCAGATGGAGGAAATAACATCTGCTCTGCGGATTCAGAGAGAATTGTTTACTGAGCGTTGGCGACCCATACATGCTTTACTGTTTCAATAATTTAGCATAGGTCTGTTTCGTTTTGTTCATTTATGGCTAAGTTTGTCACATGTTATTTAATATTACATAAAGTTTTTGTTTTTCTTTTCTTTTTCTTTTTGTTGTTGTTTGTTTGTTTGCTTGCTTGGGTTTTGTTTTGCTTCCCAGTTTTGTTTTGTGCTTCCTAATTGCAGTTCTTATTTTAATCTACATTTCTGCATTGCGGTTCCTGTAACTGTCCTACTTGTGAACATTGACAAGTACAAGTTGCAATGTTGTAGATTATAATAAAAATTGAGTTTAAAAAAAAAAGAACAATAAAGTCGTACATTTCTCATAAAAACAGGACAAAGACTTGAAAAAGTGGTGTTTTTCCTTCCAGGAACCACATGGCTTCACTTTTAAAGGTGAAGTGTGAAAGAAATGGACATATTTGAAGTCCAACACCTTTTTCCAGTCACATTATTAAAGCAGACAAACTACAAGCTCATTTTCATTCCAACAAGTCATCTTCTGACCTGGACTAACAACACTGGTCTCTATGTGCAGCTGTCTGTGAGACCAGTGCTCAGGGAGCGTCTACAAAGTGCAACACTGAAAGAACATCACACACTCATTTGCTTCCAGCACTTTCACACAAACATCTACTGTCATTATTGTCACCAAACTCTGTGGATCCTTTATTGCAAATTCAAATGGGATCAAATGGTCAGACAAAAGAGGGTTATGAGGAAATATGATGAAATGTTGTGTATTAGCAGCAAGTTATTGAATCATTTTCCTCAGAAACCAAACAAAATGATTGACAAACATGTTTTTACAAACTCAGTGTTGGACTTGGATCAGCAGGATAAGCTGATGTTTAAAGGCATTTGAGTCTCGCTGTATGAGAGTCCAGTTATTACTCAATATTTATGGATGATGTTCTTTCAGTGTTGCACTTTGTAGACGCTCCCTGAGCCTCACAGCCAGCTGCACATGGACCAGCTGACATTACCCAGCATTAGAGGCGGCTGTAAAAAATTAATGTTCCCATTTAAATGGTTTTAATTTGAATAAAACGATGTTGATTCATTCAATCCTGAATCGATGTTTAATATAAATGTATTTTGCCAGAATCTCAGGTTAAAGCTCACAAACTATTTCAACAAGCAGCAAACAGCTAAAACAGTAAATGAGAGCAGCTAAACACACAAAGATGGAAACACAGAGCGTGGATCGTTCACTCGACGGCACGTACACGGACACGCCGTCGGGGCTGAAAGTGGACAGCTCACAGATCCTGAAGCTGCAGGTTTCATCTGTCTCCAACCAAAACTGAGTGAAGCAGCAGCAAAAGAAGATCCAAACTCTGCTTCACGTTTGATAAATATGCTCATGAATTCTCTCTGACTTTGGCTGTTCCTGCCTGCACAGCTCTCTCTCTCTCAGTGTACTCCAAGAACAGCTTCAAACATCTGTTTCTGCATCATTCACTGTTTATTAGCCACCAGTCTGCTGTTGTGTTCAGTGCTGTCGGCCTCTGACAGTAAAGCCTCATTTCTGCTGTTCCATGGAAACTTTTTAAAATGATGACAGATTACAAACTCTCAGCTGTGTCTGTAATCAAACCTCTGTAACTTTGCTTCACTTCAGCAGCATCAGGTCAAGTTCACATGTTGATTCATGGTTTGCTTCAGTTTTTGATCGACTGCAGAATATTTTGAAGGTTATCTGCTATAAAAAGCCAGAAGAGGAAAATCTGCTTCATGTGTTTCTGTTTGATCCTCAGTGACTTTGACACAAAGGCCTCTGCTGTGATGATCACACCTCTGATCAAGTCTCACAGTGTCACAACTGATAAATGATCAGAGTTAGAATATTTCTGACTGTCTGCTGTGTGCCGTGACCTTTGACCTGCTAAAGACAGTCAGCTGTGGATTATTCATTGTTGTGTCTGATACTTAGAACTGTGAGGAAGAAGCTACACAGTTAATCAGGGTCCCCTCTCTCTGAATCAGGAAAGGTGGGCAGGCCGCGTGTGGGCCGCGGGCCATACGTTGAGTATCACTGTTTGAAATGTGAACATTGTTCTGCTGCAGTCAATGGACTAAACCAGAGAAGAAGAAAACAGACTTTACCATGAAGATCCTCAGTGTGGATCAGTATAATATCAGCCTGATGTCTGCAGTTTAGTGTCAGCACAACTTTCACATCATATTCATCTCAGCACAACTAAAACATGCTGACTGACCTCAGAGTTTCAAGTTTACATCCTGGACTCTCCAGGAAACCACACAGATGCTTCACTCCTGGATCCTGCAGCTTGTTGTTCTTAGTCGATGACCAGGAGGAGTCATTACTCAGGTCCAGCTCTCTCAGATGGGAGGGGTTGGACTTCAGTGCTGCTGCCAGATAATCACAGCTGATCTCTGACAAACCACAGTCCTTCAATCTGTATAAAGAATGAAAGATGTAAGTTTATTAGACAAACTGCTTGAAATCATTCAGTGTTTCATCATCTGTTCAGAGCTGAAGAAGGTTCAGAATGTAGAAGTTTAGAAAATGGAAACTCCAAACAGCTGAAGCCAACAGGAAGCAGCTTCAAACAAACACAACAAGAGAAAAAACTCTGAAAGTTTCACATTAAAGTCGTACATTTCTCATAAAAACAGGAAAAAGACTTGAAAAAGTCGTGTTTTTCCTTCCAGGAACCACATGGCTTCACTTTTAAAGGTGAAGTGTGACAGAAATGGACATATTGAAATCAATGATATCAAAGCTGGAATCAAATGAGTCCAAGTCTTCTGCTGATTCAGCATCACATTCATCTTTGCTCCTTGTTCTGCATCCCCACCATAAATATAAAGAGGCAAAACTCACATTTTCCAAAATCCTCTTTAAGCTTCGACAATAAAGGAAGATAGTTTTATACAAGTCTTTGTGGTTTTCTTGTCACCCAGATGCCCGAGTACTTAAACTTGTTATAGCTGGGTTTAAAAGGGGCTAAAATACACAAAACTCCCCAGTTGTCGTACAGATAGACTTTGCCTCGCTCTTCCCAAAATTCACTTTATATCCAGAAATTGTCCCAAATTCCTTAAGTATGCATTAAGGTGACCTTGAGGCTCTTAAAGGCGCCTATAAATAAAATGTATTATTATTGTTATTGTAAGTCTATCCAAAAGTTTGCGGAGGCTATTCGATGGGTTGGAAATAAATAAAATCATGTCGTCAGCATAAAGAGAGACTTCATGTTCGATACCCCCTCGATGTTTTCCCTCAACACCAACACATTGTCTCAGAGCAACAGCTAGCGGTTCAATGGCAAAAAGGACACAGAGGGCATCCCTGTCCTGGGGGCAGATTATTGTTAGTCCGGACGGCTGTTAGAGGGCAGCAATACAATACTTTTATCCAAGATACAAAATTAAAGCCACATTTTTTAAGCATATAAAACAAATCCCATCTCACCCGATCCAACGCCTTTTCTGCGTCAAGCCAAATTACAGTTTCCAATGTATCACCTTTAACATGGGTATAAATGATATTTAATAGAGCTCTAATGTTCAAAAAAGAGTGCCTAATAAAGCCCGTCTGGTCTGGTGAAATAATGGAGGACAAATACTTGTGTAAGCGACGGGCCAACACTTGAGCCAGGATCTTGGTGTCTGTGTTGAACAAAGATATTAAACGACATGAACGACAATCTAAATGGTCTTTTTCTTGTTTTACAATTAAACACATCACTGCTTGATGCATTGTTGGAGGCAACGACTGTGAGAGGAAGGATTCTTCAAAAGTTGATTTTAACAGTGAATTCAGTCGGTCAGAAAACTTTATGAAAAAATCAGATGGATACCCGTCGGGGCAGCAGATTTTCCAGACTGCATGCTCCGTACGGCCGTTTCAATTTCAACATTAGAGACAGGTTCCTCCAGACTAGCGATCGCATCTTCTCCCAAGGAGGGAATATCAAAAAACTTATTGAAATCATTGTGGATCTCAAGGATAGTTTGGTTGTCTGTAGACCTTATTCCCTGGTCATTGTAGAGCTCAAGGATAGCTGGTTAGCTGTTCTTAGTCGTAGCTGGTGAGCTGATAACTCGCCTATTTTTTCTCCATGTTCATAAGCGTAGCTGCAACTTTGACTCAGCCTGTTTTGTAGATATGAGATTGTATTCAGTTTGTCATTGTAACCGCTGTGTATATAATACAGGCTCAGGAGAGTGGCTGTACACAGCATGTAGTTTAGTGTCACAGTCACAGTGGCTGACCGTATGGAGAGTGTGTGGAGGACTCAGGCGCAGACACTGGCGAACACATGAAACTGAGTTTTGAACGAAAAGCGAGCCTTTATTTCGGCTGAAGACATCAAACAAGGCAGAATCACAGTGAAGAGAACTAAACTGGGGAACTAATACTATAATAAATCATGAAGACATGGAAAGCTATGGCTAAGAATACAAAAGACTGGGCATGAAAATATGGAGGGTGGGAACACAGACGATGCGACACAGACATGAAACACAGAGACTAAATACACATGAGGGATGATCAAGTTCCAAACATTAAAACTGTCAAAACTGCAGGGGGGATTGGCTGTTCCAAACCTGAAATATTATTTCTGGGCAGCTCAGATGAGACCCCTGACTGTATGGGTGCGGGATTTATCTGAAACTCAGTGGCTAAACATTGAGAAGACAATGTGCGAAAGATCATTGGAATCCCTGCTTTTTTCTAACATTTCAATTAAAAATGTGCATATGGGGGAACGGACGAGGGTCACACTAAAGATTTGGCGTAGAATCAAACAATCATTTGGTCTTCCAAAAGAAATTTCAATGTTATCAAGCCTCTCCTCCCTGCAGGGTTTTTCTCCTATTGTGGAAGACTCTGGCTTCAGAGCATGGTCACATAGCGGGCTTCATAAACTTTGTCATGTTGTGAGGAATGGGCACCTGAGCTCATTTGAACAGTTGAGGTCAGTTTCGGCTTCCTTCTTCTGACTTTTTTAGATTTCTGCAGCTAAGAAGCTTTTTGACAAAACATAAAGAATGGAGGCAAGTTTTGGAGCCCTCACCCATTGAGGAAATATTTCTAAAAATATTTCAAAGTAATTCCTCCCCAAAATTAATCAGTAATTTTTATAACGCATTTATGAGTTTCAATACAAATGCAACTTTGGATATTAAGGCAAGGTGGGAAGCTGAGACTGGCACTCAAATCTCAGAGGACACCTGGGAAGAGGTGTTCGGTGAAGCCCATCTGGTGACTAATTCTGGGCTGTGGAGAGATTTTAAATGGAAGGTGGTCATGAGATATTTTAGAACCCCAGAGATAATTGCTAAAATGAAGCCTACAAATCCTGACACCTGCTGGTGAAATTGTGGTACTTATTTAGGAACCCACTCACATATATTCTGGTCGTGCCCAAAAATCTGCTCACTTTGGAATGACATATTTAAAGTTCTCAATACAGTTTTCCAACAACCATTAACAAAAGACCAACAGTTAGCCATTTTAGGAGTCTTACCAAATGGTTTTGCGGGAAACAATAAAAAGTATCTCTTAAGAATCTTGCTTACAGCAGCACTAAAGTGTATCACTATTAAATGGCTGAATCTTGACCCACCTTCATATAATATGTGGATTGATAAAGCAAGAGAAATTTACCAGATGGAGGAAATAACATCTGCTCTGCGGATTCAGAGAGAATTGTTTACTGAGCGTTGGCGACCCATACATGCTTTACTGTTTCAATAATTTAGCATAGGTCTGTTTCGTTTTGTTCAGTTATGGCTAAGTTTGTCACATGTTATTTAATATTACATAAAGTTTTTGTTTTTCTTTTCTTTTTCTTTTTGTTGTTGTTTGTTTGTTTGCTTGCTTGGGTTTTGTTTTGCTTCCCAGTTTTGTTTTGTGCTTCCTAATTGCAGTTCTTACTTTAATCTACATTTCTGCATTGCGGTTCCTGTAACTGTCCTACTTGTGAACATTGACAAGTACAAGTTGCAATGTTGTAGATTATAATAAAAATTGAGTTTAAAAAAAAAAGAACATTAAAGTCGTACATTTCTCATAAAAACAGGACAAAGACTTGAAAAAGTGGTGTTTTTCCTTCCAGGAACCACATGGCTTCACTTTTAAAGGTGAAGTGTGAAAGAAATGGACATATTTGAAGTCCAACACCTTTTTCCAGTCACATTATTAAAGCAGACAAACTACAAGCTCATTTTCATTCCAACAAGTCATCTTCTGACCTGGACTAACAACACTGGTCTCTATGTGCAGCTGGCTGTGAGACCAGTGCTCAGGGAGCGTCTACAAAGTGCAACACTGAAAGAACATCACACACTCATTTGCTTCCAGCACTTTCACACAAACATCTACTGTCATTATTGTCACCAAACTCTGTGGATCCTTTATTGCAAATTCAAATGGGATCAAATGGTCAGACAAAAGAGGGTTATGAGGAAATATGATGAAATGTTGTGTATTAGCAGCAAGTTATTGAATCATTTTCCTCAGAAACCAAACAAAATGATTGACAAACATGTTTTTACAAACTCAGTGTTGGACTTGGATCAGCAGGATAAGCTGATGTTTAAAGGCATTTGAGTCTCGCTGTATGAGAGTCCAGTTATTACTCAATATTTATGGATGATGTTCTTTCAGTGTTGCACTTTGTAGACGCTCCCTGAGCCTCACAGCCAGCTGCACATGGACCAGCTGACATTACCCAGCATTAGAGGCGGCTGTAAAAAATTAATGTTCCCATTTAAATGGTTTTAATTTGAATAAAACGATGTTGATTCATTCAATCCTGAATCGATGTTTAATATAAATGTATTTTGCCAGAATCTCAGGTTAAAGCTCACAAACTATTTCAACAAGCAGCAAACAGCTAAAACAGTAAATGAGAGCAGCTAAACACACAAAGATGGAAACACAGAGCGTGGATCGTTCACTCGACGGCACGTACACGGACACGCCGTCGGGGCTGAAAGTGGACAGCTCACAGATCCTGAAGCTGCAGGTTTCATCTGTCTCCAACCAAAACTGAGTGAAGCAGCAGCAAAAGAAGATCCAAACTCTGCTTCACGTTTGATAAATATGCTCATGAATTCTCTCTGACTTTGGCTGTTCCTGCCTGCACAGCTCTCTCTCTCTCAGTGTACTCCAAGAACAGCTTCAAACATCTGTTTCTGCATCATTCACTGTTTATTAGCCACCAGTCTGCTGTTGTGTTCAGTGCTGTCGGCCTCTGACAGTAAAGCCTCATTTCTGCTGTTCCATGGAAACTTTGTAAAATGATGACAGATTACAAACTCTCAGCTGTGTCTGTAATCAAACCTCTGTAACTTTGCTTCACTTCAGCAGCATCAGGTCAAGTTCACATGTTGATTCATGGTTTGCTTCAGTTTTTGATCGACTGCAGAATATTTTGAAGGTTATCTGCTATAAAAAGCCAGAAGAGGAAAATCTGCTTCATGTGTTTCTGTTTGATCCTCAGTGACTTTGACACAAAGGCCTCTGCTGTGATGATCACACCTCTGATCAAGTCTCACAGTGTCACAACTGATAAATGATCAGAGTTAGAATATTTCTGACTGTCTGCTGTGTGCCGTGACCTTTGACCTGCTAAAGACAGTCAGCTGTGGATTATTCATTGTTGTGTCTGATACTTAGAACTGTGAGGAAGAAGCTACACAGTTAATCAGGGTCCCCTCTCTCTGAATCAGGAAAGGTGGGCAGGCCGCGTGTGGGCCGCGGGCCATACGTTGAGTATCACTGTTTGAAATGTGAACATTGTTCTGCTGCAGTCAATGGACTAAACCAGAGAAGAAGAAAACAGACTTTACCATGAAGATCCTCAGTGTGGATCAGTATAATATCAGCCTGATGTCTGCAGTTTAGTGTCAGCACAACTTTCACATCATATTCATCTCAGCACAACTAAAACATGCTGACTGACCTCAGAGTTTCAAGTTTACATCCTGGACTCTCCAGGAAACCACACAGATGCTTCACTCCTGGATCCTGCAGGTTGTTGTTCTTAGTCGATGACCAGGAGGAGTCATTACTCAGGTCCAGCTCTCTCAGATGGGAGGGGTTGGACTTCAGTGCTGCTGCCAGATAATCACAGCTGATCTCTGACAAACCACAGTCCTTCAATCTGTATAAAGAATGAAAGATGTAAGTTTATTAGACAAAGTGCTTGAAATCATTCAGTGTTTCATCATCTGTTCAGAGCTGAAGAAGGTTCAGAATGTAGAAGTTTAGAAAATGGAAACTCCAAACAGCTGAAGCCAACAGGAAGCAGCTTCAAACAAACACAACAAGAGAAAAAACTCTGAAAGTTTCACATTAAAGTCGTACATTTCTCATAAAAACAGGAAAAAGACTTGAAAAAGTCGTGTTTTTCCTTCCAGGAACCACATGGCTTCACTTTTAAAGGTGAAGTGTGACAGAAATGGACATATTGAAATCAATGATATCAAAGCTGGAATCAAATGAGTCCAAGTCTTCTGCTGATTCAGCATCACATTCATCTTTGCTCCTTGTTCTGCATCCCCACCATAAATATAAAGAGGCAAAACTCACATTTTCCAAAATCCTCTTTAAGCTTCGACAATAAAGGAAGATAGTTTTATACAAGTCTTTGTGGTTTTCTTGTCACCCAGATGCCCGAGTACTTAAACTTGTTATAGCTGGGTTTAAAAGGGGCTAAAATACACAAAACTCCCCAGTTGTCGTACAGATAGACTTTGCCTCGCTCTTCCCAAAATTCACTTTATATCCAGAAATTGTCCCAAATTCCTTAAGTATGCATTAAGGTGACCTTGAGGCTCTTAAAGGCGCCTATAAATAAAATGTATTATTATTATTATTGTAAGTCTATCCAAAAGTTTGCGGAGGCTATTCGATGGGTTGGAAATAAATAAAATCATGTCGTCAGCATAAAGAGAGACTTCATGTTCGATACCCCCTCGATGTTTTCCCTCAACACCAACACATTGTCTCAGAGCAACAGCTAGCGGTTCAATGGCAAAAAGGACACAGAGGGCATCCCTGTCCTGGGGGACAGATTATTGTTAGTCCGGACGGCTGTTAGAGGGCAGCAATACAATACTTTTATCCAAGATACAAAATTAAAGCCACATTTTTTAAGCATATAAAACAAATCCCATCTCACCCGATCCAACGCCTTTTCTGCGTCAAGCCAAATTACAGTTTCCAATGTATCACCTTTAACATGGGTATAAATGATATTTAATAGAGCTCTAATGTTCAAAAAAGAGTGCCTAATAAAGCCCGTCTGGTCTGGTGAAATAATGGAGGACAAATACTTGTGTAAGCGACGGGCCAACACTTGAGCCAGGATCTTGGTGTCTGTGTTGAACAAAGATATTAAACGACATGAACGACAATCTAAATGGTCTTTTTCTTGTTTTACAATTAAACACATCACTGCTTGATGCATTGTTGGAGGCAACGACTGTGAGAGGAAGGATTCTTCAAAAGTTGATTTTAACAGTGAATTCAGTCGGTCAGAAAACTTTATGAAAAAATCAGACGGATACCCGTCGGGGCAGCAGATTTTCCAGACTGCATGCTCCGTACGGCCGTTTCAATTTCAACATTAGAGACAGGTTCCTCCAGACTAGCGATCGCATCTTCTCCCAAGGAGGGAATATCAAAAAACTTATTGAAATCATTGTGGATCTCAAGGATAGTTTGGTTGTCTGTAGACCTTATTCCCTGGTCATTGTAGAGCTCAAGGATAGCTGGTTAGCTGTTCTTAGTCGTAGCTGGTGAGCTGATAACTCGCCTGTTTTTTCTCCATGTTCATAAGCGTAGCTGCAACTTTGACTCAGCCTGTTTTGTAGATATGAGATTGTATTCAGTTTGTCATTGTAACCGCTGTGTATATAATACAGGCTCAGGAGAGTGGCTGTACACAGCATGTAGTTTAGTCATTTCATCAGCTAACTGAGAGAGGCGCTCGGTCCCTATTTTATTCTGTTTGGCACAAAATGAAATTATTTGGCCTCTCAGATGCTTTTAGAGATTCCCAAATGACTGATGATGACATCTCTGGGGTCTGATTGATAGAAAAAAAATCTCTTTGAGACCTTTTGTAACTGACAAACTCTTCACCTGCTAACAACACTGAGTTGAATCTCCATGGCTGATAGTTGGAGCAGGCATCAGGAATACACATTGAAAAACAAGAGGAGAAATCACCAGAGTCTTATAATCACATTCTGGAACTAAAGGGAGACGTTTTTCTATACAAATATATGTTTTATGGACATGAGAAAAAAAGAGTATTGACGTGAAGCAGGATTATGAAATCTCCATACATCAGCTGGCCCATAATTATCAAGAAAGCTCTGAATGACGCATGCTGACTTTGGACTAAGTGTACTTTTGTGTGAACTGTGGTCCATAGCAGATAATGAGCAGTTTAGGTCTCCCTCAAAGATGATATTGTGTGATGACATATTGGGGAGCCGCGCAAAGACATTAGTGAAAAATCTGTGATCGTCCCAATTAGAGGCGTAGATATTTGCTAAGATCAAAGGAAAACCATAAACTATATTTTCTGCACTTAAAATCCTGTAATTTTCTCATAAATCGACAGTGCGCCTTATGGATGAATTCTGGTTGTGCTTACTGACCTCGAACCGATTTTACGTGCTACACGGCGCTCAGAAACCTTTCAAAAAATGTTTTGGTACGACTTTGCTAAGCTACGAGGCCGCACCGCTTGATGGATTGTTGGAGCATTACAGCTACCGAGGAGCCTCGCGGAGTGATACGTACTCTGCTTCAACGTAATATTACTGTATTGAGTGTGTATAAGGACCATAAATGGCACCTGTAAGAGACACGGTTACAAAGAGGATTTCAAACTCCAGGCTGTCAGTCACGCAGTAGAACCTGGGAACAGAGCAGCTGCTTGTTATTATGCTCAGCGTCTGTTAGTTTACATTTTGACTGCACGATTGTGAGCTTTTTGTTATGCACAAAAACAACATTGTTTTCTTTTGTTTATGGAGCATTATTATTTAATAAATGCTGATCATTTATTTCTGAGTAACTATTTCATGTACATCTACGCTGTATGTTAATAAATGTGCCTGTGTGAGATTTGGGACACAGCTTTGACTAAGAACTCTCTTTTTGTTCGTACTTTCTGGCTTTAAAAATATCGAGATATATATCGTATATCGCCATCCAGCTAAAGAATATCGAGATATGAATTTTGGGTCATATCGCCCAGTCGTAATATTGCAATAGGTTGTCCGTTAAACTCAAGCGGGGCTTGGGCCCTGGCACGGCGTAGCCACACAATCCTGGTAGTAGTGACGCTCGGCTATGACGGCGTGCGGGTTACCAGCTGGCTTTCTCAGGATAGGGCTCCTGTGTGAGCGGTCGACAATAACGTCTTTATCCATACCCAGCACTTCACGTAGTAGCACGGATACGGCCGTGGAGGAGCTCGAGTCCAGGCCCTCTGGGATCCCTATGATGTGGATGTTAGCTCTCCGCTTCCTGCCTTCATCACATTTATCCTTCAGGTCAGACAGCTGCTCCTTCATACTCTCTACTGTAGACTGCAGGGTGGTCACCTCATCGCTCCACATTGACAGCCCATCCTCAGCTTCTTTCACTGTAACCTTTACTCCATCAACTTCGCCGCACGTCGCCGCCATGCTGTTAGCGATCTCATTTCTCAGTCCTTGCACGTCAGCCCTTATATTGTCAAAATCTTCTTTCAATGCATTTCTGAGTTCTTCTTTTAACAGCGTACTAATGTCCTCTTTAATGGATTGAAGAAGCTCCAGTTTTAGAGCAGTAGGATCCACATCACGCGCGTCTGTTGAGTCTGCTCTTCAGCGGCCGTAGAGCTGGACGCTGCCCTTTGGCCATCATCGATACTCTCGCCCGAGATCGCACCGGGGCTAAAATATTCACCTGCTCAGCTGTTTTTGATCAGTTTGAGCCTGTGTGGTTTGATCAGGTGGAGGAACGATGTGATGCTATAAAGACATCATCTTGTCCAAATGATGTTGTTCCAACACGTGTTTAAAAAGATGTTAAAGGTTGTTGGTTCCGACATCTTAGCGATTTTTAACAGCAGTCTTAGTTCAGGTGTTGTACAGCCTGTTTTAAACATGCTGTTGTACAGCCTGTACTAAAAACCTGATCTGGATCCTCTGTCCGCTCAAACTTCAGGCCTATTTCAAAGCTTCCCTTCCTGTCGAAGATTTTGTAAAAGATTATATTTGTTCAGCTGCAATCTGTTGTAAAGGTTTCAGTCTGGTTTTAAAGCTCTTCACAGCACTGAAACTGCACTTTGAAAAGTTCTTAATGATCTTTTATCAGCCACTGATCAGGAGACTCAGCTGTGCTTTTGGATCCGACCGCTGCCTTTGACACTGTTGACCACAGCATCTTGATCTCACCATTGGAGCATGGCGGCATCAAGGGCGCTCTATTAGACTGGTTCAGCTCTTTTATTAAATCGCATTATTACATTTGGGGCTTATATTTGACGGCAATGTGACCTTTGAAAAACAGCTGAGCTCAGTTGTACAGCGGTCTTTCTTCAAACTGAGGCTTTTATCTAAGGTGAGATCATTTCTATCTTTTAAAAACCTTGAACGGGCGATCCACGTTTTCATGACGTCCCAGCTGGATTATTGTAACTCCTTATATGTTGGAGTTAGTGGGACCTGCCTGGCAAGACTGCAGCTGGTCCAGAAAGCTGCAGCTCGTCTTCTGACACAAGCTCAAAGACATTTATCGTCCCAACAACCACATATACGCTGGTCCCTCGCTGTAACACAGCTCACCTTTGGCGGCCTCGCTGTTTCGCTGATCTTTTTTGTGCAATTTTGCATGCTTTTGTTTTTTACAGCACATTGTGTTCTGCGTCCTGATTGGCTGTAGACCATTGTCAGCCAATCTCGTGCCGTGTCTCCTGTACAGTACAGAATGTGTTCAAATTTACAGCAGTGTGACTCTGCAGTGCTGCACTGTATGTTTGTACGTTTTGTCCCCAACAAACAACAATGATGACGAGACGTTTTGCACCTGTGGTAGCAGCCAAAGGCAGAGGAGGATGCTGACCATCATAGTTTCAACAAGGAGGCAAAAAGGTTGTAACTGTCCACAACAAGAACATCGTAAGGATGGAGTCAGCTTTGGCTTTGTGGCTCAGTGACCGCAGGAAAAAGAACATCGTGCTGGACACCAACATTATCTGCATAAAAACTCAAAAGCTTTATGAAACTTTACCTGACAGCGAGGAGCCCAGGCCATGGACGAGTGCTCCTCACACAGAAGCTCATTTAATGCCAGCAAAGGCTGATTTGACACATTTCAGAAACACTTTGCTTTCATTCTTTAATAATGAACTTATTTTTCTATGAAGGTTTGAACTTTGTTTAAACAAGAGAGAAAAGTGTGAAAATGTTCATGCCTGTCTGAGAAAAGTGTAGAAAGTGTGCAGTGAGGGTTTAACTGCCTTAAAACTTCTATAATAATTGTAAAACATAAAGCTGCTACTTCATTCTGAGACTTATTTTTAGAACGTAACTCGATAAACGAGCGACCGCAGTAATGTATTGTGTTTATTTTGAAAACTCTCAACAGGATCTTCAGATTTATTTTGAAAGGTTTATCTGGAAAACACACAAACACATAAGCAGGAAACAAAGAGCGTGATATGAAACGATAGACGTTTTCATATGGTCATCATATATACATCGTTCTATCGAACAGCCCCAGCTCCTGCTGTCAGTCTCTGTAAATCTGCTCTTAAAACACATTTGTATTCACTGGCTTTTAATACAGCATGAGAGTTATTTGATATTTGATGTGTGATATTAATATTATCAGTTATTTTAATCGTTATTTTGGATTCTTGTACAGCACTGTGGTCAGCGCTGCTGCTGTAATTAATGTGCTGTAAACACATAAACAATCTGCAGTTAAACATCCAAAACTAAAGATGTGATCGCTGCCTTTAGAAAATGTGCTGATGCACAAGATATCAGCTCCATTAAGGTGGAATGTGGCCGTGTTAGAAACATGTTGGAAGAAGTTTGAAGCTGAAACTGTGAAGCTGAGAGTGAAAGAGCTCCAACGTCTGTCACAGGAAACTTTCTTGTTTCCACACTGATGAAAGCATCAAGCTTTGATTTCCTGCTGCTTTTATTGAGTCACACTGTGAAACTGAGCCACAGCTGAACCAGCATCCCTGTACAGCAGACACTTACAGCGCTTGGCTGCTTCCATTGAACCCTCTGCACAGAGCTTCAGTTTCCTCTTCTGGTCCCAAAGTGCAGAACAACAAGGTTTCAAACAGCTTCGTTCCAGCAGCATCAGCCACAGACATGCAGAGAGAATCCTTTGGTTGTGTTGTGTGTTTGTATATCTGCTGTCTGTGTTGCTTTGTGAGGATGGATCATCTACTGCAGCTCCAGATAAACAAGCTGCACCTGAACCTGGTAGCTTCACTTAGAAGACACTTGTGACGGGAACGTGTGAGAAGTTTTGTGCAGACAAGTGTGGATTTAGAGTGTGGGACGAGCTCTCCACAGTCTTTGTGGAGATCCACATTCTGCATACTGCCTGTGAGAAGCTGCAGACATTTGTCCTCCAAATCCACTGAGCAGCTGCTCGTGGTGGTATTAGCTTCACGTGTGCGTGTTAGCATGAAGCCTCGGTCACACTCTGCTGTGGACACGGTCACGGACAGCTGGACGCCTGGTGGACGAGTCGTCCTTCCTGTTAAACTTCTTTGAGCATGAGAAGAGCATGAGAAGCTCAGTGGACACTGTTCAGTGTTTTAACTCTCGCTTTCACTTCAGCTTCACCAACAACAGCACAAGCAGAGCAGCCCACTGCCTGCATGGCTGGGACAGCGCCCCCTGGTGACTGTAAACCACTACAACATGTAGACGGCCGTCTGCAGGCTGGATGTAGCACCACCGCAGAGACGTGCTGCAGCTCTGTTTAGTTACCCAGCTGACAGCAGAGGCTGTAGTTTACTGTTACCAACATGGAAACTGAAGCTTCATCAGCTGGAGCTACAGAGCTGGAGAACAAAGGAGACTGAGAGGCCAGAATGATGTGGGAGGAAACATCAAGAGCCTGTTTGAAAGGAGACACATGTGGATGCTGTGCCAGTCTGTGGTCTGTCAGAAGTCAGCTGAGTCACACTGCAAGAAGCTGCAGAATCTCAGAGGAGGAGATTTGGAAGTGTTTGTGGGACAAACTGGACTCAAAGAAAGAAGATGTTTGTGAAGTCTTTGGTGGAGGTGAGCAGTGTGAGGCAGAACACATGCAGATGAATCAGGAGGTCAGCATCAGTGTCTCCTTGTGGTGGACGGTAAAAGAATCAGAGCCAACGCTCCCGTCCACCCTCGGCATGAAGCAGTGCTGTTTCTGAAACAGGAGGACAAGTCCAGAGAAGACAGAGGAAGCAAAGATGAGGGTGGGACAGGACAGCAGGACTTCCTTCAGACCTGCAGCTCCATCACACTGCTGTAGGTCCTCTTCATCACACATGTACCTGCAGCCTGTCTTCAAGTCCAGGAGTCACCTCCACACAGTGTAGAAGCCTCCTGTGCAGACCATGGAGTCCAGCCTCTGTCAGGGAAGTCGGCACTAAAGCCTGAAAGACTTCAATCTGTCTCTGCTCCACCCGAGAAAGACCAGCACCGTACTTGTTGTGCATTCAAGGAGGGAACATCAGCACTGCATCGTGGGAACAACACCGCAGGAACAAAGACACAGCACGGCCGATGAAGGACGAGGACAAAGGAAAGGTGAGTGAGAAGACCCTGGTGGTGTGGACGGACCTGCAGGGGCTCCAAGACTGAGGAGCAGAGACGTCCATGTACCAGCTGAGGATGCTGCAGTGATCCAGGGAGCTCGGTCCAATCTGAGGCCGTGTGAACTACGTGGACCACAGTTTCTTCACAGACTTCAGCCACGTGAACATCTGGAGATCCAACAGTGCACGAGCTGTGAGCCATCAGCTGTTTCTCTCATCAGCTGCTGTAATGAGAGCTGCTGGAATCATCTCGAGCAGCAGGAAATCACTGATGTTGTTTCTAACCAAAGATATGGGACTGAGCTCCGCTGAGCTCCTTCTACTTTCATCCAGATAGAAACTGCTACAGTCTGCTGATTATTGCTTTGCCTCCATCACACGAGCTCTTTATCCTGTTCTTCACTCTCATTGGTTCTTTGTCTGCTTGTTTTTACAACAGTAGTCTTCTGATTGGTCAAAGGAGACAATCAGCTGTGACTAAATGTAGCTCCTACAGCAGTGATGGGAATAACTACTGAAGCTAATCCAGTATCAAAGCTCAGGAATCAGCAGCTCCCACCTCGTTTTCTTTCAACAACTATTTTTAGCTGCTGTGTTTTTGTGTTTCTGCAGACCTCAGACATCCTGCTGCTCTGGACACCTTTTTCATTCTTTTTCATCATTATTTTGCTTTTCTTTTATTATTATGTTATATGTATTAATATGTGAAACACTTATTCTTTGTGTTTTTGCTTTGCTCCTGTCAAACTGCTTTAATAAAATCTGCTGCAGTCTAAACTGTGGACGTTCCCTTTTTAACCCTTTGTGAAACAATAAAGGTTTAAATCTGAGTATTCATCTATGTTAGTGTTTAATGGGTCTGATAGGTTGCTTTGGCCTTTCCCAGTAATATCTTCCCTTGGAGTCTGTGGTCCAGGCTTCTAAAACCATCCCAGGTTAACAAGAACTAGAATCTAGAGGAGAGCTGCCATAACAGGTGTGACTGATGAGATCTGACCTGCAAGGTTACTCAGGTTTGTTTGTATCAGAACAAGCAGGGAAGACACCTGGACGTCAAAGTAGTTAGAGCTGGGCGAGTGTCCTCACCCACATCGGCTTCACAACTCTGCATCACCTACTGAGTAAGACTCAGAGCATCAGAGATTAGAAGGTCTACAAAGAGCTGAACCAGACTTCCTGTATAAAGGTTTTAGTTCCACAGATCGACAGTGTCAGCACAACTAAAACGTGGAGACTGACCTCAGAGTTTCAATTTGATGTTGTGGATTCTCCAGAAGAACACACAGCTGCTTCACTCCTGAATCCTGCAGCTTGTGGTAGCTCAGGTCCACCTCTCTGGGATACGAAGGGTTGAGCTTCAGCACCGCTTCCAGATAATCACAGCTGATCTCTGACAAATCACAGCCCTTCAATCTGTATAAAGAATGAAAGATGTAAGTTTATTAGACAAAGTGCTTGACATCATTCAGTGTTTCATCATCTGTTCAGAGCTGAAGAAGGTTCAGAATGTAGAAGTTTAGAAAATGGAAACTCCAAACAGCTGAAGCCAACAGGAAGCAGCTTCAAACAAACACAACAAGAGAAAAAACTCTGAATGTTTCACATTAAAGTCGTACATTTCTAACAAGAGTATTTTAAAGACAGCGTCACTGATGATCATCTTCTGCCCAGTAAAACTTTGGTTTTCCACATGTGAGTGTTAATGATGCACAAAGACTGTGAGTGCAAAGAGGGAGCGAGGAGGATGACAGAGAGATGGTACAGGAGCATCAAGAACCCGGCGAGGAAATGAGCAGAAGGACTTTGGAGCCTGTTGGATTGAAGCTTTCACAGAGACGTGTTTGACTGGACACAACCAGGACAGACTTTTAATCCCAGGATTTGGATGGGCTTTCTGTCTTTATGGTCACAAATGATGCTGTAACTCTGTGACTGTCCTGGAACTGTCAGCAGTGTGGTTACGTCCTTTTGACCTGAGTTTCCACAGCTCTTATAACAGCAGTGTACATTCAGACTGAGACACGCTTCAGTCTGTATGGACCTGTTTCTGTAGCTGCCACCATCATTCTACATGTTTGTACATCAGCTTATCAAATCCTGTCTGCTGTCTTCATTTATTACTCTTCACCTGCTTCACTGTCACTGTGTGGGCGGAGCTGCCTGAGCCCCGCCCACACAGTGACAGCTCCTCTCTGGAGTTAAACTTCCGCTTCATCTCCGCCTCTTTTCTTCATCCTCCACCTCTCTTTTCTCTTCTTCAGTGTTCTGCAGCCACGGAGCCTCACAGCCGTTAGCACGCCCATACCTGAGCAGCTAGCATTACCCAGCATGCCGTGCAGCAGTGTCAGTTTGTAAATGTGCAAGAATTCCTGCTCCAAACTGTTTTACAGAGTGCTGTGTGCCGTGACCTTTGACCTGCTAAAGACAGTCAGCTGTGGATTATTCATTGTTGTGTCTGATACTTAGAACTGTGAGGAAGAAGCTACACAGTTAATCAGGGTCCCCTCTCTCTGAATTGGGAAAGGTGGGCAGGCCGCGTGTGGGCCGCGGGCCATACGTTGAGTATCACTGTTTGAAATGTGAACATTGTTCTGCTGCAGTCAATGGACTAAACCAGAGAAGAAGAAAACAGACTTTACCATGAAGATCCTCAGTGTGGATCAGTATAATATCAGCCTGATGTCTGCAGTTTAGTGTCAGCACAACTTTCACATCATATTCATCTCAGCACAACTAAAACATGCTGACTGACCTCAGAGTTTCAAATCGACATCGGGGATTCTCCAGGAAACCACACAGATGCTTCACTCCTGAATCCTGCAGCTTGTTGTAGGTTCCACTCAGGTCCACCTCTGTGGGATACGAGGGGTTGGACTTCAGTGCTGCTGCCAGATAATCAAGGCCAATATCTGACAAACCACAGCCCTTCAATCTGTATAAAGAATGAAAGATGTAAGTTTATTAGACAAAGTGCTTGACATCATTCAGTGTTTCATCATCTGTTCAGAGCTGAAGAAGGTTCAGAATGTAGAAGTTTAGAAAATGGAAACTCCAAACAGCTGAAGCCAACAGGAAGCAGCTTCAAACAAACACAACAAGAGAAAAAACTCTGAATGTTTCACATTAAAGTCGTACATTTCTAACAAGAGTATTTTAAAGACAGCGTCACTGATGATCATCTTCTGCCCAGTAAAACTTTGGTTTTCCACATGTGAGTGTTAATGATGCACAAAGACTGTGAGTGCAAAGAGGGAGCGAGGAGGATGACAGAGAGATGGTACAGGAGCATCAAGAACATTAAAGTCTGGCGATTAAATGCCTCACTCCTAAATGACAGCCAGTTTTGTGAGTTCATACATACTGAACTGAGCCTTTAACTCTATGGGATTGCGCCAAGGCATACATTAGAGGTCGCATAATATCATTTGCAAGTGCCAGGAAAAAAAGAAAAGAGGCTAGGCGGTGTGAATTGGAGGCCAAAATAAAACACGTAGAGCAACAACACAAAAAAGCACAGACAGCCAATTTGCTTTCTGATCTTAAAATGTTACGTAGTGAGCTTAATAGTTTAATAAACGACAAAATTGAGGGCAATTCATTAAACAAAAGTACTATGAACAGAGTAGTAGGGCTAGTAGATTGCTGGCAATAAGACTCAGGAAACAGCAAACTTGTAATATGGTCCAAAAGTTGAAGTCAGATCAAACTCTAATTACTAAACCAAATCAAATTGCAAGTTGTTTTGCCAATTTTTTTGAGTCATTATATAAAAATTCAGACACATGTAAAGATAACAATACACTATCTGATTTCTTAGAAAAGATCAATTTAAAAACACTGCCAGAATCTGTAGCAAAGGAGTTAGAAGAACCAATTCGAGAACAAGAAATTTCACAGGTGATTTCAAACCTTAAAACTAAAAACAGTCCTGGCCCTGATGGTTTTATTAACGAATTCTATAAAAAAACTTAAGGACAAAGTCGCACCCTTATTACTGAAAGCTTACCACTGCTCTCTGGAGACTGGGACTATGGCGCCGTCCTGGAACGATGCTACAATTGTCGTAATCCATAAAGAGGGCAAGGACCCCTCAAACTGTCAATCATACAGGCCAATCTCATTACTTAATACTGATTTGCGCATTCTCACCACGATTTTAGCCAAAAGAGTTAGTAAAATTATTACACAGGTTATAAATCCAGATCAAACGGGGTTCATTGCAGGAAAGCACTATGGGGACAATGTTCGTAGATTGTTGAACTTAATGTCCTTGTACAAGACCAAACAAGAAGAAACAATGATTCTGTCTCTTGATGCGCAAAAAGCATTCGACAGGGTTTCCTGGCAGTACTTGGGCCATACACTTGAAAGATTCACATTTGGGCCAAACTTAATTAAGTGGATACAGATTCTTTATTCCAACCCAATGGCGGCTGTACGGGTAAATGGAACAATATCAGCCAGATTTCCACTGGAACGTGGGTGTAGACAAGGATGCTCACTGTCGCCCCTGCTGTTCGATATAAGTATTGAGCCTCTGGCGCAGTTGATTAGAGATGAACATGAAATTCAGGGCCTTTCAATTAATGGAGAACAGCATAAATTGTCCATCTATGCAGACGATGTACTTTTATACATTTCAAATCCTGCAGTCAGTTTACCTCATTTAAAATAAATTATTAGTACATACGGTTACCTCTCTGGTTACAAAGTTAATAGTGACAAAACATTGGCAATGGATATAAGAGGAAACATTTCACAAACATTCAAGGAGCGATGTGGCTTTAAATGGCCAAACGAAGGTATCAAGTATTTAGGAATTCAAATTCCTCACTCATTATCAGACTTGTTTAAAGTAAATTATGAAGTTATAGTTGCAAAAATAAAAAAAGATTTAGAGCAATGGACAGTCCTGCCTCTGTCTTTCTTGGGTCGGATCGTATGAATGTATTGCCAAGACTTCTAGACCTTTTTCAAATGCTGCCTATTAACATTCCCAACTCTACATTTGATAATTTAGATAAACTTTTTTCCAAATTTATATGACAAGGCAAACGCCCAAGGATCAAGTTCCAAATATTAAAACTGTCAAAACTGCAGGGGGGATTGGCTGTTCCAAACCTGAAATATTATTTCTGGGCAGCTCAGATGAGACCCCTGACTGTATGGGTGCGGGATTTGTCTGAAACTCAGTGGCTAAACATTGAGAAGACAATGTGCGAAAGATCATTGGAATCCCTGCTTTTTTCTAACACTTCAATTAAAAATGTGCATATGGGGGAACGGACGAGGGTCACACTAAAGATTTGGCGTAGAATCAAACAATCATTTGGTCTTCCAAAAGAAATTTCAATGTTATCAAGCCTCTCCTCCCTGCAGGGTTTTTCTCCTATTGTGGAAGACTCTGGCTTCAGAGCATGGTCACATAGCGGGCTTCATAAACTTTGTCATGTTGTGAGGAATGGGCACCTGAGCTCATTTGAACAGTTGAGGTCAGCTTCGGCTTCCTTCTTCTGACTTTTTTAGATTTCTGCAGCTAAGAAGCTTTTTGACAAAACATAAAGAATGGAGGCAAGTTTTGGAGCCCTCACCCATTGAGGAAATGTTTCTAAAAATATTTCAAAGTAATTCCTCCCCAAAATTAATCAGTAATTTTTATAACGCATTTATGAGTTTCAATACAAATGCAACTTTGGATATTAAGGCAAGGTGGGAAGCTGAGACTGGCACTCAAATCTCAGAGGACACCTGGGAAGAGGTGTTCGGTGAAGCCCATCTGGTGACTAATTCTGGGCTGTGGAGAGATTTTAAATGGAAGGTGGTCATGAGATATTTTAGAACCCCAGAGATAATTGCTAAAATGAAGCCTACAAATCCTGACACCTGCTGGCGAAATTGTGGTACTTATTTAGGAACCCACTCACATATATTCTGGTCGTGCCCAAAAATCTGCTCACTTTGGAATGACATATTTAAAGTTCTCAATACAGTTTTCCAACAACCATTAACAAAAGACCAACAGTTAGCCATTTTAGGAGTCTTACCAAATGGTTTTGCGGGAAACAATAAAAAGTATCTCTTAAGAATCTTGCTTACAGCAGCACTAAAGTGTATCACTATTAAATGGCTGAATCTTGACCCACCTTCATATAATATGTGGATTGATAAAGCAAGAGAAATTTACCAGATGGAGGAAATAACATCTGCTCTGCGGATTCAGAGAGAATTGTTTACTGAGCGTTGGCGACCCATACATGCTTTACTGTTTCAATAATTTAGCATAGGTCTGTTTCGTTTTGTTCATTTATGGCTAAGTTTGTCACATGTTATTTAATATTACATAAAGTTTTTGTTTTTCTTTTCTTTTTCTTTTTGTTGTTGTTTGTTTGTTTTCTTGCTTGGGTTTTGTTTTGCTTCCCAGTTTTGTTTTGTGCTTCCTAATTGCAGTTCTTACTTTAATCTACATTTCTGCATTGCGGTTCCTGTAACTGTCCTACTTGTGAACATTGACAAGTACAAGTTGCAATGTTGTAGATTATAATAAAAATTGAGTTTAAAAAAAAAAAGAACATTAAAGTCGTACATTTCTCATAAAAACAGGAAAAAGACTTGAAAAAGTGGTGTTTTTCCTTCCAGGAACCACATGGCTTCACTTTTAAAGGTGAAGTGTGAAAGAAATGGACATATTTGAAGTCCAACACCTTTTTCCAGTCACATTATTAAAGCAGACAAACTACAAGCTCATTTTCATTCCAACAAGTCATCTTCTGACCTGGACTAACAACACTGGTCTCTATGTGCAGCTGGCTGTGAGACCAGTGCTCAGGGAGCGTCTACAAAGTGCAACACTGAAAGAACATCACACACTCATTTGCTTCCAGCACTTTCACACAAACATCTACTGTCATTATTGTCACCAAACTCTGTGGATCCTTTATTGCAAATTCAAATGGGATCAAATGGTCAGACAAAAGAGGGTTATGAGGAAATATGATGAAATGTTGTGTATTAGCAGCAAGTTATTGAATCATTTTCCTCAGAAACCAAACAAAACGATTGACAAACATGTTTTTACAAACTCAGTGTTGGACTTGGATCAGCAGGATAAGCTGATGTTTAAAGGCATTTGAGTCTCGCTGTATGAGAGTCCAGTTATTACTCAATATTTATGGATGATGTTCTTTCAGTGTTGCACTTTGTAGACGCTCCCTGAGCCTCACAGCCAGCTGCACATGGACCAGCTGACATTACCCAGCATTAGAGGCGGCTGTAAAAAATTAATGTTCCCATTTAAATGGTTTTAATTTGAATAAAACGATGTTGATTCATTCAATCCTGAATCGATGTTTAATATAAATGTATTTTGCCAGAATCTCAGGTTAAAGCTCACAAACTATTTCAACAAGCAGCAAACAGCTAAAACAGTAAATGAGAGCAGCTAAACACACAAAGATGGAAACACAGAGCGTGGATCGTTCACTCGACGGCACGTACACGGACACGCCGTCGGGGCTGCAAGTGGACAGCTCACAGATCCTGAAGCTGCAGGTTTCATCTGTCTCCAACCAAAACTGAGTGAAGCAGCAGCAAAAGAAGATCCAAACTCTGCTTCACGTTTGATAAATATGCTCATGAATTCTCTCTGACTTTGGCTGTTCCTGCCTGCACAGCTCTCTCTCTCTCAGTGTACTCCAAGAACAGCTTCAAACATCTGTTTCTGCATCATTCACTGTTTATTAGCCACCAGTCTGCTGTTGTGTTCAGTGCTGTCGGCCTCTGACAGTAAAGCCTCATTTCTGCTGTTCCATGGAAACTTTTTAAAATGATGACAGATTACAAACTCTCAGCTGTGTCTGTAATCAAACCTCTGTAACTTTGCTTCACTTCAGCAGCATCAGGTCATGTTCACATGTTGATTCATGGTTTGCTTCAGTTTTTGATCGACTGCAGAATATTTTGAAGGTTATCTGCTATAAAAAGCCAGAAGAGGAAAATCTGCTTCATGTGTTTCTGTTTGATCCTCAGTGACTTTGACACAAAGGCCTCTGCTGTGATGATCACACCTCTGATCAAGTCTCACAGTGTCACAACTGATAAATGATCGGAGTTAGAATATTTCTGACTGTCTGCTGTGTGCCGTGACCTTTGACCTGCTAAAGACAGTCAGCTGTGGATTATTCATTGTTGTGTCTGATACTTAGAACTGTGAGGAAGAAGCTACACAGTTAATCAGGGTCCCCTCTCTCTGAATCAGGAAAGGTGGGAAGGCCGCGTGTGGGCCGCGGGCCATACGTTGAGTATCACTGTTTGAAATGTGAACATTGTTCTGCTGCAGTCAATGGACTAAACCAGAGAAGAAGAAAACAGACTTTACCATGAAGATCCTCAGTGTGGATCAGTATAATATCAGCCTGATGTCTGCAGTTTAGTGTCAGCACAACTTTCACATCATATTCATCTCAGCACAACTAAAACATGCTGACTGACCTCAGAGTTTCAAGTTTACATCCTGGACTCTCCAGGAAACCACACAGATGCTTCACTCCTGAATCCTGCAGCTTGTTGTTAGTCGAAAGGGAGGAGTAGTCATTACTCAGGTCCAGCTCTCTCAGATGGGAGGGGTTGGACTTCAGTGCTGCTGCCAGATAATCACAGCTGATCTCTGACAAACCACAGCCCTTCAATCTGTATAAAGAATGAAAGATGTAAGTTTATTAGACAAAGTGCTTGAAATCATTCAGTGTTTCATCATCTGTTCAGAGCTGAAGAAGGTTCAGAATGTAGAAGTTTAGAAAATGGAAACTCCAAACAGCTGAAGCCAACAGGAAGCAGCTTCAAACAAACACAACAAGAGAAAAAACTGAATGTTTCACATTAAAGTCGTACATTTCTCATAAAAACAGGAAAAAGACTTGAAAAAGTGGTGTTTTTCCTTCCAGGAACCACATGGCTTCACTTTTAAAGGTGAAGTGTGAAAGAAATGGACATATTTGAAGTCCAACACCTTTTTCCAGTCACATTATTAAAGCAGACAAACTACAAGCTCATTTTCATTCCAACAAGTCATCTTCTGACCTGGACTAACAACACTGGTCTCTATGTGCAGCTGGCTGTGAGACCAGTGCTCAGGGAGCGTCTACAAAGTGCAACACTGAAAGAACATCACACACTCATTTGCTTCCAGCACTTTCACACAAACATCTACTGTCATCATTCATGTTCCTGCTCCTCTGGATTCACACGGACCATCTGCTCATGCCGTTGCCATGGTGAATCATAGTATGCAGCTCCATAACTCAGACTGAGCATGCTCAGAGCTGATTGGTCCAACTCTGATCAGCTAATCTAGAAGAGGAAACTCTGCTATATGTACATTATGACATCTACACCTGAATCACAACACTCACACAAATATATCAACTGTGTTTAATATTTTGGCACGTAGATCATTTATGTGCTTCAGCTCTTCTTACATTTTACCACCAACATGTTTCAAAAGGATCAGCTTTTACTTTGAAGGCCAGCTGTCTCTGCTTCCTGTTTTCATTGTTGGATAATGGAACAAGTCGATTCTTCAGTGCTTTGAATTGTGTTACACAAAAATAAGCAAAGTTTTACGTTGTTCAGGCAGAATCGAGCGTTGAAGAATGAATTCACACGTCAATAAACATTTTCATCAGCACAAGCAGGACAATGAAAGCAGGAAATACCCCAAACTGCCATTTCTCATTCTACAACTTCAACAACTGCACATGAATTATACTTCATACACAGACCCACAGTCTCTGATTGCTCTGAAATCTCACTGACAGCTGTGGACAAGAGATATTTTATTTTGCATTCTTATGGTGACGATTTATAATCAGAACTATCATGGATCAATCATTCATCATTGTCGAATCTGTTGACAGAATAATCTCTGAATTATATCTATGGTAATCTGAGCAAAATATTAATGTATGTATATTATCATCACTTTAATTAGTCTATTGTTGTTCTCTATCATTCTTTCTATCTGCTTAAGCTGTTGCAAATGGTATCCATATCATTGTATTCACCCCTCTCGAAGCTGTGGGTCCAGTAGGGCCTTCTACATTCACTTACACACATATTCAGGCCCACACCAACATGCACATAGAGAGTCATGGAAAGTACGCACGTTCACTCCTGCACGTACTAAGAACAGGGAGGTCGTCTCAGGACAATCTCTCGGTTGGACACACAGTCTCACAAAATTGCACAACATATCACAAACTTGTTTGTTTCGAAAGTAGTATCGGATGTCTATATAAGGAGAACTTTGGAACTGTTATCATTTCCAGTAAGATCTGGCTGTGATGTCATCAGGGTAATATAAGGATGGGGAGCGGTCTGCTCGAGGAAGATTGGAAGATTGTAGGGTGGCTGTTGCAAGTTTCTTCTCACACTGTACTGTGTGTTTTAATAAAATAATTTGTGTTGACCCACTATGGACTTCCAGTCGTATGTCTCTTCCCCAAAAAATCGAACCATGACAGTCTTGGTGCCGAAAACCCGGTTTGAGGAGGGACAAATGGAGTTTGGCTGAGGTATAGTGGTGTCAAACAGACGGACAGTCAGGAGGTCGACTGAGTGATGGGCCCCGAAATAGGAGGTAAGCACCACCTGTTGATTCAAGAAATATCCAAAGGTGCTAAATTGGAAATTAAGCTAAATTAAATGTTCACTCAGTAGAGCTTCTGGTCTGTGTCCGTGGTGATTTTGGGGTAATTAGTGATAAAAGTTTGGGGAATATTGGACTGACTAAATTTATTGCTGTTTATTTTGGGGGTGAATTTTGAGTTAAGAGGTTATGTGTTTAAGTCAATACGGTGTGTGTTTAAAGTGATGAGGGTTGACTGGGGAGGCCAGCCAGCCAACCAGTAGTTTAGGGTATTCGGTCTGATTGATCAGCAGAACGCGGTTCGGGCGTCGAAATAACCGCGGGCTAAGACCCCGCAGTGATGCTTATAATACACTTGAATAAATTGTCTTAGGACTGGGGCGCGGCCCCTAAGAGTGCAGTTGCTCAGCGTGTGGCGGCGACCCCTGATCGTGGACGCACGGTCAGGTTAAAAGCTCGGGTGGTACCCGGGGGATTTCGAGCCCCCCTTAAAAACTAAAGTGATCAAGGGGATCACTTTCCTTACTGCGCTGTTTGATTGACAGGGTGCGACCCGGCTGCGACTATTCAACGTCGGGGACTTGTGAACTTTAAGTAAAGCCAAAAGCGTGAACTGTGATATTTCACGTGGCTGGTGGAGGTCCTTGTTGCCTGGCGGGAAGCAGTTATAAATTAAGTAGGGCTTAGGAATCTGACCGCTCTCGGCGGGGGCGTCCTCGAAGCGGGTTTAATTGATTAGCAAGGCGCGGCCCTGGGCTGAAAGATGCTTTTAAATTAGTCGAAAAACTTAGGAACACCGGTAGAGAAATGAAGAAGATAAGTTGTTCTGGCATATGGTGTTTTCATACGTTTATACGGGCCCGTGTATGTAAATAGAATGTAAATTACCCGTGTATGTAAATAAAGTGTAAATTACATTGAGAGCGCTTATATTGTTTAAAAGCTTGCATGTACAGGCTTGCTTTTGTTTGTGGTAGAGAAAAAAGGAAAAGCGTCTCTCTCTCTCTGTCTCAAGAAGCTGCAGAGAGGGGGGCTTGGTGAAGTGCATGAGAGCCGCGTGGCTCTGTGTTCCTGAAAGAAAGAAAAGGTGGGGGCTGTGTGTGTGTGTGTGACAGGAAGTTTGCATGCCCATATAAGGAGTGAGCACCCAGAGAGGAAAACAGAAGAGGCAGACTCTGGCCACATGAAGCAATGGAGGCTTTAAGGAAAGAAATGAAAATGATATTAATGCTATGGTTTAGTGTGTCAATATATATAGGCCCCAAATAGATAAAGGTGGACTTTTCTCAACCTAGAATTGTGAGCATAGCAGCAAAACCATAGATTAACATAATTGGGAGAAAACAAGCCAAAGTTTGGTTTAAAATTTTACAGCTTGACCTCCCACTTGTCCCCATCCTGAGAAGAAGCTCAAAGGACAGTTAATCTTCTGATGAAGACCAACAGAACATCGTGGATTTGGGAAGAATTAATAGCAGGCAAAAGATAGTGCAACTGAACCGTTAACACTGAAACCAAACTGATGGGACCAGCAGCATGGAAGGAACTACGAGATGGAAATGTGCACTGTGAATGACAGGCTGGACAGTTGAACGGTGGGAAAGCACTGGACACTGATTGTCAGATTTGCCATGCTTGGAGTAATCTTGAAATAGACGACTGAAAGGATCAACAGAGAAGAAGAAACCACGTGATGAAACATGGACGGCGAAAGTGCAGGCTGTTCTTACCCTCCTTGACTAAATTGGTTTCAGTTATGTACTGAAATATAAGAATGGACACTAGAGGCTTCTTTCAAAGAAAAACTCAGGCTGGGACTTAATCCAAAAGGAAAATACTGAAGAGAAACAGAGAAGAAAACGGACTGTGTTTGCTGGAGACTTCAAGACAACAAAAGGACACTGAGAAAAGAGGACAGGGACCAGTGAGAGGTGAAGCCGGACGAGTTCGACTGCAAGAATACAGGGTATAATTGGATTGAAATGAAACCCTGGACTCATGATGGTGTTTAGAGATGTCCACCAGAAAAAAGGGAAAATGAAGAAAGAAAATAACTGACAATTACGTGAATGAATGGAAAACACACATACACAAAGTGTTACATGTGAAATTATTTCTGGAAAGAATCAGAAAGTGAGATAGTTTTGAATTAAGAAATCAGTGAAATGATGTATGAATTAAACCTGATTATAACATACAGAGGCAATGAAGAAAGCAGCTTACACTCATTGAACATTAACAAAATACATAGGAAAAGCAATGAAGACCTGCTTACACTTATACACATGACATAAGCTGGTATTTCTGACCAGAGAGAGGGAAACGGGTAGTTTAAGTACTCATGATAATAATAAAATGTCTCAGTTGTGTTTCTTCAGGGGCGAAACAGACCTGGATCAATTCTCCACGTGCAGCGGTTGGAAGAAACCTATAGGTTAACTTGACTGGATATGATAAGGCAAGTTTCTGGTTGAATTGTTCACACTTGGTGCCCAACGTCCACAGCGCCATGTCTCCATAGACCTGACAAGTGGGCCCTAACTTCTGGCTGAGGACCAGGAATGCTGTTAATAAGGTGGGAACTTAAAATTTGGGTTAGCAAATTTGGGTAGGAGAACTGACGGCTTAAGTGGAGAAATGTGCAGGAGTCTGAAACACTGCAAAAGCAACATATGCAAATTCACATACACAAGCAGAAAATGCATTAGCCTTACAAGGACAAGCTCATAATGATTAATGCATAGACATTGATTAAACCTGGCTACGAACACAAACATACGCAATGAAGAACAGCTTGCTGTTTGTATGAGTGATAGAATGGTGTGAATGTTTAATAGAATACATTTGAGTTTGAAGTAGAGGAAATTCAAAGAAGCTATATGACAAAGGGAGTGAGTCATGAACAAAGAAAAAGTGATTAAAGTAGTTTTAACCATAGCAGACAGAAGAGGAGTGCAGATTTGCATCGGAAACTTATAGTTTAAGTGATTATATGTTGTCGTAAGGGGGTGATTGTTGTGTGCAAATTGTGTGGGTTTCACAAGACTTTCGGTGTATTGAGGAGGTGTAATTATGTGAGTTGACCCGGGAGTGTCAGGACTGCGGGGTCAATATTTGTGTGTGTAAGGTTGTTGAGGTTGTGGTGATGGGTTGATTTTGTCAGTGAGGTTCGGGTTGTTGTTGTTTTTGTTTTTAATAGAGGGAGTTTTAGGAAACATGGACATGTCTGAGAGGGGCCCATTATTTTTGTAACAGTGCACTTAGAGAAAACCTGTCAGGTGATTTTGTTTTGTGTTTTCATGAGCTAATAATCAGCTCTCTTTTTATTTCTCATCTTTGTACTAAGCAGGCCTGTAACAGTGGATAACAGCGCTGATAAATTCTCGGGAAGAGCAAATATAAGGTGGGCTTTCCAGATTACAACTGGCCAAGGGGAAAGCTCGTAAGTCCCTGTCGAAAAGGATTGTAGCGATTCAATCCAGTCCAAAACATAAGGAATTAGTTTCCTATCGAAAATAAAAAATGAATGAGCTAATTTTGCTGAGGGTGGAGAATCTGATGCGGGAGGCTCCACTATTAGCAAAATATGGTGTGATTACAGGTCAGTGAATGTGTGTCAAAATAAAGGGGGAATTTAGGGTTTAATAATTTAATTGTTAAATAATTTAGGATCATTTTATGACTTTTGGGTTTTTTGGTCATTTGGATATGGTAAACAGAAACTGCTATTTTTATGTTAAGGTTAAAGGATTAAAGTGAACTGAATCCGGTTTAGAAGATACAATGCCACTGTTTTAAAGCTGTGTACAAATTTTAGAGGGAAATTGTGGGACACGTTGATTTCTAGGAAGTAGTGGTTATAATGTAGGCTTACACATACAGATATTACATAGATTTATTTTTAGGATAAAGGGGAGAGCTTATAAGTAGAAAGGATTTTTTATACATATTGCATTCTGTGCCTTTAAAGGAGTTGTGGCTCAATTCGTCTCTTGAGGGTCACGAGCTTTTGGCTAGCGCTAGGATTGGCCAATCTACTGTGAGGAGGATATGAGTTATTGAGGGATTGCACACGCTTACAGACACAGAGTCCAGAAACACACATGAGAGTATTGATTCCAGGCAAAAGGCCTGAAATTCGTTTAGCTTTTAACTGAACTTAAAGACGGACCAAAGAGGAAGGAAAGCATATATTTTGGTTACGGCTGATAAACTAGAATTAGAAGGTATTTTTACATTAGAAGGAGCAAAATGAAATAAAAAGAGTTATATCAAAACAGGTTATAACATAGGAAATGTGAGGTTAAAGGGAAGTTAGTGTTAACACACAGGAGTTGTGTCTAGGCAGCATTTAGCTCTGATCAAATTTATGCAGGAGTAATTGCTTATATGCTTAAACTCGATTGATTAGAGGGGAAATGGGGTTTTGTTTCCTTTGCAGAAGATCTCTGGACCATGAGAGAGGGTCAGAGCGAGGACACAATGTATTGCGACCTCTGGTGTTCCAGAGGGCGAGAGAGGGAGTGTGGAGCAGGGAAATTATTTTACTGCTATTGCTAAATAATAATCATCATCACCATTGCATTAATAATATAATTTACAGCACAGATATTGCATGCGGAGATTTATACAGTGTGTGTTTTTCAGAAAGACTAAGTTGCATTCTTTTACTAAGCTCTTAGTAGGGGTTCTTTTAAAGTTTTACTGTTGATTTTTGTTTTATATTTTGAACAGTGCACTGATTTTTGTTTGAGAGTCTTTTCTTTAAGCAGATCTGCACATTGGAAATTACAAGCATTACACGTCGGCGAGAAAATTGTTGCAAGTGAGTTTCTCCACATTAAAATGGGCTCTGGAGAAAGCCACTTATTGGGACAATTAGAAAATAAGGGTCCCTGCCTAAAAAGGATTCAGCGAGGTAATCCGATCTAAAGTTCTTGTTTTTCTTTTTGAAATGACGTCATTTTGCTGAGGGCGGAAATCTAAATGCGGCGATGGTTTCCACTATCAGCAATGAATGAATGAATGAATGACTGGAAATAAAACAAACTGACTGACTGGTAAAAGCTGACAGGACTTGACCACGACTCAAGGTTAACCTCCACCTAGATAGGAAAAAGGGTGGATGAATTTAGGTGTGTTTCTTTTTACAGGAGCAGATAGATGACAGCGACATCTGAGGTTGCATGACGATTCAACTGTTAAATACTACTTTCGGTGTTTGTGAACCTACCAGGGTGGTTGTTCAGGGGTTTGTGTTGTGTTGCTCACAGAGATAACTGTGAGAAAGTGTGTACACACCTGCGCAGCGTTAACATTTGCATTTTCTTCTTTTGAAACAGGGTGATTCTTTTTACAGGAAATGTTTTACAGGACCTCTGGAATGTGGATGGCTGACGCCTAACCCGAGATGGTCAAATGTGGTTTGCTAACGTTTGTTTTGGCATGTGGAGGATTCAGTAGAAAACAGACAAGTGACATGAGAAAACAAATAAGGGATGCAGTTTCTATGGAACAGTTTAATATGGGGTTCGTAGGGATAAAGCAAGTGGAGCGACATTGCTTAAGGGAAGTCACTGATTAAATTGGGGATAAAATAAATTGCGGCAATAATAGTGATGTAATGATTTGGGAAATCCTGAATGTGATACTTGTCTGTTGTGCTGAATACTTTATCACTTTCGTGATCTATAGTTGGTTATAAATAAGATGTTTGATTTAGCAGATTTGTTTTCCAGGATACAGGTTCCAGGTGGAGCTGGGAGTCAAATGAGCTTAACCTGTAACTGCTGACTGATGTTTTTACACAAGCTTACAGGTTGGCAGGAGATTGTTTTAGAGAAAATGTGTAACGTTCGTGTACAGGCCTCAGTAGGGAGTCAACATGTGGGAGGAGGCCAGGAAGGCCCAAGAGGAGGTGGCCCCGATGAGAGCTTACTCGAGATAAGCTCCACCCTAAGTAACACAGGGGGGAACATAGAGGCAGAATAAACCTCTCCCCCTGTGCCGCGGTTCTCCCCAGCAGTCTACCTGGGGACACGAAGAAAGAAGAGGAGCGTGACATACCAAGCATTAATTCATTCCAGGCTCCTAATAGGCTAGGGCTCTAGTCTAAAGTATTTGATAGTTTAAAGGAATCGTAATAGTTTTGTACGGTTTTTACTTTTATACTCATAACGTTATACTCTTCTCATGAAGTGAAAGTAAAAGAGCCTGGGAACAGTGATCATGAAATTGTGGGAAAATTGGAAAATAAAGGGGATGTTGGGGTTAATAAGTGTTATAATGTGTTTGTTTGTTTATTGGCAGACAGGTGAATTGCCCAGACGCAGAGGTCTATCCGCTCCAGAGTCCAAACCGATCGAGTCGTCGAGGAAATTCAAGCGCGAGGTTGGCTCAGGTGGGAACAATTAGGTCCGACGTCTTTGATGGGAGTCCAAAATCGAATGGCTCTGGACATGTTGTTGGCTGAGAGCAATGTTTGGTGACATGTGCTGCACCTTTATTCCCAACAATACTGCTCCGGACGGAACGGTCACTCGGGCGCTTGAGAATCTGAAAACGTTGTTTAGAACCATGCATGAGCAATCAGGTGTGAATACGGGGCTGGGAGACTGGATCACGTCTGTTTTTGGGCAATGGAAGGGTGTGTTTATGTCTGCCATGTTTTCTCTTATAGTTTTTCTAGGTATATTGATGATCGGATGTTGTCTCATTCCTCTGGTAAGGCGAGTGTTGGTAAAACTGGTAAGCAGGGCCCTAGACTCTGGTTCAGCTGGTTCAGCTGGTCCGGGGTATATGATGCCGTTGCGAGAAGCCGCCTGGACGGAGGAGTGAAACAAATTCTGGTAAAGGTTGGCCGATGGCCAAAGAGGAGGAGTGTGGACAAGAGATATTTTATTTTGTATTCTTATGGTGACGATTTATAATCAGAACTATCATGGATCAATCATTCATCATTGTCGAATCTGTTGACAGAATAATCTCTGAATTATATCTATGGTAATCTGAGCAAAATATTAATGTATGTATATTATCATCACTTTAATTAGTCTATTGTTGTTCTCTATCATTCTTTCTATCTGCTTAAGCTGTTGCAAATGGTATCCATATCATTGTATTCACCCCTCTCGAAGCTGTGGGTCCAGTAGGGCCTTCTACATTCACTTACACACATATTCAGGCCCACACCAACATGCACATAGAGAGTCATGGAAAGTACGCACGTTCACTCCTGCACGTACTAAGAACAGGGAGGTCGTCTCAGGACAATCTCTCGGTTGGACACACAGTCTCACAAAATTGCACAACATATCACAAACTTGTTTGTTTCGAAAGTAGTATCGGATGTCTATATAAGGAGAACTTTGGAACTGTTATCATTTCCAGTAAGATCTGGCTGTGATGTCATCAGGGTAATATAAGGATGGGGAGCGGTCTGCTCGAGGAAGATTGGAAGATTGTAGGGTGGCTGTTGCAAGTTTCTTCTCACACTGTACTGTGTGTTTTAATAAAATAATTTGTGTTGACCCACTATGGACTTCCAGTCGTATGTCTCTTCCCCAAAAAATCGAACCATGACACAGCCAATAGAAATAAAGAAAAGTCCAGACTGACAGTCTCTGTGGGCTTAGGCAGTGAACTGCTCACGCTGCGTTCAAGTGCATCACAAACTATTGGAATTGGATCCAACTTTGTGAAGCAGATTTCTTCTCAGCTGCTGTTTTGAACATTTCCTCATGAACTGTATTAAACTCTGTAAATGAACTGAGAACTATTTCTACATTTGAAACTATGGATTCATTTTCCCGTTCACTTCTGTACGTTAGTGTATGAATGAATGTTAGACTGGGCTCCATGGAAACACTTGGACTGGTCTCAGCTGCCTTCTTCCTGTAGTCACTCCAACAGAGTCCTTTCTCTTCTCCAGCTTCTGTTTGAAATCCTCTCACAGAGCCTGAATCCTGCTTTGCTGTCATGTTTGGGCCTGTGTTCGGCTGCTCTGTGTTCCTCTGCTTTAACACACACCTCACCACAGCAGCTGTGTGGGTCGTCTCTGTAGCAGCCATATTATGGGCTCAAATTGTGGTCATAAATATTTTGTACTTGTAAATCCGGATTTGTATATGTAAAAAGAATTTGTGTGTGCGTAAAAAAGATTTGTATGTGGACTTAGTTATTCTACATGTTTGTACATCAGCTTATTAAATCCTGTCTGCTGTCCTTATTTATTACTAATAAAGACAGCAGACAGTCTGCTTCACTGTCACTGTGTGGGCGGAGCTGCCTGAGCCCCGCCCACACAGACACAGCTCCTCTCTGGAGCAAGTTACAAGTTACTGCAAGTTACAAGTATGAATTTTGACCCTATTTTTCTTCCTTTCATCTGATTGTTCAATGTCATGTCAATCACACATTTAACTATCCAAGATACATTTCAGCTTCTGATACATGAACATCGTCACAGCTCCTAACTTCACCTTTATTCGCTTTGACATTCATGTCTTTCTTTTCTCTCTCTCTGTTTCCACACAAACTCAAAGTCTCTGCAGCCCTTTTTTTTATCTGCTATCATCAGATCTTCAACAGCCTCATTCACATCCCTCACACACTCTACAGCCTCATCAGTACTGACTTCATCTTCACTGACTGATGGAGCACAACATGAACCTGTGGAGGCTGAAAAGCTTGTCCTGTCAAACATCTCCCCGTCACCACTCCACTTCTGTCAGCCTTTAAACGAACCCTGCTCAAGTCTGTCACTTCTATTTGGAGCCAAGAGAAAAAAACTGTTGTTCAGTTGTTTGGAAAGACACAACATTTCTGAAAGCACTCAAACTTCTTCACATTTGTCTTCAGACACATCCTGAACATTTAGGAACTAAAGAAAGTTTCAAACATCAATCAAAGATCTTAAATATAGAAAAACAACAACAGCTGCAGTCAGTGAACTCACCTCAGAGTCTCCAGTCGACAGTTTGGACTCTCCAGTCCAGCACACAGAAGCTTCACTGCTGAATCCTGCAGCTTGTTCCCACTCATGTCCAGTTCTGTCAGATGGGAGGGGATGGACTTCAGAGCCGAGGCCACAACTTCACAGTGACTCCCTGAGAGTCCACACTGAGTCAGTCTGTGATTACAGAAAATATAAAATGTGTTATTATAAAAGCAGAAAGTCTGCATTATAAACACAGACTGAATGTATATGAAGACAAAACAGAGTGAGGTCATAATCTGATGAACATCTGTTCTTCACATCTGTGCTTCAGCTCCTCTTACTGTGTTTGACATGACACAACGATTGAGTCTCTCTCAGACCTGCAGACTTTTAATGAGAATCTTTGTTTGGCTTTAATCTGCAGATGAAGGAGGAAGATGGTGTCACATTTAGGCTTCCATAATGTCCACAGTCTGTCACTGAGATCTGATCCAGAGTCAGAGTGAAGACACACATTTGGACTGTTTCCTGTCTTGAATCCAGAACATTTTGAATGAGCTCAGCTCAGTGAAGAGTTCCAGCTGGAAAGATGATCTCTGTTTGCTACCTGCTGCTGTCAGGTACGACTGTTCACGTCCACACGCAGGAAAAATCTGCTGACTGTCACCAAACGGAGCAGAAATCTCATCACTGGACAATAATGATGAATGAACTCACAGCTGCTGATATCACATCTGATTTCAGGGGAACTAAACACAGAAATGATTGGTTCATTTTAGCTTTCTGAGCCATTAGTCTGCAGGTTTATCACTAGTTGGCAGAAACAGATTTGTATTAATGTTCAGCGCTTCAGTGTTTATGACTCCAGATCCAGGTGACAGCAAGTCAAAATGATGTTACCTGTCTGTGTCCAGCAGCAGCCTTTGAATATTGTTATAAACTCACATGGATCAGTTTGTCTTTGATTGGTTTGTAAAGTTCAAATTCATTTATATTCATCAACTCTAAATGAAAAATGTTTTTCTTCTTCTATGTTTATTATTAGAGTAACAAATTCTTATAGTTTCCTGTTGTTGAGAATTTCAGTGTAAAACCACTCGGACCTGTGCATCACTGCACACTGTGAAAGTATTACTGCAGTTTAATCTATAATCCTAATCAGTGTGTTTACTGGACTGTAGTCAGACCTCCGTTATACCAAAGGAAACACTGAACGTCTTCAAAGTCACAATAAATTTATAATAAATGCTAATAAATACTGGAGTGTTAGAAAAGATGCTTCCAGCGTGTTTGTCTTTGATAGGGTTTATTCTGTTCGTCTACAGTCTGACCACTTGGGGGCGCTTTTGTCTCTTTTGCTCTGAGCCTTGGGTTTATTCAAACTGATTTTAATAAACTATTTTCTGCAAGTTGAAGCTTCATCTCCATCTCCAGTGGTTGTTGCATATTTTATGACTTTTTATGACATATTTTATGACTATATTAGTAACAGTCAGAGAGTTTACCGTGGAGAAATCACACTGAAGAACTCGGCACACATTTTGGGGGCCTTTCTGTTTGCTGCTACAATCTGCAAATTTCATTAAAAGTTTAATAAACTATCATCTGGTCTTTATTGTTAGTTAGCACATACCTTAAAAACGCTAAGCTGTAAGCTAATGATAGTTATATAACAGCAGATGCATGCTGTGTATGTTTTACGTCCAATGGATGCAGGATCTGTTAAGTCGACTATCAACATAATCGTTTGTGGCAGCCCTAGTGTGACCTCAAATAAGAAATGATTGCAGTTTATGACTGAGTAACTAAACTATCACCAACTGATAATATTAATGATCACATCTGGACTCACCGAGCCTTTCTGAAGTTCCTGGCAGCTGGAATCAGTCTCAGTCGTCCCTCCTTTGTTGTGTTGTACTTCTTCAAGTCCAACTCATCCAGAACCTCCTCTGACATCTGCAGCATGAAGGCCAGAGCTGAGCAGTGGATCTCAGAGAGTTTCTTTGATTTGTTCTCCGACTTCAGGAACTCTTGGATCTCCTGAGATAATAAGATGTCGTTCATCTCCATCAGACAGTGGAAGATGTTGATGCTTCTGTCAGGAGAGGATTTTGTCTTCCTTTCTTTTAGATTCTTGATGACTCTCTGGATGGTTTCTGGACTGTTCTCTCTCTGACCCAGCAGACCTCCTAAGAGTCTCTGGTTGGACTCCAGACAGAGGCCATGAAGGAAGCGAACAAACAGGTCCAGACGACCATTTTTACTCCTGAAGGATTTTATTAGTGTTTCCATCAAAAAATCATCCAGAGATGACTCGTTGTATTTTTTTCCCAGGAAGTTCTTCAGCACCTCTGACTTCCTGTTGCTGAAACAGTGGAACATGTAGACTGCAGCCAGAAACTCCTGGATGCTCAGATGAACAAAGCAGTAGACTGGTTTCTGGAAGATCACACACTCTCTTTTGAAGAGCTCTGTACAAACTCCTGAGTACACCGAGGCCTCTGTCACATCCAGACCACACTGCTCCAGGTCTTCTTGGTAGAACATGATGTTTCCTTTCTCCAGATGTTCAAACGCCAGCCTCCCCAGCTTCAGAAGAACTTCCCTGTCAGCCTCCGTCAGCTCCTGTGGACTCGTCTCATGTCCCTCGTGGTACTTGTTCTTCTTCCTCTTTGTCTGAACCAGCAGGAAGTGTGAGTACATGTCAGTCAGGGTCTTGGGCAGCTCTCCTCTCTGCTCTGTAGTCAACATGTGCTCCAGAACTGTAGCAGTGATCCAGCAGAAGACTGGGATTCTACACATGATGTGGAGGCTCCTGGATGTCTTCATGTGGGAGATGATTCTGCTGGACAGCTCTTCATCACTGAATCTCCTCCTGAAGTACTCCTCCTTCTGGGCGTCAGTGAAGCCTCGTACTTCTGTTAGCCTGTCAACACATGTAGGAGGGATCTGATTGGCTGCTGCAGGTCGGGAAGTTATCCAGACGAGAGCCGAGGGAAGCAGATTCCCCTGGATGAGGTTTGTCAGCAGCTGGCTGACTGATGACTTCTGTGTGACATCAGACAGCAGCTTCTTGTTGGTGAAATCCAATGAAAGTCTGCTTTCATCCAGGCCGTCAAAGATGAACAAAAGCTGAGAGACAGCCAGCTTCTCTGCTGTGACCTTCTGTAATGTTGGATGGAAAACATGGAGCAGCTCCAGAAGACTGTACTGCTCATCTCTGATCAGGTTCAGCTCCCTGAATGAAAGCAGAACCACCACACTGACATGTTGGTTCTCCAAGCCCTCTGCCCAGTCCAGAGTGAACTTCTGCACTGAGAAGGTTTTTCCAATACCAGCCACGCCGTTGGTCAGAACCACTCTGATGGGTCTCTGTTGGTCAGGTAAGGCTTTAAAGATGTCCTGGCACCTGATTGGAGTGTCATGGAGGGCGTCCATCTTGGAAGCTGTCTCCAGCTGCCTCACCTCATGTTGGGTATGAACCTCTTCACTCTGTCCCTCTGTGATGTAGAGCTCAGTGTAGATCCTGTTGAGGAGGGTTCTACTTCCTGTTTCATCACTTCCTTCAGTCACACGTTCACATCTCCTCCTCAGACTGATCTTATGTTCATCTAAAACCTCCTGCAGACCAACATCTGCTGAAAGAAAGAAAAACAGAAAGAAAACTCTTCAATGTCTGAACAACAACAAGAAGTCCAGTTTTCAGAAATGAGTCCATCAGCAGACAGATGTTCAGTCTTACTTTGTACACAGCTGCTCTGACTGGCTGTCTGCAGTCCAGCTCTGGTTCTGGATCTTTCTCCACACTGGGGACAGGACGAGTCTCCTGATGAAGCAGACTGGTCCCAGTATGAGGAGATGCACTGTCTGCAGAACCAGTGTCCACAGCTGGTAGAGACTGGATCCTTCAGGACGTCCTGACACAAAGCACAGCAGGACAGCTGCTCCCCCTCACAGACACCACTCCTCTTCCTCTTCCTCCCTCTGTGAACACATTTTGTTTATCACTAAAATCATTGACTGTCAGTGACAAACATCCAGATTTGATGACACTGACTTTTCTCTGTGACCATCAGAGCTACTGCACAAAGTGGAGAAACTTGTGTTTGAGTTCAGAATCCAAGTTTCCTTTGCTGTTCCTGCCTGTCTTATTAAACACAGAGTGATCAGCCTACAAACTCCACAGCAAAAGCCTTCATCACAGAGCTGATTATGTCCTTCACTGGATGTACTGGAAGTTTGGGATCCATCACTTTGAACTGACCTTTGACCTCCTCTAAAAACTGTGGTGGAGCAGCGGTGTCACATTCAGAGCTTTCAGCTTTATTTTGAAAGAGTTCAGTCATCAGGAAGTGAACTTCTGGGTTCTGATTTTCTTTCTATTATTTTACAGAAGTGAAGAAGAAGAACTAAAAGCTTTGAAATGATCTGAGTGATATTTTTGAACATTGCCACCAAATTGAGTTCAGCCTCCAGCAGTAACTTTGTTTCATGATGCCTCCCTGATGATGTGATGTTTGATTACAAACCTGTTTATGTGTTAGACATGAATCACATGAACACAGGCAGAAAAAAGAAGCCAATGAAACAAATGACAGAAACGTGTTCATTCACTGCCATAATCCATATTTTATATGTACAGATGTTTGTAAAGAACACGTGTGCAGCGCTTTGTTCTGAGTATCTGCTGTCAGCACACAGTGCAGCAATAACTACAACCACACGTTTCTGTAGATCCTGAACATCAGCCTGGAGGAATCTGACCTCAGGTCTGCACACAGAGGAGCTTCACCTCTGGGATGATGCTGGCTTCAGCTCCTTCTACAATCAGGCAGAAGCTTCTGCACCATCAGGACACAAACAGAGAGGAGCTTCTATCCTCAGACCATCCAAGTCCTAAATCAGAACATGCTCCCCTCATAGCATCACCATCAGGGTTTAAACAGGACCTTACATCATGTTCTTGTCTCACTGTCATATTTCAGATCATATCTGATTCATTACGACGTCACACGCTGCTACACTGATCCTGCTGCTTCATTACTGCTGATATTACTCTGCTCACTCTGTTCAGTTACTCTGTTTACATCACTTTGCTCATTTGCTTTGTTCTGCTTGCACTGCTCTGTCAGTACATGCTGTGCTAATGTGGCACAAAGCACTTTAACATTACATCTGCACAATGTTTCATTATTTCATTTAATGATTGTTTATAATGTTTTGTCCAGTCACAGGAGCAGCTCAGCACATTTCACTGTGTTGTACGTGTATGACGATACCTGTGACAAATAAACAGCCTCGGACTCTTCAATCTTCTGCATTTCTTTGGAGATCAGCTCAGTGGCCTGTTGAGACCATCTTTCTATTTCTGATGACTCAGTTCAGATTATTATCCTGATACTTTCTCCATGTCACACACGGTGTAATGTCACTGTCATGGTCCCCGCACCTCGCCAGCTGACGTCAGTCAGACGCCTTGTTTTGTTTATTCTCCCTCTCTTGCCTCTGCTCTCTCTTTCTCTCTCCCGCTCTCTCTTTCTCCTGCCGGGGCGGAGCTCAGTGTGGGCTCCCGCTCCTGGCCCACGCACCTGGGGATGATCAGTACACCTGCCACTGATTATGAATTAGAGGGCTACTCAACTCGTCGCTGGATCGTTGAGCCATCAGCGTCAGTCGTCCTGCAATCTGCAAAGTTTAGTACGCCTGAACCTGGAGACTAACTGTTTATCTGTATGTGTGTAGATTCCCCCTGGACCCGTTCCCTGTGCACTGTGACTGAGCGTGAGCAAGAGTGGTGGTGGAGAGAAGAGGAGCTGTGGAAATCCTCACTTCCTGGACTCCTGCCCCTTTCACTCCCGGACCCTGGAACCCCGGCCCCTTTTTCCCCAAACACCTTTGTATATATATTTCACTATGGAGAGCACTGTAAATAAATTCACTCTTGTTTGAAGGAGTTTGTGGTCTGCGCCTGAGTCTGCTTCACTAGTCGTGACAGTCACCATGTTACACACAGTGTAACGTCACCATGTTACACACAGAGCTGTTCTGTTCCTCGTCACTAAATTCAAAGCTTATGTTGGCCGTATCTGTTCTGGATTGTCAGTAAAATGGCAGTAAAATGATTCTCACAGACTGATGCTACAGATTTCTTTCACAGACTCGTTTCCAACAGTCTTATAAACAGTAGGGCTGCTACGATTAGTCGACTAGTCACGATTATGTCGACTATTAAAATCGTCGACGACTAATTTAATAGTCGACGCGTCGTTTGAAGCTTTGTAAGATGACAAAAGACGCAGGAATAAGTAGTAGGATTTAAGAGTGTAATAACGGACTGAAACAGAAGATGGCAGCACTGCATGTACAAGGATGCCAGCTGCCGTTAAACCCCGAAGAAGAAGAAGCTGTGTCCCAGAATTCATAGCGCAGCCCAGCTCAGTTTCCAACAATGGCGGCAGCTAGTTAGTTTTAATATTACTCTTATTATTCTTTCTGGGTCACAAAATAAACGTTTAACATATTTTTAAGCGAAAATGTAGCTGTGTAAACTTCAAATATCTGCTCAGTTTATCAAGACACCACATATTTTCAAAAGCGCTCCGACGTTTTCGGAGACGTCTGTTACCCACTAGCTCGATAGCGAGCCGGGGGCAAGGCTCACTAGAGTCGTGAGAACACCGGACTCCCGGCAAATCGTTTTCAAACCCACCGCCATCTTTCGCTACTCAGGTTAAACATATATAAGTCACTTAGATAACTTAAAAATGTTATTGTTTGGCTTTTTTTGGTATTTTATTTGAGATTAAAGTTATAGTTTTTACACAGCTGAATAAACGTCAAGCAGACAGCTGATTATCAGAAGTGTGAGATGCTCGAGAATTTACTCCGGTGTCCCGTTATATTTTAGATAGCAAGGAGTTTATTAAACTTCACCGAAACAATCTGCAAATTTCATTAAAATTTAATAAACTATCATCTTGTCTTTATTTTTAGTTAGCACAGACCTTAAACACTTAAAGCTGTAAGCAGAGATGGGCAGTAACGCCTAATCTGATTACTTTTTTCAGGTAACGAGTAAAGTAAGGGATTACTATTGCAAAAACGGTAATTAGATTACCGTTACTTTCCCGTAGGAACGCTGCGTTACTGCGTTACTAAAACTGTGATTTTTTTGCCAGAATGTCTCATGACAGTGACCTAAGCGAGTGCGACATTCGTGACAACAGCTGTGTGCAGATCAACAGTGGATCATATATCGAGTGCGGGAGAGAGTATGAGCGTGCAGCGTTTAAAGCGTGGAAGTACTGACCTTACTTTGAGTTTGATTCCATAAAAAGTGACAAAGACATTAGCGTCAGTTGTGCGTGGGAAGAAAACTTCTTTTTACAGCGAAAAAAACCCTAAACTTCCAAGCAAGCACCGAGTAGCTACCACGTAATGGGAAACTCACAGAGAAACTCGCGGATTCTTCCACTGACCACTGCGGCACACCTGCACCAGGGTAAACCTCCGCCTACCCTGCTCCTGCTTTACAGGTGAAAATAGAGCAACAGGACCGCTAGTCTTTGACTTTATTTATTTTCTGCTGTGTTTTACTTGCATCTATTTGAAAGAGTGAGTGTAAACACAAATATATATATATATATATATATATATATATATATATATATATATATATATATATATATATATATATATATTACTTTTTTCAAGTAACTTGACCAACACTGGCTGTAAGCTAATGATAAGAGCAGATGCTGCTGGTGCAATAAGCTGTACGTTTTACTTCCAATGGATGATGATCTGATTAGTCGACTATTCGCAAAAATAATCGATGACTAGTCGACTATCAAAATAATCGTTTGTGGCAGCCCTAATAAACAGTGATGTCACCGTCTCCTCCTGCTGACAAACACCTTCACACAGCTCCTCCAACCAGCTGAACTAACTGACTTTCACAGCACTGAATTAACTATGTGCACGTTAGCATATGCTACTTCCGGTGCGGAAACTCCTGTGGGGAGCTTTGTTTCCGGTGTCCTATTCGCGCCTTGTTTACGGTCCAAAACAAGTTAAGCAAATGAATGAATCAAATGGCGATTTACATTTCTATAGATGTCTTGGGCATTTAAATGATGTTCATCGACTTGTCAATATTTTTCTCCCGCGCCTCAGAGCAAAAGAGAAAAGGGATTCAAATGTTATATTTCTCAGCGGTCCCTCGTTTATAGCGGGTGTTATGTTCTAAAAATAACCAGCGATAGGTGAAATCAAGTAGCCAATTTTATTTTTTGACGGTGCAAAACGTTTCGTGGACATCGTGGACATACAGTACTGCACTTCAGAGTCACACTGCTAGCAATCGATGCAGCGATTCTGTACTGTACAGGAGAGACGTCACGGAGGAGATCGTCTGCAGCGATCAGGACGCAGGACACAATGTGACGTAAAAAAAAAAGCATGCAAACTTGCACTAAAAAATCCGGAAACAGCGAGGTGAAAGGTGAACCGCGGTATAGCGAGGGACCGCTGTAATTTTGAAGGTAAGTCACAACATACCCTTCGTAAATACTAATGTATAGAAACCGTTACCAGCAATCATTCATTTTTTGTGTGGCTTTTTTCACGGTTTGTTAACATGCTGTGTGGGTGTGTACTTGACTAGCTGATATCGACATAACAGGGGAAACATCTGGTTTGACTATTCTTCACCTGTAGTTTGAATGCTGAACATTTGCCTGTTTAAATCATAAGACCAGTCACTATACAGAGATGTGCTTCTGAATGTGGACGATGTGTCTTCTGCTGCAGTAATGCAGTTCTGCTTGTGTTGAGTGATGTAAACAACTGATCGATCTAAACGCTTTAAACGTCAAAATTGATTATTAGATTTTTTATGACACAACAGTGGTGAGTGTTCCCACCTTCTGCTCTTCGTAACTTAACGCGATCTTTCCGTTTTCGAGTTTTGGACATTATTTTGGAGGATATCTTCGCAGTAGCAATTGACCGTGAAGTAAAGCTACCGGAAATGTACAACCCCACATCCGGTCTCAAACCAGGAAGTTAGCATTTTCTCGTGCACAGGGTCAATTTTAACTCTGACTTTAATCATCTTATATTTTCTCCTCTTCTCAATAATCCATCTGTGGAAACTGCAGAGGGGAAACAACCTCACAGGTTATCAGACCTGTTAACACCTGTTTCTGTCACAGCCTCACAATTCTGTTTGATTCATGTATAGACACACATTTATTCTTATTAAAATAAAATCAACTGAAAAACAAATTACCTTTTTAAATATTGAAAGCAGATTTTATATTAGATAATTTCTAAGAAAACTAATAACCAAGTCCAATATCCTTCTCTCACTGGGTCATCTCTGTCTAGTTTAAGTTTTAGATCATCCATCCATTTGCTTCCACTTGTCCTTTTCAGGATCACGGGGTCATAGGGCGAGAGGCATTGTCGACCCTGGAAAGGTCGCCAGTCTGTCGCAGGGTTAACACACAGAGACAGACAACCATTCATACTCACAATTTAGATTGACCAATTAACCTATCCCCACTAACTGTAATAATAAAGTGGTCAACAACTTCAAACACCTATAAATGAGTCAGCAGATCTCTTACATGGTCAGCTGGGGTCCATGACTGAAGAACATTGTTGGTGCAGGTTCATCACTGAAGTGTACAGGATTTTCTTTGGACCAGTCACTCCTCACAGACACACAGCTGGATACTGGAGACTGTGACCTCTGACCTCTGCAAACAGAAAAAAACATATTTCTTTTCATATGTGGACACATAGAGCTGTGTGTCATCAGCATAGCAGTGAAAATGTATGCTATGTCTTCTGATGATACTGCCTAAGGCAGGGGTCGGCAACCTGCGGCTCTTTAGTCTTTATTTTGCGGCTCCGTGTGGTTTGGGAAAATAAATTAGAAGTATTTAGCTGAAGTGTATTTTATTTGTGTTTAGTTCTTCTTTAACTTGTAGTTCTAAATTGGAAGATTATTGTGATTTTGAAATATAAAATTAAAATTATATTTTATTATTTTTTCATCGCTCAAAATAAGCGTCACACTCGCGGAAGCCGGTGTACCCGCCGAAACGCTGTGCATTTATCGAGACTTTCAACCCCAGGTAGGCCAATTATGGATCTTCAGATCCACATTATGTCAGCAGCTGTTCTCCACCGTGAACTATGTTAAACACAAACACCGCTCACGCCTCACAGACGACAGCTTACAGTCCTGCGTAAAGATGAAAGTGACTTCGTACAGCCCCGATCTGCAGACGCTGTGCGCAGAGGTTCGGGACCAGAAGTCTTATTGTAAACATATCACGGCAGACCCGACGATGTTTGCATGAACACGCTTTTCAGCATCTCTTTATTGACCGCTTTTCACACACGGTTGCTGTACGCACACAGCCGGCTGTAGCTTTTCAGCTCACAGCCTGACACACACCAACACAACAGCACAGACGTTAAGGCGGCGAGGCGTGATTGCAGGTGCCGCTCAGGTGCGTCTGACTCCCCTGCAGCGGCGCTGCAGACCACGCCCCGCCACACACATTAACCAGGTAAAATACAAATTTAGGCAGAATTTTGCAAATATCTATTTTTCTTTTTTTCAGCAGCATAGAGCTTTTTTCCAATTATTTTTTAAAAGTCAGGTCAAGGCTCCAAAAGCCCAAAGGAGATATAAGGGTGGCGGCTCACAACAGTTTTTGTTTGCTACATCATTTTAGTTCAGCTGGGTGTCTTTCCTTTTGTTATATTTCTTTAAGAGTTCAAATGTGTTCATTACATAAATAAAATGTAATTTTCTCTGTAGCACTTCATGGATTTCATAAGCAACACACCTTAGTTGCTCTGTGGATTCTTTTAAAAAGCAATTAAAAACTTTTCTTTTCAAACAAACCTTTTGTTGATCTACTTATTTTATATTCTTTACATTATTTACATTTGATCTTTTACATTGTGTATAATGTCTATTGATTGTATTGTTAAAATGTAATATTTGTGTACAGCACTTTGTGACTGCCTGTCTGTGAAAAGCACTTAATAAATAAACTTTACTTACTTACTTACTTTAGTTGTTCACACAAAGCATAAAGGTAAAAAAAAATAAAAAAAACAATACATACAGTGTTATCTTCATTTTAGATTTCAAAAGGTATTTGCGGCTCTCAGTGTTTTCTTTTGCGTGGAAACCGGGTCCAAGTGGCTCTTTGGGTGTTAAAGGTTGCTGACCCCTGGCCTAAGGGAAGCATGTATAATGTAAACAGAATTGGTCCTAGCACTGAACCCTGTGGAACACCATAATTGACCTGAGTGTGTGAAGATGAATTCCTAGAGTATTTAAAAGTAGAATGGGAGGCAGAGCCTTCAGTTTTCAGGCCCCTCTTCTGTGGAACCAGCTTCCAGTTTGGATTCAGGAGACAGACACTATCTCTACTTTCAAGATTAGGCTTCAAACTTTCCTTTTTGCTAAAGCATATAGTTAGGGCTGGACCAGGTGACCCTGAATCCTCCGTTCATTTAAGGAGACTACTCTGTAGGAGCTCACATACAGTTTGTTGTTGTCATGACAACAACTCCAATGTAAAGTGCATACACAAAATAAACTAACACATGTTAAAAAACAAAGTTTTACTTTGAGGGTGAACAGCCTGGATCTGTTTCATTGCATGTTTTGGTCCAAAATGACAGATGAAGGGTAAAGTAGATGCATTTGCATCAGCAGGAAAATACACCCAAAACGAGCATCATCATACACAGACCACTGTTAGGAATAAACTATGATGTCAGTGGTAGAATTACAGTTAGCAGCTCTCTTACATGGTCAGCTGGGGTCCATGACTGAAGAACATTGTTGGTGCAGGTTCATCACTGAAGTGTACAGGATTTTCTTTGGACCAGTCACTCCTCACAGACACACAGCTGGATACTGGAGACTGTGACCTCTGACCTCTGCAAACAGAAAAAAACATATTTCTTTTCATATGTGGACACATAGAGCTGTGTGTCATCAGCATAGCAGTGAAAATGTATGCTATGTCTTCTGATGATACTGCCTAAGGCAGGGGTCGGCAACCTGCGGCTCTTTAGTCTTTATTTTGCGGCTCCGTGTGGTTTGGGAAAATAAATTAGAAGTATTTAGCTGAAGTGTATTTTATTTGTGTTTAGTTCTTCTTTAACTTGTAGTTCTAAATTGGAAGATTATTGTGATTTTGAAATATAAAATTAAAATTATATTTTATTATTTTTTCATCGCTCAAAATAAGCGTCACACTCGCGGAAGCCGGTGTACCCGCCGAAACGCTGTGCATTTATCGAGACTTTCAACCCCAGGTAGGCCAATTATGGATCTTCAGATCCACATTATGTCAGCAGCTGTTCTCCACCGTGAACTATGTTAAACACAAACACCGCTCACGCCTCACAGACGACAGCTTACAGTCCTGCGTAAAGATGAAAGTGACTTCGTACAGCCCCGATCTGCAGACGCTGTGCGCAGAGGTTCGGGACCAGAAGTCTTATTGTAAACATATCACGGCAGACCCGACGATGTTTGCATGAACACGCTTTTCAGCATCTCTTTATTGACCGCTTTTCACACACGGTTGCTGTACGCACACAGCCGGCTGTAGCTTTTCAGCTCACAGCCTGACACACACCAACACAACAGCACAGACGTTAAGGCGGCGAGGCGTGATTGCAGGTGCCGCTCAGGTGCGTCTGACTCCCCTGCAGCGGCGCTGCAGACCACGCCCCGCCACACACATTAACCAGGTAAAATACAAATTTAGGCAGAATTTTGCAAATATCTATTTTTCTTTTTTTCAGCAGCATAGAGCTTTTTTCCAATTATTTTTTAAAAGTCAGGTCAAGGCTCCAAAAGCCCAAAGGAGATATAAGGGTGGCGGCTCACAACAGTTTTTGTTTGCTACATCATTTTAGTTCAGCTGGGTGTCTTTCCTTTTGTTATATTTCTTTAAGAGTTCAAATGTGTTCATTACATAAATAAAATGTAATTTTCTCTGTAGCACTTCATGGATTTCATAAGCAACACACCTTAGTTGCTCTGTGGATTCTTTTAAAAAGCAATTAAAAACTTTTCTTTTCAAACAAACCTTTTGTTGATCTACTTATTTTATATTCTTTACATTATTTACATTTGATCTTTTACATTGTGTATAATGTCTATTGATTGTATTGTTAAAATGTAATATTTGTGTACAGCACTTTGTGACTGCCTGTCTGTGAAAAGCACTTAATAAATAAACTTTACTTACTTACTTACTTTAGTTGTTCACACAAAGCATAAAGGTAAAAAAAAATAAAAAAAACAATACATACAGTGTTATCTTCATTTTAGATTTCAAAAGGTATTTGCGGCTCTCAGTGTTTTCTTTTGCGTGGAAACCGGGTCCAAGTGGCTCTTTGGGTGTTAAAGGTTGCTGACCCCTGGCCTAAGGGAAGCATGTATAATGTAAACAGAATTGGTCCTAGCACTGAACCCTGTGGAACACCATAATTGACCTGAGTGTGTGAAGATGAATTCCTAGAGTATTTAAAAGTAGAATGGGAGGCAGAGCCTTCAGTTTTCAGGCCCCTCTTCTGTGGAACCAGCTTCCAGTTTGGATTCAGGAGACAGACACTATCTCTACTTTCAAGATTAGGCTTCAAACTTTCCTTTTTGCTAAAGCATATAGTTAGGGCTGGACCAGGTGACCCTGAATCCTCCGTTCATTTAAGGAGACTACTCTGTAGGAGCTCACATACAGTTTGTTGTTGTCATGACAACAACTCCAATGTAAAGTGCATACACAAAATAAACTAACACATGTTAAAAAACAAAGTTTTACTTTGAGGGTGAACAGCCTGGATCTGTTTCATTGCATGTTTTGGTCCAAAATGACAGATGAAGGGTAAAGTAGATGCATTTGCATCAGCAGGAAAATACACCCAAAACGAGCATCATCATACACAGACCACTGTTAGGAATAAACTATGATGTCAGTGGTAGAATTACAGTTAGCAGCTCTCTTACATGGTCAGCTGGGGTCCATGACTGAAGAACATTGTTGGTGCAGGTTCATCACTGAAGTGTACAGGATTTTCTTTGGACCAGTCACTCCTCACAGACACACAGCTGGATACTGGAGACTGTGACCTCTGACCTCTGCAAACACACACATCAATCAGAGATAGATTCTCTGGTTAAAATCTTTTAAGCAGCTGTAAACACACAAACTAAATGATGTCATAGTTTCTGTCAGTGACAGTAATCTCAGATTAGATTACAAACAGCTGCAGAGATGTTCACAGGAAAACAAGGATATGATTTTGTGTCATTCTGTCTGTAAACATGATAACTGACAGTTAGTACAGACAGGACCATTTGAGATTTTAAAATCTCGTGTCACATTTGACCTCTGACCTGTGATTCAAGGTTGATTAAATTCAATTTTATTTATACAGCGCTAATTCACAACAACAGTTGACTCAAGGCGCTTTATATTGAAAGGTAGACCCTACAATAATACATGCAGAGAAAATCTAACAATCATATGACCCCTATGATCGAGCACTTTGGCGACAGATATCTTGCCCGGACATTAAGCTTGCAATACTAATATATTGCAAGCTTAATCATTTTAGCAACACTAAAATATTTAAATGTATGTAAGTATTTTAGTATTGGTAGTATTGTGCTAGCCAGTCACAGGAGCATACTCAGTGAGAGACTAAGATTACCCATAATGCACCATTGAAAGACCCAAGAAATTATTCCTTCCTGTGGATATCTCTGTATAACTCCATCTAGTACACAAGCTGTGTCCCAATTCATAGGCCACATCCTGCTGAGGACCCAGCCTTCGCGGTCTACGTGGGCCGTGTCCACCGACGGCCGGGTAGGCGAGAAGGGTCTGGCTGCAGCCACTGGGGAGCGCCATATTGGGACCTCCACAGTAACCAGAAACACGTGACCTCCACAATAGGCAGAAACATGTGACCTCCACAGTAGGGAGAAACACATTCCTGCATGGATCATGGACTGTGGAAACCTTGCAAGTCGATCGTAAAGGTTGGCACAGAGTCTTTCATGTATAAATTTGCCGTTAATAATTATATAATTCTAGGAATCATCTACTTTGCTTACACTGATTATGTTGGCACTTTGTTAGCGTTACAACAACGGTCAGACCGCCGAGGTATCTAAACTTTAGTAAGGAATGTGTACTTTTAACACCTCTGGTTAGCATTTAGTGGTCAGTTTCAAACATATTTGATTTTTTCTTGTTATTGAACTACTTTTCACTATCTGTAACATCAATGCACATTGTTCCATTTACTGCATATTGCACTTTGTTCATGTCTTTCATTCCACCTGCATCAACACTGTAAAGTTTGTCACAAAGAGATTTATACATTTATAAATACTAATATTCTCTATTCCATTCTGTTCTCCTTTTTTTGCCCAGATTTTAGTTAGCCTTAGTTAAATTGTCTATGTCAATATATACATATGTCACAAATAAAAGTGGCTTGTAAAGAATTTTCTCCCAAATCTCTTACATGCTAACTGTAACGTGTTATTTCTGCTAAAACCTGAACTTAAATGTGTATATGCCGTTTATCTGTTTCTCTCTGTCTTAGATGCAAATATCAATTTGGAGTTCTGCCTCCAAGCCAGAATTGCAGGAATGCACCACGTGTTGGCTGTTTCACTGCCCTCTGTGCCCCACTTTCAGCCCTGCTGTCAGGGCAAAGATCGAGGAGCATATAAATGGACCCATTAAAAATGCTTTGCCTTTCAAAGGTATGTTGGTATTAAATATACCTCATAGTTAAAGTTATAAATATGCCATTCTTTTCAGCACCTCTGCAGTCTCTTTGTTGACCTAAAAGTTGCTTTTCACATTGTACAGTTCAGTTAAATTCCTTGTTATTGACAGTGCTAAATCATGCAATTTAGGTAAAATTGCTTTCATTCTAAACAACACATAAAAATTATGGTTGTTTTCTTTTTTTTACCAAATTACATCATTTACCCATTTTTGGCCAAACAACCAATTTCATGTAATATTCTTAGTTTCAAATAGGGGCGTCTGATGGCTTACTACACTGCAGTGGACCAAAAGAATGACACAGGTTTGATCTTAAGGATCTAATAGTTGTGTTTGTGTATGACATTGCAACACAAATATGTATTTGCAATAGGGGTGGGGGAAAAAATCGATTCTGTGTAGTATCGTGATATTTTGTTTGCTAATAATGTATCGATACAGGGACAGCAGAAATCGATATTTTGTTACAAAAAAGGTTTTTGTGCTCTGACTTCAGAGCATGTTGATCCTTTTTCTGAGCAACAATCCTGACACTGTCCAAATGTGTTTAACTTTTTGTTGGCAGCAATAAACATGACAGTTTACTTATTTTAATTTAAGACACGTTTTATTTTAATTACGTTTAAAACTTTTTTATTTAATGTAAAATTATATTTTGTTTTAATTTACTTTCAAATTCTTCAGTTGCTGAAGGGGCTGCATAGTTTTCACAAATTTCATAGTTCAGAATAGCTATAATTGTACCAGATGGTTGCATTCAGTTAAGTTGGACTAGACTGTAATACAAACCGTTCAAGTTTGTCAACAATAAAACTGACTGAAATGAGAGAAAGACTGAGTGTGAAACTTTGATATTAGATAAAATGAATATTGATAAAGTTTACCTTTATGTACAGAATCTGAATATTGCAAAATATTTTAAAAAAATTGCAATAATATCGTATCGTGCGTTAAGTATTGTGATAATATCGTATTGTGGGATGTATGGTGATTCCCACCTCTAATTTGCAAGATAGACTGGAATAAATTATGACACATCAAATATTACACAGACTGCAGTGAATTTCTGTTGATACAGGCTATTGAGCTTTGAGTTTCCCAGTCAAAATTATCAGCCAAAATATTAACTCTCAAAAAAAAAAAAAAAAAAAGCTGCAGCACATACAGCAACAAACACTGTTACTAAATCAGAATCGTGTTTATTGGCCAAGTATATGTGCAGACACATACAGGGAATTTGGTTCCGGTAGATGGTGGCTCTCAAGCACAGCAATGTAAATCTCACACACACACACACACACACACACACACACACACACACACACACACACACGTGTCTATATATACACACATTACACATACATACACAAAGCTGTGTAAACCAACTATAAATAACGAATCTAAACTTATATACATAAAATACAGAAATGAATGAGGTGGAATGAATACTACAAAATGTACATAAGGTGCAGCTGCAGTCTGCCAGTGGGAGCAGTGTGACAGGTCAACTGTTAAGAAGGGAGATGGCGAGGGGAAAGAAACGTGTTCTGGAGAAATGTGTTCTGGAGTTTATGCAGGTGCAGAAAGTGCTGCTGCTGTAAGTAAGCCTAACAGCTTCCAGATCACTTATGTTTCTGGAAAGATGGTAAGAAGGGCATCACTGCTCATTTCTACAAAACCACTACACAGTACTAGGAGTCCACTAAAACCTACAAATGAAGAGTGATCATTTGTAATATTCTGGATATTTATGATTGAGCTGTTTGTATATATTAGAGCCATTTCTTATATTCTGTAACACTGTCATATATATTGTATTATGTCATTAGTTCAGTCAGTTATTGTTACTGTGTTAGAGTAACTGCAAACACATACTTTCATTAAGGATTAATAAAGTATCTGATTCTGATTAAATACACTGAAGTTACTGTAGGAAAAAAAACTAAATCAGCTGATTTTAAACTAAAGGGTTGGAGCTGCTCTCAGATTTGGTTCTTTTTTTAAATCAACACGACCATAAGGAATCATTTATGATGTCACTGGTAGAATACATGTATATAAACAACCTTTAAACTCTGAGTTAGCAGATCTCTTACATGGTCAGCTGAGCTCCATGATTGAAGAACATTGTTGCTGCAGGTCCATGACTGTAAGGTGGAGGTGTCTGTGTAACCCCGTCACTCCTCACAGACACACAGCTGAATGCTGCAGATGCTGCTCCGTCCTCTTCCTCCATCTTCTTGATGTCAGGGTGGAGTTAGTCTGAGAGGTAAACACACACACTCAGAGGTGCTGTTGTACTGGAAGCATCACACTGACGGGTTTCTAATGTTGGAGCTTTGGCCCTAAAGTCCAAACCAGTTATTTTAGAGGCTCAAAGTCTTTAAAAAACACCAAAACCATCACATTATTTAATAAGTACATGATCAGGTGGATGAAGGAACTCAGTGTGTTTGGGATCATCATCATGGTGAGGAGCCCACATGTTACGGCTCCTTTGGAGAGAAGCTGAGGATCACTGCAGGAAGTGAGCTCATGAAACCAAACTGCTGTTTGTGAGCAGGATGACTCTGTTATTGGACCTGCTCTGTGTTCTACATATGATCAATACTTCAAATATCTGTAAACATGTCATCTTATATTTGTTGCACTTGGTCACATCTGTCTTTAAAAATAGATTTTTAATGTCACTGAGAGTTCTTTTCTACCTTTATTGATTTATTTTGGAATAAATTAAATATAAAGGTGCCAAAAACTGCCTGCAGCTTCTGCTCTGTGACAGGAAACTACTGTCAGGCTCAAAATGACTTCAGATTATTCATCACAGAGTGTTTATAGATCACAGGACACGTTACAGTTTTACTGTCGATGTTTTAGTTTAAAAGAATGACGTGATAAGGTCTTACTGTGAATCTGCGCGCTCATTGGCTAATACCCTGAGACTGACAGGTGGTTATCCAATCAGCGTGCGGCCTCACGCGGACATAAAACTCTTAAAGTTTGTTTCTGAAGGGATTTTCAGATCAGACCTGATGTTTCGGCCTACAGCCTGTTTACCGATATAATCAATATCAGATATCAGAGCAACAGAAACCTCGGTGATCAGAACGCCGGAACTGAGAACAGGAAGTGGCTCAAACGTCGCACTTTCATAGTCAGCCTGAACTCCACTCACCGAGTTCCTGTCGCCATTTTAGTTTTAAAAGACGTCGTGATAAGGGCGGGTCTTACTGTGAACCTGCGCGCTCATTTGCTAATAACTTGAGGTTGACAAGCCGTTATCCAATGAGCGCGCGTCTTCTCCCAACATAAAGTAGTTTCGTTTGAAAAACCAAAGTCTGATTATTTTTGCCTCCACTGACGGAGCCTGTTGTTCCCGCCACAGAGAGACAGTAATGTCAGAGCGGTGTTAACACTCACCTGCATCAGCACAGCTCTCACTCTCCTGCTCTCTCAGCTAAACTCACTTCCTCTCTACTTACAGGAAACCAGCGCTCAGAGGAGCCGACCGGCCTCACGTTTCACCCACAGACACGAACAGCGTGGAATTATTTTATGTCATAAGAAGAAACATATTCATGTTAACACTCACCTGCCTCAGCTCCACCTTCCTCCTCCTGCTGCTCTGAACGGAGAATCAACACTTTCAATGCTCCTCCCTAAACACAGAGGATGCTGGGACTTGTAGTTTTTAAACTTCGTTCAGCCTTCTTTAGTCCATCCAGGACACGCACTGCATTTTGGGATAGTTACTAACCCCACATCTGGGGCTACTGGGTGACACCAAATGACTCCTTCAAATTACAAACATATATATTGTTTATTAATAAGCAAATATTATGCAAAAAAACTACAAGAGAGAAACAGGCAGACCAGAAAATAACCAACATGAAACATAACTGAGACAAGGAGACAAGGACACAGGGAAGGCGTCGTAACAAAACTAAAAACTACACATCAGGAAACCTTAACATGAGTCGTGGAGCAAGGAATACTAAAACTAAATAAACACAAAATAAAAACTATAGACACATATCATAACCAAAGCCACTGGGTCACCAGACCCAGGAAAACTAACACCAAAAGCTGCCTGGTACAAGGAAAAGTCACTGCTTTATTGAGAGAGGAAGAGAAGGATGTTCAGGTTGTGTTTATGCATCCATCCGGCCCTGCTGCAGGTTTCATCTGGCCGACAAAGGAAGAGAACTGCTCAGAGTGCTCAGAGTTATTGATGCACACAGAGAGTCACTGAAAATGTCTGAACTAAATACTCTTATATGGAGAAAATTTTAAGCTTTAATCTTTAATAATTTTGAGATATTCATGTTCAAACATTCCCCAGATTTCAGTGTGCAAAAAAATGGCCTGAAAGTGGCTCAGTAGACGATTTTATCTTCCAGAGTATTTAAAATATGAAGGTTCACAGCAATCATCATATATGTTCAAACTTTGTATTATAACATTTCTGGAGAAATCAGAGATAGAAAATAAAAGTTCTTTTTTGAGATGGGATGACTTTTGTTTTGTTCTTTCACACTAAATAGTTGAACGACTGAACACTTTCACTTTCATTACCTTCCCCATTTACAAGAAATCAGCTGAGATTTGGTGTGTGTGTGTGTGTGTGTGTGTGTGTGTGTGTGTGTGTGTGTGTGTGTGTGTGTGTGTGTTGTAAACCACCAGAAGTAGTGTATAGTGCTTTATCACACACATGCAGGCGCAAAGTTGACATAGTTGATGTGTCATAGTTGGCACATCTGTTAGTCGACTAATCACATAATCAAATATTAAAAATGACTTAATTAATAAAATCATTTCGAGTTCATGAGCCTCTCCCTGTCTGATCATCTTCAACAAAGAGACATTTTCTCTTTTTTGTGTCGTTGTATTTCGCATTTGGACACTAGGGGGCGATAACATTTAAACAAGGCATTCATTGGGTGTGCCAATAGTGTGTAGCAGTGTCTTCTACAGGGCTCGAGGGCCGGTGTCCTGCAGGCTTTAGATGTGACCTTGATCCAACACAGCTGATTTAAATCGCTAAATGACCTCCTCGACATATCTTGTAGTTCTCCAGAAGCCTGGTAATAAACTAATCATTTGATTCAGGGGTGCTGACCCAGGGTGTTATCTAAAAACTGCAGGACACTGGCCCTCGAGGCCTGGAGTTCTCCACCCCTGCTCTACAGGTTTGTCAGCACTGACCCAGTTAGGCTGGGCTGTCTCTGTGTAAGTGAAACTGAAACTCAATGTTTGTACTAAAGGCCCGGTAGTTATGGTTTTATTCTCTTCAGTTGTTAGTTTCTCCGGTAGTTTTTTAGAGTTGCCAGTAGAGGATACTTCACCGCTTTGTATGCCAGAGACAATGGGCAGGGAGGAACGTGGGCATGGCACAGAGCTTTTCTGCTTAGTTTATTTCCAACCTGTGTTTATGTTGATGTACTCTTGAGTTGTTGATGTGAACATCTTAGTAATTGAGGATTTTCTTTCTGTTCCTTTCAGAGACCACACCCACACACCTAAACCTGTATACTATGCTAACTAGAAGTTTTTCATTATTAAGTGGACTGAATATTTAAAAGAACACAAAGCAAACAAGAGAAAAGAGAAAACCAAAGAGGAGCCCATTCCCTGTTTAAGTCAGCTGGCTGTGATTTCTCTGCTGATGAAATAACATTGATGATTTTTGTCAGGAAGCACTCACAGCAGGTTATTAGCTTACAAACAGAACCTCTCCCCCACAGTTATTTCATAAAGAACAATGAGCACATGCAGTATAAAAACAGGCTAACTCCATCTGAAGTCATTTTCTGGTCCCACTTTCAGGCCTTTTTTTTGACATTAAACCCTGAGGCGATGCTTGAACATGAATATCTAAAAAAAAAAGATAAAAGCCTGAAATTTTCACAGGTCTTTTTTTTTTTTTAACCATCAAATGAATTTGTAATTTGGAAAAGCTGCATCTAAAAATGTCTGAGTAATGGCAACAGAAAAAAATAGTTGCTGTCCTGTAAAGTCGCATATTTGAGCACACACTAATAAAAAACTTTGCAAAACAAATCGTGACAATTGCTGAATGATTTATAATATTTAAAATAAAACAGAAAATGTTATTTCAGTTTTCATGCTGGATTGAACAAATATGACAGTTTTGACATATTTTGTCAAATATGTGCACAGGTATCATTTTTGAGACCTACTATACCTAATGTTTTGACAACTATTGGCCAATGTGATAATTCAGGTGAAGTGTAAAATCTCTGATGCATCCATTGGAGTTTAGAGGTTTAGAAGCACTGAGAGCTCAGAAAAGTCTGTGGCATCATACAAGAAGACGTTAGGGAAGTGAAGCAGTTTCAAACATATGAAGGATTTTCTCTGATGCTCCGTTTTCAGCCTTTTTTTGTTTTCTAAATGTGAATCTTAAAGTGTTCAGAGTCAGCAGGTGAAGTCGGGTTTCTCTAATCCTAATGTGGATCATGTCACCTGGTTCCTAGGTTTCATGACAGGTCAGAGGTCAGCGACTGTAACTCAGTTAGTTCTGTTAATGTGAACTCACTGAGTGTTTGTGCTTCACCTCTCAGACTGACTGAGGGTGATGATGGAGGACAGAGCAGAGTTTGCAGCATCCAGCTGTGCGCCTATGAGGAGTGAGCTGTCCAAAGGAAAAATCTAGACTTCAGTAATGAACCTGGACCCACAGGCACAAAGTAAGGAACAGTTTCTGCTGTAAGACTGACGACGACGACGATGATGATGATCTGGTTTACTATGGAGCAGGTTCATTGGCTAATAACTTGAGACTGACAGGTGGTTATCCAATCAGCGTGCGGCCTCACGGACATAAAACTCTTAAAGTTTGTTTCTGAAGGGATTTTCAGATCAGACCTGATGTTTCGGCCTACAGCCTGTTTACCGATATAATCAATATCAGATATCACAGCAACAGAAACCTCGGTGATCAGGACGCCGGGACTGAGAACAGGAAGTGGCTCAAACGTCGCACTTTCATAAAGTCAGCCTGAACTCCACTCACCGAGTTTCTGTCGCCATTTTAGTTTTAAAAGACGTCGTGATAAGGGCGGGTCTTACTGTGAACCTGCGCGCTCATTGGCTAATAACTTGAGATGGACAAGTCGCTATCCAATCAGCGCGCGGCCTCTTCCGACATAAAGTAGTTTCCTTTGAAAAACCAAAGTCTGATTATTTTTGCCTCCACTGACGGAGCCTGTTGTTCCCGCCACAGAGAGACAGTAATGTCAGACCGGTATTAACACTCACCTGCATCAGCACAGCTCTCACTCTCCTCCTGCTCTCTCAGCTAAACTCACTTCCTCTCTACTTACAGGAAACCAGCGCTCAGAGGAGCCGACCGGCCTCACGTTTCACCCACAGACACGAACAGCGTGGAATTATTTTATGTCATAAGAAGAAACATATTCATGTTAACACTCACCTGCCTCAGCTCCACCTTCCTCCTCCTGCTACTCTGAACGGAGGATCAACACTTTCACTTTCACTGCTCCTCCCTAAACACAGAGGATGCTGGGACTTGTAGTTTTTAAACTTCGTTCAGCCTTCTTTAGTCCATCCAGGACACGCACTGCATTTTGGGACAGTTACTGACCCCACATCTGGGGCTCTTCTCAGCTCTTTCCGGGGGTGAGGTGCCCTTGTACCTCGGGCCTCTGGGACTGGGGTTTGGTCTGCTCTGGTGCGACTGGCTGCCGGCAGGGCCTGCGGGCTCGTCGTCGCAGCCCCCTGCGCCCTCTGTACCTTGGCTACTGTGGTGTAATTGCATTGTACAGTAGATGTTAATGCAGCCGGTCAGCGTAGTTAGGCTGATGGCAGCTAGAGGGCGAGACCGGTGTGTTTTTGTATAGAATGTTATGTTATGTGGGGGCAGAGCAAGAACAAGAAAATAAAGTGTGGTTATGAATCGTACAGTGGACCCGCGTATAATTGAATAACACGACATGGTGTCAGAAGTCCTGTACTGATCCATATAACCTCGACTGAACGAACCTGTGTCTGGCGGAGCTCGCGGAAAAACGAGGGGAGAATATGGCGGATGAGACTGCACAGAGAGCACCGGCGGGGCCGAGCGCGACATTCAGCATCCAGCCACCGGAATCCTGGTCCAAATGGATACGGAGGTTCGAGAGATTCCGTCTCGCCAGTAATTTGAACGTCAGCTCAGAGGAAAACCAAGTCAACACGTTGATTTACTGCATGGGAGACGAGACGGACGATGTGCTTCGCGGTCTGAGTTTAACAGCGGAGCAAAGGACAACGTATGACGGGGTACGTGATGTTTTCCAGGCTTTTTTCATTGTGAAGAAAAATGTGATCTATGAGCGCGCCAAATTCAATATGCGCCGACAGGGAGAAAATGAGACAGTGGATGCTTTTGTGACAGCACTGTATGCGCTAGCAGAACATTGCAACTATGGAGTGCTACATGATGAGCTGATACGCGATAGGCTGGTTGTCGGTCTCACGGACAAACGGCTGTCAGAACGCATGCAGCTTGACCCAGATTTGACTTTGCAGAGGGCTATCAACATGGCGAGGCAAAGTGAAGAGGTAAAGCGACAACAATCCTCCTTGCGAGGTGACTCTAGAGCTGAGGCTTGCGATGCTAAGTCAGTAGATAGAGTGCATAAAATCAGTCGTAAGCCTGTTAGAACCAAACCGCTCCAGACTGATAGTCGTCAAGCTAAAACACGTGGATTCCAAGAAGACGGCAAAAAAGGGCCAACCTGTCAGAAATGTGGTGGCGCTCCATCCCATTCAAAGCAGGATTGTCCAGCGAATGAAGTGAAATGCCATGCATGTGGAAAAAAAGGACATTACAGGCGTGTATGCAGGGCACCAAAAACAGTGCATGAGGTTGAAGAGGATGAACATGGTTTGTTCCTGGGCAGTGTTAAGTGTGAGGGTGAGCCGTGGACTGTCGACTTAAGCATAAACAACAAAAACGTGTCATTTAAAATTGATACAGGTGCCGATGTGACAGTCCTACCCCTTAAGGTGTTTAAGGAGCTCTACAGACACAACCACCCCCCAGTCTCCACAAACCAACCAAGGCTCTGCTGGGTCCCGGGAGGAGTCGTTTGGATGTCGTTGGTGTCAGTGAGCTTGCACTGAGGAAGGGAGACAAAGAAATACTTGAGGATGTCTTTGTCATCAGACACCTGCACACTGCTTTGCTGGGGAGACCTGCCATTAGCAAGCTGGAGCTTGTGGCTCGTCTGGAGAGCATAACTATAGAGACGCTTAAAAAGTGCTACCCAAAGCTGTGCAGTGGTCTCGGTGAAGTACGTCAGCCGTACGACATCAAACTGAAACCTGGAGCTCAACCTTTTTCCTTGAAGACGCCACGGAGAATCCCGTTGCCTCTGATGGACAAAGTTAAGCAGGAGCTGGCCCGTATGGAAGAACTAGGGGTGATCAGCAGGATTGAGGAGCCAACTGATTGGTGCTCAGGCATGGTGGTGGTACCGAAGAAGACAGAAGATGTACGCATATGTGTCGACCTTACACACCTCAATGAGTCTGTGTGTCGAGAGAAGTACATACTGCCATCGGTGGAGGAAACATTGGGCAGATTGGCTGGTGCCAGCATATTCAGCAAGCTGGACGCTAATATGGGGTTTTGGCAGATACCTCTGACGGAAAGCTCAGCCAAATACACCACTTTCATCACACCGTTTGGGCGTTATTACTTCAAGAGACTGCCCTTCGGGATTGCTTCAGCACCGGAGCATTTCCAGAACAGGATGGTCACAGAGGTCACAGATGGTATGGAAGGGGTGGTTTGCCACATGGACGACGTGCTGGTCTGGGGCAGAACGCAGGAGGAGCATGACTCTCGCCTACACGCTGTGCTGGGCAGGATCCAAAAAGCTGGCATCACCCTAAACATTAACAAGTGCGACATCACGAAACAGCAGGTGACGTTTTTAGGGCATGTTCTCTCAGCCAGCGGTATCAGCCCTGACCCAAGCAAGACCCAGGCTGTGAGGGAGATGAAGGAGCCACAAAGTGTGAGTGAGTTAAGGAGCTTTCTGGGAATGGTTAACCAGCTTGGGAAGTTTATCCCACAGCTCGCAGAGAGGGACAAACCTCTAAGAGACTTACTGTCTAAGAAAAACTGCTGGAGATGGGACATTGACCAGGCTAGAGCATTTCAGAACCTGAAAGATGCACTCACATCACCGCCAGTGTTGGCCATGTATGACCCAAGCCGTGACTGCAAGGTGTCAGCGGACGCATCATCGTCTGGCTTAGGGGGTGTGTTGCTTCAAAGATGGGATGAGGAGTGGAGACCCGTTGCCTACACGTCACGCTCCCTCAATGCAACAGAACAGAGATACGCTCAGGTTGAAAAGGAGGCTTTAGGTCTGACCTGGGCTTGTGAGCGGTTCCGCAACTTTCTTATTGGCAAACACTTTCAAATGGAGACAGACCATAAGCCGCTGCTAAGTCTGCTGGGGGCACAAACTCTGGATGCGCTCCCTCCCAGAATTCAACGCTTTAGGATGCGCCTCATGCGATATTCCTACTCGATTTCGCATGTACCAGGCAAACACCTGTGGACAGCTGACACGCTCTCACGATCTCCAGTGAAAGCAAAAGAAACACTTCAAGACAAGGAGTTGTTGGAGAGAACAAATATTTACGTGGACATGTTGATGGACAATCTGCCAGCTAGCAACAATTTCTTGGAGCAGCTGAGAGAAGAGCTGAAGAGGGACAGCGTATGTGCTCGCGTGATGCAGCTGTGTGAGGAAGGATGGCCCACACATTTCAACAGCGAACCAGCGCTAAGACTGTACTGGGCAGAACGGGCGTTCCTCACCGTACATGATGGTCTGCTAATCAAAGGGGACAGGTTGGTTATACCTGCAACTATGAGAAATGATGTGCTCACCAGACTACACGAAGGTCACCAGGGAGTGGTTAAGTGCAGACAGCGAGCACGACAGTCGGTTTGGTGGCCAGGGCTAAGCCAGCAGATAAATGAGCTTGTCCTTAACTGTCGGACATGTTGCCAAGTGAGAGAAAACCACACAGAACCGCTGATGCCATCACAGTATCCGGGGTGGCCGTGGCAAAAGCTAGGAGCCGATCTGTTTATGCTGAGAGGGAAAACCTACCTTCTTGTTGTGGATTATGCCTCAAGATTTGTTGAGATTGCCCCTCTCACACCTTCAAGGTCAGAGGACGCGATCCATCATCTCAAAGGGATTTTTGCACGTCATGGGATCCCCGAGCAGCTGGTAACAGATAATGGGCCACAGTTTTCAGGGGCAGCTTTTGAGACATTTGCAAAAGTGTATGGCTTCCGTCACATCACAAGCAGCCCGAAATATCCCCAAAGCAATGGCGAAGCCGAACGAGCAGTTAAGACTGTCAAGAATCTATTGCGGAAAGCTGCTGATCCACACTTGGCTCTGCTCGCTTACAGAGCCATCCCACTGCAGAATGGCTATAGTCCAGCCCAACTCTTGATGGGGAGACGGCTTCGCACCACGGTGCCAATACTGCCATCTCTGCTTGACCCCGCACTTCCTGATAGTGTGGTTGTCGCCCGGAGGGAAAAGGAGAGGAGGACTAAAGAGGCACAGTCATATAACCTTCGTCATCGCGCACGCAGCCTCGACAGGCTCACTCCAGGCCAAGAAGTGTGGATAACAGACCAGAGAGCCAGCGGCACCGTTATTGGCAGCCACTCCACACCATGATCATATCTCGTGGAGGGACCTCGTGGGACAATTAGGCGGAATCGCCGGCATCTTGTTCCCATGAAACACTCTCCAGACCAAACTGAGAGCAATAATGGGGAGCCAGAATCTGCAGAAGCCGGGGAGCAGTGCTCCACGGACATGCCAGAGACAGTTTCTCCAGAGCTTCCATCTACACCCAGAACCAGATCCGGAAGAGTGGTTGTGAGACCAACCAGATTGGACTTGTGACGGATAAGATGGAAAGGACAGTTTTACACAAGAATGCCCCTCTTTCGTAGTATTGTTTGCACAGTAAGGGTAAAAGTGTAAAAGCTAAAAGGTTGTCATTTTCAAATATGCATGTTCAGAAGTTGGGAAATGCTGGGGGTGTGACAAGTTAGCATGTAAGAATTTGTGTTACTTAACAGGTTAATTAGAGTTAAGATTTTCGTTATATAGTATTCCTTACAGGTAAGCGCAGGACCAGACCTTCCAGCCACAGAGGCAGAATAACCCTCTAAGGTCTGGTGAGTCAATGGTAGTCTACCCATTGATTCTAGAAAGGGGAGATGTGGTGTAATTGCATTGTACAGTAGATGTTAATGCAGCCGGTCAGTGTAGTTAGGCTGATGGCAGCTAGAGGGCGAGACCGGTGTGTTTTTGTATAGAATGTTATGTTATGTGGGGGCAGAGCAAGAACAAGAAAATAAAGTGTGGTTATGAATCGTACAGTGGACCCGCGTATAATTGAATAACACGACAGCTACTGGGTGACACCAAATGACTCCTTCAAATTACAAACATATATATTGTTTATTAATAAGCAAATATTAAGCAAAAAAACTACAAGAGAGGAATAGGCAGACCAGAAAATAACAGACATGAAACATAACTGAGACAAGGACACAGGGAAAGCATCTTAACAAAAATTTTAACACTTTTGCATGTCTTCATTTTTCTGACTTCAGTTGGCTTCAGTCTGACTTTAACTGACTGAAAACTTTATTTGAACAAAGTTAACACACTTGCATTCTCTGTATGTTGATAAATGTATGAAAACATATAGGGCTTTGGAGCGTGATGTCACAGGAGGCGGGCCACGCCCCCCGCCGCCATGACAGTAGGCCAGACAAAGGATACAGCTTCAGCTATGGTTCGTACGTGTTGTGTAGTCGGTTGCAACGTTAGATCTCACGATCGTGAAGGCAAGAAATTGTATAATGGGCTATCTTTTCATCGTTTTCCATCCTGGCAGCAACGTGAGGGATCCCATGTATCCGATATCACCAAACAAAGACGCCAGGCATGGATTGCAGCGGTGAGACGAGCGGATATCGAGTTCCGTGCAATCCCCAGCTTTTTGTTGGTTTGCTCGCGGCATTTTCTCTCCGGTGAGTTCTAAATTAATTCATATCACTATTAAAAGGCTTTTAGTGTTTTTTTTTTCAATGCGCTGCGGTCATAGATAATGAGATAAAACATGCTAATGTGTGATGCTGCAGAACCACGTCATGTCGACTGAGTAGCTTTTGATTTGGCATTATTGCAGGCAAACCAGCATATGAAATGGATGTAACAAATCCAGACTGGGCACCAACACTGCACATGGGGCACGACGACAAACCTGTGTCAGACTCGGACGCAAGGCGTATGCAACGGAAGCGAAAAAGAGCACCCATTGCAGGTAAACACCCCCCCCCCCCCCCCCCCTCTAAAAACATACTAAATTGCTCTTATGGTACACTAATCCGCACATAACTTAAAGATGAATCACACACCTGTCATTGTAATATTGGTGTACATTAACCTTATGTCTATGCACTATTTTTATCTTACAGGCTTGATGATCGATGGTCTGACAGAAGAACAACAACAAAATAACCATGTCATGGAGGCAGTGGACAGCAGTTGTGTTGGACAAGTGGAGGTTGACGTACCAGCTGCAAATGTGGACAGTGGTGATGGGAGTGACAGCGTCACGGAAGCTGAAGGGCAGACGAAGGATTGTGTGTGCAGTCAACAGGGCAGAGCAGAAATAAACCGGCTGTTGGAGGAGAACAGACTGCTTCGAGCACAGTTGCAAAAGACAGAGCTGAATGAAACTTTCTTAGAGGACGATACCGAAAATGTAAGATATTACACTGGACTACATTGTTATGCTGTCTTAATGTCCCTCTTCAACACTGTCAAAGATTTCCTGCCAATATCGAAGAAACTGTCAGGTTTCCAAATGCTCTTACTCACACTAATGCGTCTGAGACTTGATCTTCCAGTCCAGCATCTTTGTCATCTATTCGATGCGTCCCACAAAACACTGTCTTCTGTCTTCACCGATACCATTGATGTTTTGTATGCCCGCTTAGGAGCACTGGTGCACTGGCCTGATTCTTTCATTTCCAGGGGATGGGGGGGTCGTGCATCAGATAAACACATCACAGAGAGATGTGGCATTCTTCAAAAGCTGTTACCAGGGGACGTAGTATTGGCTGACAGAGGCTTTGACATCAGAGATGCTGTAGGAATGATGTGTGCGGAGGTCAAGATTCCAGCTTTCACAAAAGGCTACTGTCAACTTGATGCAAGGGACGTTGAACAAACGAGAGCAATTGCCTACCTGAGAATTCATGCTGAGCGAGTAATAGGTAGTTTGCGCAACAAGTTCAAAATGTTACACACTACAATGCCAATCTGATTACTCTTATCATGTGAGGCTGAAGACACAACACTTCTTGATAAGATCGTTAAGGTTTGCTGTGTTTTTGTTAATATGTGCCCCAGTGTTGTTGTCAAACCAGGGCCAAATGACACTTGCTCCTGTTGAGTATTCTTAAAGCTGTTTTTTTGGATGTACAGTACATTGTAAATAGTTGTACTTTGTGTGAAGTTGTTTTAATAAAACAAAAAAGAATAGTATATTTGTTTGTTTTTCTTTATTATAGATCTATTCACATGTACACAGCAATCACATAAAAATGAAATGCAAACTATTTACATCGCACCACACAGCTGTCATCAATCTTTAACCACAACATGAAACATTACAGGCTATTTAGAGCAGCACGTTGTTTCGAGAAGTATTTCCCAACAAGTTCAGGAAGGCACACTTTACGAAAGAAGTCTTGTGCTTGCTTTAAGCGCGGTTTCCAGAAATCCACAGCAGGGAAGACGCGAATCACAGCAAGGTCTCTCTGTGTCCACACAACGAGGTCACAGTGGTTGGCGCCCGTAACAAAGATTTGTGTTGAAAAGATTTTTTCAAAGTACCGTCTCTTGGCGTCTGGGCACAATCGGTCGCGATACAGCCCTTTGTCTTTTGCGCTGATTTTGAGCATGGTTCTGGCAGTCCCGACTCCAACACTGTGCGCTTGTTTTGCTTTCTGGCCTACTGACATGGCGCCGAGATCCCACAATGCACTGCGGCGTGACGTCAACTCCAAAGCCCTATAACATTTAATCAGCGTCAGTTTTTAATTTGGATAGAGGATCATCCAGTGTCTTAACAGACAGCCAGTTGGATCTTGACTTTTTTGATCAATAACCCTCATTTTAGAAATTCCAAATGACTGTCTTACTGCATCCCACCTCAGCAGCGATGGCGCGCTGCGAGAGACCCTGCTTATGCAGTACAACAACCTGACCGCGTTCAAGAAAGGAAAGTTGTTTTGCCTTTGCCATCAGAACGTAATGACAGTTTGACTACCTGACAGTAAATGACAATGAATCCACATTTTTGCACAGATTTGGCCTTTTAAAGGCATGTGGTCCTAAACTTTTGAACAGCTGTAAAACAGCCTGTTTCGGTTTAAGCGCTGTTTTCAATAAATTGACCAGCTCATAAAAAAGTTTTGTCTCACTCCCATTTCTTCTTGTTGCATGTTGAAGCTCTACTTGGAACCTTGTTAAGATCCAACTATGCACAATATGATTTTTTTTTTTACAATTTTTCAAGTGGTCTTAAATTTTTGATTGGGACTGTATAAATATTTGCTTTCAGTTATTCACAGTGAGATAATGTCAAAATAAATGGAATAAGTGAAAAATGACTTGATTGCTCCACATATTTCTGCTGAATGGTGTTCTAAAACATCCGTTCTTCAGTATTTTTAACTTGCATATATTTAAATTTATATTTCAATAATGCTGACATATCTCCTTTTTCAGTGTAATGGTTTAAGCTCAGAAACATCTGCAGTATCTATACATGAAGTTTATGTGAGTAATTGTCAAATCCAGAAATATGGAAATTTATTTCAGAACTTTATTGCATAACTTACATATTTTCACACACACAAACACACACACACACACACACACACACACACACACACACACACACACAGATCTCTTTATTAAGTAGTGGGGTCATGTGTTCAGCATCACGTTGTTGAGTGCACAGTGCTCTAGCTCGAAGTTCATTGCTCTAAACATGTGAAGACCACAAAAACCAAAGAGTCACTTTTAGCATTATGACTCATTCTATATGAATCTTGCCAGCCATACAAATGAACCATTTGAAACCTGTGTGAATGCTTTATGCTACAGTGATACACTGAATATGCCACTAAAGCTTCTCTTCTTTCTGAAACTAATTGAAATGTGTCTTTATCACAAACAGTAAAAAAGTTATGGTCATATAAAGAACATTCATGAAACTGTCAGGCGGTGGTAAAGAAAAGGTTGATACAAGTAAAGCACAGTTTGGTCTTACCGGCTGCCACATAAAGTGTGGCACTGTTTTTTATTTTATTTTTCTTTACCTTTTATTATTACACTCACTGACATGAAAATGAGCAAATGAGTATGTTTTATGTTTGTATGTGAGTCTGCTCAACGTTTCACTTTAAGATTGTTTTAATACAAAGGAACAGGCAGTCATGTACATGCACTTCCTTTACAGAAATACCCTCACCAGCATGCACCTCTGTGAGTGATGCTACTTTAAGGTCAATATAACTCTTTTCAGTACATCATCATCTGTACTGTCAGCAGCAGTTACACTGTTACTCTGACACCTGGACAAATATGGATGCACTGAAGTTGTACTTAATTCTTCTTCTACCACTAACTGCAAGCTCAGAAGATTTAGGGGGACGTAATGTAAAAATCTGATTCATAATGTAACATTGATTTTTTAATGATACTCCAGCCTCTGTTTTTTTTTTTTTTTTGATTGTAGAAACTGTTGTGAAAACAACAGGGAAGCAACAAGATGTCACTCAAATATGCACCAATGAAACACAGAGAATCATCACACTGATTGTTTGTAAGATCAGAACTCAGAGAAGTGGAGGCGAAAATTGTATTCTGCTGTATGAATATGGACGGGGCTTTGAGCAGAAATGTGACTCAAGGTTCACACTGATGAAGGAAAATCAGACTGAGTTTCTCCACCTGATCAATTTCACATCAGAGGACAGTGGGAGCTACTCCTGTCAGTGTTCAACTCCTGATGGAACAAACATTCTCCATCTTAATGTCACTGTGGAAGGTAAACAAGGTAAACAACAACCTATTTTCTTATTTTAACCATTAATTATTTAGCAATATAAAGTCTGTACTGATTTTAGAAGGTGACCTTCAGGATTTGTTAACTTTACAAGTCAATAGTCATACATCACACTTAACCTTTGTTCACTAGTAATGCCAATACTTCTTTCATTTTTCTAACAGCTGCTTTTCTCCTCATACAGAATCAAGCAGCAGGTCTGGAACAGAAACACTTCCTCTTACACTGATTTGTGTAACCGTGTTCATCATTGTGAGTTTAGTTATCTTTGGATTTAATTACACACGACTGTGCGACAGGTAAGAAACTACTGTCAGAGCTGTGTTTCACATGTTTCACGATTTACCTTTTAACACGCTTCATAACTTTAAAATGTGATTCTCTTTGCTCTTTTCATTTTGGTTAATCCACTTTAGCTGAAGGTAATTTTGATGTAACGTCTTCCTCAGCAAGACCCTGCACTACTGTTCTCATGTTTAAGTGAATTAAAGTCAATTAGCTGCCTGATAATAATCTATCAGACATATTGATCATGAAAAAGTCATGCTAACATCATTTGTTATCCAAAGTGGCGGTTCAAGGTCAGAAACATCTGGACTGTCAGTGAAGGAGACTCACGGCTCTTTGCTGAGTAATTTCCTTGTAAAGACAAAGCAGCAGGTTTAAAGTTTGTTTTATATCCAGTTCTATTTCAAAATGTTGGCTGAGGCTGTTTTTGTGAAGTTACTTTGATTCAACATACCTTGGGTCACCTTGAGTTTGTTATCAGACTTTTAATTTTAGCTTACAGGATGAAAATGTGCAAAATGACCTTTACACAAACCTTCAGCATCCAACAAACGATCTCTACCAAACTGTCACCTCAGATCACCCAAAACACAATGCAACTACAAATTAAGCACAATAGGTGTTGTTGTGATTAGTGTTGGCCTTTATAATCAAACTCTTTAATCTATGTAAATTTTAACAGTTATATATAATATATTTATATATAATATGTGAAATAAATAATAATAACTGTAAGTGGCACATGAGCATTAGTGGTCTAAACTAAATTGTTTTGGATGATCATTACATGCCTTTACTGTCACTGTTTTGTAGTAACTGAGACCATTCAGTCACGACACTCCAGCTCTTTGAAACAGGTTCACAGATTTATACGTGTATACTCTGCATAAGCGTGTTAACAGTATACAAATGCAATAAACTGTGTCAAATATGACTCCTCCTGTAGCATTTTTAATGCACATTCCTTTTACTGTCATTGTGTTTAGTCACTAACAGATGTTCTTGATTGTGATGTGTCATTACTTCAGACTTTTCAGATTCTAACAATAATTGTAATCACCATCCAGATACACAGAGATATCAGTCTGGCTCTCTTAGTCGTGGCTTAAAAAGTGTTGGTGAGGAATGAAAAATTACATCAAAATTTAAAATGTTTTTCTTTTGTATTTAAGTGTTTGTGTTGTTTGACTTTGAGACTAACAAGAAACAACAGCTTACACTTGCATTTCTATTACAGATATTTAAGTTTAAGCATTTCTGCTTTCAAAATGCTCTACCACACACTGCCTGCCGCAGTTACTTCCTCACCCATATGACTGTGTGGAAACTCTGCTCTTTGTCCTAAAACATTTATTCTGTTATCTTGGTTTCAGTAGGAGAAAGGTGAGGATTTCCTTACCTGGATAATTGAGCATACACCAAGACATCTTCTCTTTGTCCTGCTTCTGCTTTATTATAATACATATTTATAATCATAATTACTTAAAAAAGCAACCTATCCCTGTGTTTTAAAGATGAATGCTAAGCATTTTATTCCAGTGATATTAAATTTAAATATATATGTGATTAATATATGTGTGCATATATTGGTGGCATATATATGTGCCACCTCAGTGTCGCTGTCTGTCAAAGTACACCAAGAATGTCAATTCAAGGGGCAGGACTCAGTGACAAAGTTAAACAAGGTTGGTTTTCAAAGTTTAAGACAGAATGAAGCCTTAAAAAATATTTTTGTTTTTTTCCTTTCATGACCTTTTATTTTCTCTCATGTTTTCTCTTGTATGTCCTGCAATAGCCTTAAGAAATCTTTTAGCTTCAATATGAACATCATTTTTTCCTCTCTCATTTCTTCCCCTTCGGCACATTATGTGAGTCTCTGTCACACAGTGGAAATTTGTATTTATCTTTTATATTGGTTTTATTCTGATTTTTATTGCATGTTTTTAGTGTGTTGTTTGACGTTGTTTTAATCCACTGTGGATTGGGTGAGCATGGGACAAATCAAATTATAGTGATCACCTGCTGAGGCATGGGTGTGTCCAGAGGTGGCCTATCAGCTGTTTAAAGGACCTATTAAAAGGAAGCTAGCGGAGCACTGGAGGGAGAGAGGCTCCATATATGAAGAGGAATGCATGAAGACCAGGTGCAAAAGAGGGACCCGCTGCCTGATCGTGGGGGTGCGACGTCTCATCTGGAGACAGACCGGTCAGCGTAACGTGACGACCCAGTCAGTAGGACACAGCGCGTGTGATTGAGAGCAGGGCACCTCTGCCTGGATTTGTGAGTAGTGTCTCCTCTGTTGTTCACGGGGTGCAGCTGTGTTGGGAGAGGGTCACCATGACTGTAAGCCAGGGCGGCTTTTGGGACGGTGGTTATGGCCCCTATTTGTTTATTTACACAGTGATGATGCAAGGGGAGCCGCGATGACATCGAGCGACGGACTCCAGTGCGGAATGAAAGCTGGGCTGGGATGCGATGGGCCCAGTGAAGGAACGAGAGGGGGATAGGTGCTCCTCCTCGTCTGCCTGGGACGAGGCTGGCATGAACCCCGCTCTGGAGAAGGAATTTCTGGACTACTTGTAAACCCATAACAAACATTCATCCTGGGTTGGGGGATAGTTACATCGTGGGACTGGGTGGGATTTTAGTGCATGCAGAAAATTGTAGTTTTACAAGTTTTAGAATAACTTTTTCTAGTCTTGGTGGAACTTTATCATGTTGAGAACTTTGTATTGTATACTTCTTTTTTTTCTTAGTATTTGGTTTGTTTTATTCCTGCTGTGCACCTCGGGGAATAAACTGTTTCTGATCAGCCCTGCTTCATCTTTGTGTCCTGGGTTTCTGACTCGCTCGCTCCTTATATCTAAAGAACGATCCTCTAGTATGACATTCTGGCACAACAGCTTTAGTGTCTACAGCTGCAATCAACTCCATACTTAAACACACTATGGAAACACTTTACTACCCTATTTGTCTCAAACACCAACCAGCATCACAAAGTGTTTTAATGTGAACTCTTTCCTTTTCAGTGAGTTCTCAGTATCTTACCATTTTGAACAGGGGTGAGGAATTCAAACTGAAATAATACTTTTTTACATAAATTTGAGCCGACACACTGGACTTCTCTGATTCTTTTGCTAAAAAAATCAAATTGATTCTTCAACTTGAGTTTTAACATTTCTACCCATTAATGAATTCCAAATTAAAGTTAACTTCAAAAGTAACTTCCAAAAAAGAACTTGAATTCAGCTTCCTTTGCAGAGGACGGGCTTACTAACTCCTTTCAACGTCAAGCAGAGGGCAGAGTGAGGCAGAAAGGATTTAACTCAAAATTGTGAAAGGAATATCAGAGCTAGAGCTGTAATGAGATAAGGTAGAGGAAGGCAAAAGCCTACACCAGCTTGAGAGATGGCATGTTATTATGCATTACAATTTATAGAAAAGGAAATAAGAGCCTTTTCAGATGAAGTCATGCACACGCCGACACATGCACGTCAGCTAAAGGTTTGATTTGTTCAACTGTTTACCCTGTTGATTTTTATAATTAATATAACATACTAAAAGTGCATTAAACTGTAGCAAAGGGTAAAAGAGTTTTTACATTTCTGTAACCCTACAATTTTATCGAAAGTGCACAAGTTATTATTAAAAATTGATAATTCAATCTCCCTCCCAACCACAAACGGTGAGAGTCTTTTCCATCGATCCAGATGAAATCCTCTGAACACAAATATGTTTAAGTACCTTCAAAATGAATGAATGAATTTCATAGGCCGCAGCTGGTTGGGCCGTTCATGTGGCTTTGCTGGGTGTGCTGTGTGGCCATCTGTTTCTCCCTTTACTACACGATAGTCATTACATCCAATGACACATCACCATAAACGTAGGACTTTGGTCAGGAGCAAGTGGCGTTGATAAGAATTTCTGACCAACAGTCCAATGCTTGTGTCGCATTTCTCCCCTCAATGTTAACAGCACTCTAGTTTTCACACAAACTAGACTATAAACCCCTTTGGAATGTAAGAAACCTCTTAAACAGAACGGAGGAAAACCGTGGAAATATTACAAAGTGGCGAGCAGAGATTTCAAGTAACGAGTAAAGTAAGGATTACTATTGCACAAAAGGTAATTAGATTACTTTTACTTTCCCGTAAGCACGCTGCGTTACTGTGTTACTAAACCGTGATTTTGCTTGCGAGAGTGTCTCATGACAATGATGTAAGCAAATGCGACGTTTGTGGCAACAGCTGTGTGCAAATCAACAATGGATAATATATTGAGTGGGGGAGAGAGTGCGACCGTGCAGCGGAAGTACTGACCTTACTTTGAGTTTGATTCCGTAAGAAGTGACAAAAACATTAGCGTCCGGTGTTCACTGCGTGGGAAGAATACAGCAAACCCCCCACCTAAACTTCTGAGCAAGCACCGAGTGCGCTGCCACGGGAATGTGAAATTCACAGAGAAACTCCAGGATCCTTCCACCGACATGACCGTTGCAACACACCTGCACCAGGGCAAACATCCGCCTGCCCCACTCCTGCTAAACAGGTGAAAATAGAGCAACAGGACCGCTGAGTCTTTGATTTTATTCATTTTCTGTTGTGTTTTACTTGCATCTATTTGAAAGATTCAGTGTAAACACAAAAGGCGTTTTTATTTTATATGCTGGAATATGCAGAAAAATGTTTAAAATGTTAAAAAGGTTTAAATGTTAAACAAATTTCTTCCAGTAATTAGTTACTGATTACTTTTTTCAAGTAACTTGACCAACACTGATGGTGAGGATGTTCTCTTTACTGCAGTTCTGGTTTGCAGTGATCTGGACAAAGTGTTCTGTACCCCCAGGAGCTTGGTGTTGCTAACAAGATGAGGATTATCTCCTTTCTTCTTCTTTTCAAGATAAATTAAGTAAACTGTATTTTTTAATTATGTTGTTCCACTCTCTGCGTAAGTGTCACAGAAATGGCTTATGTATAAAGAAGTTTAATAGATGGTTCCAGCAGTTAAAATGTTCTTGCTTGTACATTTCTGTGGTCAATATTGTAAGGGTGTGTTTATCTTGTCACAAAGAACAAGTTTTGTTACACCGCTATTATCGCGAGGTTTGGGCGTGATAGTATAGGCTGTGAGGAGTTCAGCGAGTTCAGCGAGCTATCTGCAAAGGCCTGGTTAGTCTACCAGCTGTACAAGGTATTTGTCATTTGCCATAACTGTATTGTAATATTGTGAATATTTGTAATGTATGGTGTTCTAATTATTTTATGTTTTAATTTAGAATGAACAAGACTGTAAAGGTATTCTTCTAGGACCTCCGAAGTGGCAGGCGGCCACGAGGTAATTTTTGTTGTTAAAGCACAAGTGTTACTTTTGATAGACTGAAGTGCTTAAAGCCTTTGTGTTTTATGTTTGTAGTTTTCACGGCGTTCAATAAATGCAGCGAAGCGCCCGTCTTGAAGAAGCCGTGCCTGTGTTGTCATTTCGGAGTTACAGTGAAAACTCGCCCTAGCCAGTGCCGGTGAGAAGCTAATTACGAAGACGGCAGCTGCAGAGAGTGACGGTGAAGTGGAGCGACACAAGAGGGCGCCATTGCATAAGCTCACCGTTCTCAAGCAGCCAAGCACAGCGGCAACAACGTTGTACAACTGGAGTAAGGTGGAAATTAATAAAGGACAGTGTTAAAGGTAGAATAATAGTGGTTTAAGTCAAGTTTAAAGAGCCAGAATAAGTTTCTATAACACATTTGTCAAAGTTTATTTAATTTCTACTGTACTTCAAGGTGATGCTTTGTAGTTTGTTGAATAGTTCTGTGTGCTTGCTTAAGGTCAAAGTTTGAGTGAAGTTTACAAGGTCCTTTAAGAAAAGGTGCACTTAAAGTATACAGCATTTGAAATCTGAACACAGTGCGCTCAATGACATTTAACTAGACTCCCGAGATGGTTGACAAAGATCTCGAAGAGCACCATGCTTTACCACTTACCGAAGTGGAAGAAAATGATAATGAACAAATTACAGAACTACAGACTGTTCGTAAAAGTGAAAGAATAAGAACACTAACAGAAAAGGGTAAAGAGCTTCAAGAGAAGAAACTCAAAGGCCTCCAACACAGATATGCCGTTGTTTTTGAAAAATGGAGATATGAAGCAAGATTGAGCAAAGTAATATTAAGAAATGAAGTTTCCGAGAGTGAATTGAATGAGCTCATCAAATGTTTCCTGCAAAGATGTACAAACCATTTATGAACAAATACGGCAAATACAAACTCCTGATGCAGATGAAAGATGCAAAGTGGATGCATGTACATCACTTTCTTCGTTCATTGTCAGAAGAGCTGAAAAACACTTACAAGGAGACCTTGCAGATGGTGATGAAGAGCCATGGCCAGATGTTGGATCATGTTTAGGATCTGAAAGTACTAAATCAAAGTCAAAATCACGAAGGTCTAAAAGTGGTTCAAGCCAGTCATACTCACAAACAATCAAAAGAATAGAAGCAGAGGCTGAGGCAGCTGCGTGTCAAGAAATATTAGCAGTAATGGAGGATCAAGAAAGGGAAGCAGCTGAACTAAAAAAGTTGGAACTTGAAAACTTGGAAAGGCAACGAACAATGGAGGAGCAGCGCAGAAAGATTGAACGCTTGGAAGAGGTTAAAAAATGTAATGCTGCAAGAGCTAAAGTAAAGGTTTATGCAGAAGCTGAAAGTATTTCTGAAAGTTGTAGTTTAGTGCGCAGTACCAAAACTGAGAGCGAAACCTCAGCAATCCCTGCTCCACCACAAGTTCCCTCTACAACCCAAGCCCATAATGCCACAAGCCCTGCGTTTGTTCCACATACTCCCACAGTCATAAACCAAGCCCAACAAAATCCTGGTGTGCAACCTAAGGGCACCACAGGCCAAGCAGTTAACGCATCAAGTCTGCCATTTATCCCTAAAGCAACACAAGCTGCCGCTTCAGCAACTCATCCACAGCCAAACTTGGATCTAGTTGGCATACTAGCAGACGCAATAAGTGCTAATCGTCTTCCAACTCCGGAACCTGCACTGTTCACTGGTGACCCTTTAAAGTTCAAGGACTGGCAGTTGTCATTTGAGACCTTGATTGAAAGAAAAAACATTCCAAAGAACGAAAGACTCTATTATCTCAGGAAGTACCTTGGTGGACCCGCAAAGAGAGTGGTTGAAGGATTTCTCCTAGTGGGCACAGATGAAGCGTATGATGCAGCTTGGGAAGTGCTGGAAAGGCGCTTTGGAGATCTGTTCACTATAGGAAAATGCTTAAGAGACAAACTTCACAGTTGGCCTAAAATAAGCTCCAAGGATGGAAGTGAGTTGAGAGAGTTTGCTGACTTCCTTAGAAGTTGTGAAGCTGCGATGCCACACATAAAGACATTAGAGGTTCTCAATGACTGTATGGAAATTCAGAAACTCTTGCTGAAACTTCCAGACTGGTTGACAACAAGATGGAATTGCGCAGCAATGAAAATAAGAAAAACCCTTAATGGAGAGTATCCATCATTTCACATGTTTACAGATTTTGTATCCACTGAAGCAGACCTAGCATGTGACCCCATAGCTTCAATGCAAGCACTCAAGGGTTTGGAAATCAGTAAACCCAAACACTCACGCAACCAAGTCGTTCAAGCTAAAACATTGACGACAACTTCAAGTCACTTAACCAACTCAAGTCACATAAATCCTATGACCTGCCTTTACTGCAAAAGAAATGGTCACACTCTGGATAAATGCTTCAAATTCATGGAAAAATCAGTCCAGGATCGTATCAAGTTTGTACAAGCAGAAAGGCTGTGTTTTGGATGTTTAAAGGGGGGACGTCATTCTAAGAAGTGTGATAAAAGGAATACGTGTGAGAAATGCCAGAAGAAGCATCCCACGTGTCTGCATGATGACAAGTTTGTAGAGCGTAAAAGGATAATGCCTGCAACGAATGATAACTCTCAAGACAAGGACGAAGGAGATGAACCAGCAACCGCAATCTCTAATAGAGTAACTCAAGTAACTTCGAGCACACTGACATCCTCCATTCTACCTGTCTGGGTTTCGTCAAAAAATCACCCATACAGAGAAGTTCTAGTATATGCCCTCCTCGATTCTCAGAGCGATACATCCTTTATCTTGGATGAAGTAGCCCAGGATCTCGACACAGATAAGAGTAAGGCTCATCTAAGACTATCGACCATGTCCACCAAGTCAACAGTCATACCATGTGAGAAACTGGTAAATCTTCAAGTTAGAGGCTACAAGCAGGAAAAGAGAATTACATTGCCACCGGTCTATACAAGAGAGTTCATCCCTGTGAACAGATCACACATCCCGACGTCTGAAACTGCTTTGAATTGGCCTCACCTCGAAAGGCTGGCAGATAGGTTACCTCCAATGCTTGAATGCGAAGTTGGTCTGCTTCTCGGCTATAACTGTCAGCAAGCCCTTCTTCCACGGGAAGTCATTGCAGGTGAGGAGAATCAGCCTTACGCACAGCTAACTGATCTCGGCTGGAGCATAGTCGGTTGTACGTTTCAAGTTCAAAATCACAATGATGATATTGGCATAAGCCACAGAATCATTGTTCGAGAAGTTACTCCTGCAGTACAACAAGCAGTTGAACTCAAGCAAGAAGTGCATTTTGTATGCAGAACTCAAGTGAAGAAAGTTGGTCCAGCTGATGTAATAAAAGCTTTGGGATCTGATTTCTCTGAGCATGCAACAGATGACAATCCAGTCTCTCAAGAAGACATTTTGTTCATGTCAAAGGTGACCAAAGGCATAAGGCAAAAGGAAAACGGTCACTATGAACTCCCATTGCCATTCAAAACCGACGACCCGAATCTTCCAAACAACAAACAATGCGCTGAGCATAGACTGTTTTCGTTGGAACGTCGGCTCAGAAGAGATAAGAAATACTATGAAGATTACGTCAAGTTCATGGACGACATCATAGCCCGTGGAGATGCAGAGAAGGTCCCAGAGCAAGAACTGGATAATGAGGCAGCATGGTATATACCGCACCATGGGGTCTACCACCCCCACAAGCCTGAGAAGATACGTGTGGTTTTTGATTGTTCGGCCCATTTCCAGGGGACATCTCTTAACGATCACCTTCTGACTGGACCAGATCTTACCAACGCACTGATTGTAGTGTTATGTCGATTCAGAAAGGGCCCCATCACCATCATGTGTGACGTGGAGAGGATGTTCCACCAATTCCACGTCATCAAGGAGCATCAAGACTATTTGAGATTTCTTTGGTGGGACAAAGGCGATTTAAACTCTGAGCCTTCAGTGTACAGGATGAGAGTACATCTTTTCTGACCAGCTTCATCTCCCGGATGCTGCAATTTCGGACTCAAACATATTGCTTCTCAAGGTAGAAACAGATTCAGCGAAGAGACTATTGAGTTCATCCAAAGAGGTCTTTTACGTTGATGACGGACTCGCTAGTGTGACATCAACAGTCGAAGCCATACAGTTGGTAAACGAGTCAAGGGCACTTTGTAAAACAGGCAACCTACATCTGCATAAGTTTGTGTCAAACGACAAAGAAGTGCTTGCAGCTATTCCCCAAGAGGAACAAGCTAAAGCCAAAGACCAGGACATGGCTCTTGGAGAACTCCACATTGAATGTGCACTTGGAGTACAATGGTGCATAGAGGCAGATGAATTCCAATTCAGAGTCCAAGTTAAAGACAACCCATTGACAAGGAGAGGGGTGCTCTCGATTGTTGCTTCAGTCTTTGACCCCCTTGGGTTCGTTGCCCCATTCATATTAATTGGAAAGCAAATACTCCAAACGTTGTGCAAGGACAAAGTTAATTGGGACGAGGATCTCCCAGATCACATTCTACCACAATGGGAAGCATGGTTGAGAGACCTGCCCAAGTTGGCAGCTCTGAAGATCCCACGAAGCTACTCACAAGATGCTGACATTGTGCAGTACGAATTGCACAGTTTCTCAGATGCGAGCCTCAGTGGTTATGGCGCATGTTCATACCTCAGAGAAAAAGGTAGAGAAGGACAGGTCAGTTGTGCACTCGTCATGGGCAAGGCAAGAGTTACGCCCATTAAGCAAACAACCATCCCAAGGCTCGAACTGTCATCGGCCGTGACTTCAGTTCGCATCGCATATGTGATCAAACGAGAACTAGACATCCAAAATCTACAGGAATATTATTGGACAGATTCACAAGTCGTATTAGCATACATAAATAATGATGCTAAAAGATTTCACACATTTGTCGCCAATCGAATTCAACGAATAAGACAAAGCACAAGTCCTGGGAAATGGCAGCATGTCAGCTCAGAGAAAAATCCAGCTGATCAGGCCTCAAGAGGTTTAAATGCTACTCAGCTGAAAGATTCAAACTGGTTGAAAGGTCCCGATTTTCTTTGGAAACAAGATCTTCCAGTCAAAGAGGAAATGGTGGGAGAGGTTGAAGAAATGGATCCTGAAGTCCGTAAAGGCTATACGCACACTGTACATTCGAAGGAAGCAAACCCAGTGCTAGAGCGTTTAAAGAAGTTCTCCAGTTGGTCGAGAGCTATCAAGGCCATTGCCAGGCTCAGGCGATTCATCAAAGAGTACAAGGGTGTTCAACAAAGAACGAACAAAGTGACAGATCTTGAAGAAAGAAAAGACACAGAATTATTCATCATCAAGCTAGTGCAAAGAGACGTCTTTACTGAGGAAATACAGAAGATCAGATCTCAAGGAGAAAATTCTCTGCACAAGCGCAGCAGACTAAAGCAGTTAAATGCCTTTTTGGACAAGTCGGATGTTCTCAGGGTGGGAGGAAGATTATCTCAATCAGCTTTACACTATGATGTAAAACACCCTGCAATTCTCCCCAAGGAGTCCCATGTGTCAGCCCTACTCGTCCGAATGTCCAACAGATGTCAGATTTGCCAGAAGTGAGAACAGAAACGGCAGCTCCTTTCACGTATTGTGGCGTCGACTGTTTCGGGCCATTCATTGTAAAGGAAGGAAGAAAGGAAGTCTAAAGGTATGGACTATTGTTCACGTGTTTATGTTCACGAGCTGTGCACATTGAAACACTAGATGACTTATCGACAGATGCCTTCATGAATGCTCTTCGAGTTCTGATAGCCATAAGAGGTCCTGTCCGGCAATTAAGATGCGACCAAGGGACAAACTTTATGGGCGCCAAAAGAGAACTTTTGGAGCTAATGAAGGAAATGGATCAAGAACCACAAAGAGCTATGGGTTGTGAATTTGTGGTGAACGTTCCGGCAGCTAGCCACATGGGGGGCGTCTGGGAACGTCAAATTCGAACAGTACGAAGTGTACTGACAGCGATGCTGGACAAGTTCTCAAACAGACTCGACACAGCTAGTCTAAGCACACTGCTTTATGAGACAATGGCCATCATTAACAGCAGACCTTTAAGTGTTGAGTATCTCAATGATCCCTTGGGACCAGAGCCACTAACTCCCAATCACATATTAACGATGAAATCTTCGGTTATTTTTCCACCTCCAGGAGAGTTTTGCAGAGAGGATTTGTACTTGAACAAAAGATGGAAAAGAGTACAATTTCTAGCAAATGAGTTTTGGCAAAGGTGGAGGCGAGAGTATCTGTTAAATCTCCAGCGGCGACAGAAGTGGCAGAACGTCTCACAAAACCTGCGAGTAAATGACATTGTGATACTGCAGGATGATAATGCTCCAAGATGTAAATGGAAACTTGCTCTAATAGTAGAGGCTATAGAGAGCTCAGATGGCAAGGTTCGAAAGGTGAAGCTCAAGACCAGTGAAACTACCTTTGACAGGGGGAAACCACGGACAAGGCTGATATATCTGGAAAGACCTGTTCACAAGGTAGTGACTTTACTGGAGACTGACATGCAAAGTGAACCAGACTCTAATGTTGACACTCATTAGAAAATCACATTGCAAACAATGAGTGATTTTGGTGGGAGTGTAAGTGTCACAGAAATGGCTTATGTATAAAGAAGTTTAATAGATGGTTCCAGCAGTTAAAATGTTCTTGCTTGTACATTTCTGTGGTCAATATTGTAAGGGTGTGTTTGTCTTGTCACAAAGAACAAGTTTTGTTACACCGCTATTATCGCGAGGTTTGGGCGTGATAGTATAGGCTGTGAGCCCACGTTTAATAATCATGCTAAGGAGTTCAGCGAGCTATCTGCAAAGGCCTGGTTAGTCTACCAGCTGTACAAGGTATTTGTCATTTGCCATAACTGTATTGTAATATTGTGAATATTTGTAATGTATGGTGTTCTAATTATTTTATGTTTTAATTTAGAATGAACAAGACTGTGAAGGTATTCTTCTAGGACCTCCGAAGTGGCAGGCGGCCACGAGGTAATTTTTGTTGTTAAAGCACAAATGTTACTTTTGATAGACTGAAGCGCTTAAAGCCTTTGTGTTTTATGTTTGTAGTTTTCACGGCGTTCAATAAATGCAGCGAAGCGCCCGTCTTGAAGAAGCCGTGCCTGTGTTGTCATTTCGGAGTTACACTCTGGCTTAAATTATTCAGGCTTACAGAGTCTTTTATGAACCAAGATGGCGGCACGCACAGACGCAGCGGCTTACAGCAGCTCTCCCTATTTGTGCCTTCTTGTATGTTTATTGTGCTTATCGTACATTGTATGTGCGTCTACCTGTACAACTGGACGTTACTGTCGTCTGGAGATATTGGACATCGGTTTCCAAACAAAGATGACCATCTCCATCGCACACGCAACATTCCGCTGCTGGGTGCTTATCATTACTGAGACTTGGCTATGTATACAAATCCCGGATGCCACAGTGCAGCTACAGGCCGCATGCTACACAGATGGGACAAGAACAGTGACTCCGGGAAGAACAGAGGAGGGGGGCTCTGCATCTAAATGCACAAAGGTTGGTGTAACAACAGCACTGTTGTGGACAGACACTGCTCTCCTGACTCAGGTGACTGGCCTGAGCCTCCACGTTGTGAGTACGCCGTCATTCAAACAAAGGTAAGTCAGCTTGAGTACTGCGAGTAAAATCCGTTTGATTTCCCCCCGAACATTCAGATTAGTGCAGCATAAATTCATTCATGAGGGGGAAATGACCGTGAGAACATGTGGAGGCTGTTAGAGGGATAACATCGTGAGTGACATTGTCCTGAAGGATTTAGTTATTTATGGTTAAAGAAATTGCACTAAACAACAACAACAACAACTTCTACTGTTATAACTTGCACATTACTTTTCTCAGTTTGTATATACACTAACTTATTGGAAGTTACATGTATACTTTTTAATGCACAGGTAAAAGACACAATCTGCACTTTTCTAATTATTCTAAATATTCTTAACTATTTAAACATCTTTCAGTATCCTGCTCTGTTTGCAAAGTACAGCCTGTGTTTGCCACTTATCTGTACTCTAATTTTAATAACTGTACAGTACTCTGCTTTGGCTATTGTCCATCATGTAAATATGTAAAAATTCTGTTTCTGTTCTGTGTCCTATTCTGTTTGTATATGTGTGTTTTTGCTGCTGATACAACCAAATTTCAAAGTGTGGGACAATTAAAGGATTATTCTATTCTATTCTACTTTCTAAACACTTTATTTGTTACATTTATGATAAATGGATTTGAAAGTAGATAAAACACATGTGTGTCAGCCTTGGCTCATTAAAGTCCTTGTCTTTAAATTAACTTTGTCTTTGTATGTTTCAGGTCCTGCACTCTCAAAGACTGAATGAACCAGCATTGCAGCCATGGGTCATTGTGAGCATCACAGGGAATGTTGAAGCCGCCCACTGCACCTGTAATCAGTAATCAGGCCGGAACCGTGGAGACCTGCACACATGTCACCGCTTTTCTGTTTTAATTAAACAGTGAGGATCTGTGGCACAAGGGCTGTTACAGATGAACCTGCATACTGGGTTTTGCTGGGTAATATGACCAAGATACAGTCAGAGGTTGGCCATAAGATAGACTTCTCCTCTCCAGCTGCCTAAAAAAAGGCTCTCAATCAAACATAAACAGACCATCTGTAGTGACAGGTAAAAGAAGCTGTCCTCAAAAAAGAAAAATTCCACCTGCTACTGTGGAGGAGTTGTCTCAACTGATGGGAAAATATTTCTCCAAGCATCGTTCTGTTCTGAATAACCCATAATGTTTTATTTAGGGGGGTCTACATTTGTGGCTGAAGTGCACTGCCATGTAAATAATTTGCATTTACTGTGTATGTACTTACTAAGTAACACTGTTCAAAAGTTGAATAAAGAAACAAATTTTTTGCCTTTTTTTTAAAAATTAAAACCCCTTTGTAGAACATCACATCAGTAACAATGTAGAATCAATGTCATGTATAGTTTACAAATGACAAATTGTTTACATAGAATCACAACAGCATTTAAATAATATCACCCACTACTAGCATTCTGTAATTTACTGTCTCTTTTGAAAACCTATTGCTACATATACAGCACAAGACTTTTAAGACTATTTAACAAGAGTATTTTCCCCTGGTTTTACTACCACACTGGGGCACATGTTCACCAAAACGCAAACCTTCACCATCTTATCCAGAAGGGTCACCTCTTCACCCTCACATGGAAGAAGTAATCTGATTGGCATGGTGGTTTGTTTGAAGCAGGGATTTCGTAGTGCCCCGTGTGTAGGGTTGGAACCCAGTCAGGATTTGTCTCATTCATTTCATAGGCTGGTTTGCCTGCAATAATGAAAATATTAGCAGTTAGCAACTCTATAAATAGAACGTATATCTACAAAATCACTCATTAGGATGTTTGTTCTAATTTTCTATGTCCTCAGAGCGCATTGAAAATAAAACTAATAGGCTATAAAGAGTAATATGAACTTATTTAGAATTTGCCTGAATGAAAATGTCTGGACCACACCAACAGATATCTGTGGCTGGTAGAGAACTGAATATCAGCTCGTCTCACAGTTGCTATCCAGGCTAGACGCCTTCTTTTAGTAACATCCGATACATGAGCTCCCTCATGTTGCTTCCAGGTGAGGAAACAATGAAAAGAGAGCCTGTTTTCAAGCTTATTCTCTTGCCGGTAGTGCGATCTAACATTACAACTGACCACACAGCAAGCATTTGTTTAGCCTGCTAATATGGCGCCTTGACCAAAAATCCTGGCTACGCCCCCTCCCGTGACATCACGCTCCAAAGCCCTATAGCCATTGCTCTCCACACAGCACAGACCCACCTGGAACAACAGGGGAGCTATGTCAGAATGCTCTTCATTGACTTCAGCTCAGCCTTTAGTACAATAATACCAGACATTCTGATCACTAAGTTAGCCAACCTGAGGCTCCCACCACATACCTGCTCTCGGATAAAGGACTTTTTGGTCAAAAGACCCCAGCGGGTGAAACTGGGTCCTCACCTCTCTTCCCCTCGCACCTGCCAGACAGAAGGAAAACGTCATGGATGGGGTAAAGGAAGACATGCGGTGGGTTGTAGTGATTTTTTCTTTCTCTCACCCTCTCTCTCTCATTTTTTTTTTTGCTTCACTCTGCATGTGAGCCTTGTGCTTGGGCTGAGCAGAGGGGGGAAGGGAGGTAGTTACACTCGCAGTAGCACAGGAACAGAGCAGGGGTCCGTTCGTCGTACCTCACTTACTACATCCAAGATCAAATGACACATCCAAGATCAAATCATAGCGCCAACTTTGAGCTCGCTATTCCGGTTCTCCGAACACACCTGTTGTTGACGATTAGTATAGCTGGATGAAGTAATGTGAGATCACTGGGTGGCTTAACAGGGGCTACGCATCGATAGTAGAAACATTGATCGGCAACCCTTTGATTGGTCGGCGAAAATGTCGAAGGAGCGCACTCAGTATTTTTCGGCAGCAGAGCAAGAACTCTTGATTGAGGGATTTCAGGAGTTTCAGAGTTGAATTAAAACGCAAGGGAACACTGCAAAGGCTGCAAAAGCAAGGAGAGAGGGCTGGCAGAAAGTTGCTGACAAATTAAACTCGTAAGTAATTTAATAATAATAATAATAATGGATTGGATTTATATAGCGCTTTTCAAGGCACCCAAAGCGCTTTACAATGCCACTATTCATTCACTCTCACATTCACACACTGGTGGAGGCAGCTACAGTTGTAGCCACAGCTGCCCTGGGGCAGACTGACAGAAGCGAGGCTGCCATATCGCGCCATCGGCCCCTCTGGCCAACACCAGTAGGCGGTAGGGTAAATTTATTATATTATATTACATTATATCATATTATATTATATTACATTATATCCTCTTTCACATTAGAGCCACAACAGGACCCACTAGAACATGGGAACAAGTAAAAGTGAAATATAAGAATATTCTACAGAATGGTAATATTTATCACTTATATTGCTTTTAGTCTCTTGAAAAGAGACCCTGAAATAATCTGTTTGTTTGTTTATAACAGCAACCAAGAAAAGGGCAGAGCAAAAAAAGACAGGTGGTGGTCCTGCACCCCCTCGTCAACAAGTTGGTTAAGTAAATAATACCCTCACGGGAAAATCGATATCTCTCTATGAGCACACTGTCGCGCTGAGCTAAAGGATCCTGTCTATCCCGCAATATACGCTGAATTCTGAAAACTCTCCTTATCAATCTTGCACCTTCCGCAATGGGTTGCTTGCGTACAAACGGACAGGACATGGCTGCGACAGACTTCCCAAATCCACCTTCGCTTTTATAGCCGTGGTCTCTCATCTTGATTACACGAAGTAATTTACTATTACTACTCTAAAATATGAATTACATCTGAAATAATCAAATACATGAAATAGAATGATTAATAGTACATTTCCCTTTTTTTAGGAAATGACCTGTATGTATCTGTATGAAATCAATAAAAGAATCAAATACTGCATTATCTTTAGTTACATTGATAATATTTATTTATGGAAAAACAGTGGAAAAATATCACTGTTGCTTTCGTATAGATGAAGCGGACATACCTGAGTGGCCGCGATCTAATCTTGTTTACATAAAGTAAGCCTGCTCCCAAGCAGATTTACGCTTAAGGATCTGTTGCTATGACAGCAAGTCCCGGATGAGCTTCGGAGAACCGAACGATCCAAGATCACGCGAAATCGTCAACAATCAAATCCAGCTAACTTACTTAGCGAGGTACGAAGAACGGACCCCAGGAGGGAGAGAGAGAGAGAGAGCCAGGGGCAACAACAAGAAACAACATCATCAGATTAGAAAGGTATAGTAATCATCCACAACTATTTTCAGTTGCAGATGATAAAGGATTCAGAAAGTTTAGTCATGCAGTGAATTATATGTATGTGATTCCAAGCAGGAAAACACTCTCCCAAAAAAATCATCCCAGTTTATTCATGCAGTGCTTCGGAGTTTGTACGTGGTTTTGTCTCTAGGGGCCACCATATATCTTTATATATATATATATATATATATATATATATATATACACACGTTTGTTTTTGGTTTTTTACATTAGTAATTCATTTTGTGCATAATTTTATATTGTTGTTGAAAATAAATAAATTAAAGCAACAAAACAACCTGAAGAGCCGGTTGGATGCCCAAATTGCCGGCTCTTCTTAGTGAGCTGAGCCAAAAGAGCCGGTTCTCTAAAAAGAGCCAGAATTCCCATCACTAGTGGGTTGATGTGACAGAGGAGGATGTCCAGTATAATGGAAGCAGATATGTCTAGGTCCTGAGTCTCTGACCCAACATTTTGAGTTTGGTGTGGGTTCATGATTCTTTCCTTTGCTTCCAGAGATTATTTAAGTTTAAGCTTTGTGCGGTTTAGTCTTGAGTTCACTTCTTTTTAGTGTCTCTGTATTTGTTTTTCTGATTCATGGTTCCTTTTGTGTCTTGTCCTCAGCGACTCATGTGAAAGTCAGTCTTATCTCTTACCCCAGTCATGTCTCTGTTTATTCTCCACTTGCCTTGGTCAAGTTTGTGTGTCTCTGTCTCCATGTTAGAGACATGTATAAAAGAGTGCAAGTAGCGTGGATTGGGTGGAGATGTATGGAGAGAAACTGTCTTCAGAAGGGTTGCAAATGTGTACAATATTATCCACAAACCAAAACTAAGCTTTACAAATGTGTCCGATGATTTGTGTGTAACTTTTGAGGATTCACACCCGTGTGCTTCAATCCACATAAAAATACAAAGTAATTTGACCACATGTAAAACTATTTTACAAATGCTTACACCCAAACCAGAATAAATACTAATCGTTTACACACAATGATTAAGTTCGACTCACAATTCTGATAATTTTCTCTTTCTGTGCGTACAAATATCTGAAACTACACGTGACATCTTTCTCTCTCGTTGAAGTAGCCACAACAGGTTTCTTACAAGGACGGTTGCAAGGCTTTCTGCTTTTAAAACATTCTACCGCACACTGTCAGCCAAATGACTTCCTCACCAGTATGACAGTGTGGAAACTCTGCTTTGCTCTGCTTCTACTTGTGGTTGTTGCACTTGTACTTGTTTCTCTTTCTGTCTGTCACACTCTGCCTCTCCCTCTCTCGCTCACTATTCCCTGGCTCTGTCATGTCTCTCTGTTTCTTCACCCTTTTCTTGTGTCTAGTTGTATTTTAGTCTGCATCTCTGTGATTGTGTTTGTGTGTTATTTTCTGCTTTGCCCTTCTTGGTTCATTAGTAGATTTTGTTCAGCTGTGCTCCTCAGGTGTTTCCACTCTACTCTTACCTCATGTGTTTATTTAAGTCTTCAGTTTTCCTTTTCCCCCTGGATCTGTGTGCTCTCCTTAAGTGATATTGGTCCCTAGTGTTTCGTGGTCTCCAAATTTTGTATTGTGAGTTCTGGGGTTTCAGCAATAAATCTGCTGTTAAAGTTTATCCTCGTATGTGAGTCCTCACTCTGCAGCATACAGCAGGCTATGACAAGATAATCCATCTTTGTGAAACCTTAAAGGGAGCAGTCAAAAGAAGAACAAGACACTATGACATGATTAAAGGTTATTTGCCGCTCTATTAAATTAACATTTAAGTGTTTATTTGGTTGTATGATGCATGTATTGTATGCTATAATGTCTTCCCTTTTCTTTATATAGAGTTTAAATAGCAGCACATCCTCACTTAAACAAAAAACTGCACCTGTTTAAGGAGGACATACAGATTTTAATGCTTATTTGTGCATTAAAATCTGTCTGTGTATAATTGTTATATTTGTGGCTACATTAAGAGTTTAATTTCAATAGAAACTGTAAACTGTATGATGTAATTTATGATTTGTGTTAACTGCAGATGATGTAATATGAGATTAAACTATTATCACAATGTTTCCTTATATACTGTATAGATTCAAGTTTATTTTTCTGAGGGGAAAAAAGATCTTTTAAATATTTTAGATGCTTGGGGTTCAACAGAAATATGTTTCCATTTATCTGGTTGGCTCAGTTGTTGGAATCAGTAACTGGAGTTATTCTAGGATTTATGTACACAATGAAAAGTCACAGGTTATCCCAAGTGGATGTTCTAGGTCAGAAACATCTGGATTATCTGTCCATGAGACAGCACTCTGAGAGTAACTTACTTATAAAAAAAAGAGAAAAGAAAACATATCTATTTCCATCTTTTATATCCATTTCTATTTCAGGGTGTTAGCTGAGGTTTTTTTTGTTCTCTTTTTGTTGTTTTTTTAAATGGCAAATAAAAAAACAGTGGATACAGGAAGATCAAAATATTCAAAGACTGCTTTTATCCAGCTGGGAATATAATTATAATATAAAAATGTATTAACATAATTATGCAGTATGACTTTTTATTGTGAGAGATAACCTTTACACAATCCTTCAGCAGCCAACATATATTCACTACAAAACTGTCAGTTCAACATCAACACGGCACTAAGACAGATTCAGCAAGCAGAACAGAAACTCTCTGCCTGCATAATCAGGAAATGAATCAGAATTATAAAACCTATGAAAACAACCCCCAGGACAACATCGCTGTGAAAAGGCTTTGAAACTTCCATATGGGTTTTAGAAATTTTCAAATTCAATAGAATTTTACAAAGTTTTGTGCAGTTTGATGGTGGTGTGTAGATTGTGCATCATTTTATGTTGCTATTCTGACTGGAACTCATTGTTGCACATGATCATGGCTTCAAGTGGTTTTAAAGCCTAATTTCCTGCATAGTTTTGTTACATGTCTCAAATTGACATGATTACTCATCATTTTCAAACAAAGTTTGTCTTTTCTTAAACCATCAAACTCTTTAAACGTGGACTCACAGTTTGAATGAAACTGTTTTTTGTGTTTACACGTCTTTCCAGAGGGCTCTTCCTGTAAGGCCGTGCATAATGTTGCTTACTAACTAATAACCTTTTAAAAAACACTACATTTCTCTCCTCTCTTCTGTGCTTACTCGCTGTTTTACTTCGAGGCTTCCCTACAAAAATCTTGCAGATCCACACACTTCATTCTTTAGACAAAGTGAGAATTTGTGGTTTAAGTAGTCACAGGATGTGGTGTCTGAGAGGGCACAAGTCTTCTGACCAATATGACACTGTAGGCTTTACTTGTGATGGTAATGTCCATATTTTTAGTGCAGTAGTTTGCACATATTTCTTCTAAGTGAAAGATTATTGGTTTGATCCCAGGAGGAGACAGAAATCCCTTTGGTGCCATGTCGAAAAAGGGCCAATATGACAGTTTGGCAGTAAAAAGTCTGCCAAATCAAACATGCAAAGCTTAAATAAGAGAAAAGCAGAAACAGCTTTTATTTATAAAGTTGAGGAATTTTCAGTTTTTCTAGGAAAATGAAAGACGTACTTCATTTTCAAACAATTAACTAAAATATAATGCTTATTTACATTGTATTTCATATTAAAAGTTCCTGACTTATGACAGACACTCTTGTTAGTTCAGCAAATGCCAGTCGAACATGAAACACCGAGTATCACACTGATAATCTGAACGTCACCACAGAAGAGCAGAGGAGGAATGTAACCTGTGTAACATTATGTGACCTGCTTCTTTATGAACACAACTCCAGGCAGGAGCCAAAAAAACATGGAAGCAGGTCAGGTAATAAATATGAAATATACAGCATGAATGTGTGCTGTATTATATAAATAGTACAATAGCTTGTGTTAATTTAAATGAGTTGTAGGTTTGAATCACTGATAACAACAATCATCAGCCTCATTGATTTTCTGCTCTTCAGTCCTGCTTTTGTAAAGGAAATTATATGTTGGACTAAAAGCAAAAAACAACTTTGTTTTAAAAGTAATTGTTTTTCTTTTTTTGGACATGAGACCACTCAGTGTTTCACTTTTAGAGTGTCTTAATACGAAAGCAGAAGCAGTGTTGTAGGTGCACTTCCTTTTGAGAAGTGTTCGCACAAGACGTACGCAAGACACATGAGAGCCAATACTTTGAGGTTTATGAAGCACATTGTTTGTCCTCCTTTCTTCAGCGGATCATCTTCTGCACTATCAGCAGCACTTACACTGCAAATTGGACATATTGGCGAGCATGGATGCACTAAACCTGTGCTTAATTCTGCTTCTACCACTGACTGCATGTTCACAAGATTTGGGAGGAGGTAATGTAAAAACTGTTTTCATAATGTAACATTTATTTTTTAATGATACTCCAGCCTCTGGTTTAAATCATTGATACTGTTTGTATTATTGTTACTGATTTCAGAGACTGTTGTGAAAACAATTGGGAAACAACCAGATGTCACTCAAATATGCACCAATGAAACACAGAAAATCATCACGCTGATAGTTTGTACGATCAGAACTCAGAGAAGTGGAGGAGAAAATTGTAGACTGCTGTATGACTATGGACAGGGCTTTGAGCACAAATGTGACTCCAGGTTCACACTGATGAAGGAAAATCAGACTGTGTTTCTCCACCTGATCAATTTAACATCAGAGGACAGTGGGAGCTACACCTGTCAGTGTTCAACTCCTGAAAAAACAAATATTCTCCATCTTAATGTCACTGTGGAAGGTAAACAAGGTAAAAACAACAACGTTCTTCTTCTTTTAACCATAAATTATTTAGCAATATAAAGTCTGTACTGATTTTACAACGTGACCTTAAGGATTTGTTAACTTTGAGGCCAATAGTCATACATCACACCTAACCTTTGTTCAGCTGTAATGCAAATACTACATCCATGTTTCTAACAACTGCTTTTCTCCTCATACAGAATCAAGCAGCAGGTCTGGAACAGACACACTTCCTCTTACACTGATTTGTGTAACCGTGTTCATCATTGTGAACTTAGTTATCTTTGGATTTATTCACGCACGCCTGCGCCACAGGTGAGAAACTACTGTCAGAGCTGTGTTTCACATGTTTCATGATTTACCTTTTAACACGCTTCATAACTTTAAAACAGCTGAAGGTCATTTTGATGTAACGCTACCTCAGCAAAACCTTGCTCCACTGTTCTCATGTTTAAGTGAATTAAAGTCAATTAGGATCCTGCTAATAATTTATCAGACATATTTATCGTATTAATGGAAGTGCACCACTGCTATAAACAATTTCTTGTCTTCAAGTTTCATATGAGCCGTTGAAGGAACATAGTGACTTTCATTTCCTGTTGCCCCCATTAAAACGAGCTATACGATGCAGCGACTGATGATCAAGATCGTGTTTGTTTTTGTGTTTCTCTTACAGAAAACCAGAACCATCGCGTAGTCCTCAAAACACGGTACTGAGCAAAAGATGTAACTTTTTACAGGTCTCTCTTGAAAATGAGATTTTTAATCTCAATGCGATTTTTTACTTGGTTAAATAAAGGACTAATAATAATTTATTAATTTATATTGTTTACTTAACCTTAAATTTTTTTAAACATATGTGTTTCTGCAGAGGTCAGAGGACATTGAGCCGTACAGCACCTACATACGGAGAGATACTGGACTTTATTCGACTGTTCAAATGCACGACTCTAAACAGAATACTAACAGTTCACATGTGTCAGCAGACAAAACTGAGACAGTCTACGCAGAAGTACAATAATATTATATCATGTTTTTGAACACTGACAAGTGTAGTTTGGCAAATTCACCACAGGGTGGCATCATTTGACTGACAAATAAAGAACTGACCAGAATCAGCTTCATCGTCTCAGCATTTTAGCATTGTGTTGTTATGTAAATATTTTGTTACAAACTGCAGTAAAACTTTATCCATCATTTGTTATGTTTTTCATTTTTTTAATGCAGAAGAGAGAACTTTGTAAATTATGAGTTTTCATAAGAGTAAAATCATATAGTCAACAAGAATTCAATAATTTCAGATCCCTTTTGCTTTATTCACTTTCATGTAAGTTTGAGAAACTAGCAAGTGGGACATCTAAATAATTCATCTTGTTTTGAGAACTAAGATGAATAAATGTAATTACAGATAAATATCCTTACGGATATTTCATGTTCTGGTCTTTCTCATTAGACTGAATAAACCAGATCCACATCATGGTTTCATTGCTTGGGCCATCTGCAGTGCTGATATGATGTACTTGTAAAGGATGTGAGTCTCTGAGGGCAGAAATAACAGGCTCTTAAACAGGTCAACAGTCCATATTTGCAGTTCAAACTGTTTGGCCAAACTAGAGAAAACTCAAACTAAGAAAAATAATTTAGCTAGAGAACAAAAGAAAAATAACTACATGATAACTACAAAATAAATCAAACTAATAAACAATCACTTCTGCATCAGGATGCACCCAATTTCAGAACAGGGCTCAACACGATGTGCTCACTGAAAAATGCTTCAACACGAGCTCAAACTCTTGTAAAAAAAAAAAAAAAAGTTATCAGCTCCTCCCAATCCAGAAAAAAAGAATTAAATATTGAATATGTTAGCGCTCAATCAATTGTTAAAAAGATAATAGGAATGAGTTCACAGTGGGAAAATAAATGCTCTCCAACTGCATAAAATCCTTCAAACATCAGATAAAACTTCCCCTCTTTAATATGACATGTGGCACATTCTTTACCATAAAAGGTCTCAAACAGGGTCTGGACTGGATTGTCAGTACCTCAGTCCACATTATGAGGAAGCCAAGTGCAGTCTGAGGAGATGTGAGAAACACAGAAATTAGTCAAATGCAAATCTTAGCACTTGCATTTTTTAATTAGATTCTCTTTTTTGTGGCAGAATTACACACACAGCAAATATAAAAGCTTCATTTTTAGAGGTCATAGGCATGCATGTAACTGTCATTTAAAAAGAAAAAGGTCGTCACTGAGATGTGAGACATTTCAAAAGAGAAAACAATCTGAAAGAAAAATGCAGTAACAATTTATTAAATTAAGAGCCAACAAACTGGCTGAAGTGGTGCATAACCGGACAATCCTTTTTTAACACTAGACCAGGTGTAGTCTGGTCTGTTGTCCACAAGGTGGCACTGTTTGACTTCAATTCATTAAATGCACCATTTTCTTCTTTAAGTTGTAAAGGACTTGGTAAGAACAATAAGCAAGGCAATTGTAACTCTGGGAAGAACCACATGATGTAAAATTGATTACATTCTTTGGATGTCAGCTCCATAGTCTATGAATAAACTTAAATAGTAGAATGTTTCACTTAAAATTGTGCTTATAAAATGAGTCTAGCTGCAGTACTTTCTTTTCTTACACCTGAAATTAGGATGATGTTTTAGATTGTTGGGTTTCCCCTGCTTACTTTGGCATTTCCTGCTATCTAAAGTTGAAGTGCGAGGTCGTGGGATCTGAAACTCCTCTTTGGTGAGTGTTACATAAACAATGGATACTAGTGATAATTATAAGTGATACTCTCAGCCCAGTAAAGGAAAATGTGTCAGCTATCATGATCGTGGCTCAAGAGTTGGCAGTTCATCTTGTAATCGGAAGGTTGCTGGTTAAAGCCCCGGCTCCGACAGTCTCGGTTGTTGTGTCCTTGGCCAAGACACTTCACCTGTTGCCTGCTGGTGGTGGTCAGAGGGCCCGGTGGCGCCAGTGTCCGGCAGCCTCGCCTCTGTCAGTCAAACTCAGCATGTTACTCCATATGACATGGTCTACATTTTCTCATGTTTAGGGAAATTGCACATAATTTAAAAATGATTAAGTCAATCCAAAGAGATTCTTTCAAACTCACTTTTTCACAAATGACTGCAGGGCTGGGTGCTTGATCTTACACATCTGTGGCAATGGAGCTGAAAACAACTCAGTTCAGCTATCAAGAGATGCGTACCAGTATGCATCTGTTGTTCATATAGTGTGTAATCTATGGTTTCTTAATGATTCATTAGTCAGAGCATATGCATTCATCATGTTAAAAATGAAGCTGATTATTAGGCTGAGTTCACTCTACAGTACAAAAATAGCTTTTTTTTCAGTCACATACTTGCACAATCATGTTTTGATATTTTAATCCCTTAAACATGTTTTTATTCCCATAAACTGGAATAACCCTTGTACAGATCAGTCAGGGTCTTTCCTGTTCTATGAAAGCACTTGAAGCACTTAAGAGGAATTAAAATTTTCCCTCTTCACATTATTGTGTAAACAACATGTCACGAGAGACATTTCATAAAAAATTTTTTATTGGACAACAAGCCTCCAGAGAAAGATGGGAACTTGTAATCACATGAAAGCCAAACCAATCTGGCCTTCGTGTTGGATACTGGTAGATTTTCACATGCTACACAATAATGTGAAGAGAGAGAGTGAGTTCATGCTCATTTCACATGCTCATTCAAACCAGATTTTTAACATTTCCAGGAAATATATTTATGAACCCACATAGCAGACAGGTCTGGCCCAGATCTGGTATCAAGCCGGCTCTGCTGGCTGACTTCTGGCATGATAAGATGTATGTCATCCATGTGGGCCAGATCCGGGCCATACCAATTTTGCTATGTGGGAATACACATTAGAAGATAATTTCTTTCGAAATGCAAAAGCAAATTAATTATTAAGGTACACCATCCAGTTGTCTGAAATCCTGTAAAGTTTTAATGTTAGGTTCATTCAGCCGTTTTATGGAACGTTTGCACATTTGGATCACTCAAAAAGATAAAAAAAAGACAGAGAATCTTTAAAATCTGTAAATTTCATTAAAAGTATTGCATTTTCTCTGAGTTCTGATCTTACATTTTCTAATACAATGTATTGATGTCACTACTCCCTCCATTTGCTGATGGGTCTTCCATGATGGGTACTCCTCCTGTTCCTCCTCAAAATCTGTCTTCAGTTGCCTTTGGTATTCTTGGACTAGCTCATCTCGGAGGACCATCTTTCTGATGTTTTTGTGGATGATCGTCTTCATTCTGGAGAGTCGTTGTTGGATGTCTGTGTTTGTTGTCTGGTTCTTGTTCTGATAGGTTGCTGTGGACTTGTTCTTAGGTCCACCAGCCAAGTGGGACTGGTGTCATGTGATGCGTCTTTCTCCCAAATGCTCTTCCACTATTGCTCAGTCTCAGCTCTGGGTGGGCCTGTCTTATAGCTGTTGCGCTCTTGCAGCTGAAAGCAAACCCTCGATGGGCCTTCGGGGAAGAGGCCATTTAATCTCTTGGCCTTTGCTACTCTGGTGTATTTTTTCAGCCCAGTGGCCAGAGCCGTCAACCACTGTTTAGCAGTTTCTAGACCCTCAGTTACAGACATCTTTTTTGTGTCTGTTATTCATCTAGGACCCATCTCTCATGACACATGTTCTGTATGTTAGTTAACTGATTAAGATCCTTCCAAAACTTCCCTAACTTTGTCTTCCAGCCTTCTTCTCAATGTATCCCTTTCTCTACATTTATTCTTGATTTCATACCTAAGAGCTTCTAATGATTAGTGTGGCAGAAAATGCAGAATCCAATAGCTCATATATGAGCTTACTTGTTTTAGTGGTAGTGAGGATGATCTGTGGTGCTGTTCTCTTTAAGCTTCAAGCATCTCCTCAGATGGTCCTTTGTGAGTGAGCTGGGGGACTTGGGACTAGCATAGTAGCGTTGCATGAATTCTACTGTATGTTCTCAGTCCTTGTACATGTATGTCTCATTCCAGTAGCCCAATACCTTGTCAAACTGAGCATTGTCTAAACCTTTATGGCTTTTACTTTTTAAATCTAAAACTCTAAATTCATCAGGTGGACTTGCTTTTAGGTAGTGGCATTCCATCAGGAGATATCTTACAGGTAATAAGAATGTGACAAAATGTAAAAATTATGAGCTGCACTAAAACACTGGCTGGGACTCACAAAGACAGAAAGATATCAGATGATAGCTTATGGCTTTACAGATTACCTGAATGATAATTTGGTCTCACTTAATGCAAAGGTTAAACTATATAGTGCTAATTAAAACTGTAGTTAAAGAGCTTGGATTGACATTTGAATGTTACTGTAAATGCTAAGAATGTCAGACCGTGGAGTTGCAGTGAAAGTAGGGCCCAAACGCGAGACTCTTACTGAAGGACAGTGGATTTATTGACAGGGGGTGGAAAACACACAACTATATACAAAATCCCGGCACTGTGGTCCCGTGGCGATTCTCCCTGAATCCCACACAGTGCAGATGTTCGTGAAAGGTGAAACAGTGGCGACTCCAAAAACTCCCACACCGTGACTTCCAAAACACACTCCGCTCCAGATTCCTAGTAACACAAATACATTCAGGTTAGCAGGGAATCTATGTTCTCAAAGGTTTATACCAAGTCCACGGCTGTACTGACGAGTTCTGACTCAAGGATCCAGCGTCGGCCTCAGCTCAGCTACAGTCTTAAATGCCGCTCCCTTGATGAGCGTAATCTGCTGCAGCTGGCAGAGGACGACGAGCGGCAGGTGTGGCTGTCTCTAGAGCATAAACACTTCCGGGTTCGCAGTCTCCTCAGCACACCAAAACCTCCGGAAGCTCACGCGGAGAAACATGGAGAAAAAGGAGAGAAAACCAAAACACCACACAGAAAATATAAACATAAGCATACACTAAAATACATGAGCCCTGGGTCCCTAGACCCAGGCCATGACAAAGAATGCATTGACTGCGTTACAGTTAACTCTGTTCCTTTTTGTTGTCATGCATTGCTGATTAACATAAAAGGCTTAATATTTCACTTGAAGTCTGTGGTTACATTCAGCTGTTTCTTTTTTTTCTCTTTTTTTTTTGACCTGAACTTCACACATCAGCGGTTATGAAAATATGTCAGCTGACGGGTGGTGACGTTCATTGTGGGAGCATTATGTCAGCCTCCACAGATGTGTATCTCTATTTTTTTTCTTTTCCCCCTCTTTTCTGGCTTTGAACAGCAATAGTGTTATCCAGAATATTACACAAAAGTTAAACAACTTTGTCTTTAAATGTCTATGCAGGCTACCTGCTACATTACCTTTTGCCTTTAAGCCAGGTTTGCCTTGTGGCAGAGGTGTTTCAACCTTCAGTGAGCTCAGTGGGCAAAAGGTAACAATACCTCACCGTGGAAAACTTTTCTTCGCAGAAAGATTCGACCTCAAGTGCAAGGTATATACATAAATGGCATATAAACGGACAGGAAAATAAACTTTTAAATAGTGAGAGCCATGATTTAATGGAAAAAATAGAAACTGCTAAGAAAAATGTTTTTTCTGACCTTTATTATGTTACATGTGATATTCAGCTGGCTGCAGTTCTCAAACTGATAAGTTTCATTTGTGCATAAAGGTGAATGAACCACACAAAGGAAGAAAAACCAGCTCCAACCATAGCATAGAACATTTCAGATGGAGTAACCCTGTCCAACCAACAACAGACTGTGACCGTAAAGAACAGTGACCACAAATTCAACACGAGCAGCAACATAACTCTGAAAGTATCTCCCGATTGGAGTGGACACAGCGATTGTGTGCTGAACTTTTGAAAGATGGGAGAGAGGAAGGAGATGATGCGTTTGTGTTTACCAGATGAGAAGGAGAAGAAAGGAGGAGGAAGAAGAGAGAGGTATGCATGAGTCATTTTATGGTATTGTGTTTATGTGTGACACTGCATCCTAGCATGTCAAACTGTTTCTGGTAAGTGAACATGCACAGATAGTTCCTCCTGCTCATGAAGTTTGCAGCTGAAATTCCAGGAGACTGTTTCCAAATTATGTTTACCGACAGAAAGTTAAAGAGTAAAATAATGGGACAGAGTTTCGAATGACAGCCAGCCGATGGTTCTTTAGTCACTGATACAAATAGGAAGTTCCTCTGGGTATCCGGTTCTATAGCGAGGTGTCAGCTTCCTTGAAAGTTCCTAGCAGTGCATGAGGTTCAAATACTCACTGACTCAAAGTGATGTCATTCATTCACCACAGTCTTACCAAAGGGTTACTTAGGTATAAGCTATAATTTGATGTCCAATTTAACCCGCGAAAGCACACTGCTGTCTTTTCGTTGTGTTAATGACTTTCTTTTTCTGATTTTCCTTTTCCCCACCCCCCGACAAAACCCACTGCACAGTGCAGCACATAAAGTTTTATGACTACTGCATTTTAATTTTGTGTTCATCTTCCACAAAACAACCAGAGTCATTGAGCAGTCTTCAAAACACAGTACAATAAAAGTAACATATTTTTTAAGTTTATATTGTTTACCCAATTGTACATATTTTTTTAACAAATGTCCTTCTGCACAGGTCCGGAGACATTGAGCCGTACAGCAACTTCATAAAGAAAGAAATTTTACTTTATTTAACTGAACGAAATAAAAAGACTCTAAACTGAATATTAATAATACAAATATGTTAACAGAAAAAAAAAAAATTTCAGGAGGTTCTTGTAGGACTGCAATAGTGTCATCACCCTTTTTATAACCTTGAGAAGATTAGTTTGGCATATTGTCCACAAGGTGGCGTTATTTCTCGGGATTTTTTTTTACATGCACTATTATCAGTCTAGAAGTAATGTGTGTGACAAACATAGCGCTGATCAGAATCAGCTGGTTTAAAATCCGTTAATATATTTTAAGTAAACTCGTGCAGTCTATAAATCAGCTGAAATAGTTGAAAAAATATATTTTTTTGATCATTCATTTAGCATTTTGTAGTTTTGATGTGAATATTTTCTCATAAACTGCAGTGATCATTAACTTTTGTGTGTGTGTGTGTGTGTGTGTATGTAAGTAAAATAAAACAGTCAACAATAATTCGCCAATTTCACTTCCCTTTTCTTTATGCACTGCAAGTCTTTCGTGTAATTTTTATGTTGTCGCATCAGTAAGTGCCAGTAAAAACAGAGAAACTGAGCTGAGTCATCTCTGGATAAGCATCACAGACTGGTACACAGTTCAACAGTGTCAGCAGCTTTCTTTAAATCAACATAAGTATATTTTTACTCTGACTTTGATGCTCAGTTATTTAAAGCGGTGCTTTTCCGTCATGTTCTGCAGAGCTAGTGAATGCTGTGCAAAGATCAGGCTTTCAGTCACTCAAGTAAATCATTCAGGAAGCTAAGATGTCTCTACAGAAACATGAGTGGCAGCAAATAGAACAGAGATGAATACGTGTAATGGCCATATTTGTCTTGGCTCAGTCGTGAAGGTTTTCCTCAAGCAGGAAGTTGTTTTTTTACTCCCTCAGGATGTTAATTCATCAGTCTGGAAAAACCTGACCCGGCACAGCCATGACCAATGTTCCCTCTAATTTTTCATGTGTCTGAGCGAACACACAAACTTCCTGAGTGGTCCCTTGGACCACTGTGAGCAACAGCAGACGTGTGCGCTGTGGTCACGCCAGCATCGAATCCATCCAAGTTACATGGTTTGTTAAAATAATCAAATTACAGCATTTACATTTATGTTAGACGACTTTTAATTAACTGCTTTAGCCCACTTACAATGAAAATTTTAAAAAAATCTTGTTCATGACCTGTGTAGTATGTTAACACAATTGGAAGTAAAAAATAAGCAGTCGCCTCATTGTTCTGACACACACAACAAAACTATTGACTACACTACACACTAACTACACAAGATTTGCACTAAACGTTGCAAATCTCTCCTAAAACTTCCCCCTTCCTAAACAACTAAATGCCATGTTGCCATATCATGTTTTGATTGGTCCACATGGTGCATTTTTCCACCAATAGGAAAGGCTGCGAGGGTTGGGAGGGGGGCTGTTTTTGCTCACAGGCTTTTGAGCGTTTTCCTTATAAAACGCTGTTTTTACCCTTTCTTCCCGCAGTAAATATAAACAACTATAGAAAAAAAACAAACAAACATTGCATTTTTTTTTTTAATCGTAACTCTGGTTTTTCGTGGCCGATCAACACAATTTAAGAACTGCTATAAAGTCCACACTTTTTCCGTCAGTTGTTCCGTCTGTCCTGCTCACATCTCCAATGGTTGTACACGTTGTCATTAACGTGGCTTCACTCCACATCATCTTTGCTAGCTAAAACACAGGTGTCAGCACATAAGGACGCTGTCATAGCCTGTCAGCCACGTTGATTAGCTGCGTATATAGGAATGTAAATCGCATTATTGGCTGGACTATGGGATAAGGTGGCATCGTTCTAGTCCCATACGGGAGCAGCCAGTCACTCACTGACTAACACTGCAAAACAGAATTGTTAAAGTATTTATTTTAATTTCAATTCAGGTTAGATTTTTTTGTGTGTGTGTGTGTGTGTGTGCGCAACGCAGTTCTTCTGTGCGCAGAGACCGTGCCAGCAGTGCGCAATTGCGCACGCACGCAGCTTAGAGGGAACATTGGCCATGACCCCTTGAGTGCAGGGTCCTCTGCAGACGCAGAAATGAGATACTTGTAAAGGAGTAGCATCATTTAAAAAAGGAAAGGTTGCTTTTGATTTTTGAGACATTTGAAAATTGAAAACAGTTTATAAAGAATGTGATAATATTGAGATTTCCTTGATGTCCTCAGGATGTACTTGAAATCACTTGCCTGTGTGAATGCATGCATGGGTGTTACAGTGGTGGGTGTGGTTTCAGGAAGCCCAGTGTTACCTGTTCTCCATCTTCAGTCAGTGCAGCCCTTAAACCTAGCTCCCAACCACCACTCCTTGTTGTTGTTTTTCTATGCATGCAGAGACTTGTTGGAAAGCCTGCTAAATAGTTACCTTTATACACGCTTGACCCACCCTCACTCTGCTTGCTTTTGCTTTACTATTTACTCAGTCTGAAGCTTCCAGTACTGGAGCTCAGCCCTGGTAAAAGAGTTGTTCTCATGACTGTTTAGTACTCTACCCAAGTGCCACTCAGCCTGTGTACCTGCTTCGAGAAACACCTGAAAACACTGAAAACACTTTTACCTGCAACAGTCATCTTGAGGTTTCATTTTGTTAAATGTGTTACACTTTTCAACTTTCACCCACATTTGAGTCTTCAGGGTAACTTTGACACATCTGACCTTTTCAGACTCGGTCAGTGTGACGCTGAGGATCAGTTTATTGTTCAGGATCAGAAGAAGCGCCAGCCTGCTTTTTCAGTCATATGCATCTTGCATTAATATATCAGAGGGGGTTAAAAATACTGTAAATTAGGGAAGTGGTCATAATTTGTCTTTTTTTTAATAATGTGGTAAGCTGTGTTTCTCCAAAGGAGGACCCAGCTAAAGTCAATCATGTGTGTTTGTGTTGCAGGATCGTTTTAGCTGACGGGCAGGCAGACTTTGAAATAAAATGCTATTTTCCCCTCATATTGTTAGTAACAGGGGATGAGGTAATCTATGGTTTACATTATTTCATGAGGTCTGCAGCTGTTTGTGTGCATGTGTGATTTTTTTTTTATTGCCTTGTCTAGTCAAATATAGTTCCCTCTTCAGAAAAGGGCACATGCTAAAATTGAACTTCTCTGTCTTTTTTTGTTTTTTAAAACGTAGATCCTGTCACACGTTCTCACTGACAGTGCACAGATGTTCATGATGGCATTTCCTGTATATAACCCTGAGCTGGACTGATGCACCTAAATGTAGGCTTGCTCTTGGTCAGACCCTCAGGCTGGGATTAGTTGTTTCTTGATGCACACTTTTCTTTACTGTTAAGTGAAACACATTTTTTAAAAATTGACTTTTTAGATATTTTACATGCATATGCAACTTGTGATAGATCAGTCATTTATAGCTGCACTTTTAAATGTGGCTTACTTAGAATTTTGATGAAAAGTGGAAGTAGATCAGACTTGTCTGCACAATAACAGTAATTTCTTTTCTTACACCTGAAGTGAGGAGGATGTTAGAAATCCTTTGTTTTTCCCCTTGTCTGGCTTTCCCCTGCTGCTTTGGTTTAATATTCCCTTTCTAACCAACATAGAGGAACTGTGAGGTCAAGAATGTGAAAGCCCTTCCTTCTGTGCGGTGAGAGTTGCAAAAACAGAAGACATTAACAATCATTAAAAGTGATTGTCTCAGCGTAATTAACGGAAACGTGTCAGCTATCCTGATTGGAGGAACAAACTCAGCATCTTACTGCACGTGACAACCTCTACGTTCTCTCATGTTCATGCAAATTACCCGTAACTTTAAAATTACTCAGTTGTCAAAAGGTCATTTATCAAACCTGCGAGGCTGGAAAGGTCATTTAGTAAGAAGCTGGGCTTCTGCTTTCTACATAGATGAAAGTGAAAGTTAAAGGAAGCTTAAAGATGTCTACATAACCAAGAGAAACTGCTGCAACATGAAATGCATCAGTAGCTTTATCTCTACTGAAGGCTCATTGCAGTCATTATTTAACATAAACACTGGACGTCTTTACTGCTTCAAAGTGGGTGAAATCAAATAAAGCTGTTGCTTTGCAGCTGAGAGCCAGTGTGTGACTATCTGTAGCTGGTGTGACGAGATAAGTCAGAAAACCAGAGAAGTATCCTCTGCAAGTAAGATTCCTAAGTAATACTGCTTCTAATGATAATCACACAGTTCCTGCCTGTGCTCCCACTGCCGTATTGCAGAAGTTTGGTATCATAGGTTCTTCCCTGTTTTCCTCCACAATAAGTCCCTGATTTCAAAATCTCTGCACTCTATTCTGTGTCATAAATCAGAAGTATGAGTGCAATCTCATCTGTATAATCCTAATGACTCATAAAGCAGTCATGGAATAGTTTCCTGGAATCTTCAGAATGAAACTGATCATTTATCTCAAGCTCACTCTGCAGTACCAAGACATTTTTTAAATATGTTTGTTATCTGTATGAGGCTCTTTGGTGGTTTCAATCCCTGCCGTACCTGGTATTCACCTATACTGGAGGAACCCCTGCCCTGTGAATAGCAGCCAGGTTCTTTCCTGTCATGTGACAATGTTTAAGAAACTTCCCTCTATCCTCGGTTGTTTTGCAAACAAGATGTCAGAAGGAGACGTTGATAGTTTGTTTTATGGGTAATGTGCCGGAGGCTCATTAGGAAGATGGAAACAATCTGAAGTGCGTTCCTGCTGATGTATCACTGAAAACTTCTGCAAAGATCTATGTACAAAAAATCTAAGAGTCATTGTTTCAATTTGCAGTAAGAAGGAACTCTGTTTAACATTTCCTTAAGATAAAACCACATCACAATAGTTTCAGGATTACACAAGTGCATTGTCCTCAGGGTGTGACTTACTGCACTGTGGTAAATTGGGTAATACCAAGTAACACCGAACGTCATAAAAGACCTCATAAAAGTAAAGAAAACAGGAATGTGTTATTTTTCTTTTGTTGAAGTGACACGTGATTTATAAAGCAATACAACCTTTGCAGCACAAACATGTTTGGCATAATGCTGAGGCTGAAGTGGAGCTCATTAAGACTTAACACAAGGCTGGCTTGAAGCATCCTTTGACAGAGTGCAAAAACTGTTTTTGTTGATTATTTTCTGTTTATCAAAAAGCCAGAAATAAAATATGCTGCTAAAATCCTGTTTTATGCTTTTTCTTTTGTTCCACGGTACCTTACTTACCTACTGCCCCCTCATCTGGACAAACTTCCCCAGCACAGGTTTGGACGTCAGTTGAAAGCATATTTGCAAAAAACACACGAATACTTACCATCAGCCGTCAGTAACACATAACAACAAAACTACAAATGGTTTGGGGACTTCTGCTTTTTGGGGTTTTCTTTTTTTCTTTTGACCATTTGAGATTACTGGAGATGTTGTAAACAGAGAAGAGAAAAGTGGTAAGCCGACAAATACATGACTACCTTACAGTAGTCATGTAAGTGCGAGTCACTGCCTTTTTAAGTGAAGTTAAAATATCTGAGGCTTGATTCAGCAAGAATTCGGCGCTAAACAGCCATCCCACTAGAAACTCTTTTTTTTTAACAATTATGTCTTTGCCAGTATGTTACTGACATCATTTCTGAGTGTGTCAGAGGAACTGGAATCCAAATGTGTGATGACGGCTTTATCTGTGGTACTCAAAACCTCAAGTACTGTTTTGCTTTCTTACACACACACACACACACACACACACACACACACACACACACACACACACACACACACACACGACTTCATGTTGAGTTTGCTCTTTGGTTTCATATCTTAGTGAGGATATCTAACTGACACAATGCTTTCCCTAGCTGCTTACCCTAACCCTAAACATCAAAAATGAATGTCTAATCCTAACCCTTAGCCTAAACCTAACCACAACCGAATTGCCAACCTGTCAGTAAAACCACATTTTGAGTCTCAAAAATGCCTTCAAACTCACAGGGACAGGTGTTTTGTCCCCATAAGGGCTGGTGGTCCTCACAGGTACAGTAACATTCAAATCTTTGGTCCACACAAACATATATGAACATTGTACACACACACACACACACACACACACACACACACAATATACATACATATAGGACATTGTTCTTTTTTTTGTATCTGTTGATCTGTTGAGCTGGACCAGTGTCTGTTATAAAACTATTGACAGCCTTTGACAATCAAGCAGTTCTGGCAAAGTTCTGGCAAAGATTGTTCAAATAATAGAATACATATTAAATGAGGTAAAATATTAACTCAGTTGAGGATTTCACTCGGATAGTCCAGGCTTATTGTGGCTTTAAAAGGACGAGGGAGGGAGTCTTCAGCTATCAGGCTGGGCTGGGTTACACTTTTACAAGACACCTGAGGTGAACCTTTGTAGAGCCTGTGATGTGTCAAAGGACAGCTAACAGAGAGATAATGTGGACAAAATAAAATCAATTCATATAACTGAAGTTATTAGCCAAGTTTATTTTGTGGAGTCCAGTGCATACACAGTGAATCACTGATATCCTGCCACTTTAAGAGTAAAAGAAAAATAATTTAATGGTTCCAGTATGATCTGTGTAACACTGATAGAACTCTTTTTAATGGGATGTTTTGGAAACATCAGATAAGCCCAACCATCCCGAAGAGGGTATGACTGAGGGGACAGAGAATAGTCTTAACAGGGTTAACAGCGCTCCAAAATGTCGCTTGTTTTGCAAAATATTAAACTGCTGACCTCTGTATATTTTATTTGATTTATATATATATATATACACACACACACACACACACACACACACACGTATATATACATATTTAGTATGCATATTATATTTATTCTTATAATTTTCAAATTCCCATCCTTATATTTTGCTTGTTCTTATGTTGTTGCATTTTGCACACCTGTGTTGCGTGTGAAGCTCGCACACAAGAATTTCACTGGCATGTGCTGTACCAGTGTACCTGAACATGTGATGTGACAATAGAAGTGATTTGATTTGATTTAAATTACATTATTTATGTCGAGTGTAAAAATATAACATGCAGGCAATTGACATTTAGAATATATCTGCATAATTTAGCCTGTCAAGACACATAGCCTATATTTTGCATCCGAAATCTGAATTGTAGACTGTTATGGATGATGATGATGATGATGATGAAATTTGTGCATGAAATCCTTGGATCCTTGTTTTGTCCTGCTTGTTCTTGCTGTAGATGACTGTCCCCCTCTATGTCACGGACACTTGGTTTTGTTTTAAGGTTTGTGTTTCTTTTTGTGATTCTTCTGTTATTGTGCTTTGAGTTGCTATTTTTTTTCTTGCAGATATTCACGGTTGGTTTCTTTGCGTATATCCTCGGGCTATCCCTAGTTTTAGTTTTGCTGTCTATTTTAGTTCTCGGTTATAGTTTGCATATATTCCCTGACTCTGTTTGTTCTGGCTCCCCCATGTTTCCTGTATCTTGCTATCTTTGTAAAATGTTATTTGTTTCCTGTTTTATTTTGGTAGCATTTGTCTCACATGTTTAGTAATCAGTTGTATTTCCCCTAGTCTTTTTTCCATGATTGTTGATACCTGTGTGTTCTCCATAGTTGTATTCATTTCCCCTAAGTGGCTCTTGCTTAAAAGACGGCCTCTAATCTGTTTTGTTGGTGGATTAGTCATCTGTCATGGTGTGTTGCCAGTAAGTTTTTTGATCACATGACTCTTCTGGATTCCACGGCTTTAGCTTCCTGTTGGACTATGTTATCTTCAAAACCTTCACTTAAGTTTTCCTTTAAATCTGTCTGTTGAAGACTGCATTTGGGGGTCCTCCTCCTCATTTCATGACACCCTGATTCTGGTTGTTCTTCCTGTTAAATGGGAGCCCTTCCTTCCTACTCTCGCCATATGCTTGCTCATCGAGGATCATCAGATTATTGAATTAAATTAAATTAAATTTTATTTATATAGCGCCAAATCACAACAGTCACCTCAAGGCACTTAAGGAGTTCTCTTTCTAATATTTCTGTATATCTTCTCACTCATGGTAATCTTGAGAGCTTAAAAAATGCAACTGGATGTCTTTAGGTTTTTGAAGATGTGTTATCTCCTTTTCAAGAAGCTTCTTCAGTTCTACAACAACTGGTGGAGAGTCACAGTTTATTAAACCCCCGGTGTGGGCTGTCTTGAGGGTCATCAACCCACTAGTCATCATATGACTCTTCAGATGAGCCAAGATGTAAAAAAGGTGTGGGTCATTCCTGTCATTGGGGCAGATAGTCTTATGTTGGACAAAGCCTTAAAAAATGGGGTTTTCAGTATCAGGATACACGTTTTTGCTTTTCTGTGATTTCTTTTGCCAACATGATGACTGCTACCTGCTTAGTCCTGCAGAAACAAGTACAAAATTATCAGAGGCCCAAGATAAGGAAGAGTGGATGAAAAATAATGTGCCAAAGAGATCTCCAAAAATTTCCAAGGCGAGACTTATCAAAGGTCAAACGTTGTTCTCCAGAGTCCTTTATGCTGATCATAGACATAGTCCCTTTATTGCACAATGATTTACAGTTTGCCAGCTTCTGTTAACGATTTGTTTATTATAAACATTCATAAAAAATGGAGCCCATAGTCTAGAACAGGGGTGGGCAACTCCAGGCCTCAAGTGCCGGAGTCCTGCAGGTTTTAGATCTCACCCTGGGTCAACACACCTGAATCAAATGATTAGTTTATTACCAGCCCTCTGGAGAACTTCAAGACATGTTGAGGAGGTCGTTTAGCAATTTGGATCAGCTATGTTGGATCAAGGACACAACTAAAACCTGCAGGACACCGGCACTCGAGGCCTGGAGTTGCCCACCCCTGGTCTAGGAGGTCTTCCAGAAGGATTTCCAGCTTAGTTTAATAATGACTTTTGGAAACCCCTCTTTGACGTGAGAACAAAGACGAGCAAACTGGTCACGGAGCCTATCACAGCTGTCTTAGGGCAACAGGTAACCAGTCTGTTGTATGGCTAACACATAGAGACAGACAACCATTTATACCTATGGGCAATTTAGAATCGACAATGAACCTAACAGCACTAACTGCATGTCTTTGGGAGGAAGCCAGAGTACCCAGAGAGAAACATGGGAAGAACATGAAAACTCCACACAGAGAGAGCCTGGCTTGATTGTGGACTTGAACTCAACCGTGCTAATCAATGTGCCAAAATGCTGCCTGAAAAAATATGATTATATTGGCAAATTAATGGGAAGAAATGGAATATCAAACAGAATGAATGCAATGAAAATGTGTCAATTAATGTACATTTATTTGCATTAATCAAGTATTTCTTCAAAAAAGTTTTAGGCACACCGTGTATTTGACTTAATTTTTTTTCATATCTTGCAAAAATATATCAAACCACCAATCAGTGCCTCATTTATGAGAAGCTTATAAGCTGAAATACAACCAGAAACCTATATCATGCGTTTGTCTTACCTCAAAGGCTTTCATATGGGTCCGCACTCAGTCAGGGAATCCCCCGTTAAAGTTTCATTTTGAGCAGCATAAATAGCCAGTACAGGGACAAAACGAAAGTGTTGACAACACAGCAGTGAAGCAAAGATGATGTTCCTCCTCCTGATCGTTTTTTGTTTATTCAAAGGTAAGTCTCTCTAAACGCAGCTCCTTTATATTATTATTTGCTATTATTATATTAATCATAATAATATGATATACAGTTTTACAACCCTGCCTTTTTATGGTTTTATGATCCAGATCACGTTAATTTTACTTTTAATATGCAGAGGGAAATGTATTATTATGTATTATATCATTTAAAGAGTTGTACCTGGATTTTAAAGTAAAAATGCAAAAACAAAAAAACAGTGCGAGTTGTAATTTGGTGAAATTTACAGTTTATATAATAGATTAACTGTCAGGTCTGTTCCTTTTTACTGTGCTGCATTACTGAGTAGCATAAAAGCTTTTTTTCCTATCGAGTCTGCACTTACTTACATTCAGCTTCCATTATTTCAGCCTCGGCTTCACTCAGTCTACATGGAGACACAACAGCTGAGTACGGCAGTGATGCGCACTACAGGTGCGCGCTGTCAAACTCCACAGGTGCGCTTGTTTGTTTTTTAAATTATTATTATTATGAATTCTATTATTCAGTTGTTGTCCTCGCCCAGATCCTAATCTCTGAGCTGCTGATGTTATCCAGAACATTAGTTAAATATTAACACACTCTATGCAGGGTGCTTACTGGATTACCTTTTGGCTTTTACCGGCAGGTGTGCTGCAGGTTACTTGGCAAAGGTTCGTCCAGGGGACAGTGGAGAACATGGCAACATACAGCGAGCGCTTTGGAATAGACGTAAACACGCCCTACCGTGGAAAAGTGCTCGTTACGAAAGAGTCTTTCAGCCCTTCGGCGATCAAACTGACGAATCTCACATGGGAGGATGAGAGTTGTTTAGTCTGCGCCTTTAACATCTTTCCAGGCGGCTCGAAAAGAAGTCAGATTTGCCTCAAAGTGCAAGGTAGATTGCTGCAAACCCATTCATATGAACTGACATTATAAGTAACCTCTGAAATTGAGAGAGCCGTTATATTAAGAAAAAATAGAGCCAGCTTTTTTTCTTTTTCTTTTTTGTTAAAGAGAGGAAAAAATCCTGACCTTTATTATTACTGTTACTGGTGACATTAAGCTGGCTGCAGTTCTCAAACTGATCAATATTTCATTTGTCCGTAAAGGGATATCAAAGGTGAACACAATGCACCACGCAAAGCAAGATGGAGAAGTTGTGTTTAGCTGCTCCGCCACAGGCAAACCAGCTCCCACCATAGAGTGGAACCTTTCAGATGGAGCCACAATCGCAGAAGAACCACCGACAGTGACAGTAAAAAACAGCGACCACACGTTCAACACCAGCAGCAACATAACTGTGAAAGTACCTCCCGGCTGGAGTGGACACGCGGCGTGTGTGCTGAACCGTGGAAAAATTGGAGAGAGGGAAGAGAGGATCGCTTTCTCCCCCTCTGCATCGGCGGACGGGGATGACCAGAGAGGTATGCACGAGTCATTTTATGTAACCGCATTTATGTATAACACTGGCGTAATGCTTGGAAACAAAATATTCCTAATAAATGAACACGCGCTGGGAGATCATTCTAATCAGCTAATTCAAGCGTAGGTGGAGTTTACAGGGAAAAAGACTTCCATGAAACTATTACTAAATATCTAACTATCGGGAAGTGAAGAGTGAAATTATGAGACAGAGTTTTGAGTGACACCTTGGCTGTGGTGTTTAGAAAATGATGCAGGTAGGAAGTCCCTGTGGTGATCTGGTCCCAGCTTCCTGGAACGTTCCCAGCAGAGTGCGCACTGACTGAAAGTGATGTCACTCCTCCACCACAGCCTGACCAGAGTGTGATATTTGGATGCAAATCTTGCTTAAACAGGTTTTGTGTTCAATTTGGTGCTAATCAAACTAAAACATAGACTACTGTTTGTGATTAAGAGCTAACAGGAAAATTCAGACTCACTAAACTGCGTCATTTTTGTTTGTTTGTTTTTGACCGCAAGGTACCTTTTTTCACTTATCAGGAACGCAGGAATTCCCTGAAATTCCAAGTCATGTTAAATCCATTTCCTGATGACTTGGGACAAACTGTGTGACAATGAAGCAGTCAAGGAGTGTCGCACTAGAAAGATAACAAACAAAAGTGACTAAGAGCAGACTGAGTGAATGCTATGCTGTGAGTCAGCTGATGCTTTCAGTACGGCGATGACGCCAGTTTCGCTCCTGGCGAGTTAAAAAAAAAAAACCCACGTCACGATACAGTGAGCGGTGCTGCTGAGCTGTAGCTCTCTGGGGAGGTCATCTGACGGATGATGGACATTAGTTGTTTGGCTTTAACAGTAAATGTGTGACCATGTAAATCCCCCCCCCCCCCCCCCCTTCCCTCTTTCAGAGAAGCGTCAGTCATTTTGTTTCTGGAACAAACTAACCAGGTGCTCTTTCTCTCCCGGGACAGGACCGTCTCCGTCAGCGATCGCACTGATCTGCATTGCTATAATTGTTTGCTGTATAGCTGTTGCAGTGTATGTGATTAAAAGGTGAGTTTTTAGTGCTGTTTTATAGCATCTTAGGCAGTTACTTAACAGATGAGTCAGCTGATAAACTGTTTTCTTTTTATTTTCTCTTTCTTTCTAGGAGTTCTAGGAAACACAACCAGAGAGAAGGATCATGTTCCATGCATGCATAACCAATGTTAGACTTTCTAGCTGCCTTTTGCGATGCAAGCATTACAAACACCTTTGTGAATTAAGGTCAAGCATTGGCAGGTAGCTTCAAACTTTCACATGCGTGGACCTGTCCATTGACATTTCTTATGAACTGCGCTACTCAGCACTTTAATGTCATGGAGCTTTGAGCAAAACATGTTTCATCCGACTCTGAATGTAAAAAAATTAAAATACACAAATATCATGGAGAAGAAGCGGTGCAAAGCCACAAGGATCTGATAGGAATATAGCTTTCGTTTTTTCTGAATTGCATGCAGAACATTTAAGCAGTAAACCGGAGTGTTTTTCAACACACACGCGCGCGTGTGTGTGCGGAGGGGGGGTCACTGGAAGTAAGGAAATACCCTGTAGGCGGTATTACACTGGGGCTGTGCTGCTATCTAGTGGTCCTATCAGGGAATACAGGGAAGCACATGCAGACGGATGCAGGGTCCACATGGCTCACATGAGGCAACTCAAGGAAACGTTCCTAGCAAATCTGAACAAATACCTCAACAAAATAATTTCTATGTTTAAATGTTATTCACTGCGCCCATGTAGTAAATGTGTACTTTTAGTTTGGCACTTTTCTGGCAGTTTGCACTCCAGTGTTTGTACTATTATTAAATATTATTTTAAGTAATACAGTGCAGTCAGTATGCAAATGTGCTGGCATTTATCTTAAATACATTTAATTTACATTTAAGCTACATGCCAGCTTTAGCTGTGGTAAAATGAATGTGAGTTAGTCCCAGTCTTTATTATGTGTTATTAACCTGTGGTGTGGTTATCCTAAATGTTTGCACTGATGTATCTTTAATAATTTATTTTCAAATATTATTTATTGTTGAACTAATTAAATGTGTCTAAACCGTGTGTCTGATTTCATTTGTACAATATTTCTTTCATTTTTCTTCTTTTTTTTGCTTGAAAGGGCTCTGGTTGGGCTGAAAATATACTGTAATTTATGACATACAGCTTCTTTGGGATCCTTGTGATAAACCTACAATTTGCAAACCAAAACAAGGATTTTTCTTTTTCTTTACTTACCTGTCATAAAGACTTTCAGTCCAGGTCAAGCATAATTTGTTGAAACACATACAGATCTAGAAAGGAAACATGTTTGTGTTAACACCATTAACACAAAAACTGATCATTATGATTAGGAGAAGTAATTGTAGTAGCCGTAGTAATAATGGTAGTAGTGGCAGAATCCTCCCTTAGTTACGCTGCAATAGCTCTAGGCTGCTGGGGGCTTCCCATGATGCACTGAATGTTTCTTCTTTTCCCCTATTTATGTGTTTATACACCTCTCTGCATTTAATCATTAGTTATTATTAATCCCTGGCTCTCTTGCACAGCGTGTCTTTTGTCCTGTCTCCCTCATCTCCCAACCGGTCACAGCAGGTGGCTGTCCCTCCCTGAGCCTGGTTCTGCCAGCAGTTCCTGTTAAAAGGGAGTTTTTATTTCTCACTGTTGCCAAGTACTTGGTCAAAGGGGCCATATGAATGTTGGGTTTTTTCTTTAAACTGAGTTGAGTAATAGTAGAAGTATTTAGTCAATCATATAGTACTTTGGGTGGACTATACCACTAAAAAGGAAGGGGAAAACCAGACTGACACATATTTTAAACTGGGAATAAGACTGTGCTTGTTAAATATAGCCTTTGTTTATTATATAATAATATTCACATATTATCTTTTTGTCTTAGGGTTTTTACTCAGTTGTTAGTTTATGTGTTTCCATGGCTGACCTGATGAACAATTTACCTGAAACTGAGTTCAGTACAATTTGAATTTTTGGCGGCACAGTATGAAACTATGATGCTACATCATGGAGTTACACATTATGTTAATTCTGTTTTTATATTTTGGAGTCCTTGACAAATATGAGAAGTTGTATCTTAATAAAACAAATGTATATATGACGATATGGGAGTTAGGTATTTTAGTTATGGGAAAGTTTTCATTTTTTAGTGATGATCATCATGGTGAACTGGCATGTTAGAGAGTTTAATGGTGCAACCTTGTACAGTATAAACATATATTTTCTCACTTCGTGTGGTGTAATTTGTTTAAATAGGCCTCACTCAAGGAATAGCCTGCATTAGCAGGTTAATTTTTAATTGTTAATTTCTAATGCGATTTAACCATAGTAGTAAACTTGAATGTATTACTCCGATTGGTGGTGATATATCAATAATGCGCGAATGTAGCAACAGCAAGTTCATTGTGGGAATAAACGCATTCTACCAAGAGTAGCAAAAATTAGCAGATCAAAAACAAGCAAAGCTAATGGTAGAAGAACAGAAGAGAAGGACAGAAATACTATAGTGAAGGTGCAACTTTTACACATGCGTTTTCTCTCCAGAAATGAGACATGTCAATGAGAGGAAGCAGTTTTGTTGAGCACCAGAAATATGTGGGGTACATATTGAGATGACAGGAGTGACTACAACAACGCTACCACCTGATATAAGTCTTGTGTCTGTCTCAAGGCAGCATCTGACCTCTGTATAAGCTCTTTCCCTCATGCGCACCATCACTGTGTTGTTTTACTATTTCACTGTTTAGAGATTCCCAAATGATCCTTCAAAGATCTGCAGGTTTTTGTCTCTATGGAACCTGAGCAAATTCTTGCAACAGTGTCAAGGTCCTTGCTAAAAAGTCCTCCTGCCAGGGCATGCGTTACCTGCATGGGAGGAGCATGACTCCCCCAGGGGCCAATAGCCAATCAGAGTGCACACCCGTTCTCTCCTTGCTGTGTCTCCCTGCAGGCAAGTTATGGACTTGGATTGAATCAGACTAAGGCGGGTGTTGTGCCAAAACGTGATTGTCTTCCAAAAACTGATTTCCGGTATTTGCCAATTTTTAAGTGGACAAAAGGGAGCTGATTGATTATAATGTAAGTACAATAACACAGTTACAAAGATACTTGAGAAACAAGTAAATCTTTAATTTTGTATATAACCCCTTTGTAATACCTGTTCACCAAAGTCAATTTAGCAACATGTGTAACGATATTACACATAAAAAACACACAGAAACATTGAAAATCAGTTTTTTGCACAACACGTGCAAGTGTGCCTTCATAGACCCAGTAAGTCACATTGGGAAAGTATTTCTGTTGCTGTTATGTATCAATGTAAACAGCTGTTATTATTGCCTTGTGTGTTAGCAGCTATGCTGTAGGTAAGTAAGTTGTCGCCTGGCTCCACAGGATGTTCCTTATTTATAAGTTGTTTCAGTTGTTGCCGAGAGTTAATGTTCACAAAGATTTTACCTGATGGAGTTACTAAGTTAGCATACGAGTTTGTTCTTGTTTATAAAGCCTGCGTAAACCTGGCAGCCTTTGAGTGAGTAATTGTGTCCACTAGAGGGTGGTGTTGACTCATAAATGAGGGAATTGGCTTAACCCTGGAGGACCCATGGGGTCAAATTTGACCCCATGGTTTCCCTAGAAAACAAATGGGGTCAGCTCTGACCCCATGGGTTCTCCAGGGTTAAATTGATTATGATTCTGTGTTTATGCCATCCTGTTATGTTGTTATGATAAGCTCTTTTTGTAGCTCTTTTTCTGGTTCTGTTCATTTGTAATCTGGTATGGTGTTCTCTGTAATACTGAAGTGTGAGAAATGCTAAACATTATATTATTTTTTATTTGTATTAATTTCAGACACACATCCTTACTTGCCAACGAGAGTGTGTTTGATGTGGGCTTGTGGTAAATAAAGTTCTTCCACTCTGACATCATTCCCCGTCTCTGACCGGACGTTATTACCAGCGAAGGGTACAGAATCACGTTTCAGAGATAGTGGTCCAGGGCGTCCGCTATAACAGTCTTCCTTGAGCTCTGTCACCACTGCCTGGTTAAAAAATTCAATGACTCAATCAATCTGTTGCTGCTTCATAGGTTTTCAGGTTAATATTTCCTTCTCGACTGTTTTTTTTCTTTAAGGAATCAGGATTTCAGTCATGTTGATCATCAGCTGCTCTCATCTCTGTCGAGCTTAGGAAGAAATCTCAGGATAAGTACTTCTCTTAAAATTGCTTATGTACCTTTTTTTATCAGCTAATTCAGATGATAAAAGTTTGCGATGATCACTCTTTATCATCCTTTGATTTACAATTATAAAGTGAAATCATTCCTTTTGAGTCTCTGATAAGTTGTGACATTGTGAAATTTTTTAAACTTATTTCTGGAGCTTCTTTTATTATTCTATTTCCTTTCTAATCTGGTATGAATTGCAAATATCAGGCAAACTCTTGATTGTGCAATATCAACAGTGTACCGCTACATTATTTTATTTTATTTTATTTTATTTTATTTTATTTTATTTTATTTTATTTTATTTTATTTTATTTTATTTTATTTTAACAATTCGGGACACTTTCTGTCAGTTGAAAATCAGCTCTAAAAGCAGACAGCTTTTAGATATTAGCTTGTTACTGTTGTTACTTGAAAATGTTTTTTCAGTTTTTACATCATGGGTGAGGGAACTAAAAAAGCGGCAGTTCCTTTACTTTAATTAATATTTTGAAGAAGTTGAGTTCAGTAGTTGAATTATATTCAAGGCTTTATTCAACAATACTGTGTAACACACGTGTGTTAGGCAGGTTGTATAGAAAAACGTGGTCAGATTCATGCTTGATTGGCAGGTGACACCTGGTTGCACTTTCTGTTAGCATTCAGCTTTGTGTTCTGTAACTACAGGGGTTCAACAAACAATTGCAACGCATCACACTGATGTCTTCGGAAGTTTATTTTTCTCTCTCTCTTATTTTCTTCAGGCATTGTGAAAACTGAAGAAAACACAAAGTTTACAACGCAAATATCTCTGACCATATCAAAGTCTCTCATCTTAGTTTCCATAAACAGTCTTGAGCTAAAAAAATGCAATATAATGGATATCACTAAGGACCCCAAAGTGCTTTACATATCCAGTCATCCACCCATTCACACACTGGTGATGGCAACTACATTGCAGCCACAGCCACCCTGGGGCACAATGACAGAGGCCCAAGGACACAACAACTGAGACTGTCCAAGCCGGGGCTCGAACCGGCAACCTTCCAATTACAAGGCAAACTCCCAACTCTTGAGCCACGATCGCCCCACCAAGTTTTCTTTGGTTCCTTGTCACCAAAGGAAACTGAAAATCATTTTTGTACATTTATTATACTAAATACTTGTCACAGTTATTACTGTATACTAGTCATTAATGATATGTAAAGCTTACCAAAATCAAAATTTTCTTGATTTTGTATTATGATATTTCCCGATTCTTCACAGAGCTGCATGAACCTGTTGTTGATGTCAGACAGTCAAACTCTACTGAAGAGTGGGTTGTTTCCTGTTCAGCCACTGGTCGACCTGCTCCCACTGTAACACTCAGTGTCTCACAACAAGCCCTCAGCTTCTCACAGTACAACACTGTCAGTGTGTCCAACACCAACGCTACATTCACTGTCACCACTACAGCTGTGCTCTCAGGTTCACGTAAACACAGCACACAGGTGGGATGTGCAGCACGAGTGCTCTCTGCTCCTCACAGAGAGGTGATGGTGACGATTCCTGATGTCTAAAAGACTTCTGCAAATGTTGCTATGAAACTCTAAAAGTTGCAGACTGACGAGTAATTTATCATGCTAACGTTTGTGTTCATTTTTCAAGATTTAATGTTAGGTAGATTTTAGTCATTGCATCTGTACTGGTGGCCTGTGGTTGTGCAGCAGTCGTCGCTGTCCTGGTTAAGAAAAAATCCCAGAGCAGGTATTCTTCTCAAACAGTATCTGTTGTGCCTGAAATCATGTATCTTAATCTACACATAAAGGTGTGCAAGTGTCAATAAACCTTTCAGGCTCTTACAAATGGACCTTGAGATGAGTAAGACACCTAAAAGCAGAGACACTCACAAGTAAGTCACTCTTTATCCTTTTCTGTACTTGCAAAGTTATTTATTGCACATGTCCAGCATTCCACTGTTTAAAGCTATTGATTTGTTCATAAAACATACCATACAATATTAATGTATTGATGAAAATTATGAGTGAAAACATGTTTTATCTTTGTTTTAAGGGGTAGAGGACATTTATTTAATAGTGATCTCAGACAACAAACGCCTCTTCAGAAAAAGAATGTTGACCAATGTTGAACCTGAAAAAACTGCATCGAAGCTTGAGACACAAGTACTGTCACAATGGGATGCACTCGACCATCCTTCCTGCCCAGATCAGAATACCGCTCACTGACGAGTCACAATTGGAAATATATCTCGAGTAGGTTTCTTTTTATAGAGTTAATTATTTATTTTTTGCATTTTTTTGTAATGCAGAGTATAATTAAAGTGCACAGCATCTGTGCAAAAAACACAACATATGAAGTCATAGTTCTCAGGTATTTAATGAAGGAATATTTGTCCATCTGGTAATGTGAAATAAAGCAAGAATTTGAAAAAAGAATTCACAATTTGAGTGTTTAGGAGGAGCGTGTGAAGATTTTATAGAAAACCAGTAACAGATTAATTTAGACAGGACGATCAACCAACTTGGACAATTTTTTTTAACTAACTGATGAAAGTTAGCAAACTATGAAGCCATGATTGTTAAGTTCCTGAGTTTTTTTGTTTTTCTTTTGGTGCCACACTATTTATAACACAATGATGATTGACACTGTTTGAAGAACCCAGCTGTGAATTTTTCCTTAAGGAAAGAACCGGCTGTGGAACTGCCACTGATCTTGTCATGATCCTGGGTCCTTTTGACCCAGCGTTTGGTGTTTTCTGTTCTTCCTCTGTTTAGTGTTTACTCTGTTCTGCCCGTGTGTTCCTGTATTTAGTCCGCGTTTCTTAGTTTGTGTCCTTTCATGTGTAAGTTCCTGTTTTATTGTGAAGGTCTGCGTCTTATGTGAGTGTTTTCAGTTTGCCTCCCTAGTCTCGTCACGTTAATTACTCCCAGCTGTGTCCCCCACCTGTGTGTAATCTCCCTGTGTTCTCTGAGTGTATTTAAGTTGTGTCTTCTGTCCTAATAGTTGCTGGTTCGTCTGTGTTGTTTCCCCTCGGTCTCCCTGCGTATTTCCCCGGACCTCCCTGCATCTTCGTTTCTGGTTTGTTTTGTTAGTTTTACCCAGTTTAGGTTTTCCTGCTTCACCTTCACCCACGCCATTGCTGTTTGTATTTTCTTTTGTTAAATAAATACTCATCTGCACCCGAGCTGCCGCATTTTGGGTCCTATCTCCAATTCCACACGTCTGCCACCGCGGTCGTGACAGATCTCCTGCAGAAAACTCCAGTCTCATTTAGATTTGTGTGGCTGGGGAATAGTGCAATAAAGAAATACAAGTTTTCTTAAACCGCAATGATCTGATGTTATATAGTGATAGAAGCCAACTAAAAACCAAAATAGCCAGTGGGAGATAATGTCATCAGTGTAACACACACGTATAATTAATTTAAACATGTTGTACGCCAGGCAGTATGTAATGAACTTGTTGACTTGTTAAGAACCATGTGATGTTTCATGGAGTAAACTATGAATTTATTCAGCATTACATGAGTTTATGGAAACATAAATGTCCCTGATCTTTAAAGGCAAAGTTTTATTTGCTGCCATCATGCATAGCATATTTGCATAATGCGTAAAAGGTTCCTGGTTTGTGGGCGACCGTGGCTCAGGGGGTTGTAACCGGAAGGTCGCCGGTTCGATCCCCGGGCTCTCTGTCCTGGTCGTTGTGTCCTTGGGCAAGACATTTTACCCTACCGCCTAATGGTGTTGGCCAGAGGGGCCGATGGCGGGATATGGCAGCCTCGCCTCTGTCAGTCTGCCCCAGGGCAGCTGTGGCTACAACCGTAGCTTGCCTCCACCAGTGTGTGAATGCGAGAGTGAATGAACAGTGGCACTGTAAAGCGCTTTGGGTGCCTTGAAAAGCGCTATATAAATCCAATCCATTATTATTATTGTAAATGAAAAGAAACACAAACCCAGCTTCAGGGGAGATAGAAAATACATGACACCGTTAACCTCACAGGAATATTGTAATTTGATAAAGGAGGTTGCCAGAGGAATTGTCTAAATGTGTAAATCTTTGTAAAGTCAACAACAACTGTGCAAAATGGAGAAAATGCAAACACACATGTGATATTTTGTTTCTCCACAATATCTCATTAAATGCTTCTTCTTCTGTGTCTTTACTGATATATTGTGTCACTTTTGGCATACTGGTTGTTTATTTGTATGTGTAAATGGCACGTGTGACTTTATCATATTGTTTTTTTACATGTGATGATAAAAAAAAGTTTCAGCTCTATTTTGTATTTTTTTCACTCTAAGGTGGTGCTGAGAATATTATGTAATTTACACAAAAGGGTAGCCTACAGCCTCTCTGGGATCCTCAAGATAAACCTACAATTTATATACCTGAAATGTTAATTATCTTTGTTTTGCTGTGATTTCCTGTCAGGAAGAGTTTCAGAACAAGCTGGGAAAAAAACTTGGACAATGTAACAGAAAAGTTGATTTCCATATTTGGTGCGCTGGTATGTGGTTACATAACAAGAGGACTGTACCACTGCAGCACAAGAGGGGAGACTCGCTCTTCATACCGCATGTTGAAGTGATAACTGAACATTGCCTGTTGAATAATTAATTTGTTATTATATTATAATACCACTCAGGTGTGATTTTATCTTAGTTTTTTTTAGCTACTTTATTAGTTTATATGTGATTATATAAGTGCTGTGATGAACAATTAACCCGGAACTGCTTTGACTTGCCCAGCCTACACGTCAAATCAGTTTGAATGTTTTGGCGGTAAAGTACGGAGGCATGATGCCGCGCTTTAGAGTTACATGTTATTATGTTACTACTCTTCTTATTTTCGGAGTCTTTCACAAAGGTGAGCTGAAACTGGGTGTCAATGTTACACACGTGCATGGGCCAATAAGCGATTCTTCCCGAAAATACTGACTTCTTCCTCTTCTTTGTTAAACGTGAGGATGTTCATTAAGGTGAACTGGTACTTTGGACTGTTTGGGTTTAACTGAGTATTTAAGTGGGAGGCAGATTTACACGCAGTTGGTTTTTAGGTCTACCGTGTACACGCAGAGGCGCGCTTACGTATCTATGATGGCGCTGTAAAAATGTTAGAGCAAATTTAAGAAGAGACAAAAAGTCCTCTCTCTGTCCAGCGTTTCATCGGGAGAGAAAACGTAATCACGACAAAGTATTTTCACGGTGCAGGTATGCAGCTCTCGCGTTCAAATTCCTCGCGCACAGTCTGAGCTCTCAGCGCTCCCTCTGGCAGCTCCGCTTTCCCCAAACTGAACTGTGAGCGCGCCATTCACCGACTTTTCAAAGTTTGGAGGGCGGAGCCAAAAGGGAACATAGGCGACATTCAAAGCAGTACGAAACAACCTCGAGTTGTACCGTGCGGCAACGTGACCGCTGTTTTATGCCGTGTTTGTTCTTGAAAATAAATTAAAAATACCGTCATTTTCTGGAGTATATGAGTGCAAGTACTAACAGCTACCATTAGAATACTTTAATGCAAGGCAATCTCATAATCCAGGAGATTCTAAGGCATGTCCTGGAGCATTTCCGTCCACTCACAGTATGTGCAGTTACATGTGTTTGCTGCAGATTGGTTTTATCTCGCGGAGGACTTTTGACATAATTCAATACAGTCTGATGACTGAGCAGAACTGAACTGAAGTTAATGTGTTTAAGCATAGTAATGACATATCTGTGTAAATAGCAGCCTATGATAAAGTTATTCCTATTGAAAATATTCACATTTAATATATGTTGGAAGCACTTAACCTATATTTACCAACCATATTTCTAGTAAAACTTTAATGACGTTACATAGACTAATGACTACTGCAAATACTGACTTTGAATTTAAACAGAAAACTGAAAAAAATGGACTAATTGAAAACTGAATGTGCCTCACATCTTAAACTGTATCTCCTACAGCTCTAACAGCAGTGATCCAAACACAGCAGACTGTGCTGGCAGCAATGAGAGAAGATGCTGAAGTCAGCTGTCAGCTCTTGGAGACTAAAGATGTCGTTCAGGTCACTTGGCAGACAACTTCAAATAATGTGGAGACAAATGTTGCCACCTACAGCAAGGAGTTTGGTCAGAGAGTGAATGATGGCTTTAAAGATAAATTTGAGTTTAAACACACTGGACTACAGAACTGCTCCATAGTCATCAAGAATTTGACGGAGCAGGATGAAGGATGCTATCGCTGTCTGTTTAACACTTATCCTGAAGGAGCCTTTATCGGTATAACCTGCCTCCAACTCTACGGTGAGAACTTTAACCTTCCTTTCCCAACAATAAGTGACTCTGATGACAGATTAGAACTGAAGTTGTAAAACAGCTAACTAATCATATGCAGAGGAATGGCTTATTTCAAGAGTACTGTACCCTCATCGCAGTACAGAAACAGGTTTAGGGCATGCATTTTCACTGTTATGCAGTTGACACTTAGTTAAACTGTCGGGATGTCTTAAGTAAGTAATGACCTAGGTGCTCTCTAACTTCCTGCTTCTAAATTCAGATAAAATGTGCTTTACTTGGCACTAAAAGTTCTTAGAAATATGGTATCTAACCAGATTCTTACTCTGAATGGCATTCCCTTGGCCTCCTGTAACACTGTGAGGAACCTTGGAGTCATTTTTGACCAGGCTATGTCCTTCATTGCACATATTAAACAAATATGTAGGACTGCTTTCTTCCATTTGCACAATATCTCTAAAATTAGACATGTCCTCTCTCATAATGACGCTGAAAAACTAGTTCATACTTTTATTACTTCTAGGCTGAATTACTGTAATTCTTTATTATCAGGATGTCCTAAAATTCCCTGAAAAGCCTTCAAATCCAAAATGCCGCAGTAAGAGTCCTGACAGAGACTAGAAAGAGAGAGCATATTTCTCCTATATTGACTTTTCTACACTGGATCCCTGTTAAATCTAGCTTTGAATTCAAAATCTTGATATCCTGACAGCTCACATGCAAGGTCTTGAATAATTAGGCCTAATTTGAATTGAATTGAACTCAAACAAACATAGTTGATATAAATTTGTTAGCAGCTGTTGTGTTTGTAAGAACACGTTGCTGATATCTCCTGATCCTTCACAGAGCTGCATGAACCTGTTGTTGATGTCAGAGACTCAAACTCTACTGAAGAGTGGGTTGTTTCCTGTTCAGCCACTGGTCGACCTGCTCCCACTGTAACACTCAGTGTCTCACAACAAGCCCTCAGCTTCTCACAGTACAACACTGTCAGTGTGTCCAACACCAACGCTACATTCACTGTCACCACTACAGCTGTGCTCTCAGGTTCACGTAAACACAGCACACAGGTGGGATGTGCAGCACGAGTGCTCTCTGCTCCTCACAGAGAGGTGATGGTGACGATTCCTGATGATGATGATGGTGAGAAACTCTCTTGAAGTCATTTATTTATAAATTAATGATTACTTTGTGATTGTAATGTTTGTGTTTCTTCTACCAGATCTTGATAAGAAATCAGGATCTAATCAAAGGAATTTAGGTGTGTTAACATTTGTATGTTTTAAAGTCAGCTTTCCTGTTCCTATTTTGTTTTGATAGATGTTCAAATTTTTATAACTTTCTTTCTCCTGTTTGTCTTAAAGGAATCAGGATTTCAGTGACTTTATCCTCTGTGGTGTTGGTGCTCGGTGTTCTCATCTTTGTCTGGCTTAGAAAGACATCTCAGAACAGGTACTCCTCTTAAACCGTGTCTGTGTTGCATGTTGTCCTGATAGATTTGTGTGCAGCAAATATCTTCAACCTGTTCTTACAAACACACCAGCTGCTGACACATTTATGTCCACTATGTTTGTTTCAAGAACTTACCATAGACTTGGAGGCAGGTTCTACTAATGAAGGAGCCTTCAGGATAAGTTTTAAACAAACAATAGCATCCTTCATCCTGCTCCATCACATTCCTGATGACTATGAAGCAGTTCTGCAGTCCAGTGTATAAAAACTCGACTTTATCATTAAAGCCGTTTCGAAATTTGCCTCCACATCGTTTGAGATTGAATGTTGAGATAGGAGAAGTGAAACACACACAGTCTGTGAAACTCTGAATGGTTTCTGAAAAACTGTTTTCAGTTTTTCTGCATAAATTCATAATTTTCATTATTATTGTATCAAGATTGTGTATATGAATGTTTCACCATTATTACCTGTCAAATAATTAAAATGGTAGCTTTTATTTTCTCTAAGAGGTTTAAATAAAAACTATGATTTGTGTTAATAATTTCCACTCTGTTAAATCTCATATTGCATTTAATTACAAATATTAAGTAGACTGAACTCAGTTTTATATCAACTTGTTATTAGAACTCAATTTATAAGTTAAGTTACCGGTACTTAAGATTCAAAAAGCTGATCAAGTCAGTTTGAGCTCGAAATTTTGCTTCTCAGTGTGGAAGTGCAAAATAATATGATTTGAAATAGTCATGGTTTGCTGTGTGGCAGACAGGATGTTGGACCCAAACACAGGACTGATACGCAGAGAGTAAACTCAAAACTGCAGCTTTATTGCTGGAAAAACTCGAACGATTAATACAACAAACTTAACTGGAAACTGGAAACTCAAACTAGAAAACAAACTGGGAGCAGAACACTAGGAAGTTACGGGGAGCATGGAGGAAATGTGCAGCGATGAGGTTGTATGATGGTTATGCCTGCACTATGCTGTTGCTGTTGACTCCAGTAATTTCTTCAAGACATTCTGTTTAAGTGAATACAACCAAAAACAGTTTGCATTTCTTGAAAGATCAAATCCCACAAACCTAGTTTAGAGGGTCCACACTGTCTGCACTGTATATAGTGAAGTCTGCAAGGTTTTGAACAGTGAAGTTTGTTTTGTGCCAAAGTTATTCTGCAGATAATCAGTTACAGTGGGAGCAGGTCGACCAGTGGCTGAACAGGAAACAACCCACTCTTACGTAGAGTTTGTCTCTCTGACATCAACAACAGGTTCATGCAGCTCTGTGAAGGATCAGGACATATCATCAACATGTTCTTACAAACACACCAGCTGCAAACACATTTGTGTCCAGGAAATGTAGCTCTGACATTTGTTGACAGAAGATAAATGTTCTTACCAAAGACATGGAGGCAGGTTTACCTGTGAAGGAGCCTTCAGGATAAGTGTTAAACAGGCAGTGATAGCATCCTTCATCCTGCTCTGTCACATTCCTGATGTCTATGGAGCAGTTCTGTAGTCCAGTGTATTTAAACTCAATCTTATCTGTAAAGTCAGTACACACTTTTTGGCGAAAGTACTTGTTGTACGCGGCAACATTTGTCTCCACATCATGTGAGATTTTCTGCCATGTGACCTGAAGGTCGTCTTTAGTCTCCAAGAGCTGACAGCTGAATTCAGCATCTTCTCCCACTGCTGCCAGCACAGTCTGCTGTGTTTGGATCACTGCTGTTAGAGCTGTAGGAGATACAGTTTGAGAAGTCAAGAACTTTCAGAACTATTGTGAACTGTCCATTTTTCTTAGAGGTCAAGGGTCCAAACTATGGTTTTTATTATTTATTTCAAGTATATCATAATGCATTTTTGTGAGTTTATTAGCAATAATAAATCTAATAAATTTCTTACATTTTTCAGTCTTTCACACATGCCGATTCAGTCGAATGAAACACCTGAAACTGCAAACAGAGACACTGAGGAGTAAGTGACTCTTTATCCTGTGAATGTACAACTGGAAATTTCAGCCTCTGTTGTCACATTTCACTTTCAATCTTTTAAATGTTCTCACACTTTGCTGTAACTTTATTCTCAATCATACAGTAATATTTAAAAAATGTAACTTTTTTGTTTGCTCTCATTTTAAGGACTGATACACAAGAGTGGAGGGAAGTCAGACAAGAGACTCCTGAGCGAACTGAACAAAATCATAACCAAGTGTTGTCATCAGCACCTGCAAGAAGACTCATTTTTGATGAAAACTGAAACAAAGATTTGAATGACAGAAAGTATCCCACAAGATGGTGTGTTAGAACTTCTTTTATTTATGTATTATTCACATTAATTAATTGTATACTGCCTTAGTGCCACTGGACTTTAGCATGTTTCACATTCATGCAGTTTGACAGATGGTGGGGCCTGGTTGGGGGGAAGCAGACCACTCCACAGGAAGAGTCTTTTGTCTCTTAGGCTTAGTCCACACTAATGCGTTTTAGTTTGAAAATGCATCGTTTTTCTCCGTTTTGGCCTCGTGTCCACACTGAGACTTTTGAAAACTCTCCCGAAAACGCAGACTTTCTAAAACGAAGGACGCATTTTACTCATGTGATGCAGTCATGTGACCAATTAGACAAAGATAGCGGAGTGCATTATACAGCAGTTATTTTGATGGCTCTCAATTTTGACAGCCCTAAAAAAATAGATTCATATCAGTTTGTACATGCTCCAGATAGCTTTTCTTCAAATTCTTTAATTAACACTCGCTTTTGCGCATGCTTTTGCGCACAACTCTGTGAAACGACTGAAAACGCTAGTGTGATGAAAACGCCTTTTTCAAATCTATCCAGGCTAGTGTGGACGTAGCCTGAGAGACTCTGCTGACCGTCTCTCCACCAAGCTTAGTTTTCTGTTCTTTGTTTTGATTAGAGAATGTTAGCTACCGCTCACCACTTGTCTGCAGGCTTTATTTAATGGGAAACTTCCACAACAACGGTAACAACAAAGAAGTTCAATCCTGAAGAAAAACAAAGGACTACACCAAAAGAAATCATCGTACTGGGGCTTAATTAACTTTCTGTTTATCATAATGAATTTTTTACACAACTGTACAGTGTCTGTAATTATGTAACATACTGTAAATATGAAAAATATGTCTGTTTGTTTTCACTGTGCATATTTTCATGTTGTTGTTCTTTTTAGTGTTCTAGGTTAGAGAAGTAATCAAATATGTAAAAAATAGATATACTGCATATAATTGTTTTTGTTTTGTTTTGGCCCATCATGTTACTTTAAATTTTAAAAAATGGGCGACAGTATTGATTTATTTAAGTGTGTGATTTATTGATTTATTTTGGAATCATTAAATATATTCATCCATCCATCCGCTTCTGCTTATCCTTTTCAGGGTAGTTGGGGGGGCTGGAGCCTATCCCAGCTGTCACAGGGCAAGAGGCGGGGTACACCCTGGACAGGTCGCCAGTCTGTCGTAGGGCCAACACACAGGGACAGACAACCATTTGCACATTCACACCTAGTGGCAATTTGGATTATCCAATTAACCTAGACATTATCCAATTAACCTATCCCCACAAGTTGCATGTCTTTGGACGGTGGGAGGAAGCCGGAGGGAACCCACGCAAACACAGGGATAACAAAGACCCCGGCCTGATGGTGGAATTGCACTCAGGACCTTCTTGCTGTGCGGCAACAGTGCTAACCACCGTGCTGCTCAGTGTTGATTTATTTAAGTGTGTGATTTATTGATTTATTTTGGAATCATTAAATATATATCTATATTTATTTATTATGAATGTTTGGCACCTCTCTCTAAAGGGAAATGCCATATTTTAAAAGGAATTATGCGTGTAACTGTAGAAAGATAACAAAACAAAGGATTTGTGAAACAGTAGAATAAATATATATTTATAGTATGTTTCATTTGTATATTATTCTTGACTCACATGAGAATATCATGTATTCAATATTAATTTCTTTTCAAAGAGTTTCAGTTTATCTGGTAACTTTACACTACGGTGTGCAGCTGGTTTTGATGAACATCTGTGTTCAGCAGCTGAAAGACTTTGGGATCTACACAAACAACCTGCAATTTAGTTGTAAATAGATGAGAATATAACAGCTTTCCACAGAGAGACCTCTCACAACAAATGTTCTCTAGCTTAATATCCCATCTGAAAACATGACTTTAGAGAAAATTCTAACATTTCTTTTTTCTTTGTGCCAGAAATGCTTTTTTTTTAAACCACATGAAATGTAGTAAAAGATAATATGATTCTGGACTGTACTATTATCATACGGGGGATCATAAGGGCAACTGCGCTGTATGTTATTGCACTTTTAAGTAATAAGTAACCATCAGTTACTGAAAAATTCTGTTACTATGTCCTTATAATCATGAAATATATGTTTTATCATCAGGCATTATTGCTTCTTTACATACATTACAGAAATTGTTACAACAATTTACCCGGAAGTAGTAGCGGTTTCTTTCGCAACCATACTGTCCAGCTTTGGGTACTTCTGGCGGTACAGCATGGAGCAACAATGCCACAGCTTAGAATTACACATTATGTCACTGCCGTTTTTATTTTTGGAGTCTTTGACAAAGGTAAGAAGAAACTTTTATTCCAGAATACCTACGTCTATGTATGTGACCATACTAGGGTGAGCTTATTTTATTTCCAAAAAAAGAGGACACTTGGCTCAGTCATGAAGAACTTGCTTAAAGAAACACATTTATAACATATTTAAACGATGCCTTCTCTGTGCGGTTAATGAATTGTGGAATAAAATATGTCATATAGGCTTTTACAAGTCAACAATTGCAAAAAATAACTTAAAAGCCTCTGGAATTAAATAATGGTACAGAAATAATGCCTCATCTGCATAAGAAAAAATACCAGTACTGGGTCGGTACGAGGGAAATTTCTTTTGCAGTTCGTCTGAAAAGATGCACTTGCGCTTTGGGATCTTTTAAACATCATTAGGCGTGGGGACGGTTGGTCACCCTAGACCACACGGACGTGTTACACTCTTTTTTTCGTATAATTTGAATCGTGGAACCGCTTTTCAGTGGGTAAGCGTTGAGCGTGATATTACACGAGTTCGTCAAATTTCAAATAAACGCCTTGTTAAGAAACGAAGTGTTTCTTTTACAGCGTTTTAAATTTGAAAGGGGCTACAGGAAAAGTTGATTTTGCATGACGTGACTTCAACGGCGCAGAGTGTAAATAACCCGATTTATTATTATACTTTCACTCATTATTGTGTCAAACAAAAGAAAAGAGAAAGGTTACGTTCAGCAAGATGAAGGTTGTCTAAATGAAGTAACGCTGTTCCTGATTTTGCTCAGCCTACAGTTTGAGATTCTTCAAATACTTTTGCTGCTTGTCATTTTAAAAGCAGACGCAGCTACCAGCAGCTTTTAAGGTACAAAGCTATCACGTCACGTTACGATGTGATAGCTTTGTCCATAATAACGTCTATGCGTTATTATGGACATCGCCCACAGAACTTTCTTTCTTTCTTTTTATTGCTTTATATTTCTGTTATCATCACAAAAGTTACTGCCTTTGAAAAATATTTTTATTGCTAATAAACTCACACAAATGTATTATGATATACTTGAAATAAATAATAAAAACCATGGTTTGGACCTTTGACCTCTAAGAAAGATGGACATTTCACAATAGTTAAACATTTATGCACACAATAGTGGTAGAAAAAAAAACGAATGTAAATTTGGAATTTGAATTTAGAAAAAGGTATAAAAAATTCCTTTAGGACAATGACCGGACTTAATAAGAGTGACATGGTAATGACAGTTTACTTGTCTGAAAGTTCTTCACATCTCAAACTGTATCTCCTACAGCTCTAACAGCAGTGATCCAAACACAGCAGACTGTGCTGGCAGCAGTGGGAGAAGATGCTGAATTCAGCTGTCAGCTCTTGGAGACTAAAGACGTCCTTCAGGTCACATGGCAGAAAATATCACATGATGTGGAGACAAACGTTGCCACCTACAGCAAGCAGTTTGGTCAGAGAGTGAATGATGGATTTACAGATAAAGTTGAGTTTAAATATACTGGACTGCAGAACTGCTCCATAGTCATCAGGAATGTGACGGTGCAGGATGAAGGATGCTATCACTGTCTGTTTAACGCTTATCCTGAAGGCTCCCTGACAGGGAAACCCTGCCTCCATGTCTTTGGTAAGAACTTTATCTTCTTTAACCAACAACAAGTGCTTCAGACATTTATGTCAACATTTACTGGACATAAATGTGTTTGCAGCTGGTGTGTTTGTGAAAACATGTTGATGATATTTCCTGATCCTTCACAGAGCTGCATGAACCTGTGGTTGATGTCAGAGAGTCAAACTCTACTGAAGAGTGGGTTGTTTCCTGTTCAGCCACTGGTCGACCTGCTCCCACTGTGACACTCAGTGTCTCACAACAAGCCCTCAGCTTCTCACAGTACAACACTGTCAGTGTGTCCAACACCAACGCTACATTCACTGTCACCACTACAGCTGTGCTCTCAGGTTCACGTAAACACAGCACACAGGTGGGATGTGCAGCACGAGTGCTCTCTGCTCCTCACAGAGAGGTGATGGTGACGATTCCTGATGATGATGATGATGATATTGATGATGATGGTGAGAAACTCTTTCAAAGTCATTTATTTATGAATGAATCATTACTCTAATCTAATGTTTGTGTTTCTTTTTCCAGGGTTAAATGAGACATCAGGATCTAATCAAAGAAATTTAGGTATGTTAATGTTTGTACTTCTTACAGATTCAGTGTATTGTTACTTTCTAGGTGTTCAGATTAATTTTTTTTCTCCTTTCCCATTTGTCTCAAAGTTCTCAGGATTTCAGTCATGGTGGCCTCTGTGTTGTCCGTTTCCTGTGGCTTTTTAGCTCCACTCATCTTTCTCCAGCTCAGAAAGAAAAGTCAGAGCAGGTACTCGTCTTAAACATCATCTGTGTTGCACTTTCTCTCTTTCATTCAACTGATAAAAGTTTGTGCAGCTTTAACTGTTCTTGAATCCTTCAGTCTGTCACACAGGGAGACGATTAAAATACTTGAAACCACAATCAGAAGTAATTCCATCTTTATCATCCAGTCATCTCACATTTGGAAAGTTACTTCATTCTTTTTCACTCTCTGATATGCTGAGACATTTGACCTCTAAATTACCTCTAGTGCTTCTTTTTTCTCTCATTTATTCGTAATCTGATGTTTACTGCACATCAAACAATCTCTGATACATATTCCGTTGTGCTGTCTAAGCTGTTAATCTGTACAGAATACTTTGGTTTGCAGTATTAACAGAGTCATGTTTCACTGTTTTTGTTGTATGTTAAGGCATGAAACACCTTCAGTCAACCAAAGTGAAAACAGGCTTAAAAAGCGGAGACCTGAGAGAAACCAACCAAACCACGATCCAAGCCTTTCACCTTCACTTGCACAAAGACTTACTTTTTAAGAGCGTTGACTTGTTTTTTGGAGCAGGGTTTGCAGCTAGATGTCCGGCTTTTCTGGACGGCACACATGTTTAAACGGACAGCTAGCATGTTCTGAACTCTTTTTAACTGGTCTTAATCAGTTAAAACTGAATTTACAGTAACTAAAGTGTCTGTTTTCACTTCCATTTCCTTCAGTAATCAGTGTCCTTGCCCTCTTTGTCTTTGAAAACAAATTAGTGCCAGTATTAATTTGTACAACACTAATGATTCACTTGATCTTTGAAAATGTGCTCAAATGATTTCAAACACTAGATGTTAGCGGTGTAGCAATTCTGTAAAACCTTTAATACCTCGATTGTTTGAACACAACTTTTGCCGATACCTCAAAATTTCTTTAGGGTGAAGGTATATGAAAAAAACAACAAAACAGTATAACTGTTTTGTTACCAGAGGTCTGATCACTTGATCAGGACTGTATCATGTGAATAATGTATCTTCAGTTTACTTTCTGGATGTACTTAATTTGCAGAGACCAAGTTTTGTGTGCATCTGTAGTGTAGTGGTTAGTGCGCTTGATTGAAGAGAAGAAGGTCTCTGATTGGCAGCTCACACGTTTTTTTACTCAGGAAGAATTTTTGTGTTTTTCAAAAGTGAACTGAATGTGATTGAAGTGAGAGTTTAAAGTTGACTTGTTTTGAAATTTCTCTGCTTTTTCACTTTTACAGTGTGATGTTAAGATTTGAAACACAAACCCAGAATCATATTAATGTGTTGTGATTTGCTTTTTTAATGTAAATTCTTTGTACTATTTTTTTATAACTTTTTTTAAACGTTAAACCTTTTATACAATAATTTTGGATGACTGGTTAAACTGCTTTTGCAGCCGAATACTCTTCAAATACGAATAACCACAATTAAAATCCCATATTGTGTTCACTTAGACGACAACAGGTTTTCATATGAAATTACACAAAAAGACCACATGAGGTCTCTGTTTATTCATGATGAAGGTATGGAGGCTTTTCAAAATTTGAAAAAATGACATACAAATACATATGTTTATATTTACATTCATGAAGTTTTCAGTTCTCAGCCCAGTAATAATTGTCATGTAAGACCATGCTGGTGTTTCTTGTCAGGTATTGTTGGTATAGTGTTTTAGTGGTTTTATTTAGTACTTTTGTTTATCTAGAAAAGTACTTTTAGTCTGATAATACAGCAAATCAGAGATGAAGCCTCGACGAAGTGAATTATGAAGATGCTAATTAGGTTACCTGTCTGTTATTTGGTGTGTAAGTAATCCTGAGCCTGTTTAGCATCAGTAGCTCACAGCTGAAAGAATAGTTTTAGGATTTTCATGATCAACCTGCAAATTATTTGCAGTTATATTGAGGCAAAAAATGAGAGATATTTCATACTAACGATTGTATTTTATTTTTCAATTTTTAATTGTCTGTTTAATGTTATGTCCACAGTCAGAAACTGTTTCCCCCCTTCCTCCTCTTGGTGTCTCTGTGGGTTAAACAAAAGGAAGGAAATCTGTATGATCAGTGGCCTTTACACATTTACCAACGTGAGCATTACAAACACTTCTGTTAGGTCCATATGGACTGTGAATTAAGTTGGCAGGTAGCTTCTTTCTTTATAAAAAGTGGACCTGCATGTTGTTACCCATATTTCAACTGAGTGTAAAAATACAGAATGTCTAATTAGTGATGTGAAGACACACAGAGCAGAAAAAATATACACTTGAAGATAACATGTAAACTTTCATGCAGTAAATTTTAGTCTCTTGCAGAGTTACAGTCACTGCAACAGCACACATTTTCACGAAGCACGGTAACGTGTGGGAAGTGATCCCTTACAGAGTAGCTCTGTGTAGAAGGTCATCATTTAAAAAAAAAAAGGATAAAGACTCACCGTTAGAGACAGACGAGGACAGAATTATTAGCAAATGAGAAAATTTCACTTTTTAAAAGCTATTTCCCAGGTGCTGTTTAACAGAGCAAAGAATTTGAAACAGTTTGATCTTTGGATGTTTGCATTATTTTATTTTTCTCACACAAAGAAAATCATTTCATAAAAATAAAAATGATATTAATGATTTTTCTTTTCTGTGTATGACGGGTCCTGACTGATCAAGAATAAAAAACACAGGATAAGAAAGTCGTTTTATATTTTTAATGTGTGCACATTTTCAAACTAAACATCCTCATGTTCACTTCCTGTTAGCCAGAATTTTACTCAGCTTTAGCTAAGCAGATAATTTCTAATCAGAGATCTAATGTCACGGTCTGGCTGGCAGACCGTGGCGATGAGGAAAGTAGGACCCAAAATGCCACAGTGCACTTTATTTATAGTGAATAGACAGGTAAGTCCAACAATTAACTCAGAGATGCAATTTGCCAATGGTGCTCATCCCTTGCTCCCAGTGCGTCCCGTGCCGTAGCTCCCTTAGTGTGTGTGCTCCCCAACTCGCTTCTTCGCTCGACTTTCCTGGAGGAAGAAGGACAATCCACAATTAGCCACACACGCTAGCCGACTACCAAGACCACACGTCTCGCACAGACTATACCAGTCAGGAGTAATAATCCCACGTCGACTGTCGCCGCGAGTCCAGGTTAAATACCTCTTCCTAGCAGAGGCGGAGCCAGACATTTGAAACACCTGGGGCTTAGCCCTAAAGGGTAGTATGCATGAAATGACTGAAAGATTAATTGGCTCTGTTTTGAGTTTTGTTCAAAAAAGAATGACTTCATTTAGGGAAAAATATATATCACATGTGCAGGACACCTTAAACTAGTTTTTTAATTAAGCAGCAAGGCAGAACAAAGTCGGGGCTGTATCAAGACACGAGGACTAAACCCCAATTCAACCAGACCCAGAACTGATCCGGAATTAAAACAGGACTACAACAGTTCAAAATCAGGACTATTGAGGACTTAACCAAAACAGAACCAGAATCAGAACTAGATGATAGTAGCACTAAAAATCATCATAGACCTGCACTACACTTATTGTTTAATTCTACCAAAGTCCACTATTTAGATTGAGAAAAGTTTATATAATTATTTAGCCTTGTTGTGCAAACAAGCCTGCATAACTTAATAAATGTAGAATTTGAAAAATAGCAAACCTAAAAAGAAACACTAGGTACGAGATACATGAGTACCTATGATACGGTGATACTTTTGGTAAACAACCATTTGACTAACATGTGTGTCTCACCTGCTCTTGTTCCATCTCTGTTCCTCTCTCTCCCTCTCTGTTCCTCTCTCTCCCTCTTTGTGCTGACAATCATCAAATATACAGTTGAAACCAGATATTTACAAACTCTTCAGATCAAAACACAAACACTTTTTTAATTGTAACATCAAATCAGACTAAATGTTTATTTTTTTTAGATTGATAAATATAAAAACATATTTGTTAACTTTAAGAGTAAAGAGATAAACTATCTGTATTTCTTAATTGTAAATGGCACCAAATTGTATTCAAAATTGAGCCACACTTATGGAGCTCCACAGTTCTTTTTCTGGTGTTTTGGTTGACATCTCTTGATTTTCCCATTTCAAAGAAACAGACTCTGTGTTTTGCCTTATATGCATCCACAGGTGTGCCACCAATTTACTCACATGGACTCTACTAACCTATCAGAAGCTTCTTCAGCTCAGAATGGAATCGTCTGGAGTTTTCTTATTAACTAACAATAAACTTAGTGTACATGTACTCCTACATTTGATGAAAGTGATAAAAAATAGAAGCTCTGTCTCTCTTTATTCTGACATTTAACTAATTCAAAATATTTCAATATTTATTTATCCAAAACAAAACAAGTTTACTCTAAATTGATGTTGTACAGTAAAAAAATGTTCTTGTGTTTTCCATAAAGTGTATGTAAATATCTGGTTTCAACTGTGAATATACTGCTGTGTATTGAAGTTCCTCTTGTTTTGCATAGAAATATACTGAACAACATACAAAGCATAATATATAAAATACTACCAGAGTTTTTTCTTCGAAAGAAGCCCCTTATGTCCATTCTTGTATATCAGTGCATTACTGAAACCGATTTATTTAGCCGTGGAGGGAAACAACTGAAAATATGAAATAAACACACATGAAAGCTAAGACTCTCTAAAGAAACAGCATTGTTGTTGTTGTTCAGCTTTTCATTTCGCCATTTGTTGATTCACTTGAAGAGCGAGTAACGTAATATGGGTCAAGTGATCAGTTTGATATCAATCTTTGTGATACACCGTCATATTTACATTATTTGTACGGTACGAATGATTTGCTTTGGTACCTGGTCAAACTTAAGCTCTCCTTAGTATGGCTGGCTCCGTTTCTCCAACAGCGCACTCGCAGGCAGCAGCTGCCCCGCCCTCTCGCTCAGTCGCTTAGTGCCTGAGCTCGGATCATACCAATATCAGGGGGGATTCACGCACAGTCGTAAATTCCCACAGTGTGCACTATGTGCTTCGAATATTGTGTGTACTTTTTGTTTTATACAGTTGTCAGCCAGGCATCTAACTATGAAAAAATTACACTCCAAAAGACCCCGGGCTTCTGACAAAACAACCCGGGCTTAAGCCCAGTAAGCCCAGTAAATATTGAAATATCTTTTGAATTAGTTAAATGTCAGAATAAAGAGAGACAGAGCTTCTATTTTTTATCACTTTCATCAAATGTAGGAGTACATATACACTAAGTTTATTGTTAGTTAATAAGAAAACTCCAGAGGATTCCATTCTGAGCTGAAGAAGCTTCTGATAGGTTAGTAGAGTCCATGTGAGTAAATTGGTGGCACAGCTGTGGATGCATATAAAGCAAAACACAGAGTCTGTTTCTTTGAAATGGGAAAATCAAGAGATGTCAACCAAAACACCAGAAAAAGAACTGTGGAGCTCCATAAGTGTGGCTCAATTTTGAATACAATTTGGTGCCATTTACAATTAAGAAATACAGACAGTTTCTCTCTTTACTCGTAAAGTTAACAAATATGTTTTTGATAAATAATATATTTATCAATCTAAAAAAAATAAACATTTAGTCTGATTTGATGTTACAATTAAAAAAGTGTTTGTGTTTTGATCTGAAGAGTTTGTAAATATCTGGTTTCAACTGTATATTTGATGATTGTCAGCACAAAGAGGGAGAGAGAAGAACAGAGAGGGAGAGAGAGGAGCAGAGAGAGAGAGAGAGATAGAGTAACAGAGAGGGAGAGAGAGGAGAATGAGGACAGAACAGAGATGGAACAAGAGCAGGTGAGACACACATGTTAGTCAAATGGTTGTTTACCAAAAGTATCACCGTATCATAGGTACTCATGTATCTCGTACCTAGTGTTTCTTTTTAGGTTTGTTATTTTTCAAATTCTACATTTATTAAGTTATGCAGGCTTGTTTGCACAACAAGGCTAAATAATTATATAAACATTTCTCAATCTAAATAGTGGACTTTGGTAGAATTAAACAATAAGTGTAGTGCAGGTCTATGATGATTTTTAGTGCTACTATCATCTAGTTCTGATTCTGGTTCTGTTTTGGTTAAGTCCTCAATAGTCCTGATTTTGAACTGTTGTAGTCCTGTTTTAATTCCGGATCAGTTCTGGGTCTGGTTGAATTGGGGTTTAGTCCTCGTGTCTTGATACAGCCCCGACTTTGTTCTGCCTTGCTGCTTAATTAAAAAACTAGTTTAAGGTGTCCTGCACATGTGATATATATTTTTCCCTAAATGAAGTCATTCTTTTTTGAACAAAACTCAAAACAGAGCCTATTAATCTTTCAGTCATTTCATGCATACTACCCTTTAGGGCTAAGCCCCAGGTGTTTCAAATGTCTGGCTCCGCCTCTGATCTAAGTGTTGGAGTTTTAACTGAATGCTGAATGTTTGCCTTATAAACCTGTTTCATGATTTTTTTACTGATTTATCTTTAATATATTAATGTCTCAATATCCATATATTTATTGTTGGTCAGCTGATTTGTTTAATGGATTTTGCCTGTGTTTCAGATGTTGACATGAACATAGCTCATGCCCAGTAATTTCTTTTCTTAAAGCAGCTTCAGTTTAGCCGCAGTTCATTTTGATCCGCATCAGTGACTCTGAAGCTGAAACTAGCCAACAGTTTAGGGTCACATGAACAACTTGCACTTTAGCTGCAAATACATAATAACATCTGAGAACAAATATAAAAACTTCCAAACTCTCTTTTCTTTATGGACAGGCAGTTTCTTTTAACCACTTTAAATGCACTTGCTAAAATAAATAAATATCTACATATAGATATCCTGTGACTCAATGATCTGAGGTGTTTCGCCGGAACAATAACCCATTACTTTCTCAGCCGTGCATTTCCTTTCAGTTTAAAGTTTTAGCGTGTGGAGCCACGATGTCGCATCTTGGACTTTCATTTTATGTTATTTCCCTTTTTTTTTCTTGGAGTCTCTGATAAAGGTGAGAACAAACTATGTTAATAAGCCTGCATGTATGTATGTGATGTATTTCTCTCTCATGTTCGATAGTTTCCCGATCAGTCTTACTAATTTTCTAATCATTTGAATTATGTGGATTTATTATTTGGAGATGTTCTGATAAATGAAAACTTGAGTTTGTGTAAACAGTATAATGCAATAACTTTAAATAATGAGATGGAAAAAATAATGTGATGAATTATTATTACTTCACCGATTATTCTGTCAAAACAAAAGGAATAAGTGATATTTAGCACGACGAAGTAGAGAGTAATGTGAAAGAAGTAACGCTGTTTCTGATATTAGCATGTCCACTGTGATGATGGAAAGCGCATTCTCCCAATCAGCACAAATTAGCAGATCAAAAACAATCACATGCACTGATAGGAGAACAGTAATGATGCAGTAACGGAGCCGCTTTCATGCACGTGTTTCTCCCCAGAAACAGCACAATGACTCAGAGCAACGAGAGGCAGCTGAAAGAGAATCAGTGTGTTTAATATCAGAACATACTGCTGTGTGTGGATAAATGTGCACGTGTGCGGCAGCTCTGCTTCATTACAAACTCTTCCACCATGAACATGAAGTCTTTGTAACAGCTGACATGTGCCAGGTGCAGAACTGCACAAAACATTATTTACAGTCAGATCCTGAACCATCAGAATAAATATGAACCTACACAGTAACTGTTCACACTGCTGTCTTTTTATTTCCTGCGTGACCTGTAACACTGCAGGCATTTACTAAAGTCGGTATTTTGTACCAAAAGTTTCAGACATGAATCTAACTCACTTCCAACGTGAGTCACACTAACCGCAGCATTGTCACAGATGTTCTGTAGGGTGTAGTGCAGATGTGAGAGATAAAAGTAGTTTGTGTTGCAGGGGTGTGTGTGTGTTTGTGTGTGTGTGTGTGTTTGTGTGTGTGTGTGACTGCAGTTTTTGTTCATTATGGACCAATTTCTGAATGTGAATACATATCTGAAATAAGTTGAGTCACTGTAAAAACTGACTTGATTGCACCTGTGTGTCTTGTATTGTGGATCTCCTCCTTGACCCCGAGGCTTTATGTTACAGTTCAGTGGTTTCATCAAATTCTGATTCATCAAAGCTCCAGAATTACTGAGGCGCAGAAATATGCAAAACTGTAGTGGGTAAGATTTTGTAGGAGATATTTTGTTTTTGCATAGTGTCTGTGAATGCTGCATGAACATTTACCCCTCACTTAGCTCTTTAATCAGAGGCTGGTTATAAGGAGCAAGTGTGGCCTACTCCCTGACTCCTGGCATTTGACACTCATTCCTGTTGTAGGTGGCGAGGATCACAGCCTGTCGTTAAGCATTGCAGCTCGAACTCATTTCCCCTGGTAACTGTTTAAGCGGTCTAACTGTTAAAGGGTGGTAAGTAGGATCCTTGTAGGTTGTCTGCAATTTGACTTATAGTAGGGTGGACCCTGGATAACTGTTTTTCTCTCTTGTTACAGGCTTACAATCTCCTGCTGTCTTCTCCAAAAGTTGATTCTGTTCATCTGGACGTAGCGTTTCTTCTTCAGAAGAAGTCACTTGGATGAGTGACGAAACGTTTCTCCCACAAAACGCTACGTCCAGATGAACAGAATCAACTTTTGGAGATTTGCTTTCCTGGATGATTGAGAATGCATCAAGACTCCTGCTGTCTTGTTGTAGTCTTGTGTTGCTTTGTTGCTGTCATGTTGACTGGCATTGATTGGTTATTCTTTGTTTTATGGTGTTTTAGTGTTAACTTTTTATTACGTTTTAATGGTGCTGGTGTACCATTTGCACGTACCTCTGCTGCACTGCACTCAGTTGGCGTTCAGCTTGGATGTGCCAGATGTTGCTTTTAATTGAAGTTGTATTTTAAAGTGCATGTGTGTGCATATGCATGTGTGTGCGTGTGTCTCTGTGTGTGTGTTACTGTTTCTTTCTCTATTATTTATTGAGGTGTTTCGTGTTTTGTATTGCTTGATTTATAGATTTAATTTTATTTGCTTTAGTGGAGACACAACTGCTTCCACCTGTGGTGGAATTCCCTCTCATGCATGTGAGTGTACACACTGAAAAGCAAATATAGCGCAATATTTTAAGTTGCAGTAAGAGTGGTAGTAAGGATTTCAGAGAGAATGCAGGGGTGAGTAATTAGTGGCACCCCTTGGGCATTCCTCTCTGTAGGTTGCCTCCCCTGGTGGCCAGTCTCCACCATTAACTATTTTTTTGAGCTGCTATTTTAACTAGGCCAGCATCGTGGCAGCGAACCTTGGTTTGTTTTGGGTTTTTTTTTAGTAATGTTGGTTAATAAAGTGTCTTTATTAAAGGTTTAGTATTGGAAGTCCTGCTTCTTAATTTCCTGTTTTCTTTTCCTCCCCTTCTCTCATTCCAAATATGAAGTGTTGAGTTATTCAAAATGAGAAAGAAATGTAAACAGAATGAACAATGGTGACATGGACCTAAGGCTGTTAGTTGAGTGTGTGTAACTTTCCCTGCTCTGAATACCCCTGAAGATGTAAACACAGTAAGCGCACCAAAATGAGCTTTGCATCAGCGGTCAAGTGTTCAGCGCGCAGATGTGTCATATGTGTCATCATTGATCATTTTTAATCCTGGTTTACTTGTAAATCATGTTTGAGTGTCAGTTCAAAAGCAGCCCATACACTCCTGCTGTATGAGCTGTATTATAAAAAAGAGCTTGATCATAAATGTTCTTCTGCCCATCGTACGGCTCAGCAGTTACACACAGATTTCAGGTTTGTACAATGGAGCAGTTTGCTATAGAGCCCCGCAAGGGACATTGGAGAAGAAAAAAATTAAGAAGAACTTTTGCGAGATCTTGCCAAAGTAATTCGGGATCTCGCAAAGGTTTTGCAAAATCTTGCAAAAGTTCTTCTTAATTAGTTTTTTCTCCAGTGTCCTTTGCGGGGCTCCGTAACAATCTATTTCCCAGAACTTCAAAAAAACTATTCAAACTCTTCGCCTCAAAAAACTGAGTAAAGCTTACTTAAGATAATATGTTACAACAACTTATTCATTTCAAGTATATAGTACTAAGAATAACATTTTAAGTTCTAAATTAAAAATCAATTTGTGGGAAATTGAGCAATTTGTGGGAACTTCTCATTGTTTTATCAAAATTTCTAGTACAACACTTATATTAATATAACACTGAATGCAAGTATGATTCAAAAAGAATAGTTAACAACACTTCTTGTAATGCCGTCAAAATCAGCCCAACTTTTACTTCCAAATGCAAAAAAGTAAATCAGCCAACATACTGGACACTGTTCTTCTGAACAACAAATAATTATACTGCCAACACTGTTTCCCTGAGAGGTTAATAACAAAGTCTCAGATTTCATGATTCTGAAACTAAGTTTAGACTTTCTACAATTTTGTTTTACAAGTTACATTACTTACATGCATTTTATTTTCATTATATATTGTTCAGTCATAAGTCTCTAGATCAAACAATACATTTGTTTTGCATTCAAACACAGAAGCTTGGTATGTTGTAATATTTTAAGGATGGCTTGTTTCCAGTCCAGACATTACTTCCTGAATGACTGTCATGGATTTAGGTGATCCAAATGTAAGTGCAGGAGAAAGTTCCCTTAAGTACAGTGGCAGTGGATTTGGGCTGGAGATTCAATGACCTTGAACCTGCAGTGCCATCTTCACTGACCACACCATCTGTCATAGAGAACTCATATCTCCTGGTGTCCTGCAAGCAAACAATCATATTCTTTAGAACCCCATCTTATTTGTTTTCTTAATTTTGTTTATCTGCATTTACTATAGAACAGACCCCAATTTAGACAATCTCAGGCTCCCTTCCCACCGGAGAGGTAACATTCAATGTCCTACTTGTCAGTCTGGATAGCCCTGACACCACCCGACAGACAATAATGTCATGAAAGCATTTTTTTTAAAAAGGGCTGTGCAAACACAGCCAATAACTTTTCATCCTGATGATCTGCAGAATAATTTGGGCACAAAACAAATTTCACTGTTCAAAAAAAAAAAAAGAGGGGGGGGGAATAGCTCAGTAGGTAGAGTGATGGCCCCATGATCGCAGGGCAGGGGTTTGAATCCAATGGATGGCTACCCTGAGGTACTGCTGCAACACGTTCTCACTCCCAAAGCGTAACATTTAACGCTAGGTGACAAATCATCAACATGTCACGTTTTCGGGCACCCAACACGTTCCTAAATGATGACTTCGGAAAAATGAGGAACCATGAGAACCGTACCATCCCTACACACTGCTCCCCGGGCACCCAATGGCTGCCCACTGCCTCACTGAGTCACTGAGTAAAACAGGTTTAAAAAGTGGAGACCTGAGAGAAACCAAGTAAACCATGATCCAACCCTTTCACCTTCACCAGCACAAACACATGCTTTTTGACAGCGTTGACTTTTTTTGGGCGGCAGGTTTTGCAGATACACGGTCTTTTCTGGATAAACACAAGTTTTGTGTGGATTTGCAGTGTAGTGGTTAGTACACCTGACTGAACAGCAGAAGATCTCTTATTAGCAGCTCACACATTTGTTTACTCAGCAGGAATTTGTGTTTTTCAAAACCTGAACTGAATGTGATTGAAGCAAGATGTCTGTGAAGGTTCTCAGTCATCCAGGTCATCGTAGTCAAAGGAGCTTGCAAAGAAAAGCGTCTGGACTTCTTTAAGTTTACTTGAAGACGTTTCACCTCTCATCCGAGAAGCTTCTTCAGTTCTAAGGTCAAATGGTGGAGAGTCCCAGATATAAACCTAGTGGGAGTATCCCCCCACAGAGGGACAAAAGGACCCCCTGATGATCTTCTAATCGCCTGAGCCAAGGTGTGAAACTGGGTGTGGGTCCCAATCAGCCAGAGTTTCGGGTGTGTTCATTGTGAAACCTGGCCCCCCTTATCATGCGAATTCCTGAGGTCAGATGGCCCAGGATGTGAGTGGGCGTTAAGGCGTCTGGGAAGGGATCTCAAAACTGGATTATAGATGGCAGAGAGTTGGTGTCGTAAACCCCCGCCTCTGTTCAAAGATGGTCGCTCACAGTGGACATAGATGGCTTCTTTCACTCCTCTTTCAAACCATCTGTCCTCTCTGTCCAAAATGTGAACATTGGCATCCTCGAAAGAGTGTCCTTTATCCTTAAGATGCAGATGGACTGCTGAGTCTTGTCCTGTGGAGGTGGCTCTTCTGTGTTGTGCCATGCGCTTGTGAAGTGGCTGTTTGGTCTCTCCAATGTAGAGGTCTGGGCATTCCTCGCTGCACTGTACAGCATACACCACATTGTTAAGTCTGTGTTTTGGCGTTTTGTCTTTCGGGTGAACCAGTTTTTGTCTGAGCGTGTTGCTGGGTCTGAAATGCACCGGGATGTCATGCTTGGAGAAAACTCTCCTAAGTTTTTCTGATACACCGGCTACATAGGGGATGACAATGTTGTTGCGTCTGTCCTTCTTATCCTCCCTCGTTGGTGTCTGGTCTTCTTTTCTGTGCCTCTTTGCTGACTTTAAGAACGCCCATTTAGGATAGCCGCACGTTTTGAGTGCTTCCTTTACATGTGTGTGTTCCTTCTTTTTTCCTTCAGGCTTAGAGGGAACATGTTCTGCCCGGTGGTGTAGGGTCCTAATTACTCCAAGTTTGTGTTCCAAACAGCCACTTCACAAGCGCATGGCACAACACAGAAGAGCCACCTCCACAGGACAAGACTCAGCTGTCCATCTGCATCTTAAGGATAAAGGACACTCTTTCGAGGATGCCAATGTTCACATTTTGGACAGAGAGGACAGATGGTTTGAAAGAGGAGTGAAAGAAGCCATCTATGTCCACTGTGAGCGACCATCTTTGAACAGAGGCGGGGGTTTACGACACCAACTCTCTGCCATCTATAATCCAGTTTTGAGATCCCTTCCCAGACGCCTTAACGCCCACTCACATCCTGGGCCATCTGACCTCAGGAATTCGCATGATAAGGTGGGGCCAGGTTTCACAATGAACACACCCGAAACTCTGGCTGATTGGGACCCACACCCAGTTTCACACCTTGGCTCAGGCGATTAGAAGATCATCAGGGGGTCCTTTTGTCCCTCTGTGGGGGGAAACTCCCACTAGGTTTATATCTGGGACTCTCCACCATTTGACCTTAGAACTGAAGAAGCTTCTCGGATGAGAGGTGAAACGTCTTCAAGTAAACTTAAAGAAGTCCAGACGCTTTTCTTTGCAAGCTCCTTTGACGATTGAAGCAATGTTTACAGTTTACTTGTGTTGAGTTTTCTCGACTTTCCTGTTTTACAGTGTGATGTTAAGATTTGAGACAGAAAAACCAGATTAATAATATTGTATTGTGCATTGTTTTTTATGTAAATTCTTTGTTTTATTTTTTATTACTTTTTTGAACATTAAAATTATTTTTTCAATAATTTTGGATGACTGGTCAAACGGCTTTTGTTGCTGAAAACTCTTCAAAAACAAATAAACATAATTAAAGTCCCATATTTTAAACACTTAGCCGTCAACAGATTTTGAGTGAAATTACACAAAAAGGCCACATGAGGTCTTTGTTTATTCATGGTGAATTTATAGAGGTTTTTCAAAATGTGTACAAAAGACACATAAAATAGAAATACGTATATCGATATTTACATTTATAAAGTTTTCAGTTCTCAGTCCAGTAATATTTATCATGTAAGACCATGCCAGTGTTTCTTGTCAGGTATTGTTGTATAGTGTTTTAGTCATTTTATATTTTATTTGGCAGCGACATCAACACACAAAAACTGGTCCACCCAAGGATCGGGTCCCCCGACACAAACAGAGTAACATAGTGTACGCTGTTAAGTGCCAGGAGGATTGCCAGGATTTATACATCGGGGAAACCAAACAACCTCTGGTGAAGCGGATGGCACAACACAGTTGAGCTATCAGGCCCAGACTCTGCAGTCTATTTACACCTACAGGCTAGTGATCTTTCAATGATGAAAATGTACACGTCCTGGACAGGAAGGAACGCTGGTTTAAGCGCGGAGTCAAGGAGGCCATTTATAAATAACCATCTGAAGAAGAAGAAGTCACTTGAATGAGTGACTAATCGTTTGTCCTAGTAAAAACGCTACGTCCAGATGCACAGTTAATTAAAGTTCATTACAAAAAAAAGAAAAAAAAATATAGTCACACTGGGGCTATTGTGCCATCTAGTGAGTCTATCATGGAAGTGGTTCACATGAGGCAACGACTATACTGCCAATTAACTCGGAGCTGGACGGACTTTGAATTCAGAACGAAACCTTTAATAAAAAGATTTTAACCGAGCACTGAAGTGTCGAATAGAATATCCAAAGAAATAAATGTTTCATTTATTTATTCCATCAGTTAAACATACATTTCCCCTTCATTCCCAGACGGGATTTACAACAAATTCTACTAATATCCCAGCCGCATATGAGACCTATCAAACCAAAGGTCCAAGCAAATAGCACTACAATGCTCACTAAAAACAACCAATATACGCACTATATTGATTGATTTCCCCGCTCACAGCCGATCTAGAACTTGATTGATTCAACCATTAAAACCCTTGGTCACACTAGAAAGTCGAAAAACACGCATTAACAGAAGAGCGCTGACCTCACGTCACTCACCCACTAACTTTTCAAAGCTCCTCTGCTGACACGACGGAAGGCAGCAAACTGCCAGGTGACACTTGCTACAAGATAATTCACACAAAAAACCCTGCTTCACGAATGATTTAGTAGTAAAAACACAGTAGTTCTGTGTACAAGGTAATTATTATTTTTTCTTTTTAAAGATAAAGACTTACCTTCAGAGACAGATGAGGGGTTATTAGGCCCATATGAATAGTTGTCCTTTTAAAAACTATTTTCAAGGTGTTGTCTAGCAGAGCAAAGTATTTTAAACGCAGCTTCTCCAAACGTCCCAGTTTGAATTTTGGATGTTTGCATTTTTATATTTTGCTCACAGAAAGAAAATAATTTCATAAAAATAATAATGATATTAATAATTTTGTTCTCATGTGCATGGCGGGTCCTGGATGATCAAGAATAAACTCGTTAAGCTGCTCGTTTTGATCAACCTGAAATTAGCCAACAGTTTAGTTTAACATGAACAACCTGCAATTTATAGCAGCAAGTATACACAAAAACATCTTAGAACACATGAATTATAAAAGCTTTTAAACTCTATTTTCTTTATGGACAGACAGTTTTTTTAACCACTTTAAACGCACTTGCTAATATAAATAAATATCTCTTTGTTTCTCTCTCTCTACATATATAGAGATATTACTGTGACTACTGTGTCGGGGGTGTTTCCCCGGAACATTCACATTTCCGTTCAGTTTGAAGTTTTAGCGGTAAGTGTGGAGCCACGATGTCGCATCTTGGAGTCTCATTTTATGTGATTGCTATTTTTATTCTTGGAGTCTCTGACAAAGGTGGGAACAAAGTCTGTGTTAATACAACTCTATACAATCTCTCTCTCTCTCTGTATATATATATATATATATATATATATATATATATATATATATATATATATGTGTGTGTGTGTGTGTGTGTGTGTGTGTGTGTGTGTGTGTGTGTGTTTTACTAACAGTGACTCAACTTTACTAACTTTGTAATCATTTGAAGTATTTGGACTTTCCCATGCTCAGCACGTAGGCGTCAAAGTGACAGATATTACTCAAGTTATGATAAATGAAAACTTGAGTTTGTGTAAACTGTGTAATGCAGTAACTAACAATGAGGGGTGAGGTTATCTGATTTTTACAAATTTACAAATTGGGAAAAATTGGCAAATTAGCGGATCAAAAACAATCCTGACAGGAGAACAGTAATGAGTGTGCAGTAATGGAGCTGCTTTCACGCACGTGTTTCTCCCCAGAAACAGCACGATGACTCAGAGCAACGAGAGGCAGCTGAAGGAAAATCAGTGTGTTTAATATCAGAGAGGCTCGTGTTAAAAAAAGCTGCGTGTGGATAAATGTTCGTACGTGTCCTTGCACAGCTCAAGTTTCATCCAGAGGACTGCTTCATTACAAACTCTTCCACCATGAACATCAAGTCTTTTTAACAGCTCACGTGTACAATGTGAAGAAGAACACAGAGCATTATTTACAGTCAAACCCTGAACCATTAGAATAAATATGAGCTTACATAATAACTGTGCACACTGTTGTCCTTTACTAAAGTCGATATTCTGTACTGAGAGTGAGCAGACAAGTTTGCAGGGTTTCAGGATTTGAGTCACATTTCTGCACATAATGAAAAATGTCTCACACTAAATGACTTTTGGTAAGTACTTTTTCTGCTCACTGCCTGCAAACCACAGCAAAAGGGACAGTTACAGTATCTTCATTAACACAGGGACTGTTGGGGCTCTGATCATAAATGTTCTTCTGTCCACTGTATAACTCAGCTGTTACACAGAGATTTTGAGGTTCATACAGTGGAGCAGTTTGTAATACCTCAGATTTCTCTGGATACTCCCTGAGTCTCAGGACCTCACAGAGTCCCCTGGCTGGTTCAATCTTATATCAAAAACAGAATAATTGCCCTTCGGCCTCCTCTCATTTAGCTGAATTGCCGCGCTGTTTACAGAAAAACACTTATACTCTGTTATTTGCTTTTAAACATTTATATTCCTCTGTCCCTCACACTTCGTCAGGTCTGTTCATTTCTTTACTCTTAATTTGCAATGCTCTCTTTGAAATGTCGGTCAATACTAAAATCCTCCTTGCAGTGTTAGAAAATCCCCTGCAGCAGTTACTGTATACTATTGGGGCAGTTCTATTCAGGAAGGAAACTCAAAAATAAAAAAATAAAAAGACTGTAAAACATATTATGAACAGTGAGAAAAATAACAAAAAAGTTTTAGCAGTGAAACTCCAACTTTGTGTGTTACAGTTCACCTGAACAAAAACTGAATGTGCCTCACATCTCAAACTGTATCTCCTACAGCTCTAACAGCAGTGATCCAAACACAGCAGACTGTGCTGGCAGCAGTGGGAGAAGATGCTGAATTCAGCTGTCAGCTCTTGGAGACTAAAGACGTCCTTCAGGTCACATGGCAGAAAATCTCACATGATGTGGAGACAAATGTTGCCACCTACAGCAAGCAGTTTGGTCAGAGAGTGAATGATGGCTTTAAAGATAAATTTAAGTTTAAATACACTGGACTGCAGAACTGCTCCATAGTCATCAGGAATGTGACGGAGCAGGATGAAGGATGCTATCACTGCCTGTTTAACACTTATCCTGAAGGCTCCTTCACTGGTCAAACTTGCCTCGAGGTCTATGGTAAGAACTTTAATCTTCTTTAACAAACAACAAGTGCTTGTAACAAACATACTGGACATAAATGTGTTTGCAACTGGTGTGTTTGTAAGAACACGTTGATGATATCTCCTGATCCTTCACAGAGCTGCATGAACCTGTTGTTGATGTCAGAGAGTCAAACTCTACTGAAGAGTGGGTTGTTTCCTGTTCAGCCACTGGTCGACCTGCTCCCACTGTAACACTCAGTGTCTCACAACAAGACCTCAGCTTCTCACAGTACAACACTGTCAGTGTGTCCAACACCAACGCTACATTCACTGTCACCACTACAGCTGTGCTCTCAGGTTCACGTAAACACAGCACACAGGTGGGATGTGCAGCACGAGTGCTCTCTGCTCCTCACAGAGAGGTGATGGTGACGATTCCTGATGATGGAGATGATGATGGTGAGAAATTGTTTCAACATCACTGATTTATAAATTAATGATTACTCTGTGATTCTAATGTTTGTGTTTATTTTTCCAGGTTTGGATAAGAAGTCAGGATCTAATCAGAGAAATTTAGGTGTGTTTACATTTGTGTTTTTAAAGCCAGTTTTTATGTTCAATTTTTTTCGTCATTTGATAGTTGTTCACATTATTGTATCCTTCTATCTCCTGTTTTTCTCAAAGGAATCAGGATTTCAGTCATTCTGTCGTCTGTGGTGTTGGTGGTGCTCTGTGTCGCTGCACTCATCTTTGTGGCTTATATGAAAAAGAAATCTCATAGCAGGAAATCCTCTTAAACACTTTCTCCTTTTGATTCCCCTCATAAATGTTTGTGCAGCTTTTCCTCTTCATAAATCTTTCAGTCTGTCGCACACACAGTTCAAGATGAACGAAACACCTGAAACCTTAAGCCAGACACACTCAGGTTTATTGGTTATTTATCATCCTGTCATTTTGTGCTTGGAAATTTTTGTCATTCTTTTTCACTCTGTTATGTTGTCACATTTCAAATCTTCCAACTTGCTTCTAGAGCTCCCTTTTTTCTTCCCCTCCAATCTGATGTGTACTACACCTCAGTAGACTCTGCTGCATTTGTCTTTGTTCTGTCTAAGCTAATCTGCTCAGAATGCTTTGATTTTGCACTATTAACAGACAACTGCTGCAGTGTTTTTTATTATTTTTTCTGGGACTGAAACACCTCCACTCAAACACGATGATAATCACCTCAGATAATGGACTCCTAGGAGACACCAACCACGATGATCCAGGACTTTCATCTTTATGAGAGCCAGCTAGACTCAATTCTGAGTCTATCTCCACCTGTCCTCATTTTTTCCAGGTCCTGGAGTCCCTGAAATATGGAGAGCATAGTTACTGAATTGCTTCCAGCAGCCCTGCCAGCCTCCCTGGCACAGCCCCTCCTTTGCAGCAGAGTCACAGACCACACTCTGCCACAGTCCTGTATGTCTCTCAAGAGTTTCTGGTAAAGGATTTGTGAAGAACTGTCCACATGGTTTAGTTGCTGCATTGCAACCTCAAACAAACTATGTATTTTAGGTGACATAAGTGAATTAGAAATGGAAGCAACTACATTGCACATAGTTCTTACTGCATTATCGATCGCTAAGAAAACTGTCCTCATGAACTGAAAGTTCAAAAATAATTTATGTGTTACTCAATATAAAATGTACTTCTTCATCACGTCTGGAAAGAATCTCGGCCTCTTCTAAAAACCTGGGTGAACTGGATTCTCTCTGGGCCTCACTGATCAGTTCCTTTAGTTATTGGTGGTGGTCGCTGTGGTCTGTCTTCTTGGATACCTTCTGGGCCTTAACTCTGGGTGAGCCTGGGGTCCCACCCTCGGCTCACTCTGGGGTGGCCGGCCTCTGGCAGGGTCGGCTGGTTGTTGCCTCTGGTCTTCTAAGGCCTTAGCCCTTTGACCGCGAGGGCATCTTGTTACAGATGCAGCAGTTGATGACCCGTTGTGCTCTTCTTTATTATTTCTATTTTTTTCGGTCCTTTCTCTTTTCTTGTCCCCCGCCTCTCAGCTATGGCACATTTACACGATAATAATAATAACAATAATGCATGCATCGGCCCAACTAGGGGGCTCTCTAACTGGTGGGGAGGTTGTTACATCTTTGCAGGTGGTCTCCTCACTACAGGAGCTCACTCTGCAGGTGGGGGGAGAGATATAGGAGAGGGGGAGAATGAACTCAACCTGGGTGTCTATTGTCTTGTGTAGTTTGGGAGATGATTGGATGATGGGGTGGGTGCAGTTTTCTCTGGGGTGGAGTCGGGTGGGCTGCCCCGGACTCTGTGGGGCTGGGCAGTGCTGCTGCTGCGGGTCCCGGTCCGGATGGGCCTGGGCCTCCTTGCCCTGGTGGGTTCCAGAGCGTGGGGGTGCCTACTGGGGTCAGCGGGGGAGCTGGCCCCAGGGAGGGGCCGCTTGCCCCTCCCTTTCTTCCCTCCCCATCCTCAGCTGCCTCCCTATTCCCGCTCTACCACACCCACCCACACACGCAGGGCTTGGGGTGCAGGTATGTCACCAGGGTGCAGGGGAGGCACTCCCCCTCTGTCCCCTTCTGGCCGCCTGTGCCTCAATTTTATTCTGCAACCTAGACATCCACATTACTCACACTCTCACACTCTCACATAACACATACATATAGGGCCTTGGGGGTGGGCACGTTTTACAGCATCCAGAGGATGGTCGTTGTACTCCAACCCACCTCTGGCGCTGGTGCCCTACCCTCAATTTTAAATGCATTTAGACACTAAGGGTTTTCGGGAGGAGCCGTGCTGCTCTCTGAGAGGAAGCTAGTACCATGCTCTCCTGAGTTTTAAATGCACTTTAGAACAGCACACAACAACATTACATATGAGCGGGCGTAGGGAGGTTTGAGGTCTTCACTCACCCCGGTTCTGTTAGCCGTCAGGGCTGGGGGGCTGGGAGGAGGTGCTGGCCGTCAGACTGGGGTCTGGGATGCGGGGCCTCCCTGCTACTGCAGATAAGGAGGTGGTCCGCTTGCCTCCACCCCAGAGAGAAGGGTTACATCTCCTGGGTCTAGGTGCGGCTTGCCCCTCTGGGGGCGGGGGTACCTGGACCTGGGATATAGAGTATGTTTGGGGAGTGCGACTGTCTGTGCAGTGTCTATTTGTGTCTGTCTACACGTTGGGTGAGTGCCGAGTATTTGGTTGTGCATATGGGGGTGGGAATGCACGTTTGTGTCCGCGTGTGCCTGTTTGTCTGTGTCTATATGTCAGGTTGGGTCTTAGACTCAACCTCTCTGGGTACATCTCAGGCCCTCTAAAGTACGGAGGCCTATCTCCCCTCACCACACTCCCTGCCGGTGGCTGATGCCCTCAGACGTTGGTGTGTTGGTGGTCCTTGTCATCTGGGGCTGGGCGCTCATGCATGTACCGGCTCACTCCTGGTGGCCGATTGGCGGGGCCGGGCGCCTGTGGCCCGGCTGGGCTCCTTTCGGGGGGTGGGATGCCCTCAGGCCTCTGGGCCTGAAGCTCGGTCCTCTCTGGCACAGCTGGCCGCCGGCGGAGCCCGCGGGCACGTCACTGCAACCCCCTCTGGCCTCTGCTCCGTAGCTGCGGGGTGACCTCTCGTTTGGGGCTCTACTCAGCTCTTCCCAGGAGGGTGGCATGGTTCCCCCCCCTTTGGTGGTCCTCCTCGGGTCCTTGTACTCTGGGGCCTCTGGATATCTGGGGCCTGGATCTCCTCCATACCTGCTTCATACCCTGGTGGACGGGGCTATGGCTCCCCACACTCCCTAGCAGATCGTTACATGGAGAAACCTTTGGAATACAAGCATGCTGATCCACACAGGTATGCACACAGGTGTACACACGGGTGTTCACAGACGCGGACTACACCTTTCTTGGCTGCTGCCTCAAAGCACATTGTGCGCTGTCTATCTTGCGTGCTGCACAATATCGTTTATTATTTAGTATCTACTGTTATCTACTGCTAGCTAGTTTATTGTGATGGTGCTGTTTTTATTATGTTGCTCTTTGTTGTTTGCTTTCTCTTCTGTTTTTTTTCTCCATACAGGTGATCCAGGCATTTTGTTTGTTTGTTTGTTTGTTTTTTCCTTTCTTCCCCCCCTTCTCACCGTCTCTTCTCCCCTTTGGTTTTCTTTCTCTCCCTCTCTTTCTTTCATTCTTTCTCCCTGTCCTATCCCCCAGTCACGTCTGTCCCGTTTGTAGCAACCGAAAATAAAATAAATACATAATTATAATAAAGGTCAATCAAATGGACCAATATGGCAAGGCCATGATGATCCACTTGGTAAAATAAATCCGCTTGGCATCTTTCTTGGCCTTAAGACAACAATTCTGATGGCTAAAGATCCAAATGGGACACAAAAAAAATAAAATAAAATAAAAATAATAATAATAATAACAATAATAATGAAAAACATAAAAACAAAAGAACAATAAAAACAAAACTGAATAAATAAATAACAAGAGGAGCCTATAGAGTTTACAGATCTTCTCTTGGCAAAGTAAATGTGTTTGGCACAACAGAGCATTCAGTTCATGATTCTGCTTGCAAAGGCTGCCAGACAGGACAGTCAAAATAAGAAACAAAGATAGATAGCTAGATATATTAATTAATATAATGGTACATTGCAATTTTACTCTTAGTGCTTTGTGCTATTTATTTGTTTATCTATTTATCGATTTACCTAAACACCAGAACCCAAAGTTGCATTACATAAATATTTGCTTATTCTGCTTATTCCTCCTAACTTAAGTCGTAACTGGAAACTGCTTTTATCCTTACACCATAACCTTCTGTGCCATTCAGCTTTGTCCCCTTTACTTTATGCTTTAAATACATTACAGCAAATCAGACATGAAGCCTCAACTAAGTGAAGTAAGTAGAGGCTAATTATGATGTCTGTGTGTTATTTAGTGTGTTAGTAATTCTGGGCTCACAGCCTGTTTAGTTCAGCATCAGTATCTCACAGCTGAAACAAACGTTTTAGGATCTTCATGATCAACCTGCAAAATATTTAAAAATCTGTGAAACTATAACAGCTGAACACTGAGAAAGAAAACCTTCCACTTGAAATACAGAAATCTGGAAACGAGGCTAGCCAGGGGACGTAACAGTGTGTGTGTTTGTGTGTGTGTGTGTGTGTGTGTGTGTGTGTGTGTGTGTGTGTGTGTGTGTGTGTGTGTGTGTATGTGACAGCTCAGGATTCATCCAGAGGAGGGCTGCTTTGTTAGAAACTCCTATACCATTAACATGAAGTCTTTGTAACTTTGTAACACCTGACTGTACAATGTGCAGAAGAGCACAAAACATTATTCACAGTCAGGTCTTTTTTACTTCCTGCATGACCTGTAACATTGCAGACATTTATTAAAGTCAATATTCTGTACCAAAGGTTTCAGACATGACTCTAACTCACTTCTAATATGAGTGACACTAATTGCAGCATCGTGACAGATGTGCTGTAGGCTGGAGTGCAGGTCTGAGAGAAGGAAAAACTACATGAAATTGATTTGTAGTGTTGCAGAGGTTTGTGTGTGTTTGACTCCAGTTTTTGTTCATCATGGACCGATTACAAAATGTGTATACATATCTGAAAGAAGTCACTGTAAAAACTCAGTTGATTGTCTGTGTGTGTCTTTTATTGTGGCTCTCCTCCTTGACCCCGAGGCTTCATCTTCAGTTCTGCTCTGTTTCATGAAAACTGCAGAATTACTGAGGAGCAGAAAATGCAGAGTCAAAGCTTTGAGCACAGTGCCAAAACTTTATCTTTCCTCTAACTCTTTCTCAGTCCCAAAAAAGTTGATTCTGTTGATCTGGATGTAACGTTTTCAGTGGGAGAAATGTTTTGTTACTCAGCCAAGTGAATTCTTCAGTCTCAGCTGACTCCAGGTTTCCCCAAACTTATAAACAGTACATTTCCACAATGACTGAAACCAGCACCGCTCATGCTGTGAGGTCAGTTTCTTGGTTATTAATGAATGCAAATTGTCACTATCAGAGAGAAGTGACTGTTTAGAAACTCTTTTAAAGTAATTGATTCATAAATTGATGATTATGCTGTGATTCTAACGTTTGTGTTTCTTTTTCCAGGTTTGGATAAGAAATCAGGATCTAATCAGAGAAATTTAGGTCTTTTAACATCTGTGTTATTAAAGCCAGTTTTTATGTTCAGTGTTTTGTCATTTAATAGCTGTTCAGATTATTATATCCTTCTTTCCACTGTTTGTCTCGAAGGAATCAGGATTTCAGTCATTTATTTAGTCGGTCTTTGTTACTGCACTCAGCTTTTTGGGGGGAAAATGCACTTTTAATTTCAAAACTTTGTATATTTGTATGTTTGTATATTTCTTTATTATTAGGAAAAACTGTTGTTCATAAAAGGTAACATGTTGTCTTGTTTGTCAAATATTTTGACATCAAGTGATTTTAAGTGAGAATTGTGAAAATGAACAAACAAGCTGCTCGTGTTGCTGAAATGAAATCTAATGCAACAGTTTATTCACTGCACTGCTGTTTGACCTCTTTGCAAAGGTAAATCAAACTCACAAAGACAACCTAGTTGTGTGAACCTTGATTTATTTAAAAACTTCCACAGGAAATGTTTTTGAAAACACATTAATAGATCCCCACTTTTGGATGTCACCGCATATAAGGTAATTTATTGGGGATCTTTTCACATTATATGTTTATTATTGGATAGAAAAACAAAAAAAAAGAAGTTGAGAGCATCAAGCTAAGGCTTCGTTCATTAGGAATTGCATTCACTATAGGGATGGTATTGGTTTCCTCCAGACATGATGCTTGGCATTCAGGCCAAAGAGTTCCATGTTTGTTTCATCAGACCAGAAACGTTTGTCTCTCATGTTCTGAGAGGCCTTGCCTTTTGGTAAAGTCCAGGTGTGTTGCCATGTGCTTCTTGGGACCTTCAATACTGCACACATCTTTCTGCACACTTTCCTACAATCCCGTCTCAGAGATATACAACCAATTCCTTGGACTTCATGGCTTGGTTTGTGCTCTGACGTGCTCTGTCACCTATGTGACCTGATAGAGACCGGTGTGTGCCTTTTAAAATCCTGTCCAATTCAACTGAATTCATCACACATATAGAAACATCTGCCAGATGATCATTGGCAACAGGATACACCTGAGCTCAACTTCCAGTGTCATGGCAACATCTGTGAATAGTTGTGTGTGTGTGTTATAGTTTTGGTTTTCTTTTTAATAAATTTGCAAGAATTACAAGCAAACATTTTCACTTTGTCACTCTGGCGTATTGTGTGCAGAGTTTCAAGGTGAAAATGAACTGAATGAGACAGTAACATGACAAAATGTAAAACAAATCACTGTGGTTACGTTCAGAACAGACTGCTGCAGAGAGACGTGCCTCCTTATTTATGGTGACTGGGCTTAGGAGACAGAAGTATCAGTAGATGGTTATTCTGCTTATTAACATTTCATAAATGCTCCAGTGTGATACAATAAAGCGAGTAAACTGACCATTCTTCCATCAACCATATTTTTCTAGTCTGCCTCGACACTCTGAATATGTGTTAAAGTCAGGTACCAATGTAGCTAGAAGGAACTACAAGAAGGTAACGTCTTGCTGTAGTTCCAGGCTGCACATGTTTATATTATTGTTATTTTTATTATTGCCTTTCCTGCTGTTGCAGCTATTGTATGTGATAACCCACTGACTCCTATACAGTGAAACTTTTTTGTTTCCTCTCTGCCAACTGATGTAAGAGTTTGCTGTTGAACCATAGGCTGAGCAGTCACAACTGTTCAGTTAACATTTTATTTTATACAAAGTGTCAATACCAGCTACCTATGACAACTACTGAAAAACATAAACACGTCCCTACAACAAGCATATGGTGAATGTACTGTGATCTGTGACTGAACCTGCCCTGCATCGCGCAACCATCACTACCAGCCAACTAATGTGACGAAGACTGAGTAGCCTACGCCACCTGGTGGTATACATGTACACTGAGCATGAGAAGCTCGGGGTTAATGAGCTTTAGATTACAAATGAATCTCTGCACAGATCAGATGTAGGAGAAGAGTAGCAAAAGACGCGTGTAAAAATCAGACAGTTGAACAGCTGAACGACTTGTAACTGCAGATATTTAGGGGAAAAAATCGTAAAAAAACAAACAAACAATTAAAATGTTTGAATGGTGATTGGGGTTTCACGTGTGTACAAACAGTCTGTAGGATTGTGCTGCTCTTGACCTGGAAAAAGATCTGAAGAGAAATCGAAAGTTACGAACATTGAAACGTGTTCAGTGCAGCCGCTGTCTGTGCTTTTAATCCTGTCTTGTTATTATTTAAGATTTCTGTGCTTGTGCCGCTCCTGGTAAACTCCGCTTTCACTCTATTCCCGTCCACTTGTCAACCAATCAGCACTCGACCAACGCTGTCTGTTGTCTGTTGAAAGACTGAACAGGAGCATTAATGGGGTGGGTGGAAAGCCCACTCTGTCAGAACGAAACACTTTAAGCGTAATTTATTGTCCTCAAGTGCGTTCACATCTCCGTTTGGACAGCGAACTGAGAGATGGTGGTGGAGCTGCTCCGACTTTCAGAGCTGGAAGTGACGTGAAATGTTGAGTAACTTGACTCCACGCGAGCTGTACGCATTTGATTGGATCAAACTCAAGGAACAGCAGAAGCAGGAACCTGGAGTTTAAATGAATGGCGAGTCAATGAAATGTCCTCCTTTGGAGTTTTGTATTATTTTCTTGCTGTTTTCATTTCTGGAGCCTTTGACAAAGGTGAGAAAAAACTGCATATTAATGACAGAGTTAGACCCTTTTATAGAATTGACTTTTATTTTTATTTTTATAGAGTAGAGGTCACTAAGGTGACCTGAGAATTTAGATTATGTTGTGACAAGTACAACCACCGACAGTGTTAAAGTATATTTTCTGTGGTTTCTCTGAGTATTTAGGAGGGATTAGTGACGGTCACGGGCTGTTGGTGCTTGTTCTTTAGGAAAATCATAGCAACACTTCAACATTCCCAGTATTTTTTTTCTTTTGTGTGTGTGTGTGTGGGGGGGAATGAATTAATCTCACTCTGAATCAATTTTCAATATGTGAATGTCATAGTTTGAAAAAGTAATAAGGTCATGCAGCTTATTGTTGGTGTCGACCGGCAAAGAAGAAGAAAAAGTATAAGAACAAGAAGGGCAAAAGGGACAACGTGGAAGTTGTGATATTATGTCAGCTTACAATCTAAAGAAGTGTACCCGACTTGATGGCTAATGATGCCCTGAGTGACATTTGTCTGAAAATGTTTGCACGGGTTCATGCCATAATCCACACAATTTATTATTTATCAAACATGGTAATGTGAGAATTGTTAATACTGAATTCAAGTGTAATATATGAGTTTTTATAATAGTCATTGTGAATTGATAATGTTGTTTTAACAAATGTTTTTTAAAGAACTCAAACAGAGAAAGTGCATATGTCCCCCAGTGAGTCATTTATTGGTTTAGCTTTAAAATTTGGAGATTTTCCTAAACTGCAAACTGAAAAAAAAAAGTTTGACCTTGACCTTTGATGTATGACCTCTAAGCATTACAAACTATTGTATGTACTTTAACTGCCCTTTCATATGATATATTACCCAAAATGATAAGTCAAATTTGACCTTGGGCGCTAACAAACAGCCTGTTTTTTTTGTTTTTTACATTCCTTGGCATAATTATAAGTCTGTCTATGGAGACATCGGGATGAATCTTACATCTAATATATTATGTAACCTGAAGATCCTGCCTTGTGTCTAAAAAGGGTGGATAGTGATCTGCACACGTGTGTGTGCACCTCTATGGTTGTGTTCGGGGTGTTGCAGTAGAACTAAAAAAACATGTACTAAAAAACCTGAACCAGCTGGAAGCAAGTTTGATTCCTGTTGCATTAACACTGTTACCAGATTTGTTTAGGCAGAGTGTCAGTGTGAGGCTGAAGGTACAAGTGTGTGTTGCAGGAACTGGGATAGCCAGTAACACTGGACCTCATGTGTCAGCAAGTTGGACTTGAACATTATATTTAAAGTGCCTCACAGCTTGATCTTTATCTCCTACAGGTCTAACAGCAGTGATCCAAACACAGCAGACTGTGCTGGCAGCAGTGGGAGAAGATGCTGAATTCAGCTGTCAGCTCTTGGACACTAAAGACGTCCTTCAGGTCACATGGCAGAAAGTCACTACTGGGAAGAAGAATGTGGCCACATACAGCAACTACTATGGTCAGAGAGTGAATGATGGCTTTACAGATAAATTTGAGTTTAAACACACTGGACTACAGAACTGCTCCATAGTCATCAGGAATGTGACGGAGCAGGATGAAGGCTGCTATCACTGTCTGTTTAACACTTATCCTGAAGGAGCTCTGACAGGTAGACCCTGCCTCCAAGTCTATGGTAAGAACTTCCTTCCTTTGCTTCTTTAACGAACAACAAGTGCTTCAAACAAACATAGCGGACATAAATGTGTAAGCAGCTGGCGTGTTTGTGAAAACATGTTGCTGATATCTCCTGATCCTTCACAGAGCTGCATGAACCTGTTGTTGATGTCAGAGAGTCAAACTCTACTGAAGAGTGGGTTGTTTCCTGTTCAGCCACTGGTCGACCTGCTCCCACTGTAACACTCAGTGTCTCACAACAAGACCTCAACTTCTCACAGTACAACGCTGTCAGTGTGTCCAACACCAACGCTACATTCACTGTCACCACTACAGCTGTGCTCTCAGGTTCACGTAAACACAGCACACAGGTGGGATGTGCAGCACGAGTGCTCTCTGCTCCTCAGAGAGGTGATGGTGACGATTCCTGATGATGATGGTGAGAAACTCTTTTAAAGTCATTAATTTATGAATGGATGATTACTTTTTGATTCTAATGTTTGCGATTTTTTTTTCCAGGTTTGGATAAGAAGCCAGGATTTAACCACAGACATTTAGGTGTGTTAACATTTGTATGTTTTAAAGCCAGTTTTTATGTTCAATCTACTGTCATTTGATAGTTCTTCAAATTATTATATCCTTTGTCCTGTTTGTCTCAAAGGAATCAGGATTTCAGTCATTCTGTCCTGTGTGGTGTTGCTGGTCTGTGTTGCTGTTCTCATGTTTGTCAAGTATAGAAAGAGCAGAGCAGGTACTCGTCTTAAAGAATATGTGTACTGCAGTTTAACTTGATAAATATTTGTGCAGCTTTAACTCTTGTTAAATCTTTTGTCTGTCAAACAGAGAGCTCGCGATGAATGGTACCTGAAACTAGAAACTCTGAGGAGTAAGTCACTCTTCATCCCGTCAATCTGCGCTCAGATAGTTGCTGGTATGTTCTAAATTACCGCTACAGCTTCTTTTTGTTCTTCTACTTCCTATCAAATCTGAGGTGAACTGCACATGTCAGCCTTACTTTATACACTACAACATGATATGTATCAAACTATTAATCTGTACAGAATACTTTGTGTTATATAAACAGAGTTTTTCTGCTGTGTGTTGTTTTGTTTAGTGTTTCTTTATGTTAACAAGGTGACAATCAGCTCTAAAAGCAGACTCTAACCACAGAATGATTCAAGGCTTTCAGCGTCACCATGACAAATGTTCTTTGTTTGTTTGTTTGTTTTTCCTACTTTAAAAAAAAGCTGCTAAAATTTGACAAACAGATAACTGTTACACTGAAGCATTCAGAACACAATAATTGGTATTAATGTAAATTACAATTTTATGCCACAACTTTGTCCTATTTGTTTGTTTTTTTAATTATTTCTTTGACATCCAGTTTATTACAAACCATGTTTTGTTGACTCGTTTTTTCAGCTGCTCTGTTAATAAGTTACAATAATAATAAGGACTGAAGATGAGCAGGAGTTACTACCATAAAACTTTCTCTTTTTCTCATCAATAACTTTGACTGCTCTTTTTGATGAAAATGATACTAATGCTAATAAACACAATGAAAACTCCCTACGATGCCTATGTTGAGACATTTACAGCTCAATAAATCATCATTGTGCAAGGGAAAAAAATCCATACAACTTTACAGCTTTTAGTTACTCAATCCAGGAATATTTGTCAATCTAGTAAGTGTAAAGGTATTGGTGGTGTAACATGTTTTTGAATCTGCAGACACTGGACTGTTTATCGAAAATGTTTGTTTTTTTAAATGCGACATTTTAAGTTTCTGCTACTTCTCAAATCGACCTTGCTGATAGAAAGGCTCCATATTTTCTTATTCTGCCTCCATGTACTCTTTCAGGTATGTTGATGTTTGAGTTACCTTTTGTACAAAATGAAAAAGAAAACACACTGTATTCTGTGACGGTGGCAGATTATTTGTCTCTATACATATTGCAGGCTTATAGTCTAAAAATATGCAGACTGCCGTCATACCTGTCAGGTTAAGGCTGTGTGCAGGCAGGAGTGGAAGTAGAAGGACCCAAAGTGCAGACACTCGGAGGCGGAAAGTAACTCGAAACTCAGCTTTTATTGCTCGATGGCAGAAAGTGGCAAAATGTAACAAAAATCCAAATAAACTTACATGACCAGGCAGACAGAACACACAGCATAAATGAGAGTAGATCACGACACAGACACAAAGAAACACAGGGCTTAAATACACAGAGGGAGCAATCAGGGAATGGGTAACAGGAGGGAAACACAGCTGGGGCAAATCAGGCCTAACAAGACAAGGGGAAGCAAAACCAGACACATTAACATCAGACATGGACTTTCAAAGTAAAACAGGAAACATAACAGACTCACAGGCAGGCACTATAACAGAGGGAACAGAGACGTGGGACCAGGGCAGACACAGACACTGACTGGACGTGGGGATACAGCAGACAGGGGAGACAGCAACTATGGAACACAGACAGGAAACCAGAACACTAAAACTCTAACCAAACCCCACCCAGAGAACCTAAACTAAGAATAATCCTAAAACCCATAAAGCAAAGCTAGAATATAATGAAATGACAAAATCAAAGAACCAAAAACACAAATAATTTGTTTTCTGTATCAGTTTGATTTGGTTGTAAAATGATTCGTTACCTTCAGTTTAAGAAGCGTGTGACGTGGAGTGCTGAGTTTCACTGTAATTTCAGTCCTGTCAATGTTATAATCGTTCTGTGTCGGACACGGCTTAAGCCCTGCACCAGTAACAGTCCTGCCATTTTCTCCGTGCAAATCTAACATCTGTGATACAAACACAGCAGACTGGCAATAGCAGAAATCCTGAGCTCATGCATTCTGAACATGTCCCTCAAGTCATATGGCAGAAAATCTTAACAGAAAAGAAAGATGACTGCCAACAAGTTCTTTGGTCAACAAGCGAATCCAGACTTTACAAAGAAATTGGAGTTTAAAAATTGTGCACTGCAGAACTGCTCAACAGTCACCGAGAAGGTGGCAGAGAGATAAAGTCGGTTAGTTTTTCCAAAGCTGCCTCCAAGTCTAAAGGTAAGAAGTTTTGACCTGGAATCACGGAGAAACAATATTCCTATCTGATAAATGCATCCAAACATTCATAATACACCCAACCAAAATGTGGCAGAAGCGAGGCTTTTCACATCGGTATACTGGTTCTCAAATTCTCTCGGTTTAGAAGTTAATGTGATATTTTTTCTTAGGAAGCATCAGATTTTTCCTCCTGCTATCTATTTCATTTTTATGATTTTTTCTCTCTCACCTGCTACAGTAAATCTATTTATGAGAATTAACTGTGCCTGGAGAAGTGTTTGATTGAAACATTGCACAGCTGTAGTACACAGATACTTGGCAGCACATCAGTTTGCTGATTCTAGTTTCTACCACCAACACACAGAGTGCTTGTGATTTCTATGTACGGAATTTCATTTATATTACCTTTGCAGAAAGAAAACAAAGCAGGCCGTTACCTCTGATATATGAGTGCTCAAGCGTTCACTTACTCATTCATCGAGTACAGTGTAACGGTTTGAGCAGAGGAGACAGGAAAACACTTGGTCTGGTGAAGAGCGAGGATTGTAAAATATAAAGAGAATGAGAGGAGGGGGGAAACCGGGTTACACGCGCAGTTAACAGCGGTAATTAGGCGATGCGTGTTGACTAGGATTGTACTGAATTAAGATATTGTAATATTCTCCCGCACATATCATTTTTCTGGTTTGCTTTTGGCTAATGTGCTCTCGTGAAGAATACTTTAGGCATAACCGTGGAAGCGTCTTGCGCTTGTTTCAATCTTTGGAGGGATGTATGGAGTCAAGATGTCACAGTTTGGAACTGTAAACTACGTTATTGCCGTTTTTACTTGTGGACTCTTTCACAAAGGTGAGTAAAAAGTGTACATTAATATTACACACATGGGTGTGTGGCAGCATGCGAGTTAGACGTTTTTACACAACGACAGATCACGTCCTTTAATTTGTTACAAGCACACAACCCGTCAAGAGTGGTGGGTGAAGCTGCTGTGACAGGTTTTCTGATTTTGGAGGAATTATCTGGAATTATCTGATTTGGCATTAATCTGGTCTTGCTCTTGAAATGCGTGTTGAACTGCGAGGAGAGAGAGAAAAAGATAAGTTCTAAGATAAGTGGTCAGCTGTGCGCAAATAGGTTTATTACATACATTGACTGTTGTGTCTTAAGAAACATCGCAGTTGTAAGAATTGCACACGTGTGTCTCTGTGTGTGCGTGTGTGCGCGTGCGCGTGCCTGACATGTGTGCCCTGTGCAGACCAGTTCGGTTCAGTTTTGTCTTGTCTGCCGTGTGCGTGGTGCAAGACAAACGTACTTTCGAGATACAGTATATCGGAATGTAAAAAGAGGAATGGACTACTACGTATTTTATACCTTAGAAACTAGAATTTTTATAAGTACCCGGAGCACACAGCCCGCTGAAAAAGACGTGCACTGGGCAGAAACATTATTTTCATTAACACAGGGACAGATCGACTCAAGATACATCAGAAAGATCTCTGGTCTCGTTATAACGATGTAGAGTGGGAGACTTTGGCCCACTCAGTGAGACATTAGAAACTGCTCTCGTGTTTGCTGCGCTTCTGACCTGAAGCGCTGAGGTGACGAACCAGACACTGAAAATTAGTTTGAGTATAACGTTTGGATGAAATGTCAGTGCTCGGAGTTTCACATTATGCTGTTGCTGTTTTAATTCCTGGAGCCTTTGAGTAAGTTGAGAAGAAACTGCACGTTAATGATAATATGTAAGTTAGACCTTTTGAAAGAAAATTATTTAAAGTGAGTGCAGATGAGTATTTAATAGGGGATTAGGGACTATCAGGGGTAATTAATATTAATTTTCACTTTAAATATGTTAATAACAGAGGTGTGGTGCTGGCGGAGCACGGCTGTCCTGTTCCGTTTCTTTTTTTTTCTACTAATAGTGTCCCAATTTATATACAAAGTTGCAGTGAGTTCCTTTCAATAATGACCTACAAGGAACAGCGAAAATTAGTGGCTCAACAATGAACACACATGATGAAGGAGTGTGAAATAGCCTAACAAAAAACAAACAAACAAAAACAATATAAGCAAAGGTTTTACTCCTGTTTCTGTCTGGAAAGAGAATTGTAGTTCTCTGAACAATCTGCGTGAAAATCATGGAGAGACTTATGAGACTTCTTGTGATGTTCATGGCAGAGGAGTACGAGATGCTCTGATGCAGTACACTGAAAAAAAGGCCATGTTGGATTTACTTGATTCAATAGTGGACATTGGTTGCACACAAATGTTTTGCTTTGGCAGAAACTTAAACAACTGAGTTAAATCAACACAACTTTTTCATATTCAATAAACATGTGCATTTTGTGTTCATAAAACGCGATTGAAACATGTTTAGATGAAGTAAGTTGAGCTCTTGGGGTAAAAAACTTTTACCCCAATACTACTTGGTCACTTAAATACCAAGTAGTATTGGTACATGTTGTCTTGATATTACATAATGTTCAAAGTCTAAAGTCTGGTTACCTTGAAACAACAACTACCATCCCCCTATCTTTATCCTGGTTGCAGGGGGGGCTGGGAAATAACCCTGAAACAAAAGGTTACAAGGCAGGGTACACCCTGGACAGCTCACAAGCCTATCACAAACAACCGTTTGCACTTACATTGACAGGTAATTTAGAATCACCAATTAACCTAACTCTAACAACTGCATGACTTTTAACTGTGGGAAGAAACCAGAATACTCAGAGAGAACCCAGTGCAAACTAGCCAGATTGTGGATTTGAACCCAGGACCTGCTTACTGTGATGCAGCAGCACTAACTAACCACCATGCCACCAATCCAGACTTAATAAAGGTAGGAAAGCTATGATTTCAAGGCTTGATGCAGAATTTTTTGTATGTTTTTGTCCTTGACAGGTTAAACCACAATAAATAGCATACACGTGGTGTGTGTGTGTAGTTGTCTGCCTCTTATAACTCCAGTGATTTTCCTGCAGTTTCATGAGTCCAGCAACTAACCACTCTTACTATATTGTATCATGTCATCTCAACAAGAACAAATTAAGTTGTTGAATTTCGTACAGATCCTTCATGATTTAATTACGTTCATAGAAACATGAAATTATTGTGTTCAAATGACAAGCTAGACATTTTTAACGTAACAACCACCCAATTTACTTTTTTCGGTATACCAAAAAAAGTAGAGGCGGCTGCTTGACTTGACTGAGATGGATGCCTTCCTGAAACCACGATCCAAAGCACGTAAGACTGAAATCCCGTGCAGTGTCGCAGTAAGTTATTGACTTACTTCACTCGAACATGATATGAACAATTTAATCTAGCCTCTCTGCATATCATGTAGTTTCTACATTATATAGTTACACTTAACTTTAAAGCATGAGGAACTTGTGTTAAATACACGCAAGATGCTTACGTAAATCCAAGAGCTGGCCAATCCCTTTTTTTCAGTGTACTTGTTGAACGATAATTAAAATATTCTTGTTTTTCTGGTTAGGTGCCTATAAAAGTACTCCTATTTCATGTCACCATGGATTTTGACAAAGTTTTGTTCCTTTCGCAGGTATGTCTTTACACTTGTAGGTTTTGTGCTGATGGCCAAGATTTCGTGTTGAAATTAAATGCTAAAACTTTGAAAAAGCAATTTAAGAATAATCCAGCAGTTTGGTGAATCTCTTTTAATTTGGTCCAATTAGGTCAATAGAATGAACCATTAACAGAGTATATGTTGATGGTATCACTAAAGTGTGCAGTCTCGTCAACACTGTCATATGCATGAATACAGTCTTTTTTGTGTGATGACACCTGCTGAAGAAAATAACTGGTTGCTTTTTTCTTAAGAAGGAACCATCATTTCACCAAAACTTCACTGATAAATGTTTGTTTTTTCCTTTTACTCTTTATTTTTTTCCCCACCAGTGTTATAACTGACAAAACTATAAACATTTTTTTACATCTCTGATGTCAAATCCATGGATTGGGAGGTCACGCACAAGCTCGCCTAACACACTCAGGACTGCTTGATCGAAGGCAGCGCTCTGTGCAATCTCCTACCTTTGCAAGGCGGCTGTGTGCTCCCTTGCCTGACTTACCTTAGTGAGAAGCAGCTAGATGTGCTGTTCATGGTGGGCCTGGTTTAGCACATCTTCAGCCTGCATCAATGCAAGTACACTCATAAGGTCCCTTTTGAGATCAAAGGCAGAAATGGGAGGGGCTAATGAAAGCCAGTTTGAAAGCGATAGTGGGTTAATACACTATGAGCTAAAAGCATCGGCGTAACTTTGTGCTGAACATTGGGGGAGGGGGGGATCAAGATCTCTGTCTAAATAAATAATTAAATCTGGGTAAATTCCCAGATGATTAAACATGCAACTATTTTGCTGGTAATAACTGAAAGGAGCAAAGAAAATCAACAGACTATTTTTGCAAGATAATTCATAATTTTATTGGGGGGGCTATGTTGGTTGGATCTGATTATTGGGGGGGTCATAACCCCCCTGGAAATTACGCCCCTGGCTAAAAGTCAGTTGTGGAATGTAAAAATGCTTCGGTTTTGTATTTCAGATCATGTTCATGAGGCTGTGCGTCTCCTAAGTAGATGTAAACACTGGCTGGCTTACATTTGAAATCATTTATTCTTGCTGTGACCTCAGAGCCTAGAATCAGTTCATGCATTAAGTTGACTTGAATCTGTGTAATGTACTTTTACAGTTGCACTTTAACTACATTTGTAATTCTTCGAGTACATTTTTGACACTTTATCGGTACTAAGTACCTGAGTATTGCCTCTAAAAACAGCATGGTGTGAAACTCGTTTATTGTTTCATAACAGTGATAGCATGTTGCTGTGTGTTGCTGGATGAGGATGTGGGTAAATGCACCTCACACGGTGAAAGAGATTAATGAATGAAAACACCAAACACCAAGTACACGCACAACACAAAATTGCAGCACATAAAAACCACCAAAAATATTTTTTTTCAGATGCTGTTGACATGATGACTTTATGTTTTGCTGTTAGAAGTCAGCGGAGTTAGTGTTGATGTTTAACTAGCTAGCTACATTCAGCAAAACATGCAGGAAACAACGGCGCTACTTTCAAAATATCCTTCTTTATTCAAAGGCCACCGAAGAGATCGTATACATGATGCTTAAACTCACAAAGCTCTCACAATCCTCCGTAACCACCCTCTCCTTCCCGTTACTCCCTGGTCGGTGCCCATAAACGGCGCCCATTGATTAACCCACACCCACTCCTTTCTGTTCGACCCATTTCCACGAGTCCCTCTTTGCTGGATGTTGTGCCAGGAAGTGATTTCCGACATTTCTGTATGTTTTTTATGTTAATTAATTTGACTTATTTTGTTTTTTAGACTGTTCAGAAAGTTTGACTTATGTAAAGGAGCCACGTGACTCAGTGATGTCAGTGGAAGTATGGAACAAAAGGTGAAAGTTTTGAATTTGTTTGGCACAGAAGTCTTTATGTGCGTCATTCAAGCAGTGAAAGTAACTTATGCACAATGGTCTATTCCACTGCACACAGAAGAGGGGACAACGAGGAATAAGTGTGTTGTACAATAGCAGACGTTTTGCAAAATATTGAATCTTATGGAATCAGTGATATCACACTGAGCACAATATGTCATGTAGCTGTTATTAATGAAAGGGGCCATTTTTTACTTTTTTGTCAGGTGAGATAAAGGACTGGTCCAAGCTCAGCTACAGCTGAGTTCGGACTTAAATGTTTAAATTCTTGCGCCATGCAGACATGACTGGGCGTACAATCACACTGGTCTCTTCTTTGCTGGCGATTTTTTTCAGAAGGTGAGCGAGCGACTCTGTTTTCTTTACGACCTAAATGCGTGCTGATTTGCTGTAGTCAGTTTGCTCTGTGGTGATTGTATAAATTAAAGTGTACTTCACTGCAGACAGGACATACAGTGAGATTTGGCATGTGGTTTCTGGGAAAATAAACTTAGTGTATAAGATGGAATTTATAAACAAATCAGCAAATATAGTAACTTAAATGTAAATTGGAAGAAACTGATCTTTAATTATGAAACAGGCACACACAGAAGTCAAAATAAGACATGCTTATAACGATATAATGGTTAAAAATGGCAGACGCAATTAAAATAAGGCATTCCCAAATTGCAGAATTAACATGATTGCACTTTGCATAACACACACTGATACGAAATAATTGTCATCTAAATCAGAACCTTTCTTGCCTTCCTTGGTGCAAAGTCATCAATAATGTCATCATATGAAATCTGGTCAGCAATTGCATGATTGATGCTGATGATGGCAACACCAGTGAGGCGTTCCTGAGACATAGTGGACCTCAGATATCTCTTCACAAGTTTCAGCTTTGAAAAGCTCCTCTCTCCTGAAGCCACAGTTAGAGGCAGAGTGACTGCAATTCTCAGAGCAGTCCAGAAATGTGGTTACATTTGCCATGCAAAACATTCAGCAGCTCAAGAGAGGTCAGCGATGTTGATGCAAAGTCAGGCAAATTCGTAATCTCTGGCATCCAACTCTAATTGGCCTTGAAAAAGCAAAGTAGCACTGAGGGCCTCACACTGTTCAGTGAGGTCATCATTTGAGAGATTTGGAAAATGTGTTAGTACTTAGTTTTCTAATGTGGTGAATCTCGCTTGGATGGAAGACGCTGCAGCATCAACAGCAACATTAAAAGATCACCTACAGCTTCTTTAAGGCATCACTCAATGGCTCATCAAATGATTTGTAAGAGAAGTGCTGCTTTGTAGATCTCAGTCTTTTCTGCGGCAGAACAGCCTCTATGTTCATGTCCTCACACATATCCTTTGCAGACATTTGTGCAGATGCAAAGCCTGTTGCCCTGTAGCTGTAGAGACCTCGCTCTGTCTTTTTGAGCAGGTTGACTGCTACATCACATGCATGTTGGGAGACTGCATGAGTTTGCTCACATGGTGGGTTTGGTTCAGGATGTCATACCACACCCTTGTGCAAATGCTGAATCTGCATAATCCCACCTCCTCAGACAAAGACTGGGCTTTGGTGTGGTCTCTCAACTCAATCAAAGCCTCTCTCACTATTTTCTCTTGTAATGACACAATCCGAATCACAACTGACAGATGTTCAGTGTGGCTAATATCTGGAGTGCAATCTAGAGTTATGGAGAAAAAAATTTCCAAGCTTGATATCATCAACCATTGTTGAAGTGATCCTGCTACTCAATAAATCAATGAGTTTGTTTTGTACATGGTAACATGGTAGCTGCTGTGACTGCAAGAGCCTTTCTGGACAAGGTTAATGCACTCCTGTATTATGAGTCAGTACTGCTCTCTATCTTATTTTCTCAGCCTGCAGAAGTGCCGTCTCTTGTTTGCTAATTGTTTCACCTTTTTAATCCTCACTACCATTTTTTTCCATGCTTTCATGGAGTTGTGGTGTTCATGACTATTGTAATACATTACTTTGTAATTACAGTAAGTTCCTAAATAATGCAACTTAATAGTGTAAGGATTTTTGTTGTTTTGCAAAGTCAGCTAGACTACAACATTATACTTTCATCCGGTTTTAGTGTAGCACAGTATGCAAATGGCCAATCAACAGCTATTATAATTCGTCACACATTCGTCATAATGACACATCCGCTTGCTCGCTTCTCCTCCTCTTCTATTCTCCCTTTTCTAAACTGAGCAGCTGATGGCTTTGACCTTTTCTTGTCCATCTTCCATTGGTGTTCATTTTGCGCTCCGTAACAACACCCCTCCCAATCGGAGAATCGTCACAACGTAAACTAATAAACTTGCACCTTAGTGCGCACATTTGGTTTGTATCGTTTTTCCCCCTGCGATTGGCACAAACCAGGAAGAATTAATTGTGACATAATGGGCTTGGATTGACGATATTATGAATGAAATTAGCTTTATCAGGAAGCACCCCACCCCCTCCTGTTTTGAAGGTAAGGGGCCCATTTGAAATCATTTATTCTTGAACGGGCTGTCTGTTGAATTCTCTCTCTCTCTCTCTCTCTCTCCTCATGCACTTCCTTTCGGGGTCAAAACCTGTAACCGTGAAGAGTTGTAACTAGTTGTTTCCACCCTTTTTTACTACACGTTAGTGCCCAGCAAAGAAATGAACCAACGAGCTTGTTTTCACATACACAAACGGTGAGATCGTGGATGTTTAATTTCCCGGGGCATGCAGACAACATGGCAGGACGCGCAGTCATAATCGTCTTGTCTTTGGTGGCGATCTTTTCTAAAGGTGAGGGAGATACTGTGTTTTCTTTATGACACTTAATGTGTGGCGATTTATTGCTCTGTGGTGAGCTTCTGTAGTGAAGTGGATTTCACTGCTGAAAGTGGATTTGACGTCAAGCGGAGCAGCAGAAGGAGGTAATAAACTTAGCAGGAGGTGAAATTTCTTAAGAGCTGCTGACAATTCAACGGTCTCTTTGTTTTTTCTCTTATCCACATGATGGTTTATTTACTCATTTAAGAAGGAAGAGTGTGGGCTAGAGGAAAGTACTCAAAGGAAGAGGTTAGCAAAGAAAAAGTGTGATTTCATAAGAAAAATGTAAAGTGTTGCATTGAATGGAATCTGGTCAAACGAAATGTACTTGACTGGTACACATTCAGTTTATACGAAACACATTTTCTTTGATAATTTCTTTGATACTTTCGTTTATTTAGCATCAGAACTACTTGGGCAGCATGTAAGTGTGAGAATGAAGGTATAAGTGTGTGTTACATGTGTTACATTCTGTGTGAGTAAGGGTTGGACTTGAACTTGAACTGAATATTTAAAGTGCCTTGATCTTTATCTCCTACAGGTCTAACAGCAGTGATCCAAACACAGCAGACTGTGCTGGCAGCAGTGGGAGAAGATGCTGAATTCAGCTGTCAGCTCTTGGACACTAAAGACGTCCTTCAGGTCACATGGCAGAAAAGCTTACATGACGTGGAGACAAATGTTGCCACCTACAGCAAGTACTTTGGCCAAAAAGTGAATACTGACTTTACTGATAAAGTTGAGTTTAAATACACTGGACTACAGAACTGCTCCATAGTCATCAGCAATGTGACAGAGCAGGATGAAGGCTGCTATAGGTGTTTGTTTAACACTTATCCTGAAGGCTCCTTCATTGGTAGAACCTGCCTCCAAGTTTACGGTAAGAACTTTTACCATCTTGACATAAATGTGTGAGCAGCTGGTGTGTTTGTAAGAACATGTTGATGATTTTTCCTGATCCTTCACAGAGCTGCATGAACCTGTTGTTGATGTCAGAGACTCAAACTCCGCTGAAGAGTGGGTTGTTTCCTGTTCAGCCACTGGTCGACCTGCTCCCACTGTAACACTCAGTGTCTCACAACAAGACCTCAACTTCTCACAGTACAACACTGTCAGTGTGTCCAACACCAACGCTACATTCACTGTCACCACTACAGCTGTGCTCTCAGGTTCATGTAAACACAGCACACAGGTGGGATGTGCAGCACGAGTGCTCTCTGCTCCTCACAGAGAGGTGATGGTGACGATTCCTGATGATGATGATGGTGAGAAGCTCTTTTGAAGTCACTGATTTATAAAATGATGACTACTGTTATTGTAATGCTTATGTTTCTTCTACCAGAGCTAGATGAGAAATCAGGATCTAATCCCAGGAATTTAGGTGTGTTAACATTTGTATGTTTTAAAGTAAGTTTTATCATTGAGTCTATTGACTTTTGATAGTTGTTCAAATTATTATACTCTTCTTTCTGCTGTTTGTCTCAAAGGAATCAGAATTTCAGCCATTCTGTCGTCTGTGGTGTTGTTGGTGGTCTGTGCTGCTGCACTCATCTTTTTCGGGTATAGAAAGAAATCTACTCGTCTTAAACGATGTTGTTGTTTGTTTGTTTTTGTTTCAGCTGATAAATGTTTGTGCAGATTTAACTGTTCTTAAATCTGTTGTCTGTCACAGAGAGAGCTCATCTTCTGAGTAATCAAACTCCGAACTTGTATTTGTTTTTTCCAAGCCATCCCTCTTTCCAGAATACTCAGAATTCCAGAATTTTGCAACCTTAAGAGCGACATGAAATATTTTTCTTTTTCTGGTGTTTGTAGATCTGGATCATCTTAATAGAGGTTTCAGCGATTACACCACGATCCACGACTTTCACCTTTACCAGCAAGAAATGTTTTGACAAATTGTTTCTACTGGTCCATCTTCTGTTTTTGTTTCTGGACTTTTTTTTAACAAATTTTGAAAAGAAAAAAGAAAAACACTCACACACAAAGCATTCATTTTTACTCATGTTGCAGTTTCTATTTCAGTAGTTTCTGCTTTTATTTATCTATTTTTATATTTATTCAATATTGTGTTTTTGGCAGATTTTTTAACATTAAGCTACTTGAAACAAAAAGTGTAAAAATGAGCAGGAGTGACTAACCTGAAACTGTTCTTGTTATGTTCCCTCTGTGGTGTCAGAACACTAACAGGGCTTATACCGAGTCTGACTGATACGCACGGTAGCTTCTTCGCATGTTGACTTCTTCTTTATTGAGATAACACAGAAGTTACACACACACACATAACTGGGCGTGGTGCCCCTACTGGCGATGACTTGCATAGCACACCATAACTCTTGGTTCATACATAACAGTTCTTATCAATAATTTTGGCTGATCGATTAAATTGCTTTTATTGCAGTAATTCCTCCTAATACAAACAACCATGAAAACCTGAAGTTGCAAAAAACGGCCACTGGGGGTCTCGGCTTATTCATGGGGAGCATGTTGAGACATTTACTGGTCAATAAAACAATAGTCTCAGCTGAACTCTTGACGCGCACACACATACACTTACACTGATAAGCACTCACTCATCCCCCTCCCTTTCCAAACGCCTTCGATGCTTGTTTCCTGCGGGGGAACACGGCGGGTCTGTGTGCCGCGCTGGAATGGTAGCGCTGTGCAGGGCGGCTGCTGTGTTCGCTTCGGATTACTCCTCACCCCCCACCCACTCCTGTGGCTTGTCATGTCTTTCACAATGTTGTGCTGTGGACATTTATGTGCTTTTTGTGCAGAGGAGTTTTTTTGTTTCCTGTTCTCATGCTGTCCTACCATGGAAGCACAGCATGAGTAGAGGTCTCTGTTTTTCCTCTTGTACTTTCCCATTGTTGTGTACATTTCAGTGTTTTTCTGTAACGCTGGGATATTTGTCAACCTAATAAAACGATATCAACGATTTTTGTCAAGTATTGTGGGTATAACGGTTTATTCTCATGGTAAATGTGCAATCAACACTGTGCTCCTTTTCAAAGATGTGTGTAGTAAATGTCAGCAGCTTTTCACCTGAAACTCTATAAAACTTTTAAGATTTTGTAAGTTCTCTGTGTCATACTGAACCTCCTGAAAGAAAGTTTCCATGTAACATCTTAGAAATATGGTATCTAACCAGATTCATACTCTGGATGGCATTACCTTGGCCTCCAGTAACGCTGTGAGGAACCTTGGAGTCATTTTTGACCAGGACATGTCCTTCAACGCACATATTAAACAAATATGTAAGACTGCTTTCTTCCATTTGCGCAACATCTCTAAAGGTAGAAATATCCTGTCTCAGAGTGACGCTGAAATCAGCATGTCCAAAAAACTCACTGAAAAGCCTTCAGCTAATCCAAAATGCTGCAGCAAGAGTCCTGACAGGGACTAGAAGGAGAGAGCATATTTCTCCTGTTTTGGCTTCCCTTCATTGGCTTCCTGTTAAATCCAGAATTGAATTCAAAATCCTGCTCCTCACATACAAGGTCTTAAATAATCAGGCCCCATCTTATCTTAATGACCTTGTAGTACCATATCACCCTATTAGAGCACTTCACTCTCGCTCTGCAGGCCTACTTGTTGTTCCTAGAGTATTTAAAAGTAGAATGGGAGGCAGAGCCTTCAGTTTTCAGGCCCCTCTTCTGTGGAACCAGCTTCCAGTTTGGATTCGGGAGACAGAAACTATCTCTACTTTTAAGATTAGGCTTAAAACTTTCCTTTTTGCTAAAGCATATAGTTAGGGCTGGACCAGGTGACCCTGAATCCTCCCTTAGTTATGCTGCAATAGACGTAGGCTGCCGGGGGATTCCCAAGATGCATTGAGTTTTTCCTTTCCAGTCACCTTTCTCACTCACTATGTATTAATAGACCTCTCTGCACTGAATCATATCTGTTATTAACCTCTGTCTCTCTTCCACAGCATGTCTTTTATCCTGTCTTCCTTCTCTCACCCCAACCGGTTGCAGCAGATGGCCGCCCCTCCCTGAGCCTGGTTCTGCCGGAGGTTTCTTCCTGTTAAAAGGGAGTTTTTCCTTCCCACTGTCGCCAAAGTGCTTGCTCACAGGGGGTCATATGATTGTTGGGTTTTTCTCTGTATCTATGAAGCGCCTTGAGGCGACTTTTGTTGTGATTTGGCGCTATATAAATAAAATTGAATTGAATTGAATGTAGTCCTGAAGATTTACTCCATGTAGATGAGTTCCTTTGCACACATTAAGATATAGACTGTATTCTGTGAGCATGGCAGGTTATTTTAGTTCAATATTGCAGGCTTACAGTGTGTTCGTCTTAAAACATGCACACTGTTGTCATTCTCACTGTACTGCTGATAAACACATTTTGAAAGGTAAAAAAATTTCACAAAATCAACCTGCTTGTGTGCGTCTTGGTTTATATCAGATTTCCACCACAAATCTTTTAGAAAACGTGATCGGATGGAAGCTTTTGATTATCTGATTGTAAAGAATTGGAACACAAGAATGAAAATCATTTAAACAGTTCACACATGTACATATGCATAGAGTAGATGCACTGTCACCACTACAGCTGTGCTCTCAGGTTCACGTGAACACAGCACACAGGTGGGATGTGCAGCACGAGTGCTCTCTGCTCCTCAGAGAGAGGTGATGGTGACGATTCCTGATGATGTTGATAATGAGGAACTCTTTCACTGATTTATAAAATGATGATTTCTCTGTGATTCTGATGTTTGGTAAGATGTCTGTGAAGGTTCTCAGTCATCCAGGTCATCGTAGTCAAAGGAGCTTGCAAAGAAAAGCGTCTGGACTGCTTTAAGTTACTTGAAGACGTTTCACCTCTCATCCGAGAAGCTTCTTCAGTTCTAAGGTCAAATGGTGGAGAGTCCCAGATATAAACCTAGTGGGAGTATCCCCCCACAGAGGGACAAAAGGACCCCCTGATGATCCTCTAATCGCCTGAGCCAAGGTGTGAAACTGGGTGTGGGTCCCAATCAGCCAGAGTTTCGGGTGTGTTCATTGTGAAACCTGGCCCCACCTTATCATGCGAATTCATGAGGTCAGATGGCCCAGGATGTGAGTGGGCGTTAAGGCGTCTGGGAAGGGATCTCAAAACTGGATTATAGATGGCAGAGAGTTGGTGTCGTAAACCCCCGCCTCTGTTCAAAGATGGTCGCTCACAGTGGACATAGATGGCTTCTTTCACTCCTCTTTCAAACCATCTGTCCTCTCTGTCCAAAATGTGAACATTGGCATCCTCGAAAGAGTGTCCTTTATCCTTAAGATGCAGATGGACTGCTGAGTCTTGTCCTGTGGAGGTGGCTCTTCTGTGTTGTGCCATGCGCTTGTGAAGTGGCTGTTTGGTCTCTCCAATGTAGAGGTCTGGGCATTCCTCGCTGCACTGTACAGCATACACCACATTGTTAAGTCTGTGTTTTGGCGTTTTGTCTTTCGGGTGAACCAGTTTTTGTCTGAGCGTGTTGCTGGGTCTGAAATGCACCGGGATGTCATGCTTGGAGAAAACTCTCCTAAGTTTTTCTGATACACCGGCTACATAGGGGATGACAATGTTGTTGCGTCAGTTTGGTAAGGTGTGTTAAAAGCCAGTTTTCAATGTATTATCAACTAAACTCTGATGTATAGCTCTGTCCAATAAGCTTTTACTCTGTTTAGAATACTTTGATACTTTCGAATATAAACAGAATAATGATATAATTTTTAGTTTTCTTTTAATAAACGACTAAAACATCGTCAGTGAAACAAAGTAACACTTAGCTCAACAGGTGAACACCTCCTGACAGACACCAACTAAACATTCACCGTCACCACCAACTAAATTTTGACAAATTTTTTCTTTCTTTCTCTTTTTGTGTGTGCCTTTCCATAAAAAATAAAAAAATAAACAAAATAAAATGTAAAAAAAAATGTGCTAAAGCTTGACAAACAACTGATGCACTGAAGCATTCAGAAAATATTAATTGCACATTGCAGTTTTTGTGTGAGTACTTTGTACAGTTAATTTTTCCCCCCAATTTTTAAAGATTTTATTGATGTTTGTGGTGAAAAAAATGATGGAAAAAAAATGATGGTTATTGTGTGCCGACACATATTGGCACACAATATGTGTTGTCCCTGAGCTGATGCGGCACATGTGTTAAAAACATCATGTGTTGAGACTGAGAATGGGGGGGGACTAACCAAAGTACCCCGTGCCTTGATATTAAGTTGAAACCATTGCATTCGTGTGGATTTGTCTCTTTCTTGCCGAGTGAGCCCACTAGATGGCACTACAGCGTCAGTGCACAGGACATTTCCTTGTTTCCACTTATCGCCAGAACTTGCTCGCTGTGTTTGAGGAAAACTTGCAACACTGCTCTGTGATTTAGTGGAGAAAGTATGTTTTTCGCCTTTCGCTTTATGTCAGCTGGGTTACGACTGCGACTATGAACTGGAAATGGGAAGCCGATGGATGGATGATAATGCAGGGTTTCACTTGTGTACAGTGCTGTGACATGAAGATGTAAACTAACTAAAGTCCAGTGAAGGCGTTTACTGTGGACTCCGGTATGAAGCCAGTTTAATTCAACCTTAAAAGTTAATCATCAGATTTAGATCGACATGTAAGTAATTTGCAGATGTTCGGTGATCCATGCACAGCAAAATCTCCAGCGTTAAATTAACACTAGAGAGTGTCTATATGGGTCCACTCCTCTAAGTGTTAAATATAACACCGTTGAGTGTTAAATGAACACTTTTGACAGTGTTATATTTTTAAAGGTAACCTAGTCAGTTTTGAAGATTAACAATGACTAATGCTGAGCAGTGCTGATTTTCTGACACTGGAATATTTCTAACATTTTGAGTTATTTTCTCAGTGTTAGAAAATCAGCACCGTTGGTCATTGTTAATCTTCAAAACTGACTAGGTTACCTTTAAAAATATAACACTGTCAAAAGTGTTCATTTAACACTCAGTGAAGTGAACCCATATAGATATTCTCTAGTGTTAATTTAACACTGGAGATTTAGCTGTGTGGGGAGTGGCTACAGCGCATGCGGCAGTTTCCTGCGATCTGCCAGATTGGTGTCAACTATCGACTGTACCATTATAATAAAAGGGGGGCAAAATGGCGACACGTGCCTTTACATCGCACTTTAAAGTGATAATTCTCGATTATTTTTTGTTATTTGTCTCACTATATGATCATGTTCACATGTATTATCTTATGATTCTTTTTAGCTAACCTGTTAAACGTTTATATGCATCAGACCAGCTGACAGTTTACCCGTAACTGTAGTAGCTGAGCCCAAAGCCAGACAAAGAGTCAGCCTGAATGAATGAAGTTTAAATGAAATGTCCTTTTTTGGAGTTTTGCTTTATGTTGTTGCTGTTTTTATTTCTGGAGCCTTTGAAAAGGGTGAGAAGAGACTGCATGTTAATTATTATAATATATGAGTTTGACCTTTTTATACAGTAAAAGGTCATTTATTTTGTTCCCTCATAAGAAAATGACTCGTTTCAGTTGTGGTGGTGGGAGAGGTCGCTAAGGTGAAGTAACCATTTTGATAATGTTGTGATACAGGTACAACCACAGGCAGCATAAAAGAGTGTTTTCTGTGGGTGTAGCTGAGTATTTAGGCGTTACTATCATCAGGGGTGTGTGGATGATCCTGATGTATGCAGGAAAGGCACTTCAACTTGTTCTGTGAATTATTCATATCAATTCTCATTTAAATAAGCAAATACGATAAATATAATAACTACATTATTAAAAAGATAGATGAACATAAAAAAAGTAAAATTTAGTTTTTTTTTCTCTGCACTTACGATTCCAGGGTTCTGGCTTTAGCTACTTTGTAATCACTTTTTACTCAAGAAACATCAATTGCTGGGAACTCAAAGAGTATAAAAAGCTACCAGGCTCACTGTTAAGGACAAAACAACAGTCCTTATCACTCAGGAGTTCCTATTTCTCCACCCTGCAATGATTTAAAGAGGGATTTATAGACGTGCACAGCTTGGTCCACTGCCCTCCATTTGTGGCTGTAATCACAGACTGCAGTAAAATCATCAGTGTCTTTAGACTCAGCCCCAACAGCCACCCCAGTGGTCAGTCATTTTTTTTCCCATCTATAGAACAAATTACAGACTAAGAAGACACATTCTGACATTTGATTCTACAAACTCTGACATTTTACAACGTACTTAACGTTCATGGAAATGATGGTGATGGGTCAACACAAACCTGTCTTTGTTTCTCCTGCATTCTCCAGCATAATTCAATGAAAGCCTGTTTATACAGACAGAGTTCTGAATCTTATGACTCTAATATGCCCTGTGAGTTAATACTTGCCTTTTTTCCAACACAGAAAGGCAATTGTTGCAAACAGGGTAGTGATCTGTACACAAGTGTGTGCTACTATGCTTGTATTTGTGGGGTTTATAGAAAAATAACCTCACTGCAATGTCAGGTGACCCCATAGCACCACATAGGAGAGACCTGGTATAGTTGTAACATTGGGATCACTGAATTGATCATATGACTCCTATCTCATCCCATGATCACTTCAGTGTTTAGCCACTTCCATCCCTGATTTGGGGCGATGGGGCAATCGTGGCTCAAAGAGTTGGCAGTTCGTCTTGTAACCAGAAGGTTGCCGGTTTGAGCCCTGGCTCGGACAGTCTCGGTCGTTGTGTCCTTGGGCAAGACACTTCACCTACCGCCTACTGGTGATGGCCAGAGGGGCCGATGGCGCGATGTGGCAGCCTCGCTTCTGTCAGTCTGCTGTGGGGCAGCTGTGGCTACAACTGTAGCTTGCCTCCACCCTTGTGTGAATGAATAGTGGAATTGTACAGTGCTTTGAGGGCCCCGAAAAGCACTATATAAATGCAATCCATTATTATTCTTTCACATGGTGGTTATCATGGCTGTAAGCAACTGCATGTAGATTGTATTGAAGAAAACTGATTTTGACATATGAAATTAATTCTTTTGACCAGCACTAAGCTTTGTTAGGAGTTAAACAGCTGCAGACCAAATAATATGACTAACAGTATATTAAATAGGCAAGCTGTAATGCATTTGCCCCCTGCTAATTTTAAGCCACTATGCTAATAAAGTTAGTTAAACAATGACCGACAAGGGTGGGGTGAGTTGTAACATATGCTTTCAATGTGTTACAACAATCCCCTTCCCCAAAGTATGAATAGGTTGTTGATTTTAAATATGCTAACACATATACTTTTACAGCTTGTCTAGATAGTGGAAAAGAAAAAGTGATCAAGGTATGCCTGCTGATATTTAAAAAAAAGAAAAAGGCATCTGATGGGGTCTCAACGAAGGGTGAGTCAGTCAGATCTTCCACGTAACACTGAGCAGATACTCCAAGTCATTGCAAAAGCTTATGGAAGAATAACAGAAAAAAGCAAAAATGGAAAAAGAATATCTTAGGAAAAATATATGCAAGCAGAAGAAAAAGAAAGTGAAATCTGCCCCAAAAAAATTTGAAAAATAACACTGAAGATTCTGAGACAATGAATGACGAAAACCTTTGCATTGGTAACTCAAAGGCAAAAGAAGTTTGGGTAAAATTTACCCTGTGCAGTCTTTGGGCCCACCAAGCCTGCACTCCAGAGCTACCAACATTCATCTGTCAACATTGTGAATCTGATTAAGAATATACATGCACACTGCCATTGGTTTTTTTGATACAGATAATATATAACAACATTGTGTGTGTGTGGTGTTGAGCTTTAACAACACACCAAACCACACCCTGAACCTGCCGGTCCACTCATCCCCTGCCGCCATGCCACAGAACACACCCAACCACAAAGACCTACATCTTTTTCGGACAGGTGCATTGTACCTGTTTGTACCTGTCACTGAACTGTTTATTGAGTATTTGTGTTTGTTCTCTTAAGCTAATTTACACACCCACACACAGCAGAGTGCATTTGGGTTTTGTTTAGTCACAAAGAGAGTTCTTTTATTCCAATAAACCAGCAGTCCCCAACCTTTTTTGCACCACGGACTGGTTTAATGTCAGACAATATTTTCACTGACCGGCCTTTAAGGTGTTGCGGATAAATACAACAAAATAAAATGATACGACCAAGACTAAAACTGTGGTATTTTTTAAATTACTTTATTAGTAGCGTCCTCCTGAAATGTGCCAACAACATTGAGAGCAACATCCTCCTCTCTGCCCTTTAATGGTCTCTGGTATTTCTTTCAAAATAAGACACACAACTACAACACAGGAAAAGACCCAGGGAAACAGAGTTAATGATAAAAACCCCGAACACACAACTACAACACAGGAAAAGACCCAGGGAAACAGAGTTAATGATAAAAACCCCGAAAACCATAAATTTCACACCTGGGCCTCAACTCTCATGGCCCAGTACCAAACGTGGCCCGATGAGTGCAATAAACCACTCTTTGAAGCATGTCCTCTGGTGTGGGCTCTGTTTTTTTGTTTCTTTTGTCTAATTGTTACAATTCTTCCCAGCATTTGTTACAACCCACCTGGGTATTAGGGTACATTGTAACAAATTTAATGTTAACACACGAGGTCTTTTCTTGCAGGGCTTTGAATAGATCCCATTCATTGGAAATAAAAGTGGGTATTTTGTGTAAAAGTTTGAGAGCTTCAGGTGCTCAACCAAAAAGTCCTGTCAATGATCTCACTGAGAGGGTTCAGGCCTATGCAGAACAGCAGCAGGGACAGCATCTCCTTGATCCTGCACTTGATTGTGACTTGTGCTTGTGCTATGGGCTTAAAGTAGTGTTGTACGCCACATCCCCAGTGAGCTCCCGATGAAGGCTCTTAGGATCCTGTTGATCTTATACAATTATAAGCATTCCAGGATCCATGTGTGTGGCATCGAGTCTTAGGCTTTCTTGTAGTCAATCCAGGCAGTGCACAGGCTGGTCAGTCGGGAGACTGCTCTGTCTACCAGGGGTTGGTGTTTCGCTCCTCTGGTATTCCTGCCTTTCTGTGCCCCGCTCAAGTTTTTGAGCCATGTGCCTGTTCATCTTAGCCGCTATGATGCCTGACAGGGGCTTCCGTGTGGTACAGATTATTGGCCAGTAGTTAGATGGGACTGTCCCTTCTGGGGGTCTTCAGGAATTAGGGCTGTCCGGCCTTCAGTAAGCCATACTGGGTGTCCAGTATTGCTCCATCTCAAGCCTTGGTGGTGCTGTTCTCATATTGTTCCCCCTACCACTGAGAGTACAACTTGGATGGTTCCGTGGCGAACAGCAGGTTTATTCTCCTGCCTTCGATCTCTCGGGTATACTTCTTCAAACGGCTGGCCAAGGCTGTGATTCTTTGCTTGGCAGTTTCCAAGGCCTCAGGTATCGACAGTTTGCTGTACTTTTTAGGCACCTTCTTCATTTGACCTTTCTGACACTCTGATAGTTGGCTTACCTCCCTCTGTATTACCTTGATCTTGGCCTCTAGCTTCCTTCATGGAGGGTACTGCTCCTTGTGGTTCTTCAACTTGTAGCCAAGCATCTCACTGATCATTGCTGCTATAGTGTAGATCAGCTGGTTAGTTTTGGTAATAGTCACAGTGGGCATTTTCCATAGTACTCCATTCACATCATCAAGTCGATCCTCATAGGGTACTTCAAGTAGTCTTGGTAACCGGCTATGGAGGATCCAGGTTTCAAGTTTCATCATGATCCTATGTTTCAGGTCAGTTCCTCTCACACATCACACTTACATCACACCAAGCCCCAAGTGTGATGTAAGGATCCTATGTTTCAGGTCAGTTCCTCTCATACTCAACGATCCTTACATCACACTTGGGGCTTGGTACCCAATCTCGGGTGGCGGTGATGATATCTCCTCCCTGACCTGTCATCCTGGCTCTTCCTTGCAGCAGTAGCATTCCAATAGCAGACGATTTTCAGCCTGTCAGTGTGTTTGGCAAATCAAGCATATAAACTGTTTTGGGTTTTTTTTTTGTATTATCTGATGCGTATGGACCAATGCTGATGTGAATGCTGATTGCGGATTGCAGCTTTTTCATAAGGTGCTGGCTTTGATCCTTTCTTTAATTTGATATTGTATTTGTTTGAGCAGAATGTAAATGTGAGTGTGGAGGCAAAAAAAAAAGTTGTTAATTGCAGGAATAATGATAGCAAACGGTACTAGACTTGTGTCAGTAAGGATTGCACTTGAACTTGAATAGAATATTTAAAGTGGCTTACACCTTGATCTTTATCTCCTACAGCTCTAACAGCAGTGATCCAAACACAGCAGACTGTGCTGGCAGCAGTGGGAGAAGATGCTGAATTCAGCTGTCAGCTCTTGGACACTAAAGATGTCGTTCAGGTCACATGGCAGAAAATCTCTCCTGATGTGGGGACAAATGTTGCCACCTACAGCAAGTACTATGGTGAGAGAGTGAATGATGGCTTTACAAATAAAGTTGAATTTAAACATACTGGACTACAGAACTGCTCCATAGTCATCAGGAATGTGACAGAGCAGGATGAAGGATGCTATCACTGCCTGTTTAACACTTATCCTGAAGGCTCATTCACAGGTACACCCTGCCTCCAAGTCTATGGTGAGGACTTTTACCTTCTTTAACCAATAACAAGTTCTTCAAACAGTGGACATAAATGTGTTAGCAGCTGGTGTGTTTGTGAAAACATGTTGATGATATTTCCTGATCCTTCACAGAGCTGCATGAACCTGTTGTTGATGTCAGAGAGTCAAACTCTGCTGAAGAGTGGGTTGTTTCCTGTTCAGCCACTGGTCGACCTGCTCCCACTGTAACACTCAGTGTCTCACAACAAGACCTCAACTTCTCACAGTACAACACTGTCAGTGTGTCCAACACCAACGCTACATTCACTGTCACCACTACAGCTGTGCTCTCAGGTTCATGTAAACACAGCACACAGGTGGGATGTGCAGCACGAGTGCTCTCTGCTCCTCACAGAGAGGTGATGGTGACAACTCCAGATGATGATGGTGAGAAACTCTTTCAAAGTCATTGATTTATAAATTAATGATTACCCTGTGATTCAAATGTTTGGGTTCCTTCTTCCAGGTTTGGATGAGAAATCTAATCAGAGAAATTTCGGTATGTCAAAATGTATACTTTTTAAAGCCAGTTTTTCTTTTCCATCTGTTGATATTTAAAATGTAATACCCCCTCTTTGTCCATAGGATCCAGGACTTTAGTCATTCTATCCTCTGCTGCGTTGTTGTTTGCCTGTGTTTCTGCACTCATCTCTGTCTGGCTTAGAAAGAAATCTCAGAGCAGGTAATCCTCTTAAACAGTGTTGCTTTTTGTCTTTTTGTTCAGCTGATAAATATTTGTGCAGATGTAACTGTTCTTGAATCTTACAGTCAGTCACATCGGCCGGTTGAGATGAATGACATGGCTACCTGAAGCTACAATGAGAGATACTCAGGAGTAAGTCAGGCTTGATGCATCATTCTGCATCTACAAAGTTATAAACCCAGCTATGAAAAATTTGGAATGCTGTTAAATATGAATAAAAGTATAATGCAGTAATTAGAACATTTTATAAACCTATCACAATAGAATGTTGAAAGTATATCAAATTGATGAAATGTAAATCTAATGAAATAATGAAATTTTTAGCTTATTTTGGATTTGGTGTCTCTAAACGCATCTCAAAAATGTTGCCACAGGACACCAAAAGTTCAAAATGAAAGAAACAACTGGAAGAACATTTTACAACTAACTAGATTAACTGTCAAAATGCTAGTAGTATAAAATGAGGATTTTAAAGAGACAGGGTTTGTCAGAAAATGGCCAGATGTTGACTTTTAAGATTGGGAACTTGGAGAATAATGTAATAAAACATGCAATGGAAAGTTAAAATTAAAAATATGTTGTGACATTTGGAATTTTCTGACTTACCTCCAGAGCTCCTTTTTATTCTTTTACTTCCTTTGTAAACTAATGTAAACTGCATGTCAACCAAACTGATGCATATGTCTTTCCACTAAGCTATTACTTTATTTAGAATACTTAGATTCTGTAATATTGACAGAGCAATGATATAATGTTGTTTTTATTTTATTTTAAAGGACTAAAACATCTTCAGGTAAACAACGTGACAGTCAGCGCAAAAAGCGAATGCCTGCTGACACCACATGATGATCTGGGGCCTTTGAGTGATGAAACGTTTCTCCCACAAAACGCTACGTCCAGATGAACAGAATCAACTTTTGGAGATTCATTTGCAATAGCATCAAACTGCAGTTTGACAGATTTTTGCTTTTTTTGTTTACTTTTTGCTTTTTTTTTTTTTTTTACCAAGAAGAGTGTATTTTCTAAAACAATGGTGCTAATTTGACAAATAACTGCACTAACGTTGTACTAAAGAAAATGGTAATTGTTACAGGGAAATTGCAGTTTTTATAACATCACTTTGTGCTATATATTTATAGCATATTTATTTTATTTATTTTTTCACCAGTTTTTAATGTTGTTATACCTTTTTATATTTGGAAACACGAGACCATGTTGTCCCATAACAAAACAGCACTGAAGTTCTGTTTACAAAGCACTAAAATGTGTTGCACTGAAACATTTGCAAACCGTTAAATAATATTATTGTCCTGTACATTTCAATTTTCTTGTACTTGGTGCTGTTTATTTTTTACATTGTTTTTTAAATATTTGAAAGAAAAATTGAAAATGCAAGAAAATAAAAATGTACTATAAAAAGTAATGTTTTGTTGTCATTTTACAGATATTTATATTTTCAATTTGACTTACTTTAGATGACTTTAAATGAGAGTCAGCAGGAGTGAGTGACTAACATGAAGCATTTCTCAGTACCTTTGGCTGATTGATATAATTTCTTTTGTTGCTGGAATTGATATGATTGATACCAACAACCAAATGTAAATAATTCCCAACAGATTTTCAGCTAAAATTGAATAACATGGCCCCTGAGGGTGCCTTTTTATTCATGATAAAAATGTTGAGGTGTTGAGGAGAACAGATTTGAAGTTTATTATTAAAAGGACTAAGCATTTGTTAAGTCAGTGTAAAACTTTTGGATTTCTTTTGTTTTTTGTTTGAATAAAAGACATAAGAATCCAAATGTGTTTTAAGTAGACTGTAGGGCAACACCCAGCGTAAAATGCTAATATGCATATAGAATAAATTTAATGCTCTATATACTCCAAGGAGCTTGGAAAGAAAGCGACTTGGCTTCTTTAAGTTTCTTGAAGATGTTTCACCTCTCATCTTAGAGGCTTCTTCAGTTCACTGGATGAGAGGTGAAACCTCTTTACGAAACTTAAAGAAGCCCAGTTGCTACCATGATATCATGACCTTGATAACTGAGAACCTACACAGACATTGACATATATAATTACAACAGTTAAAACTGTTGTAAAACTATGTTCCCTACAACCTTGCCTGGAACAGGATTACCAGGGACCTGTAGCAGCGAGGGTGCTTGAGGGAGAACACCTGTTGACCTGGCCTTAGCCCATGGGGCCTGGCAAGGCAGAGCATGAAGAGGAGACATTGTCTTGACCTCCTGTAGACCCACCACCCACAAGGAGCGCCGTAAGGGTCAGGTGCAGTGTGTGCCACGTGGTGGCAAAGGGCGGAGACCCTGGCAAACTGATCTCCGGCTACTGGGACAAATGACTGGGACATGGAACGTCACCTCACTTGTGGGGAAGGTGCCTGAACTAGTACATGAGGTTGAGAGCTTCTGTCTAGATATAGCCAGGCTCACCTTAATGCATGGCTTAAGTTCTGGAAGCAGTCCCCTGGAGTAAGGCTGGACTATGTCCCAGTCTGGAGTTGCTGTTGGTGAGAGGTGGTGGGCCCCAGGTATCTTGGTACCCATTGGCTTGCTGCCTGTAAGTTGGAGTTTTTCCCGTTAGAGGGTTTGTTCCCTGCACCTCTGGGCCGGGGAACGGGTCCTGACTGTTGTCTAGCTTACCCGCTAAAAGGCAGTCCAGAATACCCAGCCTTCTTGGAGTCCCAGGGTGGGGTGCTCAAGGGTGCTCCAGCCGTAGACTTTGTCATCCTACTGGAAGACTTCAACACTCATGTGGGCAATGACAGTGAGACCTGGAAGGGTGTGACTGGGAGGAACGGCATGCCTGATCTGATCTGATTTAAATGACAATTTGTCCATAACAAATACCGCTTGCAAACAAAATGTCCTTAAGTGCATGTGGAACCAGGAAGCCTCCGGCCATAGACTGATGATTGATTTTGTCATCAGATCTCTGTCTGTATGTTCTGGCCACTGAGGGGAGGGGAGGGACTGAGCTGGCTGTTTTCCCCAAAGGACAGATTTTTTTTACAGGTCTGTCCTTTGTGTTGGACTTGAACTTGAACAGAAATCCTTGGCTTTGAAGGACATTCTTTAGATCACATGACATCACTTGAAGGACATCTACCATTCTCTACCATGATGGGGAGACAAATGTTGCCACCTACAACAAGTACTTTGGTCAGAGAGTGAATCATGACTTTGCTCAAGTTTAAACCTACTGTACAGAACTGCTCCATAATAATAGGAATGTGACAGAGCAGGATGAGGCCTTCTATCACTGTTTGTTGTTCTCTGACAAGTGGAACAAATATGCTGGATAACAAGGTGTCACCAGCCACCAACCTGTAACACAAATGTTGATTGTTCTTTTCATTCAGTACGCTGTGTTGTGTTGTGAATGGAACTCACTGAAGTTTAAGCCTTTCTTCTTTGTACCATTTCATATAACGAGGTGAAGTAGAGACACATATTTTTTCACTGATAAAAAAAGTGTTTCCTTTCTCAGTGTTTTTTGCTGTTTGGTCTTTTTAGGTTGTTGTGACTGCAGATTGTATTATTGCAACACTTTTAGTCACAAAGTGTTATTTTTGTGTTCATAGTTTTTCTACAGTGTTCCCTGAAAAATTATACATGTGTATGTATATGTAACAATTTATTGTCTCATGTTCCACATATTTACTTTTGTCCAGCTAATTAATTATGGTAAATGGTGTTTGTAATTTCACTTGTGTACAGTGTTTTTGTTTGCAATTATGACATTAAGATATAAATAAACAAACATACAGGATTTTCTTATCTTGGGGAGCCTCAGTTAGGTTGCTAAGATCTGTAGCTTTACATTGTGGGATGGAGCTTGTTTAGTTAAACATCATAGCTTAAACACTAGTTTGATCCACATCATCAACATGCAATTTAGTTGCAACTACACAAAAACATAACCACACAACACAGAGATGTAATATTTCTAGTTCAAAAATAATCTGAAAACGTTTGACTTTTTACAGAAACTTTTAATCTCTCTTTTCTGCACGGTCAGAAAAACCTTAGGAGAAGTTAAACAACTGGTTAAACCAGAAAGCAAACAAAGAGCCCATTTTCTTAGTGCTAATATGAGTAACACAAATTTTGATTGGTTGGTTCATTCAGTACATGCTATAATGGATGTAAATTACTGGACAGAAGTTTAAAACTCTTGACTTTCCCTTTATGTGGTCAAACAAGTCACACATGCTTTTCCTGTGCAGCCTTACAGTTCACCTCGCATTGAATGAAATGGCGAACATTGGAGTTTTACTTTACGAGTTTTATGTTGCTGTCATTTTTATTTTTGGGAACTTTGACAAAGGTGAGATAAACTGTATGTTAATTACAATATGAGATCTAAGACAATTTTAACAGTAAAGGCTCACTTCATTCATTTTTTCCACAGGTACAGGCTCAGGTTTCAAAGGATTTTACTTGTGGTGGTGGGAGAATTATTAGTAAGGTGAAGGTGAAAATGTGTGTCATGTCAGACCTGTGGGAGTAACACTGGACTTTCTGTTTCAGTAAGTGTTGAATTTGAACAGAGTGTTTGTCTTGCTTGACACCTTTATCTACAGCTCTAACAGCAGTGATCCAAACACAGCAGACTGTGCTGGCAGCAGTGGGAGAAGATGCTGAATTCAGCTGTCAGCTCTTGGAGACTAAAGATGTCGTTCAGGTCACATGGCAGAAAGTCTCACAAGATGTTGAGACAAATGTTGCCACGTACAACAAGTACTTTGGTCAGAGAGTGAATGATGGATTTAAAGATAAATTTAAGTTTACATATACTGGACTACAAAACTGCTCCATAGTCATCAGGAATGTGATGCAGCAGGATGAAGGATGCTATCACTGTCTGTTTAACACTTATCCTGAAGGCTCTCTGATAGGTAAACCCTGCCTCCAAGTCTATGGTAAGAACTTTTACCTTAATGTGATTAAATGCACCAGAAACTGGTTTATTCTTGACAACATGGTCCTTATAACATATCTCCTGATCCTTCACAGAGCTGCATGAACCTGTTGTTGATGTCAGAGAGTCAAACTCTGCTGAAGAGTGGGTTGTTTCCTGTTCAGCCACTGGTCGACCTGCTCCCACTGTAACACTCAGTGTCTCACAACAAGACCTCAACTTCTCACAGTACAACACTGTCAGTGTGTCCAACACCAACGCTACATTCACTGTCACCACTACAGCTGTGCTCTCAGGTTCACGTAAACACAGCACACAGGTGGGATGTGCAGCACGAGTGCTCTCTGCTCCTCACAGAGAGGTGATGGTGACAAATCCAGATGATGATGGTGAGAAACTCTTTCAAAGTCATTGATTTATAAATTAATGATTACCCTGTGATTCAAATGTTTGGGTTCCTTCTTCCAGGTTTGGATGAGAAATCTAATCAGAGAAATTTCGGTATGTCAAAATGTATACTTTTTAAAGCCAGTTTTTCTTTTCCATCTGTTGATATTTAAAATGTAATACCCCCTCTTTGTCCATAGGATCCAGGACTTTAGTCATTCTATCCTCTGCTGCGTTGTTGTTTGCCTGTGTTTCTGCACTCATCTCTGTCTGGCTTAGAAAGAAATCTCAGAGCAGGTAATCCTCTTAAACAGCGTTGCTTTTTGTCTTTTTGTTCAGCTGATAAATATTTGTGCAGATGTAACTGTTCTTGAATCTTACAGTCAGTCACATCGGCCGGTTGAGATGAATGACATGGCTACCTGAAGCTACAATGAGAGATACTCAGGAGTAAGTCAGGCTTGATGCATCATTCTGCATCTACAAAGTTATAAACCCAGCTGATGATAACGGTGAGAAACTGAACTCAGTGATTTATAAATTGATGACTACTTTGTGATTGTAACTTTTATGTTTCTTCTACCAGAGCTAGATGAGAAATCAGGATCTGATCCCAGGAATTTAGGTGTGTTAACATTTGTATGTTTTAAATGTACTTTTTCTTATGTTGAGTTTACTGTCTTTTGATAGTTGCTCAAATTATTATATTCTTCTTTCTCGTGTTTGTCTCAAAGGAATCAGAATGTCAGCCATTCTGTTGTCTGTGATGTTGTTGGTGGCCTGTGTTACTGCACTCATTTTTGTCTGGTATAGAAAGAAATCTCAGAGCAGGTACTCGTCTTAAACAGTGTTGTTGATCTTTTTTTTTTCAGTTAATAAATATTTGTGCAGATTTAACTGTTCTTGAATATTTCAGTCAGTCACACAGGCAGGTTGAGATGAATGTTATACCTACCTGAATCTACGATGAGAAATAAAGGGGTAAGTCACTCTTGATCCGTCATTCTGGACCCATGAAGTTACAACACGAGTTGTGAAAAAGTTGGATTACTGTTAAATATAAATTAAAACATATTTCAATAATTAGAAAAGCTCATGAACCTATCATTTAATAACAACAGAATATAGTAAGCATATCAAATGTAATGAAGTAATAAAATGTGACATTTTGTTATTGTGTGAAAATACTAGAAATAATTTCATGAAAATATTTAGCTTATTTTTGATTCGGTTTGTCTGATTGCATCTGAAAAATGTTACCACAGCACACCATAAGTTTAACATGTAAGAAATAGAAGGAGGAACATTTTACAACTAATTAAAGGTTGACTTTTAAAATTGTGAACTTATAATTATAATGTAGTGAAACATGCAATGGAAAGTAAAAATTAAAAATATGTTGTGACATTTGAAGTTCTCTGACTTACCTCCAGAGCTGCTTTTTATTCATTTACAATCTAATGTAAACTGCATGTCAACCAAACTGATGCATTTTTCCACTAAGCTATTACTTTGTTTAGATTATTTACATTCTGTAATATTGACAGAGCAATGATATAATGCTTGTTTTTTTTGTTTTTTAATTTAAAGGACTCCAACACCTTCAGGTAAACAACATGACAAGTGGGTACCTGCTGACACCACATTATGATCTGGGTCCTTCATTTTCAACAGCAACAAAACTACATAATGAAAAAAATTTACTTTTTTCATCAAGAAGAGTGTATTACCTAAAACAATGGTGCTAAAATTTGACAAATAACTGCATTAAAGTTGTACTAAAGAAAACATCAATTGTTACATTTACATTGACAGTTAAAATAGTTACAATTGTATTTTTTATAATATCTTCTGCACTGTGTATTTATAGCACATGTATTTTTATTTTATTTTTCACCAGTTTTAAATGTTGTTATTCCTTTTTACATTTGCAATAATGTGACCATGTTGTTCCTTAACAGAACAGTTCGAATGTCACGGTTTGGCATGGCAGACCGTGGGGATATGGGGAATGAGGACCCAGGCGCGGTGCTCTGTGTATAAACAGTGCGTTTATTTACAGTGATGGAAACAATAACAGTAAATCCCCGTGACTCCCGTGTCGTGTCTTCCCAAAAAGTCCGTGCTCCGTGTTCTCCACTGCCGTGTGTCCACACACACCACGTGCCTGCTGCCCTCCGATGTTCCACGCTCCTCCTGAGGGGAAAATGACAGAGGCAGCCGTCAAGACACTCAATTCCAGTAGGCATACACTCACAGACTTTAACTAAGCAGAAGACTAACGTGGCGTCTCATGGAATGATCCCGCGTCGGTGGGAGCTCCAAGACTCTCCTAAGTAGCTCCCCCGACGAGCCCTGATCAGCGGCAGGTGTGTAGCTTCGGGTGTGGCCAGACCGTCAGCAGGGCCACACCCACCAGGCCTGAAGGCGCCCGCCGAAACACATACATATACACACACACACACACACACACAGGGAGAAGGACAGCAACACCAAATATACATACAATAATAATAATAATAATATAATTCATAACTGCTCAGGGATCCTGGGTCGCTCAGACCCAGGATCCCTGACATCACAAGTTTAACAAGCACTAAAATGTGTTGCACTGAAACTTTTGTAAACTGTTAAATAATATTATTGTCCTGTAGATTTCCATTTTCATGTATTTGGTGCTATTTAATCTTTACACTGTTTTTAAAGTATTTGGAAAAAAAAATGAAAATGCAAGGCAATAAAAAATAAAAAATAAAAAGTGATGTTCTGTTGTCATGTTACAGAAATTTATATTTTAAATTTGACTCACTTTAATTAATTGAAAGTCAGCAGGAGTGGCTAACATGAAATATTTTTCAGTAATTTGGCTGACTGATATCTTTTCTTTTGTTGCTGGAATTGATATTCATACCAGCAACCAAATGAAAATAATTCCCAACAGATTTTCAGGTAAATTTGAATAACGTGACCTCTGAGGGTGTCTGTTCATACATGATAAAAATGCTGAGGAGTTTAGGAGTACAGATTTGAAGTTTATTACTAAAAAGACTAAGCATTTGTTAAGTACGTGTAAAACTTTTTGATTTCTTTTGATTTTAAAGACATAACAATGCAAATGTGTTTTAAGTAGACTGTAGGGGAACTCCCAGAGAAAAATGCTAATATGCATATAAAATATATATAATGCCCTTTATAGTCCAAGAAGCTTGGAAAGAAAGTGACTGGACATCTTAAGTCTCTTGAAGATGTTTCACCTCTCATCTTAGAGGCGTCTTCAGTTCACCAAAAGAAGTCCAGTTGCTACCATGATATCATGACCTTGATGACTGAGAACCTACACAGACATTGACATATATAATTACAACAGTTAAACTGTTGTAAAACTGTGTTCTCTACAACCCTGCTGGGAAGAGGATTACCAGGGAACTGGAGCAGGGAGGGTGCTCGAGGAAAAATGCCTGTTGCCCATGGGGCCTGGCCGGGCACAGCATGAAGAGGAGACATGCACTGATCTGCCACCTACGGGGAGCGCCGTAAGGGTCAGGTGCAGTGTGTGTCAGGTGGTGGCAAAGGGCGAAGACCCTGGCAGACTGATCTCCGGCTACTGGGATAAACGACTGGGACATGGAACGTCACCTTTCTTGTGGGGAAGGTTGCTTGAGCTAGTACATGAGGTTGAGAGCTACATACAGACACAGATCTGAGCAGGGGTCTGAGCAGGCTGTTTTCCCTAAGAACACATTTTAGCAAGTCTTTCCTCTGTGTTGGACTTGAACTTGAACAAAGTATTTAAACCCCCCCCCCTCACACTTTGAACTATAGCTCATGCACCTCTAAGAGCAATGACCTTACTCATGAAGTTGAGTTTAAATATGCTGCACTACAGAACTGCTCCATAATAATCAGGAATGTGATGGAGCAGGATGAGGCCATCTATCACTGTTTGTTTAACACTTAAGGTTCTCTGACAAGTGGAACCTGTAGAGACTTAGTGGCTCTTAGAAAGAGTTAAACAACTGGTTAAACCAGAAAACAAACAAAGAACCCATTTTCTTAGCTCTGACAGGAGTAACACAAATTTTGATTGGTTGGTTCATTCAGTATATGGTATAATGGCCAAACAAGTCACACATGCGATGTCTCTGCATCCTTACAGTTCACCTAACACTGAATCAAATGGCAGCAGTTGAAGTTTTACGTTATGTTGCTGCAATTTTTATTATTGGGATTTTTGACAAAGGTGAGATAAAACTGTATGTTATATGATTTAGGACTTTTTAAACAGTAAAGACTCCTTTCTTTCGTTTTTCGAGAGGTACAAGCTCAGGCTCAAGGACTTTACATGGTGGGAGAATAATTAAGGCGAAGGTGAAAATGTGTGTCACGTCAGACCTGTGAGAGTAATACTGAACTTTTTGTTTCAGTAAGTGTTGAATTTAACAGAATATTTGTCTAGCTTCACTCCTTGATCAAAGGCTACATCCACAGTAATGCGTTTTCGTTTGAAAATCGTTGTATTTCAATGTATCACATCGTTTTCTCTCCATTTTGGCCTCCCGTCCACACTGAGATGGCATTTTCCCCAAGGAAAAACACAGCGTTTTGAAAACGCTCCCGAAAACTCATACATTTCAAAACGGAGCTGTCCCGTTGCAGCGTGGACACCCGAAAATGCAGACTTTCGAAAACGATGATGCATTTTAGTCATGTGATGCAGTCATGTGACCAATTAAACAAAGATAGCAGAGGGCATTATACAGCAGTTGTTTTGTTTGCTCTCAATTTTGACAGACCTACTAAAGATTAATATCAGTTTGTACATGCTCCAGATAGCCTTTCTTCAAATTCTTTAATTCTCATTCGCTTTGGCAACTTTGTACTTTTGTGTTACTCAACAACTCCACCTGAATGTTAGTCCATTTAAAAAACTCGACCTTTTGCTGCAACGTTTCAATGAGCCGGAAAGTAAATAAACAGCAGACAGAAATGAGTCATGCCGAATCTTCTTGCGCTTCATGCATGCGCAGGACTGGAACGTAAGCGTTTTTGCCCGTTTCAATGTGGACGCACAACTCTGTGAAAACGACTAAAAATGCTAGTGTGTACGTGGAGCGTTTTCAGACGAAAACACCGTTTTCAAATCTATCCGGGCTAGTGTGAACTTAGTTTATATCTACTTATAGGTCTAACAGCAGTGATCCAAACACAGCAGACTGTGCTGGCAGCAGTGGGAGAAGATGCTGAATTCAGCTGTCAGCTCTTGGACACTAAAGACGTCCTTCAGGTCACATGGCAGAAAATCCCACATGATGTTCAGACAAATGCTGCCACCTTGAGCAAGTACTTTGGTCCGAGAGTGAATGATGGCTTTACAAATAAATTTGGCTTTAAACATACTGGACTACAGAACTGCTCCATAGTCATCAGGAATGTGATGGAGAAGGATGAAGGCTGCTATCGCTGTCTGTTTAAAACTTATCCTGAAGGCTCCTTCACGGGTAGAACCTGTCTCGAGGTCTATGGTAAGAACTTTTACCTTCTTTAACCAACAACAAGTTCCTCAAACAAACACAGTGGAAATAAATGTGTTTGCAGCTGGTGTGTTTGTAAGAACATGTTGATGATATTTCCTAAAAATTAACCTTTTTGTTGATGTCAGAGAGTCAAACTCTACTGAAGAGTGGGTTGTTTCCTGTTCACCCACTGGTCGACCTGCTCCCACTGTAACACTCAGTGTCTCACAACAAGACCTCAGCTTCTCACAGTACAACACTGTCAGTGTGTCCAACACCAACGCTACATTCACTGTCACCACTACAGCTGTGCTCTCAGGTTCACGTAAACACAGCACACAGGTGGGATGTGCAGCATCAGCTCATGATTAAATCAATTAAAATGACAATTGCACATTTTATGACATAAAAACTCAAAAGATTTTGGGTCTGTTTTTGCATGTACACAAACATGTAGACAAGAATAAATGAAAGCACCTTCAGCGCACTTAGATCACATTCTGGGAATAGTTAAAAGATCTGAACCTAATAGAGCTGAGAGATCTGATTGGGTTGTAAAAAGTAAGTTAGATATGTACTGGGGGGGCAAACTGCTGCAAGCTTTGTGAACTAATAGAAGAATTTTAAAGATAATTCTATATTGTACTGGGAGCCAATAAAGTAAATTTAATACTGAGATAATGCGGTCAAATTTCCATGTACTTGTTCTAATTCTGGCTGCTGCATTTTGGGCCAGTTGATGACAGCTTACTGAAGATTTGTCTTGTAAATAGAGTGTTGCAATCATCTAACCTACTTAATATGAAGGAGTAAACCAATTTCTCAGAGCCAGTTTGAGATAGGAATTTTCTAACCTTAGATATACATATTTTTAGGTGATAGAAGGCAGTTCTAGTAACTTTATTGATGTGATTGTCAAAGCCAAGCTCAAAATGATGCCAAGGTTCCTGACTTGCTCACTGCCAGATGTGGTTGATAAGTATGAACAGATTTTCTGCCTCTGAAATTTTTTCAGTTCTAAAAGGTTTTGAGACATCCAGCAGTTATGTCCTGTCAATCTGCACTTACTATTGCTACCAAAAGGAACACAATAAGCTGCAGAAGCACCAAGGGCCCAGAGAAGAGCTCGAGAAGTTGTGGAGGGTGAAGGTAACAGTGGTCCCAGTGGTAATTGTAGCGCTAGGTGCAGCGACTCCCAAGCTAGGTGAGTGGCTCCCGCAGATCCCAGGAACAACATCGGAGATCTCTGTCCAGAACAGCACAGTCCTGGGAACAGCAAAGATACTGCGCTGGACCCTCAAGCTCCCAGGCCGCTGGTAGAGGACCCGAGCTTGAAGGATAGACAGCCCGCAGGGGCGAGTGGGGAATCTTTTATGTTTTTTTTTTATATCTCTCTCCTAAGCTGTTACTCTGTTAAGATGACTTTAATTTTCTAATACTAACAGACTAATGCTACAGTATTTTGTATTAGAATGACAATCAGCTCAAAAAGCAAGCTGCTCCTGAGAAACACCAGCTAAATGACCGTCACCTTCACCAGCAATGAAACTGAGCTTTGATGAATATTCGTTGTTTTGTTTTTTGTTTTTTACAGAAGTGCCTAAACAGTCCCTAAATAAAATGGTGCTAAAGCTGGATAAGCAACTGTTGTACTAAAGTGTACTAAAGAAAGAAAGAAGAAATGTTACAATCTACAATGCAATTTTTACGTCAGTACTTTGTGCAATTTCATTATTTATTTACCAATATTTAGATCGTTTAAGAAGTTTAAATATACTTACTTATCCCTAAGATGCCCTGACAGAACCATAATGCATCAAACAAACATACTAGACATAAATGCTGGTGTCTTTTTAAGAAAACAATGGTTGCTTTCAAATGATTCATCCTTTGTAGTGCTGGATGAAACAGTTGGTTTAGTTTCTTCATTCTGTACAATGTTGTGAATGGAATTTATTAGACAGAAGTTTAAACATATCCCTGGCCTTCCATTACCTAAAATGAAGGTGTAGATGACGTTTTTTAATGAGACAATGTTCTTGATTATGTATCATTAACTATTTATTTTCCAATGCTCCATAAACTTACTTTCTTTAAACCAGATAAATATGTTAAATGGTGTTTTTGATTTCACTTGTGTGTAGTGTTTTCATTTCACATTCTGACATTACGATTTGAGGTTTTTTTTTTCTTTATTAAAGGAGTTTCAGTTAAGTTGCTAAGATACTGTAGTTTTACACTATGGGATGAAGTTTGCTTAGTTCAACATCATAGTTTAAACACTTGGTTAGGATCCACGTCATCAACATGCATTGTAGTTGCAAATTCATAAAAATACAACAAATGAACACAGAGATACAATACTTTTGAAAATAATCTGTAAACATTTGAAATTTTCAGTTTAATGTCTCTGCCATTTGAGTTAGGCTGTGAGAAGAGATTAAAGATAAAACTGGTTACACTTGAAATCTCAGTTTCATCCTAAGTGGACCATTGTAATAGAAGGAAGGAAAACGAGTCACACATGGTTTTCCTGGCCAACCTTTCAGATCATTTCATTCGAATGAAATGGCAAACGTTGGAGTTTTACATTATGTTGCTGCTGTTTTTATTTTTGGGCTCTTTGACAAAGGTGAGAGGAAACTGGATATTAATAACAGTGTATGAGCTAGGCCTTAAAATACAGTGAAAGATAATTTCTTTACATTTTTAGTTAAGTAGCCTTTCATAACTCCTTTCAGTTGTGGTGGTGGGATAGATCATTAAGATGAACTATTTTTGAATACTGTAGTGGTGGAAGTATGGAGTATAATGTATTAAACTCAGATTATCAGTCAAAATAGGCTTTCTGTCTAGATCACAAAATTATTTGATTAATTTATTCCTGATTTCCTGAAGACTCAAAATTATACTATTGTGTAATGCTAAACTATCCAGCTCAGCAGCTCACTACATAATTTAACTGTATTGTAGTTTTATTTAAATTGCAAATTAAAGCAAATACACACTCATGATATACTGGGAATAATTAATATACTCCAGTCCTATTAACATATCTCAGTGTCTCTATTGATACATACCAAGCTTATCATCACACTTGTAATTTTGACTAGTTTTTTTTAGCCTTTGATAAAAATAAAGATCATTGAACCTTTAAAGAAGGTCTAATTCTCACACCATAGTTAAGGTAAAACATCCGCACACAGTACTGAGGTAATAATCACTACTGCAAATACTTGGAGTATAAGCAGAAATGTATTTTTTTTGACTTTAATAAAAGTGTCAGAATGATTTATTTTGTCATCAGACAGTGAGTGTGTGAGTCTGTCTTTAACTGTGCGTTTTTCTCATCTGACACAATTCAAGTCGGACAGGAGTGACTACTACACCTGGTTTTCCAACTGCCAGAATGCAAACCATCGAAAACAAATCATGGTTGTTGTCCCATGTGGATAAGTACATTTGCTCTCTGGCTTTGGAGACAAGACATTCATATTCTCACACACTAACGCGGTTAGTGGAAGAAAAATAGCATCACCTCAGTATCCCCTAATAATTTTGTGTGGTTAATTATTACATTTTTAATATTGAAATACTATAATTATAATATCATTAAATAAGTAATACATACATTATTAACATTTTTTGGCTCTGTAGCCAACAGAATAAGAGCTTTTGACTGGAACAAAATTGTCAATAGCTTCACACTCAATATCAGCAACAGATTCAATGTTATGTTTTGAAGGTATGTAATTATAAATTTGTGATGTTTTTGTTTTGTTGCCTGTTGTACATTTAATGTTGTTATTGTTTGATACACAAACGCTAACTCTTAATGGTTTTCTTAAAGTTATAATCACTCATGTTATTATACAGAACATGTTAAAGATTAGGCAGGGTGATTTAAGTGGTGACTGAGCTGAAATGTGCACAAACCTATGGTTTCCCAAGGGTTCCTGGTAAAATTGTGTGAACGTTTGTAATCTGAGTCTGTTTAAGCAGACAGAGTTATGCACCACACATTTAATCCTGACTTGTGTCAAATGCAGAATAGAGTAGTTGTTACAAGAGCAGCTACTGATGCACATGATTAATGGATATTTATTGTTATTCACCTCATCTGTCAGTGCTCATAATGCTAGTATTGATTGTGTATATATGCACAGAGAAAAGTGATCGGGAAAAAGAAATAAAAAGGAAATTACTAAAACATGAGAACACGTCTAACAGACGGAGACTGTGTGATGTAACAAGATACAGGAAACAGGTGGGGCAGGATAAACTGAAAATTCAAGGAAATAATTATAGCCTCCTAAGAAAGTAAAAGCTCAAACATATAATCCAAAAACCATAACTACACGATTATAAACGATTATATATAAGTAAATTCTTAACTGAGGACAAAGAAAAACAAACTCAAAATGCTGGGCCAAATGACCAGGGACCTTGACACAATGGGAGAATGATGGTGAGAGCTGGCGACACTGGACTTTCTTTGGCAGTAAGTTGAACTCAAACAGGATACTCAGTATTCCTCACACCTTGATCTATATGTCCATGCAGCTCTAACAGCAGTGATCCAAACACAGCAGACTGTGCTGGCAGCAGTGGGAGAAGATGCTGAATTCAGCTGTCAGCTCTTAGAGACTAAAGACGTCCTTCAGGTCACATGGCAGAAAATTTCAAATGATGTGGAGACAAATGTTGCCACCTACAGCAAGCAGTTTGGTCCGAGAGTGAATGATGGCTTTACAGATAAATTTAAGTTTAAAAACACTGGACTACAGAACTGCTCCATAGTCATCAGGAATGTGATGGAGAAAGATGAAGGCTGCTATCACTGTCTGTTTAACACTTATCCTGAAGGCTCCTTCACAGGTAGAACCTGCCTCCAAGTCTATGGTAAGAACTTTTACCTTCTCTAACCAACAATAAGTTCTTCAAACAAACATACTGGACATAAATGTGTTAGCAGCTGGTGTGTTTGTAAGAACATGTTGATGATATCTCCTGATCCTTCACAGAGCTGCATGAACCTGTTGTTGATGTCAGAGACTCAAACTCTACTGAAGAGTGGGTTGTTTCCTGTTCAGCCACTGGTCGACCTGCTCCCACTGTAACACTCAGTGTCTCACAACAAGACTTCAGCTTCTCACAGTACAACACTGTCAGTGTGTCCAACACCAACGCTACATTCACTGTCACCACTACAGCTGTGCTCTCAGGTTCACGTAAACACAGCACACAGGTGGGATGTGCAGCACGAGTGCTCTCTGCTCCTCACAGAGAGGTGATGGTGACGATTCCTGAGGTCCAGGAGGAGTATGATGATGATGATTATGATGATGGTTAGAAACTCTTTTAAAATCATTGATTCATAAATTGGTGATTACTTTGTGATTTTAATGTTGAGGTTCCTTCTAACAGGTCTGAATGAGAAATTTGGATCCTATCACAGAAATTTTGGTGTGTTTACATTCGAATGCTTTACACTCAGGTTTTCTGTTCAGTCTATTGTTATTTAGTAGATGTTTCAATGATTATGTCCTTCTTTTCTCTGTTTTTCTCAAAGGAAGGATTTTAGTCATTCTATCCTCTGTGTTGTTGTTGTTGGCCTGTTTTACTGCACTCATCTTTGTCTGGCCTAAAAAGAAATCTCAGAGCAGGTACTCTTTCTTATATTCTGTTACTGTTTGTCAATTTGATTCAGCTGCTAAATGTTTCTGCAGTTTTAACTGTATTTGTCACACAGCGAGCTCGAGACAAATTAGATCAATGATGTAAGTCACTCTTTATCTTCTCATTTTGTTTTAATTTAGGAACCAAAACACTTTTAGTCAGACGAGGTGACAATCCGCTCAGAAAACACAAACATCCTGAGGGAGACCATCCAGGGCTCACGTCTTTATCAGGATGAAGATCTGATCTTGACCATTGTTGATTTCTCTTTAATGAAGCGTGGCATTTCTGAACAAAATGGTGCTAGAGTTTGACAAACACAAAACACAAAAACCTGTTCCACTGAAGCATTCAAAAAGCTTTCCTGGTGTTCATGCTGCAACTATTATATTTGTGCTAAATTTTACTACATTTTTTAAAGGGTTTTTTTATACATAAATTATTAAGGAAAAGTAAAAGTTGGTGATAAAAAAAGTTTTTTTTAATTTTTTGGTGGATATTATTACACTTAATTACCTCAAATGAAAACTTTGAAAATCAACAGGAGTGATCAACACTTTAGTCATTTTTGCTCCCGTTGCTGAAATTGAAGTTCTCTGTTTGTTGTGAAATTTTACAGATTTTTACAACTCAGTTTGTCAGCATCTGTACAAAAATATACCGCATACATATGGTTTAAGTTTTCACTTAATCCAGGAATGTTACTTCTGTCTAGGAATGAAAATCCATCAAACCATCAAATATTGTTAGCATTATGTTTTATTCATATTTGATTTGATAAACACACAAACAGCACTGCACTGCTTATGAAAAATATTTATTTTTTGCTAAAATGTTATAGAATTAATGTAATCGGATGTATACTCCAACGTGTACATGAAGTTATAAGAAACTGAAAGCACTTTGTGAGGTTGTTCGTTTTTGGTGAATACAGGGAAGTGGGAACCCATCTTTCTTTCTTCCTTCATGTTCATCTTATTAATATTTTAATAATAATAAATATAGATAATGAACATGGAAACCTGTTTTGGTGATTTTATTTTGATGTTTTGTATGATTGAGAATAAAGCAATTAATAAGATGAGCAATGCTGCTTTGTCTTGTCTGGAAGTAAATAATCTCATCAGTGAACTCTGAATGAAAACTTCGGCTGGTTTGAGCCGCAGTGAGATTCAGTCATTCATTATTAGATGGGAGTTATTCCCCAATATGACTCAGCGTCTGCTGCGAGCTTCACCTTCTCCTGTTTTGTTGAATGAAATAGACAAAATGTGATCAGTACATGTAAGAGATCAGACATGTTTCACACCACAGTCTGAGGTGTTGCGTCTCCTTTTAGAGAAACAAAGGCACGTTCATTCTTTTTGCGAGTTCAAAACAAAAGTGAAAATAAGTCGCAGGTCTGTTCCACTGCACTGTGAAGAGGGGACAATGAGGAATAAATGTGCTGTAAAACGGCAGACGGGGTTTCCAAAATAGTAAATATTATCAGATTACTGACTTATTAGATATCCAAGTGAACATCATCATATGACATATAGCTGTTATTAATAAAAGGGATAATCTTTTATTATGGGGTTTTTTTTTTCACTGCACACCCAGAGATGGTACGGACTGGTCAAGCGGTAAGATTCAAATTTTTCTTTTTTTTTTATTTGGCGGCACACAGACAACATGGCAGGACGTAAAATCACACTGATCTTTTCTTTACTGGCGATCTTTTCAAAAGGTGAGAGAGATGCTGTTTTCTTTATGACTTATTGATTTGTAGTAGTCAGTTTGCTCTGTGGGGAGTGTATAAATTTAAGTGTAATCCACTGCAGACAGTCAAAGTGGGTTTGGCAGGTAGTTTGTTATACAGTTATAGATACAGTTAGCGAATAAGACGGAATTTGTTACTGTGACACTATGAACATCAACAGCTTAAATTCAAGTCAAGTTGCTTCTTTTAGAAGCAAATCCGGTTAGTCAGCAGGCACACTGAGGAACACCTCATTTGAAGCAATACCTAAATTAACTTTTATTTTAATAGTACGCGGGACATAAAAGTTACATGTGCAGAACATCGAGTCAAATTTGAATGTAAAAAAAATAATAAAACACTTAAAAATTTGCTGACTTTGCACACAAAGCTTTATAAAGTTTTATCCCTGGAAGTATAACAACCAGCATGTTTGCTGTTTGAAAATCCCCTCACTTCACTGCCATCCTACAGGTGGGAGGGGCCTAACAACAGCCCCAATCAGAAGTGATTTCTTTGGTTTTATTTTCAGTTTTTCAAATGTGCTCTCTGTTCTACAAAAGTAAAAGCATTTATGAAGTTATCACAGGTGAATTCTGAGCGATCATAACAGGCCATTTTACACAATACCTCTCAAATCTAAGCAACTCAATTATCATGTAAATTATTAACTAATAGGTCACCTGTAATTGTTGGATGTGCATTCTTGCATTTTCTTTAGTGGTTTACACAGTTTTTTTTTTTAATTTGTTTGTTTTTACAGCACAAATGGGCTTTACATCAGTCTGTAATAGACTGCTGGCAAAGAGGTTAGAGTGACAATAAAGTCACTTAACACAGCGAATACATTTTATACTGAAAGTATAAAAGTATAAAAACCTAGAAAAACAGGAGTGAAAGCTTTTCTTTCTCTTTCATTTATAAGATAGTTTTTTTATTATTTATATTTTGGATCTTGGTGTTTAAGTGAATGAACATCCTCCATTGGTGGAAGCTGAAGAAGGAAGAATTCTGTACAGCATTTGGGCTCTGGGTGTTAGGGAAGAGTTACCAGCTGGAGTAACATAAGAGTGGAGGAAGGTGCACACAGGTGGAGTCCATCTCATTCAAAGGTGCAATCTAAAAGAGGCAGGAGACTGCAAGGTGATGTCAGGGGAAGCATCGCAGGGTCGTCTGTAGGGTGACTTTGGACATCAAGAAGAGGAGGCGGGTAAAGTAAATGAGACAAAGGAAAATCAATAGAGTAACAGAAATAATAACAATAATTATAATAATAACAAGAAGATAAAGATGAAGCCTATATAGATCTTTAAAATACAATCCACTGTTTTGTTAATTTATAAGATTATTTAAAAGATCCAACCCAAATTACACTCTGGCCCATCCAAATCTGGGCACTGTGCCTGGTACCACATCTGTCGTATGTCTCTGTTGTTGCCCAGGACCTAACCTAGCAACAGTCACTGATGCTACAGTCTGTCACTGTGAACTAGACCACAATATTGCAAAACACAAAGCTTAGTCTGCACTGAATTTCCATTTTAGCCTTTGCATATCATGAAATTATTATCATGTGATTTACTTTGAAAGATATTCCACAATGTGACATAATTAGATAACTTCAGCAGCACGTCACGTAAAGATCTGCTGTCTGGTTACAAACATCTAAGTTGATTTAAGAGATTACATGTAACCTTTAAATTTCCATTTTTTAAAGTTTAAGGTGCTGAGCAGTCAGAACAGCATATTTGTCTTTATTTTGAATTTGTCTGCCACTTCAAAAAGTTTCTCCATTTATGCTAAATCCTGTTCTGTAGTTCTAGCTAGAAACAGAAGAACCTTGAAGAAGACATCTATGATCATGACAGGGTAAAGGTGACTTAAATGTTTCTGTGGCATCAGCAGGGATAACCATCAGCCTGTGGTTCATATGCTGCTCAAGCCATTCATAATTTTCGTGTCATTTTCTCTGTGCAGGTCATACATCTGGGATACAAACACAGCACACTGTGCTGGCAGCAGTGGGAGATAAGGCCTGCTTGAACTGTGAGCTCATGCTTTCTAAAGATGTCCTTCAAGTCACATGGCAGATGATCTCAGGAAGTTCAGAAAAAAATATGGCCACATACAACAAGTACTTTGGCCAGAGAGTGAATCCTGAGTTTACAAAGAAAGTGGAGTTTAAAAATCCTGCACTACAGAACTGCTCCATAGTCATCAGGAATGTGACGGAGCAGGATGAAGGCTGCTATCGCTGTCTGTTTAACACTTATCCTGAAGGAGCCTTCGCAGGTAGAACCTGCCTCCAAGTCTACGGTAAGGACACGTGGTCTAGAGTTATAGAGGAAAACTATCCACAGCTAAAACAAAATCTCTACTTCATCTACACCTACAGTGCTTGTGGTATTTACTGTTAATGGCAATAATATTGAAAACAAAACAAATGTGAAAAAATACAAAATATATTAAAAATAGGAATTGGTCAGTACAGTTGGGAAGTACCACTTTTACCTCGATACAATATTATCACAATAGTACACTCACGATTTAATATTATTGCGTTTCCTAACATTTTACAATATACTGAAAAACCTTCCTCTTCTATGTGAATATAACTAGAATACATCCTGGCAGTTGAGTCCCCATTAGTTTTGCTTATTGATAAAACTTAAAAGTGTCTTTTTATTAGGAGATAGCTTTGTCAAGATAGGTGCGTTGAATGTTTTTTTGGTTGAGCTGATTTAATGTAATTTTGCACAGTAGTGCATGAGATGAGCCATTTTATGTAGTATTCCCAGACATTTGTTTTGTAATTTATTCAATAACATTTTGATATTTGGTGTCCCTGTAATGATATAATATCACCATGCAAAATATTGAAATACTCTTCTGTATCGGGTTTTCCTCCACCCTTAGTGCTTAGTATGCAGGGTTTCAAAAGACAGGTAAGGAAAGAGACTGTTAAAATTTGTATTTCATACTTTATTCACAAATACTCTGTTTAGAAATTAAAATATTTTATTAAAAGAATAATATTTTGTTTCCTATCCCCAATGTTAAATCATTTTGTAGAAGTTTTTACACCACTTTTCACAGTAAATCTATTTATATAGAGAATGCGATTGCCTAAAACACTGCACAGCTATAGTATACAAATCAGCAACACACACAGGCTTATTTGGATTTTTATTTCCACATTTAATGGTGACGTTTCTTAAATATATTTTCTTCACAGAGCTGCATGAACCTGTTGTTGATGTCAGAGAGTCAAACTCTACTGAGGAGTGGGTTGTTTCCTGTTCAGCCACTGGTCGACCTGCTCCCACTGTAACACTCAGTGTCTCACAACAAGACCTCAACTTCTCACAGTACAACACTGTCAGTGTGTCCAACACCAACGCTACATTCACTGTCACCACTACAGCTGTGCTCTCAGGTTCACGTAAACACAGCACACAGGTGGGATGTGCAGCACGAGTGCTGTCTGCTCCTCAGCGAGGGGTGACGGTGATGATTTACGAGGTCCAAAAGACACCTGATGCTACTGAGGATGGTGAGAAACATTCAAATTCACAGATTTATAGATTGATGCCCTGCCACTCTAATATTTGGGTTCCTGTTTTTAGGCTCTTATGAGAAGATTACATCCCATAGCAGTGAATCAAGTAAGTTTGTCTTTCCATGTGTGTAATTTGTAACTGCTTTATGAATGGTGCTCCAAGTCACAGTTTTCCTCTTTTCTCCCAGATTTCACCTGGATCATTGTATTAGCTGTGGTGTCGGTGGTTGCAGTGTTAGTGGTGATGTTGTATGTGGTTCATCGTGATTGGATCTCTGCTTTCTTCACTGCTCATTTCAAACAACAAAACAAGACTGGGTAATTTTCACTTTAATATAGTCTCCTCATAATGTAAGTTTGTCACTGTTAATATAGTAATGATTTACTGACATTAAGAAACTTCACATGAACACCTATAAATTTTTTCAGAAAAAAATCCAGTAAATACCATTTCTATGTTTTTGCAGTATATAATTTAAATCCTTTAAATGTTTTCATCACTCAGGGACCCAGAGAAGACCAACACACCACCAAAATCAAAGCAAGACATTGATGAGTAAGTAAATGTCATAATTATTCATATTTTACAGCATTTTTTCTTTGTCAGTTTTGTTTTTTCCATTTTCTTGTCTGTCAGCTTAACTTCATCCTGATGAAACTGAAGTGTTTCAGTGAATCACATCACACACTTAAGTTAATCACACTTAATCTTTTCATCTCCTTCATGTATGCATTGTTCGTGAACTTTAATCTTCATGTATATATACAGTCATCATTTGCTCATATAAATATGTTGGCATACTGTAATAGTGTGAGTGGAAATGAACTCATGTCTTGTTTCTGTCTGAAGGAGCAAAACACCTTTAATAGAGCACGAGAACGAGCAGCTCAGGCAGCGGACGTCTACAAAGAAAACTCCAAAAAACATCAGCAGGAAAGTTTCACCTTCAGCAGCAAAAAGACTGTTTGGAGAAGATCAGTCAATCAAAACTAAAAGAGATGAACAAACTGCATCACTGGCTGATTAAATAAAGAGGACTGTGTCAACAACAAAGATTCCTACCTGATATTTCTAGCCAACACTAATAAGAATTCAATGAAGAGAGATCAGTTGGAAGAAATGAACATGATTTATTAAAATAGAGAATTTAATGTACTTGGTGATTAGACTCTGATGACCCGTCACGTCAGAACGGAGGCTTGGATGGAGCTCTGACTGAGCTGTCTGTGAGGTGGAGACAGGGAGGAGGTGGGCTGAATGAATAACATGTACAACTGATTAATAATAGTTATTCTGCTTCATAGACATTTGTTTGTTATATCATACTGTTAAAATGTAATTGGTTATAAAGTTTTGATATTTTGTAACATGGATTGTAATAGAGTAAAATAAGCTGTGAAGTGTGTTAAGTTCTTTCTGCAGATTAAATGAGGACTGCAGAGATGTGATTTATTTCCAAATGTAACTCAGTGTGTGCTGCAGATTTGCATCTAATATACACAGAACGAGCACATGATGGCACTGTTGGTTCAAACTAACTGAGGAAGTTTTGCAACTGTCAAAGGACCATGTCTTTAAACATTACTCTAAGAAAATCAAATGATAACGGTGTTTCTGGTTAGTTATTATTATATAAGTATAATGTTTTTATTATCTTATGGCAAAACTCTAAATAAATAGATTTGTATCTCCTATTTTCTCCTGCTTATGAGCTCATGTTTTGTTTAAAGTTGCATAGACTCCAAGTGCTTGTCTAAACAGATTAGACATGTTTCACAACTTAATCCGAGGTATTTGAAGCGTTTCATCTTACATTTGTCAGTCTGTCTGTGCGTGAGTTCAAAACGAAAGTAGAAGTAAGTTGTTGGTCTGTTCCACTGCACACTGAAGAGGGGACAATGAGCTGTAAAATAGCAGAGAGGTTTTACAAAAAAGAAAAATGTTTATCAAGTCAGTGACTTATTAGCTATCACATCAAACACCATGAAATGTTATGTAGCTGTTATTAGGAAGAAGGATGACTTTTACTTTGCTGTTTTTCACTACACTCCCAGTGACATTTTGGACTGGCCGAACGTTCAACATAAGTTCAAAATTGGGCGTTGTTTGTTAGCTTTTTAAATTTGGTAATATGCAGACAAAATGGCAGCACGCAGTCACAATTGTCCTTTCATTGCTGGCAGTCTTTTCAAAAGGTGAGAGAGACACTGTTTTCTTTATTATTTTTAATGATTTTAAAATGACTTGCTGTCACTTTGCTCTGTGGTAAGTGTCTAAAATGATTTGACAGACGGTTCCAGTGTAACGGGGCGAAAGAGAGAAGAAATCCTCTAAGCTGTATAAAAGGTAGAATTAGGAAAGTGTTACTAAAGAAAGCCATCGGCTTAAATTGAAATTGATAAAACATAATCTTAATAAACGTTGATTTTCATGTTCAGTGGAACATAAAAGCTCCATGTACTGAACATCCAGTTAAACCTGGCTTAACACAAATAGACTTTAAAAGCTTTCTCCTGGATGAACCGCAGACAACATTTGAATGCGAGTTCATGAGTTAAGCTATCACACTATGCCACTCAGCAAAACAAGTCTGTACGTTTCATTTGGCAACCTGTGCGAAAGTGTAATTTACCAAGGTAAATACAGGCAAAGATTTGACAATACCAATACTAATACTGACACAAATAATTTGTACTTAGAAAGGTTTTATTGGATATTAATATGAGCCCCTTTGTCTCAGTTATATAAGTTTTATTCTTTTGAAGATCATGTTTTCACATCAGTCATTTTATCGGTACACCTGAATACTTAACCGTGGCTACGCCAAGTGTTAAAGTCCACAGTTGTTTTGCAGACATTTAAAAACTGAGTTTTATTTTCTGCTTTTGTCTGTGTTGGGAGTCATTTTTAAAGGTGAGAAAAATATACAGTTTATTTATTCATGCTATTATGTGTTTTGAGTTTAAGGTTTAATGTTATTTGCTGTTCAGCTTTAGCGTTGACAGAATTGTTTTGACAGTTTCAGCTAAAATGACTATACTTAGTTTAGTTTTTATTAAATGTTTTACCCATGTAACTTAATAGTTTACTGTTGTTTAGTGGTGATCAATTTTCAGGAACCAACAGTTTAAGACGCACATCTGTAACTCATGCTACTTCCTGTTTAGGTCTATCAGCTGTAATCCAAACACAGCAGACTGCTGGCAGCAGCGGGAGGAGACGCTCAGTTCATGTTGTGTTTAGGCTGTGTGCAGGTATGGAGGACCCACAGTGCAAACTCCGGAGACAAAACGTGGACTCAACAAACAGCTTTAATGCTGAACTCAAAGTAACAAACTTCAAAATACAAAAATAAACTCAGGCAGGCAGACAGAACACACAGCATGAATAAGGGTAGATCACGACACTGATGCAGAGAAACAAAATAATAATGGATTCCATTTATATAGCACTTTTGAGACCCTCGAAGTGCTTTACAATTCCACTATTCATTCACTCTCACATTCACTCACTGGTGGAGGCAGCTACAGTTGTAGCCACAGCTGCCCTGGGACAGACTGACAGAAGCGAGGCTGCCATATCGCACCATCGGCCCCTCTGGCCAACACCAGTAAGTGAAGTGTCTTGCCCAAGGACACAACGACCGAGATTGTCCAAGCCGGGGCTCGAACCGGCAATCTTCTGATTACAAGATGAACTGCCAACTCTTGAGCCACGATCGCCCTTAAATACAAAGAGGGCGCAATCAGGGCTGACAAGACAAGGGAAGAAAAACTAGATACATTAACATGAGACACGGACTTTCAAAGTAAAACAGGAACCATAACACAGAGACGTGGACTTGACAAGGGGACACAGCAGACAGGGGAGACAGAGCAACTAAGAACCACAGACAGAAACCAGAACATTAACAAAGAAACCAGAAGACTAGAAACAATAAATATTGGCAGAATCAAAGTACAATAGTAAGTACAAAACTCTGGGTCAACTGCAGAAGTTAACAGTTTAGCTGTCTTCTGCAGTCTAAAGATGTACTAAAAGTTGAATGGAATAAACTGTCACCTGATGGAGAGAAAAATTTAGCTTCTTTCCAAACGATCAATAAGTGAATCCTGACTTTAGAGATAAAACAGAATTTAAATTCGCTGGACTGCAGAACACCTCCATTCTCATTATAAAGGTGACAGAGCAGGATGAAGGCTGTTATCAGTCCATGTTTAACACCTCTGAAGAATCTCTGACAGCTAGAAACTGCCTCCATTCTATGGTAAGAACTTCACAACACAACAACACAAGGTTTCCTGCTTTTACCTTTTCTCAGGATGAACCATTGTCACTTTGACATAAACAGTGATGGAAACTGAAATCTGACTTGTCATCATTATCACTTTAACAGTTAAATCACTTGTCAAAAAAATTACTGTATTCAAGTGAGGTGTATCCAGCACTTGTAAGTTAAAAGCTGAGTTGTTTGTGGAAATTTTCCCACACAACATTTTAAACCTTCATACTTTGAATCCTGTTCTTTATGTCAGAGGGTCCTCCTGTTGGGTGGCTGAATTAATTTTTAGAACTTAAAATTACACAAATGACTGCATATGTTTATTCACTGGCAGTGCCAATGTAGCATTGTTAGACATTCACAATTAATGCAATACATAATATAAATGCAATATATGCATTATATTGCAAAATCTACAATGCAGATGAAGGGGAAATGAAATGAAAAGAAATAATAAAACTAGTGCTTCCAGTTTGATTTCCAAATAGCTGATGATTAACTAATTATTGTGCTTCTAAAAACTGGAGAGCTGCTCTATGCTCCCTGAGTATGCCCCAGAAACTCAGAAATTATGTTCTTAATAGCATTTTTTGTTTTGGGTCCATCTCTCTCTCTCTCTCTCTCTCTCTCTCTCTCTCTCCCTCCCCATATATGTATATATATATATATATATATATATATATACACGTATATGTATATATATATATATATATATATATATATATATATATTCAAAACACAGAAACAAACCCCACCCCAGAGGGATCAATCAATTGTAATTTGTAAATTCTAAACACATTTCAATTACTTTAATTTTCCACAATAATTAGTTATCACAGTAAAATACACCTTTCAGCCTGTCATGGATTTTGAAACTGAAATGTAAGTATGCCCTAAAACTAACCCAATCAAACTACAAACATATACAGAAACAGGAGCACAGGTGTTCTTTCCACTTAATTTAAATAAAGGAGCTACAGTCTAACCGATGCACCCTGGTGGCCACATGTTTTTATGAATCGTCAAATTCTTAAATCCATTGCAACAACGGACAAATCAGTCTGCTGAAGTAATAGCTATAGCCACCAAAAACACTTTAAACACACATTAAATAATGCTCAAGATTCTCTATTAGTCATGACAGAAACATTATTTTCACCACTACAAGAGCTATTCTTTGCCTCTCTGAAAGGACTGACAGTGACCTCTGTCTCTGCACTAGAACTCTGGGTCTTCTCTGGGATTTTCTCCCTCCTCTCTTTAGTCTTTTTGCAGTTCGTGCCAAGAAAAAGTACTCCTTTTCGTGGTCTTTCATGTATTAAATACTCCTTACATTTCTTGATACTTCACAAAGCTGTTTTAATACCATAGTTTTACTAACTAATGGAGCTTTGCACCACTTCATAATGTCTGTAACTCTGATAAATAATAGCTTCTATTTCTGTTTCATGGGCAAATCTTAGTATCATACTGTTAAAAACAATTAATTAGATATAATGTTTTGATATTTTGTAACATGGAGTGTAATACAGTAAAATAAGATGTGAAGTGTGTGATGTTCTTTCTTCTTGTGTTGAAGTCAGTGACCCCATAAGTGCAGATTAAATATGAACACTGCAAATTTGAGCAGCAGTGAGATTCAGTCAGTCCTGCTTATGTGGAAAGAGCTCATGTTTTGTTTACAGTTGCATAGACTGCAAGTGCTCGTCTAAATACATTAGACATGTTTCACAACTTAATCTGAGGTGTTTGAAGAGTTTCATCTTACGTTTGTCAGTCTGGCTGTGCGTTTAAGACGAAAGTGAAAGTAAGTTGTTGGTCTGTTCCACTACACACTGAAGAGGGGACAACGAGGAATAAGTGTGATGTCAAATTGCCGAGAGGTTTTTCAAAATAGTAAAATGTTTATCAAATCAGTGACTTATTAGATTTCCCAATGAATGCTTTGTATTTTATGTAGCTGTGATTAATGAGAGGGATCATGTTTTGCTTTGTCGTTCTCACTACACACCCTGTGACATGGACTGGCCGAGCTTCTCCTGTGCAGTTTGAAGTTTTGAAATTTAGCGGTAAACAGACAACATGGCAGGGCGCGCGATCACGTTTGTCTTTAGTTTGCTGGCGTTTTTTCCAAACGGTGAGTGAGATACACTGTTTCATTTATGAATGTATTTATATGAATTTGATCTGCTGTAGTCAGTTTGCTCTAAAGTGATCCGACGGATGGTTCCTGTGTTTCTGGGCGATAGACAGAAGAAATCACTCTAACATATATAGAACGAGTATAAAGTTAAAGTATAAAAGTGTTACTAAAGAAAGTCATCAGCTTAAATTGAAATTGATGAAGCGTGATCTCGACTAACTTTCATTTTCACGGTTGGAACATAAAAGCTGCATTTACATCAAGTCTGACAAAAAAAGAAACGCCAGATGTCACTAACAGGTAGACCTACAGCCATAAAACGGTGATATTTAAACGTTTTAAGGGTCTGTTTTAACGGACGCAGCTTTTACAGTAGGCGTTTAGTTGATGAGGGACTGCAGAGAACAATTGGATGCAAGTTAAGCTCTCACACCGGGTAGCAATCAGTCAATCAATTCCGTGTTTAATACCTTAATACTCAATACTCTAATTTTTGGTAATGAGCCAATAGCAAGTTAATACGGAGCTGGTGTTGACAATACCAGTACCAACAGTAATAATTAGAATTTAGAAAGGCAGGTTAGGTAACTTTATTTGTGTTAATTATGGGTTTTGTTTGTTTGTTTGTTTGTTTGTTTGTTTGTTTGTTTTATTTTCCAATGTAACACCTCTATATAATGTATTATATTTAAAGTCTGAATATAGTCTATAGGTAATCAGTCTATTAAAATGACAACCATGTTGAGCAGTGACTGGTGAACAGTAATTGATTAACAATAATTAGTCAAAATTTATGTCTGTGAAGGTTCTCAGTCATCCAGGTCATCGTAGTCAAAGGAGCTTGCAAAGAAAAGCGTCTGGACTTCTTTAAGTTACTTGAAGACGTTTCACCTCTCATCCGAGAAGCTTCTTCAGTTCTAAGGTCAAAAGGTCAGTTCTAAGGTCAAACAGCCACTTCACAAGCGCATGGCACAACACAGAGGAGCCACCTCCACAGGACAAGACTCAGCTGTCCATCTGCATCTTAAGGATAAAGGACACTCTTTCGAGGATGCCAATGTTCACATTTTGGACAGAGAGGACAGATGGTTTGAAAGAGGAGTGAAAGAAGCCATGTCCACTGTGAGCGACCATCTTTGAACAGAGGCGGGGGTTTACGACACCAACTCTCTGCGATCTATAATCCAGTTTTGAGTTCCCTTCCCAGACGCCTTAACGCCCACTCACATCCTGGGCCATCTGATCTCAGGAATTCGCATGATAAGGTGGGGCCAGGTTTCACAATGAACTCACCCGAAACTCTGGCTGATTGGGACCCACACCCAGTTTCACACCTTGGCTCAGGCGATTAGAGGATCATCAGGGGGTCCTTTTGTCCCTCTGTGGGGGGATACTCCCACTAGGTTTATATCTGGGACTCCCCACCATTTGACCTTAGAACTGAAGAAGCTTCTCGGATGAGAGGTGAAACGTCTTCAAGTAACTTAAAGAAGTCCAGACGCTTTTCTTTGCAAGCTCCTTTGACAGTCAAAATTTATATTCACTTTAATGGTTAAATCACTTGTCACAAATCTTATTGTTTCCAACCATGGTGTACCAGCATTTGTGAGCCAAAAGTTGACTTGCTTGTAAAAACTGTCGCACATGTTATATTTTGAAACCTTCATCCTTTGCAGAGCTTCGTGGACCTGTTCTCCATGTCAGATTTCACAGGTGGCATTGTTAGACACTGATCGGTATCACGTAGTAAAACTTCCAGCATTATATTGAAAACTCTGCAGTGTAGATAAATAATTCAAACTAGTTCGTCACGGCTTGATTTCAGCAGGTATAAGATGCAGATAACTATTAATAAATACTCAGATATTATATTAACCATTTCTTCCTCCTTTTTATTGATTAAAATGCTGATCAAAAGCAGGATCATTGTTGCTAAATGTCAAACACAAAGATGTAATGTCAGAAGAGTTCCTGGCATAAACAACTGTAAGAGGAAACGTGGAGGTGAAAGAGAGAGTATCAAGGAGATGCACCTTTTTTAATGTCTTTAATTATCATTTGTAATTTGGATGAGTTCTGAATGACAAACATAGTGGATAATTAGAGAGCCAAGTGTTTGTCTTTTGAACACATGTAGATACTACATAATACTTCTTCACGTCTTTATTAATATTGTGAATTTAATTGATTTGCTAAAAAGAAACATAACACACATCTTACTGGTAGCACTGTTTTTGTTTTTTAAATTCCATATTAGACATCAATAATATCAATGAAGTACATTATTTTATTCAAATATGTGAAACCTGATACATTGTTATTATTTAGTGCCATAAATTAAACTCAGTCTAATCCCTAGCCCGAATTACTGTTTCAGTCCTCCCATCAAGACCACTCAGTTCATCTTTAACTGATGTTTTTCTCCATGCAGCTCTAACAGCAGTGATCCAAACACAGCAGACTGTGCTGGCAGCAGTGGGAGAAGATGCTGAATTCAGCTGTCAGCTCTTGAAGACTAAAGACGTCCTTCAGGTCACATGGCAGAAAATCTCTCCTGATGTGGAGACAAATGTTGCCACCTACAGCAAGTACTATGGTCAGAGAGTGAATGATGGCTTTACAGATAAAGTTGGGTTTATATACACTGGACTACAGAACTGCTCCATAGTCATCAGGAATGTGACATATGAGGATGAAGCCTTCTATCACTGTCTGTTTAGCACTTATCCTGACGGCTCTCTGACAGGGAAACCCTGCCTCCAAGTTTATGGTAAGAACTTTTACCTCAAACAAACATACTGGAAATAAATGTGTGAGCAGCTGGTGTGTTTGTAAGAACATGTTGATGATATTTCCTGATCCTTCACAGAGCTGCATGAACCTGTTGTTGATGTCAGAGAGTCAAACTCTACTGAAGAGTGGGTTGTTTCCTGTTCAGCCACTGGTCGACCTGCTCCCACTGTAACACTCAGTGTCTCACAACAAGACCTCAACTTCTCACAGTACAACACTGTCAGTGTGTCCAACACCAACGCTACATTCACTGTCACCACTACAGCTGTGCTCTCAGGTTCACGTAACAACAGCACACAGGTGGGATGTGCAGCACGAGTGCTCTCTGCTCCTCACAGAGAGGTGATGGTGACGATTCCTGAGGTCCAACAGACGTCCGATCATGAATATGGTGAGAAACTCTTTCAGTCACAGATTTATAGATCGATGATATCTGGGTTAGTTCGACTGAGACCTAATATCAGTGAACTTAGTACTTCTGCATTTCCTTGTTATCCATGATTAATGTATCCGTGTTGTTCAGTGTCACATTTTCTTGCTTTTCTCTCAGATTCCACCGTGATAATTGTATCAGCTGTAGTAGCGGTGTTGGTCCTTGGTTGTGTAATTCTGCTCGTCACTGTTCGTCTTAAAGAAAAAGACAAGCAGAGGTAACTTTCACATGTGGTTTAATATGTGTCTTCTTGTTAATATGATAATATATGGTGTCATTCCTGGATATGTTAATATAATAATGATTTATGACTCTAAGAGCCTAAACCCACATCGATCCAGTAATATCTGCAGATATTTGTAGTACTGACTTTAAACTTTAAACCTTAAATCCCTCTGTCACTCAGGGACCATGAGAAGAGCAAAACACCACAAAAGTCAACCAATAAGATGGATGGGTAAGACTGTTTGATAATTATTCAAATTATTTTTGTTATTTTTTCATTAATTCATTGGAATATCATTTAAACTGCTAGGACCTGGCATCCACATATGTGGACATCACATTTTGGGTTATTTAGACCAAAATACTAAATTTTGCTCTACAAGGACCTGATATCCACTTACAAGGACATTATGCTGCTACTGTCCTATCAAAATTTTAAATGAATATCAGGTAAAAAAAAATCTGGTAATTCTTTGTTTTTACATTCATCAGCCCCAGTATTCATAATATTCATCGGGCCAAATATCAAGGAGAAATTAAAAATGCATGCCGTGGAAGATTTCGGGTCTTAGGAGGTTAAGTTTACTAAATGTTTTTGAACACCCAGCCACAAACATCTGCTGCACATACACTAGTAGAAGTAGACTAGTATTAGCAGATGTTTTCCAGGTGGTTGCTCCCAAACCTGTCTACATGTTTCCGCATTAATGGTCTCTTCACCGATGTCCAGGTAGCCAATACCATGTGCACGAGTCCACCCCAGATGGTCCCTCTCCTCTGTAACTTTGAGGATGTGGTCCATGATTTCTAAGATGAATTTCAGGTGGTGATCGGTCAGACCACACAACAGTTTTGGACTTCGTGTCAGTCCCACGGTCCCAGAGAGGGTGGTGTCATTCCTGGATCTAGTTTGGTTTTCTGTTCACTGTCACAGCGTCGTCTGTTTTCAGTGTAGCCCGAGAGTCCAAAGATGATGATCACTCAGTGTGTGCAGAGATATCTCCAGATTCTCTTTGAATAGAGCAGATGATGGAAACCCTACAATGTTTGGACAAAGATTGTTCCAGAAGTGTTGTTGTTTGTTCACATTCAAATGTGTAAACCTGAGCCATTTCAGAGAACAGAGGCTTTTGCCTGACCACACTTCCAAAGACTCAGCTACCTCTGGGGCTCTTTTTATATTTTATTATATCATATCATTATATATCATTTCTGTTACCTGTTGCCAGTTTATCTCCTTGATTATAACATACTTCACCAGATATTTGTATGCATTGTAGAGGTGGGAATCACCATACCTCCCACGATACGATATTATCACAATACTTAACGCACGATACGATATTATTGCAATTTTTTAAAATATTTTGCGATATTCAGATTCTGTACATAAAGGTAAACTTTATCAATATTCATTTTATCTGATATCAAAGTCTCACACTCAGTCTTTCTCTCATTTCAGTCAGTTTTATTGTTGACAAACTGAACGGTTTGCATTACAGTCTAGTCCAACTTAACTGAATGCAACCATCTGGTACAATTATAGCTATTCTGAACTATGCAATTTATGAAAACTATGCAGCCCATTCAGCAACTGAAGAATTTGAAAGTAAATTAAAACAAAATATAATTTTACATTAAATAAAAAAGTTTTAAACTTAATTAAAATAAAACATGTCTTAAATTAAAATAAGTAAACTGTCATGTTTATTGCTGCCAAAAAAAAAGTTAAACACATTTGGACAGTGAAGGAATGTCAGGATTCTTGCTCAGAAAAAGGATCAACATGTTCTGAAGTCAGAGCAGACAAACCTTTTTTGTAACAAAATATCGATTTCTGCTGTCCCTGTATCGATACATTATTAGCAAACAAAATATCACGATACTACACAGTATCGATTTTTTCCCCCACCCCTAATGCATTGCATAATATCTTCAGTCTTTTTTGTCTCTGTCCCAAATGTTCTGAAATGTGTTCCTGGCATGAAATTCGATTTTTTTTTTTCATATAATTAAAATGTCTCCGTTTTAATATTTCATTTTTTTGTCTTTGTACCATTTTATTTAAATATACATTTTAAATTTATTTTTAAATTGTTGTATATTGTTTTTACATGACAAACAGAATTCAGATGCTTTAGAAATGTGGTGGCGTCATTGAAAGTAGTAATGATCTCATATTTTGTTTTTATCTAAAGGAACCAAACACCTTTAATCAAGATGGAGAGCGAGAAGATAAGACAACAATCACCAAATAACAACAGCCCAACAAATCATCCCATAAAACCACCATCACGAGCAGCAAGAAAACTTGAGCTGTAAATAAATATTTACTCATATATGCTTAGAAGTATATAATCATTTGTAGATTGAAAGAATGTCTCATCCTAGGAGGTCTGTAACAACTCTGTGTAGCATGAAGAGGGGGGTGCGTTCACTCCTCTACAGAGTGTTCTGGCATAGATCACACACCTCCTAGGAGAGGTCGTATCTTCTCTTGCTTATATATGGTATAGCAAACACACGTATATCTGTTTGAGTGTAAGAGCCTTTTGTGTGACCTAATTATTTGTCATGTCACATTTTTTATTCTATTTGAAGCACAACTGTATTAAATTGTATTGATTAACAGCAACAACATGTTGTAACAGTAGAGAGCTGTTGCTCGTTAAAACGAGTGCTGCAGCATTTTTATCAGGATGAGTTTTGGACTTTGGTCGTTGCAAATTTGATTCTTTTCTTTTTCTGGCATTTCGCTGAGATTTGCTGCTGTGCTTGGGATTGTTATGCTGCTGCAAGAACTTTATGTAAAATTTTAATTCCTTATTTTCAAGTATTTCGCACCTTAAGTGAACACTGTTGTGGACTACATTTTTTATTAGCACTTTTTAATATTTTTGTTATCTTCTTTTGAACACGACACTAAAAAACTGCATTACTGTAACTTTCTATTTTTACATATTTGTTTAGTGTAGGTTTTTATTGTAATGGTTGAAGCACTTTGGAACAGTTTTTAAGAAGTAGAAACATTTTAATTTCATTATTATACAATTATTCACTTATGTGGGGAAGAATCCACATTAACAACAGCAGTTCAGCACTCAGTGTCTCACAACAAGCCCTCAACTTCTCACAGTACAACACTGTCAGTGTGTCCAACACCAACGCTACATTCACTGTCACCACTACAGCTGTGCTCTCAGGTTCACGTAACAACAGCACACAGGTGGGATGTGCAGCACGAGTGCTCTCTGCTCCTCACAGAGAGGTGATGGTGACGATTCCTGAAGATGAAGAAGATGATCATGAGAAATTCTTTTAAAATCATTGATTATGATAAATGATCACACAGCAATCTTAATGTTTGGGTTTCTTTTTCTAGGTTTGGATGAAAAATCTGGATCTATCACCAGAGAGTTTAGTATGTTTGCTTTCACATATTTCTAAATTCCTGTTCAGTCTGTTTTACCTTTATAGTGCTTGAATTTATTACATCTTTCTCCGTCTTTTTCTTAAGATATTCATAATCGCATCTGTGGTTGTGGCCTGTGTTACTGCACGTAACTGTTTAATGTCCAAAATAAATAAATAAATAATGCAAATTTTCTGACTTGTCTCTGTTGTGCTTTTTATCCTTCTGTTGTTAGGTCCAATCCAGTGTACCACAAACTCAGATACTTTGCTCACTTTCAGTCCTTTTACTGCACTCTGAGTACTTTAATCACGCAGTTATAATTCAATAATTATGAGTGAGATCAGACAAGAAGCAGCATGAGACGTCTTTGCACAGCTATTTATTAACTTTGGTAAATAATAGATGCCATATTCACAAATGTAAAAAAAGTGTGTGATGCGGATTTTCACCTGCTATTTCATTAAAAATGGCCACGAGATGGCGCTTTACATTCAAGATTATAACCGCTTGTCTCGTTAATTTAATTTGACTTGAATCTCTTTCCCCTTCTGTCAAACCACCAAACAAAAATATATTTTAGTCCCCTGACCAAAATAGTGAATGATTAAATGAACATTGATCTGAAGCCTTTTTCCCCTCCCTGTTGTTTTGTAGAGATTAGTTCAGTCATCACATCTGTAAATTTCTGTCAGAGACAAACTCAGCAGACTGTGCTGAGAGAAGATGCCGAATTCAGCTAGTGCGGTCTAAACACGTCCTTTGAGATGAATAAACTGTTTTCCCCCTTTTTCTAGGGTGCTCCTTTTCCAGCTTTACATATACAGAGATGAAACTGCAACAGACTGGTGCTTCATTGTGGCGTGAAGCACCAGTTTATGTTGACTTTAACAGTTAAATCGCTTGTCCGGTGTAGTGTAAATCAGAAGTTGACTTATTTCTAACAGTTTGTTTCACATGTATTTTGGAATCTGATCGAGCTGCTAGTTATACAGGGAGTGCAGAATTATTAGGCAAATGAGTATTTTGTCCACATCATCCTCTTCATGCATGTTGTCTTACTCCAAGCTGTATAGGCTCGAAAGCCAACTACCAATTAAGCATATTAGGTGATGTGCATCTCTGTAATGAGAAGGGGTGTGGTCTAATGACATCAACACCCTATATCAGGTGTGCATAATTATTAGGCAACGTCCTTTCCTTTGGCAAAATGGGTCAAAAGAAGGACTTGAGAGGCCCAGAAAAGTCAAAAATAGTGAGATATCTTGCAGAGGGATGCAGCAGTCTCAAAATTGCAAAGCTTCGGAAGCGTGATCATCGAACAATCAAGCGTTTCATTCAAAATAGTCAACAGGGTCGCAAGAAGCGTGTGGAAAAACCAAGGCGCAAAATAACTGCCCATGAACTGAGAAAAGTCAAGCGTGCAGCTGCCAAGATGCCACTTGCCACCAGTTTGGCCATATTTCAGAGCTGCAACATCACTGGAGTGCCCAAAAGCACAAGGTGTGCAATACTCAGAGACATGGCCAAGGTAAGAAAGGCTGAAAGACGACCACCACTGAACAAGACACACAAGCTGAAACGTCAAGACTGGGCCAAGAAATATCTCAAGACTGGTTTTTCTAAGGTTTTATGGACTGATGAAATGAGAGTGAGTCTTGATGGGCCAGATGGATGGGCCCGTGGCTGGATTGGTAAAGGGCAGAGAGCTCCAGTCCGACTCAGACGCCAGCAAGGTGGAGGTGGAGTACTGGTTTGGGCTGGTATCATCAAAGATGAGCTTGTGGGGCCTTTTCGGGTTGAGGATGGAGTCAAGCTCAACTCCCAGTCCTACTGCCAGTTTCTGGAAGACACCTTCTTCAAGCAGTGGTACAGGAAGAAGTCTGCATCCTTCAAGAAAAACATGATTTTCATGCAGGACAATGCTCCATCACACGTGTCCAAGTACTCCACAGCGTGGCTGGCAAGAAAGGGTATAAAAGAAGAAAAACTAATGACATGGCCTCCTTGTTCACCTGATCTGAACCCCATTGAGAACCTGTGGTCCATCATCAAATGTGAGATTTACAAGGAGGGAAAACAGTACACCTCTCTGAACAGTGTCTGGGAGGCTGTGGTTGCTGCTGCACGCAATGTTGATGGTGAACAGATCAAAACACTGACAGAATCCATGGATGGCAGGCTTTTGAGTGTCCTTGCAAAGAAAGGTGGCTATATTGGTCGCTGATTTGTTTTTGTTTTGTTTTTGAATGTCAGAAATGTATATTTGTGAATGTGGAGATGTTATATTGGTTTCACTGGTAAAAATAAATATTTGAAATGGGTATATATTTGTTTTTTGTTAAGTTGCCTAATAATTATGCACAGTAATAGTCACCTGCACACACAGATATCCCCCTAAAATAGCTAAAACTAAAAACAAACTAAAAACTACTTCCAAAAACATTCAGCTTTGATATTAATGAGTTTTTTGGGTTCATTGAGAACATGGTTGTTGTTCAATAATAACATTATTCCTCAAAAATACAACTTGCCTAATAATTCTGCACTCCCTGTATTTGAACCATTTCTGTGGAAATGGCTGATTCTCCTCAGCAAGGTGACAATGGATCACAGAAATTATTTCCTTTCCATAATATCTGTGATTTTTTTTTTATTATTAATTTCTCACGAGTTTGTATCCTGCTGTTATATCTGTGCTAACATGTGCACAGCCTTTCTCTCATTATAGAGAAGAAAATTGCCCCTGTTGATATGATAGAGTATCACTACATTTATTAACAAACACAAATGTAACCAAATCAGATAATTATATATGTCCACGGCCAGACAAACTAATGTTTTGTGCCAGAACAAAACCCTCTTTTGTGGATAAAAGGTTGCCGTCGGGTTTTGGTGTGGATATTTTTTTTGGAAAAGCTTATTGCGTGTGCATTTTTCCTGAGTTTCCCTGGAATCACCTGCATATTAATTCACCTCCATATTTCTGTGCTTTCGTCTGGAGGTGGTATTGCTTGTTTGATTACATTCATACTCTTCTTACAGCCCACACTGCAAACGCCGCTGCGATATTTTCTGTCTATGTGCCACGGCCTACAATACCTCCCTGAGGCCCGTATAATTGCCAGCCTGCTACGCACATGGTAACTATTGTTACCAGGAGAAGTTATCAACCTGTGAAGTGTAAGTGATTTGTGGCTTAGCTAGCCCTGGCTTTGGACTTTGTATTTTATCCCTGTGGGACACTGAATTATTTTATCCCTCCATTTTTATATGCCCATTGTAGCAGAGATTATTTCCCGTTCTTGACTACTAAATTATGTTTTAGAACTTGAGTGGTTCCCATCTGTTAAGTAAAAGTATTTATTGGCACCTTATTTAAATTTTTCAGGATGACAAATTTTTATGTTTTGCTTGTTTACTGGCGGTCTTTTCAAAAGGTAATTTTCATTCCATTACAAAGTTATGCTGTTGAATCATTACGCTCGCTTTCAAGACCAATATTATAATTTGGAATCCAAAATGCCTCGTCAGTTTTAGTTGATCTATGGGAAATCTTTGAAAATTCAGAACTTGTAATATTTAATAAACAAATACTGATAATAATAATAATAATAATAATAATGATTGCATTTATATAGCGCTTTACAATTCCACTATCCATTCACTCTCACATTCACACACTGGTGGAGGCAGCTACAGTTGTAGCCACAGCTGCCCTGGGGCAGACTGACAGAGGCGAGGCTGCCTTATCGCGCCATCGGCCCCTCTGGCCATCACCAGTAGGCGGTAGGTATGTGTCTTGCCCAAGGACAACGACAGCTAAAATAGATACACCCTTTATATATATATATATTAAAAAAACAAACAAACAAAAAAACAACTTTTGTAATGTTACAGATTCCCTCCTGGTTGCTAGACTTCGTTTTGACGTTTATTTAAATTACTTATTTACCGATTGAAAATATAATGACAGCAATATTATTTCATGTTCGAAATATTTTTTAGATTAAATATTAAATTCACAAAAAAAAATCCTGTTTATGGAGTAAGCATGTTTTCCATGGCTACTTCAAAAAAAACAAACAAACAAACCAAGCTTGAAGTCATGAGCAGGAGTTCATAATAAGTGATGACAGCAGTGTACACAGAATCTAAACTACTGCCGTTATAGTTAGAATGGCACAGCATAAGATAAACTTGTGCAATTTTTTTTATTTTTTATTTTTTTGGTGGGTGGGGGGGGTCACAGCAGATAGTACAACAACATGTCAGTCAGGCTGAGGTCTGGGGTCCGTTCTTCGTACCTCGCTAAGTAAGTTAGCTGGATTTGATTGTTGACGATTTCGCGTGATCTTGGATCGTTCGGTTCTCCGAAGCTCATCCGGGACTTGCTGTCATAGCAAGTAAACCTGCTTGGGAGCAGGCATACTTTATGTAAACAGGATTAGATCGCGGCCACTCAGGTATGTCCGCTTCATCTATACGAAAGCAACAGTGATATTTTTCCACTGTTTTTCCATAAATAAATATTATCAATGTAACTAAAGATAATGCAGTATTTGATTCTTTTATTGATTTCATACAGATACATACAGGTCATTTCCTAAAAAAAGGGAAGTGTACTATTAATCATTCTATTTCATGTATTTGATTATTTCAGATGTAATTCATATTTTAGAGTAGTAATAGTAAATTACTTCGTGTAATCAAGATGAGAGACCACGGCTATAAAAGCGAAGGTGGATTTGGGAAGTCTGTCGCAGCCATGTCCTGTCCGTTTGTACGCGAGCAACCCATTGCGGAAGGTGCAAGATTGATAAGGAGAGTTTTCAGAATTCAGCGTATATTGCGGGATAGACAGGATCCTTTAGCTCAGCGCGACAGTGTGCTCATAGAGAGATATCGATTTTCCCGTGAGGGTATTATTTACTTAACCAACTTGTTGATGAGGGGGTGCAGGACCACCACCTGTCTTTTTTTGCTCTGCCCTTTTCTTGGTTGCTGTTATAAACAAACAAACAGATTATTTCAGGGTCTCTTTTCAAGAGACTAAAAGCAATATAAGTGATAAATATTACCATTCTGTAGAATATTCTTATATTTCACTTTTACTTGTTCCCATGTTCTAGTGGGTCCTGTTGTGGCTCTAATGTGAAAGAGGATATAATATAATAAATTTACCCTACCGCCTACTGGTGTTGGCCAGAGGGGCCGATGGCGCGATATGGCAGCCTCGCTTCTGTCAGTCTGCCCCAGGGCAGCTGTGGCTACAACCGTAGCTGCCTCCACCAGTGTGTGAATGTGAGAGTGAATGAATAATGGCATTGTAAAGCACTTTGGGTGCCTTGAAAAGCGCTATATAAATCCAATCCATTATTATTATTATTAAATTACTTACGAGTTTAATTTGTCAGCAACTTTCTGCCAGCCTTTGCAGTGGGGAACACTGCAAAGGCTGCAAAAGCAAGGGAAGCAAGGGAATTGCGTTTTAATTCAACTCTGAAACTCCTGAAATCCCTCAATCAAGAGTTCTTGCTCTGCTGCCGAAAAATACTGAGCGCGCTCCTTCGACATTTTCGCCGACCAATCAAAGGGTTGCCGATCAATGTTTCTACTACGGTAGTGCAAAGTCTACGCTGTGTGTAGACCGTTACGTCTTTTCATTGGCCCGGAGTCTACGGTGAGCGTAGACACTGTAGACTCGGGCCAATAGGAGCGCCGAATCCCACTGTAGACGACCAATCGTCTGTTCGGCGGAAGTTGCGTCACCAAAACAACAACAACACGCAGCGGAAGGGCGAAGAAGCCAGCAAGTCCGCTATTTTTTTTAATGGAAACTGGCATTTCTTCTGTGTTTACGTTAACTTACAGAGTCTGGATTTAGCGGAAATTACACGACGCTGAATAGCGCGTTTAACCCTTTTTCTTTGTGGTAAATGTTAGCCGCGCGCTAGCCGACATCTAATGTATTACGCCCATTTCTAGTCTTTTCAGTGGCTACAACTGCTTTCCGTGGCTCGTTACAAACGATCTGACATATATGAAGTAGTAAGTGTATTTAATATCATACTAGGCAGATTTACTGCACTGCCATTTACTACACATTTACCCGTGTTTGGCTATTGTCTGTACATCTCGCTCGTTGTAAACTTTCTTTAAGTATGTGTAACATTCACGCCTGGTCAGTACTTGGATGGGACACCGCCTGGGAACACCAGGTGCCATAAGCTTTTGCACTTCAACACACAAATGACAGTTTAAATGTTGAAACGGATCTGAGGCACTCTTTAAGCTCATTTTCTAATAGGATGGTTAGTGAGTCTTGCGCAAAGAGCTCTTCCACTGATGTAGTAATGTCAAATTCTTCAAGCGTTACATCAATATCACCGTACGTGCACAGAGCACCTGTAGATGTTTTTGTGCAAACACTCACAATTGTTTATGACGTGAATATTGCAGCATTAAGTATGCATTATAACTGTGCTGTCATGTGCAGCTGTTAAAAATAAAAGTAGAAACTAATCAATATCCTTCACTCTAAATTGTTTTTTAAATCCCAATAAATGGGTTACAGTATCTACATGAACCCCGTTCTCGAGGAAGCCTCTCGCTTACGGCCATACCAGCCTGTTCTCATCTGATCTCTGAAGCTAAGCAGGGGCGGTCCTGCATAGTAGCGTCACCTTCACCTTGCTCCGTGTTAGAAACTCCATGATATCGTGTTCCCTGCTCAGGGTAGCACACTGATGCGCATTTATTCAGTATTCTTCGGGGCCGCAGTCGGCAGCCAATAAGAGATAAAACTCGATGCACATGGGTGTCAGGTTGACACTGTGCCCGCTGCACACTACAAGGTTAACAAGTTCCTCTCTACTGAGCCCAGACGGACTAGCCACAGACATTTTCTACATTTACAGAATAAATAAGTTTGTGTATTTCCTAAATATTTCGTTCTTGTTGTTTTTTTGTTTTGTTTTGCACAAAAGCGAAATGCAATCAGGAGCGTTGTCATGAAGCTTTTCCTGAAGCTGCCTCCACTGAGTGAGCAGCGGCGCCCTCTGCAGTTTGTGTGTGGAAGTGCAAAAGCTTACAGCACCTGGTATTCCCAGGCGGTCTCCCATCCAAGTACTGACCAGGCCCGACCCTGCTTAGCTTCCGAGATCAGACGAGATCGGGCGCGTTCAGGGTGGTATGGCCGTAAGCGAGGAAAACCCGCTATAAAAGACCTTTTATACTTGGCAAATGTCACACACTTTAAAATATAGGATTGTGCTAAGCTTCACATGTTACAGCGAAAACATGCAAACCTTTGTTGTGAACTGCAGCTTCAACACTGAGCTGCAAAAATGCTTTTCCCGCGGTAACGTCACCATAATAACACATGTTACTTTCTCACAGCACAGTGTTAAAGTGACAGAGAGCACACAGTGTGTTAGGAAATGAATCATTCGCGGGATTTGTGGAGTGACAGATAGCGAACCACTGATCATTCCACTGAGAGATTTGGAGCCAGCAAGGAATAGAGGTGGTTCTGTTGTGTGGGAGAATTGCGAGTTGATTTTTGTCAATCGGGTGGGTTTTCCAGCTTTGTGTTCTTGCTGTTTGCTTTTGTTTTGTGCGTGTTTCTTTGATCTGAAAACGGGAAAAAAGTAAAATGTCAAAAATCTGCTTCCATAATATAAATATCATTAAATAACTTTAGAAAAACTTCCACTTGACTCTTTACATGTAATGTTGTAAAAATATATATTTTATTGTTTAATTAATCTGAAAATGTTAGTCTGCCAAATGTGCAGCAATTGAATTCATTTATTCTCTTTATCTGATAGTTTGTGGGGCCCAGGTATACTGTATAACTGCATCTCTACCAGTTTCTCTGCACTCCAGCCTCCTCTGTGCCATGTGAAGGGATTTTCCTTAAGGCACGAGAAATTATCTCCACGAAAAGGAGCAGGTTCGGCCATCGCACACTAGAACAAATTCTCTTCTTAAATAAAAATGAAAAAGGGCTACTTTAAATGCATCATGTTTTTAATTTGCAAGTTCATAAGCATTTTCCCTTTCCAGTTCACAATCAATTCTACCCCCAGGTCAAAAATATGTCTTGGAAAATTTCCCTAATATAATATTCTTTATAAATATACCCGTCTAGCACTTGCACAAGTGCATGGAGACCTCACAGCAGAAGCCTACTCCATAATGTGTTGTACCTTATATATAATGTGGTATTTTTCAATTATTGTATTTACCAACATGAAGAAGTCACAAGCAAAGAAAGACCACACCATGGCGCATGTTTAAACAAGGAGAGTTTACTGGTCAAAATTATTTATTAAACAAATAAAACACATTTTTTTTTTACCACCAAAGAATACACGTTCAAAGCAACACAACAGCGGCCCAATATCAGAAAGAATTCCACTCTGTAGAGTGGGCAATCATAATGAAGCAGTTGGTTTTATTTTGTGGATTCAAGCTGCTCTTCATATTTTTGGCCACCAGAGAGGACTGTGTTGAAAAGCTTCGAGTAATGAACCGTTTTTCAATACAAGCTTCAGAAAGCTTCATTTGGCCATCACTAGTCAAAACCTACTGCTAAAACAGACACCAACGTGAAGTCGATGACGAACTGGCGGTAAAGGAGAGTCTGAGTGGACCTTAAAACCTCAAACTTATTACCCAGAATCAGCTTCAGGTGTGCGGGATTGCAGGAGAGATGCTGGCTCCGCCCAGGGGTGGAGACCAAGGAACTCAGGTGCCTGATGAAATTTTTTGTGATGTGTCAGTTGCAAACGAAACGGCTCTTAGAGCCAAGTCTTTGAAGTGAACGAGGCGAGCTGGTTCCTTATTGGGAGCCGTGGATTTTTTTTTTCTTTCTCTCACCCCCTCTCTCGCACTTTTTTTCCGCTTCACTCTGCACGCATGGAGCCTTGTGCTTTGCGCTGGGAAGGGGGGGGAGGGGCGGTAGTTACACTCGCAGTAGCACAGGAACAGAGCGGGAGGGAGAGACAGAGAAAGAGCCAGGGACAACAACGTCACATTAGAAAGGTATAGTAGCCTAATCATCCACAACTGTTTTCAGTTGCGGATGATAAAGGATTCAGAAAGTTTATTCATGCAGGCCCATATGACAGAGAATGTGCATCTTCTTTTTGTTTTCATATTTTAATTTATATTTAATTGTGTTGTGGTTTGCAGTGTTTTGTGTTGTTTCACTTTAAATTTGTTTAAAAGCAAAAAGCTGAAAATTTAAACAGTTAAAAGTTGAAATGTGAATAGTTGGTTTTTGTATCGTATGATTTATTTATTACATTTTATGTGGAGTGAATAAATAAAAGAATATTTACGGTGGCCCCTACAGACAAAGCACGTAAAAAAACATCCAAAATCCAAAACAGTTAAAAACTCCGAAGCACGTACAAAACACAACAGAAGTGCTCCAGGATGCTAGGCGCAGTGTTGTGTGGTAGTGTGTGGTAGTAACAGGTAAATGAACATTTTTTAAATTATTTGAATATATATGAGTGCTTGTGTATAAATACACAAACAATACACATATGCTTTCAATTGTGTAATTTAAGTGATCTAGGTAGCTCTGTTTTGGAAGTTCAGTTAACGCTAGAAATGTGTTTGGGAGTTTGTACGTGCTTTGTCTCAAGGGGCCACCGCATATATTTATATATAAACATATATAAATAAAACCACAGGTTTTTTTACATTAGTAATTCCTTTTGTGCATAATTTTATGTTGTTGTTAATAATAAATTAATTAAAGCAACAAAACAACCTCAAGAGCCGGTTGGGAGCCAAAAGAGCCGGTTCTCTAAAAAGAGCCGGAAATCCCATCACTAGAAATTTTCCAGTCATACATCCAGATCATGACACCCTTCAGTTGTGGTGTTGGGTTGGGTGCTACTGTTATATTGTAACACTAAAATTTAGGACTACAACAGAAACAGCAGCACAGAATTAAACTTGTTAAACTCTGGCTCAGAGTGTTAATAAGCCTGAAGTGCTTCGGGATGTTCCGCTGTACAGTGAATAGGGGATAATAATGAGTAACGTGCTGTAAAGTTTCTCAAATTGGCAGCTTATTAAAGACTCGGAGTGACGTTATTTAAATTTTACGTTCAACAAGGATGAGACCGAAAGCCTCAAATTAAAATACTATTGCAGCATGTCAGTACAGCCAGCCAAAAAAAGCAAACTAGTCTGATTTAAATCGAACCTCTGACTCCGTTTTGACAACAGAAAGAAGCACTGACCGTCAGTCTGCCTAAATTTTCGTATGTCAGGAGACATCAGCGCTCGATCTTTCCAGTCTAGAGTCAGCTTGTGTTGGAGAATGTGTTGTTGTCCGATGTCGTTTAATGTCCCAAAGGACAGATTCAACAAGCTTTTAGCGATAGTTACTAAAATGGACGAAGAAAAACAAAAAAACAGAGATGGGTGCCCCGGCCAAAATGTAAACGAGAAGCAGACCGCAAACCAACCACACAATAAGTCATCAGTTTCAGGCTGCCCACGCAAATCTAGTTCTGAGAAACTAAACTAAGCAACTAGACTGTGCAAGAGGAAGTTTCCGGGTAAGTCCGCGAAGCACGAGTGATAGCGCGCGTGTGTGTGCGTGTGTGTGTGAAAGAGAGAGAAAGAGAGAGAGAGGGAGGGAGAGACTCAGACCTGTGGCAGAGGAAAGAGAAAAAACCCTGAGATGACGCAGTCTCTGTGCGCGTGATGTCCGATAATGGGCCCCAGCTGACTATTCCAGTATTGTCAGCCAACGAAAAAAAATGCAAGTCTGCAACTTAAGTGGAAAATTAAAGTCAGCTCTAAGAGTAGTATCTGGGGCCGGATTTAGTAACGGTTTGCGAAACTTAGAATAACGTCTGAATGTTAATGCTGACTTTAGTAAATGCCCAGCATTACAGGAAAACAAAAGCTTCAGTGTTTGTTTACAGCTCCAGATACTCAGAATGAATAAGTTATCTTAAGTGAGCTTTAGTAAAAATTAGATTTTACAGTGAGGTGAATCCAAATGATGTCAATGGCCAGAGGAGACTATTCAGTTTGAATATTGCTATAAATAGACACAGATCACTTTGTTTTATTATTTTGTAAATTCTGTTTCATCGTTAATTTGGGTGTGAAAGAACAAAGGCAAAAAGAGAGAGGGAGAATGAAGAGAGTTTATGGAGTGGCACAAAGACTGTCCAGTGTCTATATTGGATAATGCTACTTTAACTGCTTGGTCATTTGATCATCTGTGTGTCATCCGCTTTACTACAATTATCATGTAGCTTACTTTGGAAAATTCTAGTGAACGTGACTAAGCTTTTACCTCAGATTTCATGAATAAAGGTATATTATATCGAAATCTGTGATCGTGAATTTGGAATAGGTCATACAACTAAAAAGTTGATTTTAAAGCTAATATTAAGGCAATGTTGTAATGATGTCATTGGGGGGAGGGTAGATTTTCTGGAATTTGCGTGTTCTGCGTGCGTTGCCGTGTTTTGTTGTTTGTTTTGTTTTGTTGTTGGGGTTTTTTTTGGGGGGGGGGGTGTTAAACATATATTTTTCCAATTTTGAGTGTTTTACTCTTGCAGTTTATGTCATGGTCTGTGGGGACAGTATCCGGGGAGTGTTCGGGTGGTCACGCCCGCGGGTTGGGCCATCAGCATCGCACCTGTATTCCATCCCAGGCAATTGCCGGAGAACTATTTCACCAACACGAACGGTTGCTCCTCGCTAATCCGTTAGTCACGCTTAGTGATGATTTGGCTCGCCTATAAGCTCTTTGTTTATTCGTGTGTTCTGACCCGTGTTAATGTTACGCCCTTGTGCAATCAAAGACATCTCCTGCCTGCTTTATTCACAAGAGAACTCGTTCAGTCCCCGTTTCTTCCTCCTCAGATTTTCTCCCACGCATAGCTGGACTGGCCATCGAGCATACCGGGCATTTGCCAGGTGGGCCGATTGTGGTTTTTCATTTTTATGGGCCGAGGTGTTTTTTGTTTTTTTTTCATGATGGTGTAAACATTGAAAGGTGGTGGATTGGCCAGATGGGAGATGTGTAAAAATGACTCAATTGTTTGGTGGTGGCTATTGCGGAGCTTCCACAGATTGAGTAACATTAGCAAGTGGTGGAGGCCAGCAGGTGCAATATGCTGGCAGGTGGATGGCGGAAAGGTGAGGCAGGAGGAGGAGAGACCCGAGGCGGCCGCTGGTGTCGGTCCGAGTGTCAGGGAAACTGAGAAGTTATGACCTGCAGTCTATCTGGGTCAGATATAAAGTTTAGGTGGAGTTTATTTTCGTTATGCTGACTTTTTTTACAGTCAGTTACAATAACTCGTACGTGTACTAGCTAGCATGACGGAGTTTCTATACAGCTGGGTGGGTGCCAGGATGTTACCGATGTTAAAATTTATTTTATTCATAAGGTTAATTAGTTTCCAACCCTCCCGTAAAAACGGAATTGTCTGGTATTCAGAGAAAATATTCGTGTTGAGCTAAAACAGAACGAGATTTGTCCCGTACTTCAGCTAGAATGAAAAAGACACAAAGCTGGATTTATTCTGTGTCTTTATGCTGCAGCTGTTTCTTCTTTTCTCATTCTCTCTCCCTCTCCCCTGTTATTTCAATCATGAAACTGATCAATGATCAGCTGATCGGCTTTTCTCTCTTGTTTGTTTATCGCCCACTTTGCGCCAGAAAGAGGAAACCAGCGGAAGTCGCGCTAAACAACAGCAGCACGTTTAAGCTTGATCAGCTGTTATTAGAATTTGTTTAATATTAATTTCTAGTATCAGCTGATGTTTGCTGGAGCCACAGCTGTAAAAGCTGCTGGTCATGATGTCGGTTTGGTTATGTGGTGAGAGGGAAGCAGGAAGAAACCAGGAAACCAGGAGATGTCCTTACTGGATCATGAGAGCTGAGCAGGTGATGGAGAAACAGGTTTACCTTTTACGTGACATGAATGAGTTGAAGGGAAGTTATGAACTGTTTCTGAGAGACAAATAACACCAGGATCTTTTGTAGCTGACAGCTGGTTGCGCAGGTCTAGCAAATTTCACCAGGGGGCCAGGTGGGGCATTAACAGGGAGAGGGGGAACAAAGAAATACTTTTCTTTCTTATTCTCATTTAAAATGTCTCGCTTTTAATAAATAATTATCTGAATATTACAACAAACTTTTTCATCTGATGTAAAATGTATAGAAATCCATTATTGTACATAGTAATTTTTTTTCAGGGTCCTATTATAATTTCTTCAGAAATAAGCACTGTATATATTTTTTCCCCCTTTGGGTCCCAGCCCTGCTCCCACGGACACCCTCCCTCCCCTCCGAGCCCCACGGTCTGACTCTGATTGTAAGCCGCAGCATTCTAATTATTGTTTAGTTTTGACTCTCCGCTTTCTGTTGCAGCTTCCCACTGTCCCGATCACAGCTTCCCAGGGCATTTCGGTTCCCGGTTTCCTCAGCTTGAGTTATATTCTTGTTCTCTTGGTTGTTCCTGATCATTTGTAATAAAGAAATAAATCTGTACATAATTCCTGTGAATTTTGTATTTAGTCTTGAGAAACAGCCTCGGTGGTGAGCAGTTCAGTGACAGAAGGACGTCCTATCTCGAGAGACAACGAGACAGGAGACACGCACCTTTGAGCACAGGATAGCGGAGTTCGGAGCCTTGCCCCTGTGGGGATTTTATTGTTGTTTTCATGTGAAATAATTTATTTTTTAGAAACTTAGTTTTTATATTCTCTATTGCCTTGAATCCTCCACTGATCTTCTGGTTTTAGAAGGGGTTTTTCTTCACAGAGAACACCTCGTGACAATCCCAAGGCGTTGTAGGCATGTCATGATTTGAACTTTATTCTCAACATCAATTTTTTTTCTTCTTAATTTGCCCCTAATAATACATCGTAACGTTCACTACAGACTGAATATGGGTTATTTTTTATCTACCTGGAATAAATAAACTTGCTGCTGTGGTGAAATAAAGTTTCTAAAAAATGAGTCAACACTACACGTGAGCAAAAACAACACAGAAAAACTCCACAACTGCGTGGAATCCCCCCCACCTCATATGTAAGAACCACTTAATGTAATTTTCTTTTTATGTCTTTAAAATACCAAACGCACACTATAGAAACAGCTCGTGTTACTCTCTTTACAGCATGGCGGATGGTGCGATTATATATTTGCTTTCTCTTCTAATGGTCTGTTCTGAAGGTAAGCTGTGTTCAGTATTCTCCGTTTTGTTTTTAAAGCTGTGTTTTGTGGATAGGAGAAGAAAAAACGTTTCACTCGTAATTATTAGAAACTGATCTCAAAGAGGTCACAAGTATGATTTTTGTTTTTCATCTGAAGCCATGAGAGATTCTATACATATGAGCAGTGGAGACATTAGATTTTATTTCTGTGAATATGGATCATTTTCATTAAGCGTTTACTGCAGCTGATGCTCCACACGGAAGAAAAAACTGTTCTTAATACTGGTTTAGTGAACATGTTTGTTAATTAATTTTCTCTTCCCATATTTTTTTTTTTACTCTACAACATTATCACTGGAGTATACCCAATACACCATTCTAGTATTCATTAAAATCTTCAGCAGTCAGGAGATGTTTGATACAGTATGAGTATTGTTCATTTTGTAAAAACATAATGTTTAATTGATTCCCACTTTTTATGTTAGATAGCAAAATATGAGATAGGCCATTTTCATACTACAACTAAGAATTACTATTATCATTATTTTTTCCCTGTCCTGTCCAGAACTGTAGTAATCAGAATTACTGTCTGAAAGCCAAGAAAAATGGCCAGCAGATTTATTTTCCCAAGTGGACCTTATGCTTTACTGGTCCACTTGATTGTTATACACTGTAAAAAAAAAAAATACAGTACAATCTACTGTATAAACGTGAAGGAATTTTCCGTATTAGTCATTTACAGGTATTGTTCTGTATGTCTCAACTACTGCAATGCATTGTGGGAAAAAGAACCCAAAAAGGAGGGAAAAGTAAGAGCAAGAGCCTTAAAATTTCTGTGGTAAGTATTAAAACTCATGTTTTCTTTTATTAAAATAATGTTTTTCAAAAGACCACGTATTTTTATTTAGAAAGAATTGTTAATTTATTTGTTAACTGGTTTCGGCTGTCTCCAGACAAGTCAGGAATATTTTGCTGACTCATTTTTTAAATAATCGTTATTTAGGTTTAACATGACTTAAGCTTTCCATTTTAGTTAATGTTAAAATAATTTTTACTGTGATACCACCAGTTTTGCCCTTCAGTGGCTGAACCAGTTTTCATAAATATTATAGTTAGCTGTCTGTGTCTCTCTGGGTATTACTAATGTTAGCCTCTGATTTGGGCTGCTAAAGTAAAGACTTTTAGCTAGCTGACCAGCATAGATTATTTCGGTGGTTAACAGACTGTAGTGGTAATATTGTTGAAAGTATAGTTTCACCTCAGCACATTTACAATTATGTCTATTTTGTAACACATAGAAATGTGTAGTTAATATTTACAGACAGACACATTTTCCCTGTAACTGTGTTTTTACTCCAACATTTGTTGAAAATGTAATTTATGAAATACTGAGCAGCATTTCTAGTATGTGGAATGTTTTTGTCACCCCACTGTGCTAATGTGATTAAATACTAATAATTATTACTAAAAAAATTCAATAATAAATCAATAATAACTATTTCTTCATTGAACTATAATTTAAGCGCAGTGCTGGTGTGCAGGGGATTTATATGCCTTGTGGGGGATGCTGACATATTATAAACTGTTGTGTCTATATCAAGCTTTTAGCCAAATATAAGCAGAGATATTTGTATCTTTCTTAAAAATCCAGATCCTTACAGATTATTTGAGAAATGGATCAACAGCTATCACTACTTGAAGCACTCTAAGTCCTGCAGTGGAAAAATATCCCTTATTTTACCTTTGATCACTTTGGTTTTCCAGTGCAGAGCAATGGCCAAGAAAAGGAAAGACTTCCCCGAGTGAAAAAAAAGACGAAGATACAAGCTGGTGATGATCCAGAGCAGCTGGTCTCAGGAAATGAAGAAAAACCCTGATCACCTTCTCTACAGAAACAAGGTGAGTTTAATGTTGTGGTTGATTTAGTTTTTCAAGGTATGTATGTCACTTTGATTATAAACTGCTTTTGTTGCAACAGAATGCTGCTATGTGTATGCAACTCTACGTGAATTATAATCCTTTGTAGGGCTGTGTGATATGACCAAAATCTCACATCCCAATATAAGACATATCTCTCCTGATAACGATATATATCACAAAATAGTGCATTTTCTGTAAATTCTGTGATTCTCGGGCAACCCGACTTATGTGAAGTGTTTTCAGTTGGGCGTCGTGTACCTGGAGTCGAGTGTTTTGACCGATGCGTGAAACTATACATTTCTAGACATGAGTTTAAACGGCCGCCATTTTCTTTCTGAGTATTTATTACACGGCGTGCTGCAAGGAAAACCCTGTTCTAACGTTTGAGTCTAAGGATTATTTTGAGCACCTGACAGCTCTTTTTTGCTTTTCATTTGTAAACTCTCTTGAAACCCTTTCATGTGATTCTTGTGTAGGTGGTTAAAGAGGTTTGTCGTGTTTGAGTGGTGGTGGGGACCAGTTTGTGGCATAATTTGCATAGTACAGTTTTCTGGTCCGTGTCAGACTTTTCATAACCAAACCATGTCCATGCTACAGAGGTAGCCCCTCGTTTAACAATAAGGTCCTGGACTTGTTTTGACTGGTCCTTCTGTTTGGAGCTAGCTGGTTCTGCCTCATCCTCGCTGGCCATGCTGGTATTCTCTGTGCCTTCATCTGCGTGGTGACTGTAAGCGCCATTTATAGTTACTTGATGTTTTTATTTGAGGTCATTTGTTTGATGCATATTCTGAAATTTTATGTTTGAGAATAATGTATATCATTTCAGTTTATTTTGAAAAGTCTCAACAGAAACTTGAGCTTTATTGTGAAAGGTTTATGTGGAAAATAAACAAGCGGACGGCGGAGCCACACAATGGTTTAACCATCATTGTTGGTAACGAAAGTACGCGTAAAAACAGTCACGTGTCCGTCCATAGTGTAGTTATTGTAAGTATAAGAGAAAGAGAGAACTTTAAGAAATAATATAGCCACTACAGTGACCATCAAAATCATGAAAAAAATATTACCGTAAACAGTTTATTTTGCAACACCACAAAACAAACAATAGTGTATAATATGAAATGATAGACAGTTTTATATCGTCATCTGATATATATCGTCATATCGCACAGCCCTAATCCTTTTTTTGTTTATGTTGTTTATGTTCAAGGTAAAAAAATTATAAAAATACAAACTTTTTAAAAATGCGTTGTTTTTTCTCTTTTTTTCCTCAGAATAAATTGCGACTAGTCTCAATGGCTGAGCCTGAGATTTATTTAAAGCTCAGATGGACCTTGATGGACTAACATGCAGGCTGCATTCAGGACTTTGTCGCACTGGTATATGAAGAGTGGTAACAAGAGAAATTGTGCACACACAATGTGTCACTTTATGCTTGCTCTTCTCCAGCCTCTGGTGTCACTTTGTAGTAATTTGTCTTACTATTGTCTTATTTGTTGTGATTTAGGGTCTGTGCGCACAAGCAGAGGTTTTTGTTTGTAACCGTAACCTTGTTTTCAGAGCCTTGTCTAACATTTAATGATCATGAAATATGTCAGACTTTTTCCTCTACTTAAACAGCTAAGAGCATTTGAACCCCGTGGAGAAAAAGGTGTGCATTAAGGATTTTGAACTATGATGTAAGTGTTGTCACTGCTGAGGATTCGTGGACACAGGTCCTTATTCACTACGCTGCTGTTTACAGTTTAACTTTTCATCAGAACAAGCACTTCTAATTGTACTTTGCTCCTCACTGACAAAACAAGTCCAGTAAATGAACTTTTATCTTTAAGTTTGGGACAGTAATCTGTCTTAATTTATTTTGTGTTTTAGTTATCATATGGGGAAAAGTCCTGTGGTTATCCATCCGTCCTGTTCGCATAAACCCAAAGTTCAGGAACATCTTCTTTAGATCTGTTCAGTTTTAATCATGTAGCACCACTTAAACAGTCAAGTATGTTATATTGTAAGGTAAAGACCCCAAAGAGTTAATCTCGGACAAATGTTCAGACAAATGTGAATTACGTTCACTTCATTAATGAAGTGAACGTAATTCAGTAATCAAATGTGTTTGGCTATAACTGACTACATGTGTATACTGTATCATAAGTGGACAGACATGGATGTAAACCACACCTTAACCATTTGGCTGAGGCAAAACTACCACAAGGCAGTGATTCTAACTAAAAGGTACTCTGGATATTATTAAATGTGAACTTATCGTTAAATATGACATTTTTTGTTTGTCAGGTGTCCTGTTTGAAGAAAACACTTGGTAGCCACTTGAATGAATGTAAATTAACACATTTACACGAGGGCAACCTGATTTCAAGGAAATAAAAATGCTCAAATTTGAAAGCTTGTGAGTTATTTTGTTCATGTATCAGCTGTTTAGTCGTTTTATGACAAGATGGATGCTGTCGTTATATTTTAGTATAGTGTTTGAGTTAAGGAGAATAAAAGAATATTTAACATTAATTGTACCAATGTTGTTGTGTACGAAGCACAAATTAATTTAAAAAACCCTATGAAGCAAGCATGAAGGAGAACCGGGCCCCAGACTTCTAGAGGACCACTGAAGGGGCAATGTTTTTAACATTTGACACAGCTGAGCGGCCGTGTGTTTAAGGAACGGAGTCAAAAGCAGGCACAGGAGAAATGTACTGAAGTTTAACCAAAAGTGAGCCTTTATTGTGGCTGACACAAAAAACAGAAAACCAGGCAAGATGACATTAGGGCGAAACAAAACTAAAACCTAAACTGGGAAAAACTAAAACTATCTATGAAAATGATGACAACGGACATGGACATGAAACTGAACAGGAACATGCAACCAACGTAACTATGAAATAATCCAAACAAAGGTAACGAGGGAAGTGGAGACACAGCTGATACAAATGAACATTACGCCACAAGGGGAAGTAAAACAAAACACACTGAACATGGAAACACTAGACTCCTCGAAATAAAGCAGGAAACCTGGAGAGACTGGACACGAGAAGACAAGCTTGATAACCTGAAACACGCAGACAAGAAACACATGAAAGACTGACACAAAAGACAGAAAAAGACTGACAAACACGGGGACATAGATAAAACCTAAACTAGACTGAAACTCAACTAACTCCTTACTAATAATAACCAAACAAGAAGTAAACAGACTTCCAATATAACATAAGAAATCGAAAATACACTCAAAACATGATTATGAAAAATTTACAGTGAGATGCCTACAGGTTTTATTGCAGCTGATAAGTAGCAGACACACACTTGGTGCTCATGCCTCACATGTCTATTTGTTTGTGCAGCTCTAACAGCAGTGGTCCAAACACAGCAGACTGTGCTGGCAGCAGTGGGAGAAGATGCTGAATTCAGCTGTCAGCTCTTGGAGACTAAAGACGTCCTTCAGGTCACATGGCAGAAAATCTCACAAGATGTTGAGACAAATGTTGCCACCTACAACAAGTACTTTGGTCAGAGAGTGAATGATGGCTTTAAAGATAAATTTGAGTTTAAATACACTGGACTACAGAACTGCTCCATAGTCGTCAGGAATGTAACAGAGCAGGATGAAGGATGCTATCGCTGTCTGTTTAACACTTATCCTGAAGGAGCCTTCACAGGTAGAACCTGCCTCCAAGTCTATGGTAAGAACTTTAACCTTCTTTAACCAACAACAGGAGACTAAAACTAATATAGTGGATTGATGTGATGATATTTCCTGATCCTTCACAGAGCTGCATGAACCTGTTGTTGATGTCAGAGAGTCAAACTCTACTGAAGAGTGGGTTGTTTCCTGTTCAGCCACTGGTCGACCTGCTCCCACTGTAACACTCAGTGCCTCACAACAAGCCCTCAACTTCTCACAGTACAACACTGTCAGTGTGTCCAACACCAACGCTACATTCACTGTCACCACTACAGCTGTGCTCTCAGGTTCACGTAACAACAGCACACAGGTGGGATGTGCAGCACGAGTGCTCTCTGCTCCTCACAGAGAGGTGATGGTGACGATCCTTTCTGATGATGGTGGTGATGATGATGATGATGATGATGATGATGGTGAGAAACTCTTTTAAAGTCACTGATTTATAATTGATGATTACACTGTGATTGTAATGTTTCCTTTTTTTCCAGGTCTAGATGAAGACTTTGGATCTAAACGCAGAAATTTAGGTGAATTCACATTTGTATGTTTTTGAGTTCAGTTTTTTTTCCATCTTTTTTTATTTTATGTTTGAATTAATTTTTCCTTCTTTCCTCTGTTTTCTCAAAAGCAATCAGGATTTCAGTCATTCTGTCCTCTGTGTTGCTGGTTGGCTTTAGTTGTGTTGCTGCACTCATCTTTGTCCATCATAGAACAAAATCTCACAACAGGTAATCGTATTAAAACGTGTCTGTGTTGCATTTTCTCCTGATAAATGTTTCTGCAGCTTTAACTGTTTTAAAATTTTTCAGTTTTTCACACAGGAATCTCAAGATAAATAAGACACCTGAAACTAAGATCAGAGACAGTCAGGCGTAAGTCACTCTTTATCCTGTTTTTCTGCACTGTTGACATTTTTTAATCTTCCTTCGGGCTCTTTTTTATTTTCATATTTCATTTCTTCTAATAAATGTCCATAGTACTCTGTTATCATTTTAATTTCAAGCCTAATCTAACACTAACCACAAACACTTAAACACTTTGCTCACTTTCCTCTGTCCAGGCTATTTCTCAGAGTACTTTAATCATGTGATCAAATAAAACTATTTCTTATTTTCATTGAAGGACTGAAGCATCTTTATTCACAGCAGAGGGCAGCGAGGTCAGAAACGAAGGAGCGTCTGAGAGAAATCACCAAAACAACAACCTGATGTTCTCATCAGAAGCAGCAGGAAGACTGAATTTTGAGCAGTGCTGAACAAATGTATTGTTGATGTGACTGGAGATTAAAAACATCTTTGTGTTATAAACCACTGATGTGATTATGTTAATAGTTTATCGACAGGTTATTATTATTATTCAGTTATCATTGATGCTGATATATCATTAATGATGCATTGTGTCACTTTACATGTATGAAATGAAGATTTAAGTATTGTTTCAAGTTGCCGTTTAGGTGCAGATATGATGCAGCGGGTGTAGTTCAACATCAGCGTGTGACGGCTGAAATAGTTTAGGATCATCAACCTGCAGCTGACTTGCAAATAAATGTGACCAACAGCTAAAGACAGAGAGAGAGAAACCACGCGTCTAGTTCATGCATTGGTGGTTAGACTCCGATGGTCCAGCGCAGCAGAACACAATCACAGCTGTGATAGCGATTAGGGCAGGACCCCCAGAGTATAGATGCTGGTGGTGGAGATGAAGATGGAGGCTTGAATGGCGCCTGAGAGATGAGTGAAAGGTGGTGGTGGTGGGGAGGAGGTGGGTTGTACGAAGGCATCTGAAAAGAAGAATCACAGATGCGCAGTGAGATTTTAAGTACATGGAGTGAAGGCTGATTGGCCTAAAGAAGGAGGGCTGAGTGCTGATTGGACTAGATCCATGATGTCACAACCAGCTTGACAAGCATGTGAAAGTGGAAGTGATGTAACTTACATTAGCTGCCAAACACCTGGGAAGCAGACAGACGTGTGACTACAGAGCTTCCTTAGTGAACTTACGCATAAGGTTCATGATGGTCACATGAAAACCACCAATCTTAATGTTTTTAGCTGATTTGTTAGTGTGTGTGTGTGTGTGTGTGTGTGTGTGTGAGAGAGAGAGAGAGAGAGAGAGAGAGAGAGATGCAATGCCAATTGACAGTGTTAAATCTTAAACCTTTTGTTGGATGATAAATAATGTCTTTTCATATTTTTCTAATCACATGCCTCATTCCAGGAGGGATGTTTGCTGTAACTTTGTCCTCGCACACTGACAGTAAAGCTGTCCTGTCTTAAATTGTTTGTTGGGACATGTTTGTTTGTTTGTTTTATTGTGTGGATTCTTCTTATCAATGTTTGAAGCATTTTCCAACTGTATTTAAAATACGTAATTATTTCATTAATATAATAATATTATATTTCACGTATTTCAAGGCAATGGCCACACAACAACAGCATGTAACAGTCATAAATGAATAATTTAGTGATATTAGTCCATTTTACAGGAGGAACTGGAACAGCAGATTTTTGTGACTTCAGACTTGAACATCTAACACTAACATTGTTTTCATATTAACTAAATGATGGCAGATGTAACTGCAGTGGAGACAAAATCCAAATTAGATTCTAAACTCATAGTGTTGTTGTTTAGTCCTGTAAGTTAGTAGCAGGAAAACTGAACTGATGATGTTGCTGGTTTAAACAAGTCATGTGGAACAAAGTAACCTTTAGAGGAAAACTGAGTTTGAAGCTGCTGAACTTTTCCTCTCCTTTAATATAGTGAAAGCAACATGTTACATCTACATACATTTGCTGCAATCAGAGGACTCTTATGCATTAGAGTGATAAAAACTACAAGCTGAGCGTTAATGAAGGAATGAAACTGTGGCGTCTCCCCGGGGATGAAACAAGATACACAGAAGATTTTACAATCTGTGTGTCATTCTGCAGACCCTCGATCCTCCAACTATCTAATGAAGGTAATGCGCTGTGACAGAGTTACAAAATGAGAATATTATCTCTGACAAACCCCCGATGGCATTCATTGACATGGACACTGTCCATTAATCTCTCCCTTAATTAAAAATTGCATTTTGATTTACATTAATACATTTCATCTCTCAGGCTTTAAAACCAGGTTTGTCATTTGAGAGTCTGAGTGTGTGCAGTTCAGATAAAACCAGTTCATACCTGATGGGATGAATACTTTATTTGAATTTTTTTTTCATGCATTCCTGTTAAAGACTTATTTACTGAGGTTTTACTTTTACTTTACTTCATTTATATAGCACATATAATAACAACAAAATGTTGACCTGTACAAAGAAGGAAAAAAAAATTACACAGTAACAAATAACATCAATAACAAATACCTGATAAAAGATGATTAGGTGGACAGACAGGTAACTCTCATGCGGTGTCGAAAGCCAGTGAGAATAAATGTGTTTTAAGATGGGATTTGAAAAGACTGATGGTCGGGGCCTTTCTAATGTGGAGAGGTAAATCATTCCACATTTTCGGTGCCACAAACACAAATTCCCAGTAACCTCTGTGGACCAGCCTCGATTTAGAAGTGGCCAAGAGCGAGATATCACTTGATCTTAGATCTCTAGGGGGTATATATGGCTGCAGTAAGTCAGACAGATGTTCAGGAGCCTGACCGTTCAGTGCTTTGTAAGTCAACAACAAAATGTTGTATTTAATTCTAAAGCGGACTGGGAGCCAGTGAAGTGAGGCGAGCACTGGGGAAATATGCTCGTGTCTCTTTGAACGTGTCAGGAGACGAGCTGCAGCATTCTGGACCAGCTGGAGCTGTGCTAGACAAGACTGGCTAACACCTACATATAGAGAATTACAGTAGTCCAGTTGAGATAAGATAAAAGCGTGAATTGCTCGTTCTAGGTTTTTAAAAGATAAAAAGGATTTCACCTTGGATAAGAGTCTCAATTTAAAAAAAGGACGACTGTACAACAGAGTCAATTTGTTTCTCAAAGGTAAACTTACTATCTCGTATAACCCCCAAATTTTTTGCATGCAGTTTAACAAAAGGTGCTAAACTGCGCAGGTCAAGATCTGGGGTACTAGAATTGCAGCTTGGTCCAAAGATGATCACAAGATGATCACGAGAAAATTTGAGGCCATCCAGATCTTAACTTCGCAGAGACACTGAAATAAGGATTCCAGCGAAGCGGAGGTGTTGTTATTTGTAATCTTGTCTTGAGGATCTGATTCAGATGAGGAATGCGAGAAATGCAAATAGCAACCTTTTCACTTCCACTTTTTTGTGGCCGTTCTGATTTCAAACTTCATACTTAACTTTTTTTTCACAGAAACCCTGAGAAAAAGCAGAAAGAAAACCATGAAAACAGAAGTAACTTGTTGTGTTTTTAAAACTCGCCAGTCATTGTGTTGTATGTCTGCACGGAATTCTGTGTAGTACATGCATATATTTATTCAATACAAACCTGACATCTTTTTATATCCACAGAGCTCTCGGGTTCATCTCAAACTTTGACACTTTATAACAGCAATGACATATTGTGTGCTTGTCTATCTACTTTTTCTCTGTGGAGTCCTTCCAAAAGGTAGGAAACAGTAACCAGTGTTTCTCTTTGATGCTGATTGTTTTTTTTTATCATGTTAATGTTTGACTTCATGTCAGGATAAGGATAAAAAGAAAAGCTGCTTCTTTCACTGACTAATATTTCCTCATTCTCACATCTAACCGTTCATTTATTTTCTCCATGCAGCTCTAACAGCAGTGATCCAAACACAGCAGACTGTGCTGGCAGCAGTGGGAGAAGATGCTGAATTCAGCTGTCAGCTCTTGGAGACTAAAGACGTCCTTCAGGTCACATGGCAGAAAATCTCACATGATGTGGAGACAAATGTTGCCACCTACAGCAAGTACTATGGTCAGAGAGTGAATGATGGCTTTACAGATAAATTTGGGTTTAAATACACTGGACTACAGAACTGCTCCATAGTCGTCAGGAATGTAACAGAGCAGGATAAAGGCTGCTATCACTGTCTGTTTATCACTCACCCTGAAGGCTTCTTCATCGGTAGAACCTGCCTCCAAGTCTATGGTAAGAACTTTTACTTTCTTCAAGCAGATTAGACTCAATCAAATAAAGATACTATAAAATGTGTCAGAAGCTGGTTTCTTCTTGACAATGTAGTCTTTGCAATATTTCCTGATCCTTCACAGAGCTGCATGAACCTGTTGTTGATGTCAGAGAGTCAAACTCTACTGAAGAGTGGGTTGTTTCCTGTTCAGCCACTGGTCGACCTGCTCCCACTGTAACACTCAGTGTCTCACAACAAGACCTCAGCTTCTCACAGTACAACACTGTCAGTGTGTCCAACACCAACGCTACATTCACTGTCACCACTACAGCTGTGCTCTCAGGTTCACGTAAACACAGCACACAGGTGGGATGTGCAGCACGAGTGCTCTCTGCTCCTCACAGAGAGGTGATGGTGATGATTCCTGAGGTCCAACAGGTGTTTGCTGCTGCTACTGCTGATTATAATGGTGAGAAACTCTTTCAAAGTCACAGATTTATAAAGTGAAGATATCTGAGTGAATTTGCATCTAATAACAATGACTTCAATAGGCCTACATTTCCCTGTGATCTATAATTGATGTATTAGCGTTGTCCATTGTAACATTGTTCCTGCTTTTCTCACAGATTCCACCTCAGTGATTGTAATAGCTACAATAGCAGGACTGACAGTTTTTGCTTTAGTAGCTGCTCTCATTGCACTCCTGCTTGAAGAAAAAGTGGTAACGTTTTTCTTTTGACTTAATATATGCCTTTTATGTGGCTTCAAATTCAAATAATTATATGAATTGACTCCAAGAGTCTACATCCACATATATCCAGTAATATCTGTAAATATCTGCAGCGCTGACTTTAAACTGTTTAAATCCGCAGGTCTCCAAATTCAGGACCTCAGTCCTTTAGAGCAGCTGTGAGATGTACTGGAACAGGAGATTGTCATTCTTTGTGTGGAGCAGACAAATCTTCAGCAACTGTGTGATGCTATCAGCTATCATTTGTGTGTGTATGCTAAATCCTCACAGGCTAGTATAACAGTGTTTTACTATTTTTGATTGTATAGAGAGATGAAACCATTGAAAGAGGTCATGAATTATATAGGAAATTCAATTCAATTCAATTTTATTTATATAGCGCCAAATCACAACAACAGTCGCCTCACAGCACTTTTTATCTTAGAAGATGTGATCACCAAACTGGCCCTCTCAAAAAGCAAAACATCATCCACTGTAACGTGTGTCTTTTCGTTTTAGTTCATTAAGTAATAAAAAAAAATCTGGTGATCACATATAACCCCTCCTCTTCAGTCTTTCAGTGTGAATCACATCAATTACACTTCCTGTTTCTAAACATAATGACCACATAGAAAGCACAGCCTTGTACTTCCAGTCACATGAAAACCTCCGTTTTTTTTTCTCTTCCTGTTAGTTCAATTTTTTGAGGTCAAACCCTCAAAACTCTAGCTAACCCTTCTTCAGTCTCTCATACCTGCTAAAAACCAAATAGTGTCACCTTTTCATAAACAGCCTGGGTTATAATTTTGGCTCTATTTTATGGATGTGAATACATTAAAGCATTTTACACTTAAGTGCTGTGCTGTGGTCGGTGTTGATTTTCTTTTTATAATGTTCATATTTCTCATATTTGTACTTTTTATACAGGATTTGTATTTATCTGTGTCCCTGTCTTGATGTGAAAGTCACACTGGAGTACAGCATGTAATGTAATGTTGTAGTTTTTGCACATTATCAATAGGGCTTTTCAATCCTGTTGTGTGAGATACTTCCTGGGTTCGGGGTGCAGCATTGCTGTTCTTGCCTTTTATGTGAAGGTCCTCTTCGGGAAATATAGCCTGACAAAGTAGGACTATCATAATGATTTATTTTAATGCACAATATAACAAAAAAATTGTAAAGAGCCAGAATAAAACAATAGATCTTATGCAGAAATATTAGAGACAAATCGGGACTAAATTACTAATAAAGATTATATAAAGACTGTTCCCACATCTTTTTTTTATTCTGTATTTTTATAATTATTCTAGACCAGGGGTCAGCAACTTTGAACACCCACAGAGTCATTTGGATCTGGTTTCCACGGAAAAGAAAACACTGGGAGCCGCAAATACTTTGTTGACATCTAACATGAAGATAACACTCTATACATTGTTTTTTTACCTTTATGCTTTGTATAAACAACTATAGTGTGTTGCTTGTGAAATCCATGAAGTGCTATAGAGAAAATTACATTTTATTTATGTAAGGAATACATTTCAAACTCTTAAAAAATTATAACAAAAAAGAAAGACACCCAGTCTAAGGTCTCTTTTCAGTGAATTAAAAAGCTGAACTATCACATCACAGCAAGGTACGCCAGTGTGTTTTGTTGAATGGACCTAGAAGCAGAGTTTGAAGAGGATTTGCAGGTTTTAACAAAAAGCAATCTTTTATTTGGATGATGGCACGTGAAAAACATGGAACCTAGAAAAACTAAGAAAACTAGGAAACACTTTGACTGTGACTATGGTGGAGATAACAGACGACCTGACAAAGACATACAGAGGACATAAATGCACACAGGAGGTGATCACGGGAAGTGAGGACACATGGGGAAACAGCTGACTGACTAATGACGTGACAGGGGAAGTGAAACTACATACAATGAACAAAGAAGTAGCCTTGATCTTTTAATTTTCTTTTAAAAAAAAAAAAAAAAGCACTATGCTACTAAAAAATTGCTTCTGCTCCTGAACATCTGCAAACAGCACCTGCAAATCGGGGCTGTACAAAGTCAGTTTCATTTTAACGGAGGACTGTAAGCTCTCGTCTGTGAGGCGTGAGCGGTGTTTGTTTTTAACATAGTTTATGGTGGAGAATAGCTGCTCACGTACAACGTCACATACGTATCTGGATCCGAAGATCGGCAATCCACATACTGGTAGGCTGCCCTCCTCAGAAGTAAATGCAAATGAATCTGCCCAGGCATCATTAAATGTTCTATTTTCTTCTGATATTTTTCTTTTTTCACATTTCTCCATACTTGGCCTACCAGGGGTTGAAAGTCTCGATAAATGCACGGCGGGTATACCGGCTTCCACAAGTGTGACGCTTATTTTGAGTGATGAAAAATAATAAAATATAATTTTATTTTTATATTTCAAGATCGCAATAATCTTCCAATTTAGAATTACAATTTTTAAAAGAACTAACACAAATAAAATACACTTCAGTTAAATACTTGTATAAGGACTAAAGAGCTGCATGCGGCTCCGGAACCGCAGGTTGCCGACCCCTGTTCTAGACTGTATGCTCCCAGGTCCCTCTTTGACTTTCCTTGTTGCTTTGTTGCCCAGCATTACCACTCTTACTTGCTATTTTGCTGGTGTAAAGTGTTAATTAATCGGGGTGTTATTATCGCAGATGACCTCAATAAAGATAGATTTATTACACCTCAAACCACTTTTATTTAGTTGTTTTTTCTTCTTCAGAAAGATCAGAAGTGTCCTAAATTAAATCTGAATCTTTCATTACACAATACTGGCTTTAATAAATACCCAGTATTACAAGAAAACAAAAGCGCATTTACTCACGTGTCACAGTTGCAGTCTAAATTCAATACTCGTATGATCTGATGGTAAAAGGAGTTTTGTGTTCTTCCACTTCATACTTCTCGGCTGTTACACAGATTTCAGGTTTACATGTTGCAGAATGTGGCGTGGTGGAATAATTGAGTAAATCTCTTACTTGTGTGAGATGTGGATCACACCCATGTGAGAGTGGAGATTCTTCTCTAGTCCAGCTGGCAGCTATTTGGAGTTGAGTAAAGGGAGTAGTTGACTGGTGATAATTTGAGCCCTTCTCTATAAAGGGGAGAGAAAACAGGAAACAGGGGTTATGGGGGAAAGGGGGGAGAGACACGGGAGGTTGAGGAGTGGAGGTTTGGAGATCTGTGTGCTTTCAACATGTACGGTGTGGTTGTTGGAGTTAGTGTGTGTTTGGATTTCAGGAGTACCTTAGTGGATTTAGTGAGTGAGATTAGCAGGAGAGTCGGTCGAAGGCCTGTACAGGTCTGCAAGTTGGAGAAATCAAATATGCTAAGATACTCAGAAATGGAAATCTACTGATTGGTTGTAACATAGAAGTGCAGGTGGAAAAAGCAAGGAAACTTTTGGGTGTGTGCAAAGTTAAAGTGAAAAATACTATAAGAGTAGGGGAAAGGAGAACTAATGGAAGTAAAGGAGCAAGGAGTGCCGTTAAATGCCAATATGAAAAAAGAAAGTGACATTTGTAGAGGTATGTAAAATGGTTGACCAAGAGAGACAGATTAGGAAACCCAGGTTAGGGGAGAAACAAGTGATAGAAAGGGTAATGGGAATGGGTGAAAGGAAACTAGAGAAAGAGAAGAAGATGAAGGTGACATTCATTGTGAAAGTAGTAAATGGAACATCAGATGTGAAGTCCAAGACTGAGAGGATTCATGTCATAGTTTAGATATGAAGAACATCATTTGGGAGGACATGAGGGGTGAACTAAGTAGTTATGCAAGTCAAGAGGGATAATGTGGTGGTTAATTTTTACAACCATATAATCCTACAGTGGAATGCAAGTTTTTTGTCAAATGGTCAAGATTTTAAACAGTCTATATATGATCAGAAAGAAAAACCTGACTGAGGTCCCCTTTCAAGACTCTCTAGCTCCCCCTGGAGCCTCTGCTTATACTGTTTCTCCAGATTGAACTGAAGAACAAGCTCTACTTAAAACACCTCCGGGTGCCCAGGTCAAGCCAGACGCAGCTCCCCAAACCCTGACTCACTTTAAGGCTTTCTCTCCAGAATCCCAGACATCTAGTAGCTACATTTCTGTTAAATTCTCTGGTCCTTATGTTGTAGAGAAAAAGCTCAGCAAGACCAACTACATTATTCAGACCCCAGATCGTAGACGTCCTACTCGGTTGTGTCACGTCAACATGATGAAGTTGTATAACTCTCGTGAACCTTCAACTGTGCCACAGTGTGGGAAGCATCTGAAATGTCAATTCAATTCAATTCAGTTTTATTTATATAGCCCCATAACAACAGTCGCCTCAAGGCACTTTATAATGTAAGGTAGACCCTACAATAACACATTTAGAGAAAAAAAACCCCAACAATCATATGACCCCCTGTGAGCAAGCACTTTGGCGAGAGTGGGAAGGGAAAACTCCCTTTTAACAGGAAGAAACCTCCAGCAGAACCAGGCTCAGGGAGGGGAGGGGCCATCTGCTGCGACCGGTTGGAGTGAGAGAAAGAGGACAGGATGAAAGAGATGCTGTGGAAGTGAGCCAGAGATTAATAAAAAAGTGTGATTCAGTGCAGAGAGGTCTATTAACACATGTTGAGTGAGAAAGGTGGCTGAAAAGGAAATACTGAATGCATCATGGGAATCCCCCAGCAGCCTACATCTATTGCAGCATAACTAAGGGAGGATTCAGGGTGATGCGATCCAGCCCTAAATATATGCCTTAGATCTCCAATCTAAGGAGATTGGATTTTGGGGGCAAAGCAGGAGGAGAGAAGCTGCAGAGAGGTGCAGCTCTGCTTCCTGGTCCCAACTCTGAATAGTCACATTTTGTGGGATTTAATGAATTTGGCCAGACTTTGAGATTTCTAAAAATGAGAGCTGCTCCATCCAGCTGGGATGGATTCCATCTCTCTTAACAAGACCCGGTTTTCTCCAGAAAGTTCCCCAATTATCTATGAAGCCCACATTGTTTTTTGGACACCACTCAGACAGCCAGCAATTTAAGGAGAACATGCGGCTAAACATGTCACTACTGGTCCAATTGGGGAGGAAACCAGAGAAAACTACAGAGTCCGACATTGTTTTGGCAAAGTTGCACACCAATTCAAGACAGATTTTAGTGACTTCCAATTGACATAAACGGGTGTCATTACTGCCAACGGGAATTATAATTTCAGCTTTTGTAACGCTGGACCACTTCCTGCAGTACACGGTTATGCCTTTTGGCATGTGTAATGCTCCTTTTCCAGGGAGCCGGGTAGTTGTGGGGGATTTTTATTACAATGTGGTCTCGTATTCAGCTGCTCTCCCTGATCGTTTCCCAATGAAACCACCAAAGTTTCCTACCTGATTGGAACACTGCAGGGTAGGACCTCTGTTATGGGCTCAGGCTTATCTCTCTTCTCGTCCGCTGAGGTTCTGCTCATGTGATGAGTTTACCACAGAGAACCATAAGCCATTTATTGTAGAAGTAGATGACAATGGATCCTCTTTTAGGTCTGGAAGATGATTTAATTATGAAGATGATACAGATTAATAAACAATCTGTTTTTTGGGTGTAGTTTTTAATAAGATATTAACTTGAAAAAAATCACAGAGCACATTATGGGGAAAAGTAAAAAGGTACTTAATATTATAACATTTTTAGCAGGGTTGACAAAGGGTCTGTCACGTTAATTTGCTCAAGAATAGATTTTGGGCATGTGGTATATGGGTCAGTGGATAAAAATTGGCTAAAAAATTTGGATGTTATCCAAGCTCAAGCACTGAGACTTTGCTTAAGGGCAGTTAAAACAATGCCAATGTGTGCTTTACAAGTAGAATCAGAAGAAATTGTCATGGTCCTGAGCCTGCCGACTCAGTGTTTTGTGTTTCCTTATGCTTTTGTTCATTCCGAGTATGTATTCTGTTGTGATTTTGCCATTTGTTAGGTTTCTGTTCTTTGCCTGCCTGCTCCCACTTCTCTGTGTTCCCTCTGTCTGTCCATGGTGTTATTGTGTCTACTTATGAGTCCGCCTGTCAAGTTCAGTGTCCTGTCTGGTTCTCTGTCTGTTAGTTTCCTGTTTTATTCTGAAAGTTCATGTCTCATGTCAGTGTGTTCAGGTTTACCTCTCCCCCGTCTCGTTAGCCTAATTTCTTCCAGCTGTGTCTCCCTCCTGTGGCCCATTCCCTGATTACTCCCCGTGTATTTAAGCCCTGTGTTTTCCTGTGCTCTCTGTCGTGTCGTCTGTTTAATTCCATGTCAGTCTGCATTATTCTATGTTACCTGGTATTCAGTCTGCGTCTCTCTGCCATCTCTCTTTGTGCATTTTGCTCCTCCTCCCGTGAGTGTCTGGTTTAAGTTTTGTTCGTTAGTTTTCCCAGTTTAGGTTTGTTTACTCCCCGCTCTGCTCTTCCTGTTTTTGTCACCTTATCACCGCTGTAAATAAACACTCACTCGCACCCCAACCAGTACCTGCATTTGGATCCTTTTTTCAATACACCACACGACTGCCCCCAGCCGTGACAGAAATTCCACTATATATTAGAAGACAACTAGTTAATAGTTAACAATTGGATACATTTGAAAGGTCATAATAAAAATCTTCCTGTTAAAGTGTTAGAGAATTGTTGGGAAAGAGAAAAGATTTTAAAAATAGTTTTGGGTGGGTTGGGGATAATAGAGCTAGAGCATTTAAAGTATTAAATGCTTTACCATTTATTAAGTATCAAGAATAGAAGAATTACAACAGATATTTGTCAAGAATTTTATAATAGAATGGTACAGTGACTATTTACAGATTTATACAGATGGATCATCGAAAGATCACAGTTGCAGAAGGGAAGCCAGTTAAAATTGGAGACTCCAGTTAGAGAAATGAACATTTCAAAGGAAAATAGTTTTAACCTGGCCTGGAAGCTTTTCCTTTTAAAATAATCAAATGACACTGGAGGGAGGACTCGTTTTAATCAGGATTTATGTGGACTTGTTGTGATAAAAAGACTGGATTGGAAACTTTTGGTGTGCTGAGTTCAAGGAGCAACACCCTATTCTGGAATTCGGAGGTAACCAATGACAGGAGTTCAAGACTTGAAGAAGAAGAGCTTGAGAGTTGAACTCCCAGGATCTGGTGTGGAAACCCATTCTCTAACAACACAAGGCCTGATAAGGTTGTTGGAAAGAATTTCTCAGGAAATTTGTATGTGCTTGGCTGCTTGTTCTTCTTAGTGACCACCTTTTCCTGTTTGTAACCAGGCTAATAATTCCAACCGTGGCAGCTTTGGGCCTTGGATTGCAGGCCGGAACTGTGTCCTCAGCCACCAGTCTGCTTTGGAGGAAAAATAAATCTTGTGTACCTTATTTTCAGTGTGAGTGTGGTGGTTTTCTACTGGTCACTATTAGAACTTATTACTTTCTTGGATGCCATTTTCTGCCCATCTAACATACATGGTGTATTAGTTTGTAGTAAAGCAGCTCTCCTCTGGATGAATACTGCCTCCACCTGAGAGGTCAGCTATATCTGTAACTATGTGAAAGAGAGAGCAGAAGAGCAGAGAGCTGAAACTGATGGTGGTGGTCAGACACGTGACTTTATGTTCTTTTTGACATGAGCAGAGGAGGGAGGGTGAATGTGTTGGAGCTGAAGCTGCCTGGAAGGAGGAAAAGAGGAAGACCTCAGAGAAGATACAGGGTTGGTGTGGCAGAGGATGGATGGGGTGAAATTGAGGCAGGTGATCTGCTTTGGCGACCCATAAAAGGGGGCAGAGAATTAACTACATACATATATTTGTTTTGTTTTTTTAAATATATTATTTATGTGACTTATTCATCCAAGAGCAACTCAGCTTCTGATTCGAGTAGCAGGTATTAAAAAATAAAAATTACCAAGCGATGAAGAGGCTTTACTGAATTCTCAAAATGCAGAAAAATAATGATTTAGATGGATGATTAAAATATTTCAGCCCTGCAAGGAATGCACAGATGACACTCTACTGCACTGGGAAGTTTTTGTACTTTACTTTGTGTTTATTTCACAGCTGGGAATTTCCACAAGGAAGGGACTAAGTGAAATTCTCTAATTTGTTTCTATGCATTGTATAATAGCCAGTGAGGGGACAGACATGGCAAATGGTGCACCATGTCAGACCGTGGGATTATACATTTGTTAGTTTTTCTAATGGCCTCTTCAAAAGGTAGGTTTTATTCCATATTGTCATTTTTGGTTTTTTAAGTTATTTATTGTGACAGGAAAAAAAACAAAACAAGAAGCTCCTAAAAAGGTCATAAATGTGAGAACTTTTCCAAAGAAATCTCAGTCAGTTATGCCTGAGACAGAGAAATGATTATAACAGAGTAAAGATAGCATTAACATTAAAAATGTTGGTGACAGAAGTAATGCTAAAATCTCAACAAGCCAAAGTTACATACATGTTAAAGGGAAAGATCAAACAGTACTGAAATGAAGAAGTGGGCATTACGGGGCTTCCCCAGTGAAATAACTGAACTTGGAGCACAAAATAATAAATAACATACCAGTAATGCCCGGAGGGAAGGCTTCTGAGAAAATGTATAAGTTCACAGGGAATTTCTACAATAGCACGAGTTAGAGGTGGGCAGATTGATGCAGTTATCAATAGTATTGATACCAATGCTGGTATTGTTACTGGAGATATACTACTGCAATAGGATTGGTACTTTGTTTCTGTCCTGTAAGTTCAGTATGTACCTCACTGAATTCTGTTATGTAGTTGTTGTTGTTTTTTTTTAAATGAAACATAAAACACGGACTATGAAAGCCTCTTATTTTGTTTGTGCAGCTCTAACAGCAGTGATACAAGCACAGCAGACTGTGCTGGCAGCAGTGGGAGAAGATGCTGAATTCAGCTGTCAGCTCTCGGAGACTAAATACATCCTTCAGGTCACATGACAGAAAATCTTACAAGATGTGGAGACAAATGTTGACACCTACAGCTTTACTGAATTTCAAAATGCAGAAAAAAATTATTGAGTTTGCTGATTAAAACACTGATGAAACTCTACTGCACTGGGAAGTTTTTGTACTTTACTTGGTACAGTTGATCATTCTAACACACCTTGGAATGTCCCACAAGGAAGGGAGATTCTTCCTTCCTTCGGGGACATTTGAGTTTTCAATAATTTGGCTATTGTACGACGTTGTTTCAATACGTGGTACAATAGCCAGTGGGGACACAGAGACGTGCACCATGTCAGACTGTGGGATTATGTGTTTGTTTTTTCTTTTTATGGCCTTTTCAAAAGGTAAGTTTTATTCCGTATTGTTGTTTTTGTTTTTTAAAGTTATTTATTGTGACAAGAGAAAAAAAGAAAAGAAAACAAGAACCTTCACTCGTAATAATTAAAAATTGATCCTAAAATGTGAGAACTTTTCTCTGAAGTGACAAAGAGATTGTCTTTAGACAGAATTAGAGGGAGATACAATTACTGAAGAGTTTAGATTTTGTTTGAATAAGTGAAAAAACGTTTCTCCCACTGAACACTCAGCCTAATAAAAAAGAACAAAATCAGCTTTCTGTGTCATGAGTTGTTCATCATTCAGATTAATGAGACTGTTTTGAGACCAAAATCTCAACAAACCAAAGAGAAAGATCAAACAGTGCTGAAATTAGGAAGTGGGCAATATAGGGTTTCCCCAGTGAAATAACTGATCTGAAATAATTGAGGCACAAATTAATAAATGACATACCAGTAATCCACAGAAGGGGAGGCCTCTGGGAAAATGTAGAAAATCAATGGGAATTTCTACAGTAGCACGAGTTAGACGTGGACGGATTGATCCAAATATTGATAGTAGCGATACCAGTCCTGGTATTGGTTATGTTGAAGTGATGGGTTTTATAATTCATTTTTGGTCCACTGAAGGGATTGTTTTGTAACCCCAATATTGATATTTTGTAAATAAAAAATATGACCTCAATTAATCTTGTAAATTCCCTGCACTTGTCATAGATATCTACATGATGTCCAAAAAAATATACATCAAGTCCAAGGTTCTAATGTTGAACGCCATATTGATGTCCAGCTTAAATCATGGTTGGACCTCCAAATTGTTGAAAAAGTTCAAATGCAGTACAGACCTCCAGAATTGGTCATGGACCAACAGAACCAATATAAACATGATCTGTATGTCTATCTGACTTTCTTTGTTTAGTTGGTAGCTCACTGAATTGTGTTACTTTTTTTTTATAGATGAAAGAAAATGTACCTGAAACATACAGTATGAAACAATGACTGTCAGGTTTATATTTATAGTCTACATCACATTTAAGTGGTACCCATATGTCAATTTGTTTGAGGCTAAAACACAGACTACTCCATGACCCGAATTATTGTTTTATCCCTCCCATCAATACCTCTCAGTTCCACATCTCTAACTCGTGTTATTCTCCATGCAGCTCTAACAGCAGTGATACAAACACAGCAGACTGTGCTGGCAGCAGTGGGAGAAGATGCTGAAGTCAGCTGTCAGCTCTTGGAGACTAAAGACGTCCTTCAGGTCACATGGCAGAAAATCTCTCCTGATGTGGAGACAAATGTTGCCACCTACAGCAAGCAGTTTGGTCAGAGAGTGAATGATGGCTTTAACGATAAAGTCAAGTTTAAATATACTGGACTACAGAACTGCTCCATAGTCGTCAGGAATGTGACGGAGCAGGATGAAGGCTGCTATCACTGTCTGTTTAACACTTATCCTGAAGGCTCCTTCACTGGTAGAACCTGCCTCCAAGTCTATGGTAAGAACTTTTGCATTAATGTGTTTAAATGTGCTACTGATTTCCTTTCAACAACAAATTCCTTGCAATATCTCCTGATCCTTCACAGAGCTGCATGAACCTGCTGTTGATGTCAGAGAGTCAAACTCTACTGAAGAGTGGGTTGTTTCCTGTTCAGCCACTGGTCGACCTGCTCCCACTGTAACACTCAGTGTCTCACAACAAGACCTCAACTTCTCACAGTACAACACTGTCAGTGTGTCCAACACCAACGCTACATTCACTGTCGCCACTGCAGCTGTGCTCTCAGGTTCACGTAAACACAGCACACAGGTGGGATGTGCAGCACGAGTGCTCTCTGCTCCTCACAGAGAGGTGATGGTGACGATTCCTGAGGTCCAAAAACCATCTGTTGGTGGTGAGACACTCTTTCTGTATACCACAGACTAGACTAGAGACGGATGATACTTGGGTAAATTTGACTGGGATCTAATAACAATGACTTCAGTACTTCTGCCTTTTCATTCAATTCATGAGTGATGTATTATTGTTGGTCAGTGTCACTTTTTTCTGTTTTTTTTCACAGATTTTTCCTCAATCACTGTAATAGCTGCAGTAGTGCTGGTGTTGGGGTTTGTCTTTTTCTGTTGCTCCACTATGCTGCTTGAAGAAAAGTTACCTTTTCACTTTCTACTTAATGTATGTCGTTTTGTAATGTGTCTTATCTTATTAACTATCATTAGTGATTTATTGATTCTTGGAGGCTAACCCAAAATCTATCTAGCAATGTCTGCACATATTTTCAGTACTGATTTTAAAGTGTTCTAATCCTTCTCTCACTCAGGGAACCCAATAAGGATTCAAATACTTCAAAAGTCAACCAATGACATTGATGTGTAAGACTATTTAATAATTATTTATTTTTTATATTTTATTCATTCATTCATTCTTTGCACTGTGATCCCATCTTTGTGTAAAGCAGGGGTGTCAAACTCCAGGCCTTGAGAGCCAGTGTCCAGAAGCTTTTAAATGTATCTCTGCTGCAACACACCTGAATAAAATCATTAGGTCATTAGCATGACTCTATAGAATTTGACCGCATGCTGAGTTGGCAACCCATAACCCTACTCAAGTAAATTTAAATAAATGTAAGTACATACCACCAGGTAGCTCCACTCGTACCCAGTGTAAAGGGAAGTGAGAAGGTTAGGTTTTGGCGCTTTGAATGTTCAGTTGTGTGATGCAGCGATTAACATTTGAGTAAAATATTGGGCTCTCTCGAGTCTTCCCTACATTCCTCCACAATGTACGTTTTTGCAAAAATGTACTTCTAGAAGTACTTTTATTGCACGATGTTCATTCACTCATGAGCTGCTGCAACATGAATCAAATGGCTGAACTGCCACCTTGGCGTGCAGTCAAGTTCTATAGTCTTGCTAATGATCTAATAATAAGTATTAATATTCCTCACTCACCTTACTAAATGTTTGTGAACACAGCCAGAAACATTTGCATCACAAACACAGACTAGTATTTATTAGCAGAAGCTTTTGGGTGGTTGCTCTCAAACCTGTGTACATGTTTAAGCATTAATGGTCCCTTCACTGATTTCCAGGTATCCAATGTCAGGGCTAACAGATGGATTCAGATGCAGACAGCGTTCTGGAAAGCAAAAGGTTGACAATTTATTAACACAGAAGGGAAACCACAGTGATGTGTATATACAGTGAATGGGGCAGGGGTTCAGGGCTCCAGGGGAAGGAATCCACACTCGCTCTCCACTCGGCCCAAACTCCGCCACTCCTCTTCTTACGCACACACGCTTCTCCACAGCCACTCTCGCTCCAATTTCCACTTATGTTGACACACACAGGGATCACAGGTCAGGGTCCGCCACCAGTTCCGGGGAGATCTAAACACAAAGAGTCCAATTAGATCAATACGCCACACAACACTGAGAGGGTTTGTCTTAGGAGAGCTGAGAGCACAAACATGGGAGGTTCAACGTTCCAGTGCCGAATACTCCGTGCCGCAGCGTTAAATAGGCAAGGGGGACGCCGCCTGATCAGCAACAGGGTTAGAAATCACCGCAGATGCGTGGGCCAAGGATGAGAGCCCACAATGAGCTCCACCCAGGGAAGCAGGAGAGAAAACAAAACAAACCTGTGGCCAACATGAGTGAGCCGGAGAGGCCCAGGGACCATGACAGCCAATACCAAGTGCACAAGTTCACCCCAGATGGTTCCTCTTCTCTGTAACTTGGAGGATGTGGAGTAGGCTGTATTTTAATCAAAGAAATATCAATCAATCAATCAATAACCATGTCTAAAAACAACACAGGTTGACCAATGTGCTGTACACAGTAAAAGAAAAAGTAAAAAGTAGAAACAAATACACACAATGAACAAAACAAAAAATAATCCCAAATTTCGTTTTTTTTCTGAAGGGGTCAAACACTTTTATGTAAGAATGACAACGAGGTGAAAAACCATCACCTTCACCTGCAAGAAAACTCGAGCTGTGACTCATAGTACGAACACACACCTCACAGTAACACACTTTAATTGTTTAATGTGAAATTTTTGCCAAGCTAGCTAATCCTGACCAACACACCAGACACAGAAGATAAAGGAACAATGTTTTACTGTTAGAGACAGAAAGGTTAAAACATTTTGGAAGAGGGCTAAAGGATGTTGAAAAATTACCCAAAAAGAAATTCCATTTGACCAAAAACACTTAATTTAAAAAAAAATTAAGTATATAGTTATGAATAATGAACAAATAATTAACAAACTGGGGTTTATAAATCGTGTAACACATCCTTATGGTAAGAAATTTTACCTTAATGCGTTACATGTGTTAGAAGTCAATGTATCTTTAACAATATACTCCTTATTGTATATCTCCTGATCCTTCACAGAGCTGCATGAACCTGCTGTTGATGTCAGAGAGTCAAACTCTACTGAAGAGTGGGTTGTTTCCTGTTCAGCCACTGGTCGACCTGCTCCCACTGTAACACTCAGTGTCTCACAACAAGACCTCAACTTCTCACAGTACAACACTGTCAGTGTGTCCAACACCAACGCTACATTCACTGTCGCCACTGCAGCTGTGCTCTCAGGTTCATGTAAACACAGCACACAGGTGGGATGTGCAGCACGAGTGCTCTCTGCTCCTCACAGAGAGGTGATGGAGACGATTCCTGAGGTCCAACAGATGTCAGATTATCAGTGATGGTGAGAAACTGAGATGCAATAACAATGCATTGTGGTAGTATGCATTTTCTCTTTGATCAATAATTGATGTATTAGTTTTGATCAGTGTCACATTTTTCCTGCTTTTTCAAGTTTCCTCCTGGATCATTGTATTAGCTGCAGTATTGGTGATGGTGGTCTTTGTCAGTGTTGCTGCTCTGCAGTAGGCTACTCTTTAAAGAAAAAGACGAGATAACTTTCATTTTTGATTTCTTGTAATTTTTTTCTACACCAAAATCTATCCAATAATATCTGCATAACATTTTCTACTTGTGATTTAGTTATTAATTCTTTGCTTCATGATTCAATCGGTCTTTGTCTAGTATTAATTTTTATGTCTCCCATTTAATCCCACTGGCTTTAAAATGTTTCACCAGATTTTTAAGAAGTATTTCCAGTCTTTTGTTGTCTTTGTCCCAAATGTTCTGAAATGTGTTGCATGTATTAAAAGAAGTTGGACTTTACCAAAAAAATGTACAATGTACTTATAAACTTACATTTATGAAAGCTGAACAAACATTGATATACTTAACTTTTGTAACAGTGAAAAGGCGATCTGTTTTTATTGATAAATATATATGTTTGCATTACTGTTATTTGGATTGCCATGTTAGAATGTAGCAAACAATATTGTTTGTTCCTCTATGGTTTCTTATTTTTTACAAATTTAAATGTTTTTTTTTGTCAAAAGATTAATAATTTCATATTGAAGTCAGACGGTCAGCAGTTTTGATGTTTTTGCAGAGATTTTATTTTTTGCAAAATAGCACAAGTAAACATTAAAAGCAGTTCCTAAATCAAGGCATTTATTATTAAGGCGGCCATTATTATGGCCCTGTGTGGAAAAAGTGATTGCCCCCTAAACCTAATAACTGGTTGGGCCACCCTGAGTAGAAACAACTGCAATAAAGCATTTGGGATAACTGGCAATGAGTCCTTTACGAGGTGGTGGAGGAATTTCTGCCCACTCATCTTTGCAAAATTGTTGTAATTCAGCCACACTGGAGGGTTTTTGAGTATGAACCACCTTTCCAAGGTCACAGCACCTCAATCAGATTCACGTATGAACTTTGGCTAAGCCATTCCAAAGTCTTTATTTTGTTTTACTTAAGCTGCTTAGAGGTGGACTTGTTGGTGTGCCTTGGATCAGTACACTTCAGCTTGTGGTCGTGAACAGATGGCCAGACATTCTCCTTCAGGATCCCAGAAACTGGATTCTGTTCATCTTGACGTTGCATCTCCAGACTGAGAGATCTCGATTGCTTTGTTTCTTATATGCTTCTGAATTTAATTGGATCGCGCCATGATGTGTAGTTTTTGAGGATCTTTTGGTCTACTCTACTTTGTCAGAAAGGTCCTATTTAAGTGATTGATTCAGCACAGGTTTGGCAGTAATCGGGCCTGGCTATGACTATGGAAAAATTGTATATTTTTATTGATAAATGCATATATTTTATGTCTGTTATGTGCATTGCCATGTGGAGAATATAAGGAACAGAGTTTGTGTGGTTTACATTGTTTCTTCCTCTTAGATTTCTTGATTTTTTTTTAAAATTGCAATAACTTTATGTTAATTTCAGTGCACTTTCACATTTCTTTAAATTCAAACTACAGTCCTGTGAATAACTAGAAACACTTCTAGCAGCACGAATGTGAAGTAATTGTTTTCTGCTTGACTTTATCAGTCTCTCATATTGTTGTGGAGGAATTTTGGCCCACTCTTCATTACAACGTTGCTTCAGTTGTTTGAGGTTTGTGGGCATTTATTTATGCACAGCTCTCTGAATGTCCCACCACAACATCAGAGTCAGGTTGAGGTCTGGACTTTGACTGGACCTTGATTTTCAGCTATTCTGCTGTAGATTTGCTGCTGTGTTTGGGATCATTGTTCGACTGCAAGACCTAAACTTTACCTATTACACAGTTAACTCTGTATTATACACTTTATGTGAATATTGTTGCAGATTTCAATTATTAATGTTTTTATAACTTTGCTCTTTCTTATATTTAATATTATACAATATTTAAACTTCATATCTCTGTCTTTTTTTGAACACTCCAGCACAGCATCACTATAACTTTGTCCTCACTGACAATAAAGCTGTTTTATATATTTCATTGCAAATGTTTCAAGCAATTTGTAGCTGTATCTTAAGATATTTTGTTAATAATATAGTATTTTATATTGGGGTTTTTTTTATTTGAGAAATATTTAACATGTAAAAGTCTGTTTATGTACGATTTGGTGATATTAGCCCCGATTATTGGAGGAACTTGTACATGAAGCAGATTTCTGAGACTTCAGATTTGAAGGTTGTTGTCATATAATCTAAATGATGGCAGATTAATGTTCCTCTGTCCTACAACCACAGGACTCCTTTGCATTCGACTGATAGAAATTTCAAGCTCAGTGTTAATGAAGATTTCAAAGGCCTTAGTGCAGGGGTAGGGAACGTCTAAAACCTGCAGGGACACCGGCCCTCGAGGCCTGGAGTTCCCTACCGCTGCCTTAGTGTGAAAGGAATGAAGCTGTAGCGCCTCCCAGTGGTTGAAAAGAGGTACACAAGAGGTTTTTGCAACCTGCTGTTTAATGAAGGTAATCAGCTGGGACAAAGGTACATTATGAGAATAATATCTCTGACAAACCTCTACCTTAATTAAAAGATGCATTTTGATTTACATGAATGCATTTCATCTTCTCTGCAAAGGCTACACAACCGTCTTTGCCATTTGAGTGTGTGCAGTCCAGCTGAAACCAGCTCATTACTGATGGCATGAAAACGATCTGTGAGGTAACATTTTTGCTTTCATTCATTCCTGTTGAAAACTTGTCACGTGTTTGCTTAGGTTCTTCTCAATAATCCTCCCGTGTCCTGTGTAAAAACTACCCGAGCTTAAAGTATACAGACTGCCGGGAGGGGCGAGACGGGAATTTTCATTGCATATATATATTAAAATACAGATAGCAGCAGCCACGAAAACATAGGCAAGAGAGAGCATAGCAGTGTCGTAGATGTAGCCAAATAAGACAGATAAATTAAGATGGAAAATCCCCAAAACAAATCCCAATCTTTAGTGTGGGAGCATTTCCATTTCCATGTCATTCCCAAAGGTGTAATTATTTTCAGCGACTGCAAACTGAACACAAACTTTTCATAACTGAGTTTGTTTCTTCAGTTGTATTTTGGTAATGCTGTTGTACAGCAGGGAAGCAAACACAAGTGCTAACGCTAACAACATCCAATCAGGATTTATTGGTTAGATCAAAGCTAACATCTGCATTACATGTGAGCACTACACATGTTATTTAACATATATAACGTATAAGATTTTTAGATCTTTCTCTTTCCCTCAAGAAGAACTGCTAAAACTGTAGAAATAACATTACAGAAAAGCAGGACATGCTCAAGCAAAACATTATAGAAGATCAAAATGACGAGTCCAAAGACTGACCTGTGTGCAGCTGAGGGTCATGCAGAAAGGAGAGAACAGACCTGTGGAGGCAACAGAAAGAAAAAGGACACGGATTCCTCTGTGACTTCTTTTTATGCTACACCTTTTACAACACTGTCCTAGTCATCAGTGTCACCGCTCCACAAAGCAACAGTTTAACAACCACATCCCTCCCCTTCTATTTGAAAACCTATACTGGAAACAAACAATCAAACAAAACCCCACAAAAGTAAAGAAAAACATCTGAGGTTACTATAAAATGCACTTTACAATAGAATTACAGCAGAGTCACTGTATAATTAAGAGTAAATAACTGTAAAACCTGCTGCTTGTTTCACTACAAGCTTTAGTTTTTCTTTCTGCACTGCGTTTTCACAGCGTTAAAACAAGGCAAGACAAAGCAAAAAGCTAGAAGTCCTCTCTTCTGCTTTGACTTTTAGCTCATCGGTCGATCTTCAGTACATTTTAATAACTATAATAAAAGAAAATTCAAGACATGAAAACTGAAGACTTTCCTGAATTAAAAAGACGTCTTGGAAAAGGAACTTTGTGGATCTTTGTTCAGAGGTTGCAGGTTTACAGTGAAGCAATACTTGACTGTTGTTGGAAGTTTTGCTTGCATTCAGTTGATGTCATTTCTTAACACGGTTACAAATTCATACATTTCACAACAAAAATAAGCAAGAGACAGCGAGCGCATAAAAGACAGACGGAGGGGAACTGGCACACAGGGAAAGGGTGGAAAACAGAGAGAGAGGACACATCCATGGAACAGGTGTCCAGCCAGCAGTGATGGAGAAGCTGTGCTTGGATAAAACTTTTAAACCTGTAACATAAAGACATTTGATTAATGTGATCAGTGAGTGTAAACTGCAACTAAGCTTCCATGCTTTGTAAGTGGGCATTATCACGTAGCAATAAATCTCTGGGTTTGAGAAAAAAAATGTGGATCTCACTCATCATCTCATTTCTTGTGCTTATGGCTCTCTGCTGAATGAAGTCTGGATGAAGGAAGAAAATTGGCCTGTTATTAGATTATTACTAAAACAAATGTCCTTCTCTCTCCTTTAGGAGGCTACAAGCCACTGTCTCCAAATATGAGCTGGGTTTCTAACAGTCGGTAACAGAGAGACTTTTACTGTGCTTCAGGAAATTATTTGTGGTAAAAGTAGCAGAAGTGGTGGCCATGTTAGCTTTATATTTCTATAATGTGTAAATTTTTGTCAACCAGGTTTTTCTAAGATAATATTACAGCAAAATAAGTATTCACCCTGCATTATGCAGGCTAGTGAGTACAACATAAATACACAACCTCTACAATCAAATGATCACTTTTGAGCAAGCACTTGGTGACAGTGGGAAGAAAGAACACGCTTTTAACAGGAAGAAACCTCCAGCAGATACAGGCTCAGGGAAGGGTTAGCCATCTGCTATGAGCAGATGGGAGGGATACAAAAAGTCCAGATAGTAAAGCCTTTAAATGTAGCTTCCCCTTTTGCCCTAAAAGCTGCTCGTGCAGTGATATCATCAGTGACAAGTCAGGTGCTAATGCAAAATGGTGTTTCAGTGAGGCAGAATTTATTATGACAATACATTTTTTTAAATACTCAGTATGAATTAAACAGGTTAAAGGTCAATGCTCTGTTGTAATATAAAGACAAAATGATTGACAGCAGCCCAGCAATATCAGTAAAATGTGAATTAGCCACATGGTGCAATGTAAGGAGCTCTGTGATTGGTTAGGAAAGGACGGACTGGCCACCTCGATTTTTCTTCACTGCACATTGATCCATAGCTTTACACTGTAAAGGCTAACAAAGTGCTTTTGCTTTACAAAGACATTTAGCCTCGGTATTCACTCTCTTAAAATGCCACTGGACGCGATCCTTTGTTTTGTTGTTCCTAATATTTCTTATAGATAGCACAGATAGTGCCCCACTGGAATACTCATTCATGTCTAGATATTCCTGTTAAAAGGGAGTTTTTCCTCCCCACTGTAACATGGCAAACACAAACTATTCTATACAACGATCTAATTTAAACGAACAATCCAGTTGAAGCTTCAGACAGCCGTGAAACACTGCCATCTGCTGGACGCGAATAACACAGACGCTGCTTTGACGGGTGAGGGAGTTTCAACAAGTCTGCAATGACTCAAGCATCAAACTACAGAACTATTGTAGCGGACATGGTGCTCTAATGGCTGCTTCATTAACGCAGGTCAGAAAGGATCAAACATATCAATAAATTGTGAAATACAAAAATTACTGTTTCACTGCACACACAAACCTTCTCTTATTAGCACAACACTGCCCAGGGCTCAGAGTGTATTCCTTATAGACTATTAAACCTTAGCATGTTATTTTAATGTCTTACAGGTGAAACAGCCAAAAAGTAAAGTTAACTGTAATTTAAAATATTCAGCTGCAAAAATGCTTTTAGCAAACAATTTTTTATGACTGCGCTAAAATTCAATACTAGATTTTTGCTGGTCTGATTAAAAGCTTAAATGTAAAAGTTTTGGGATAATATATTAATACTTCCAAAACAATAAAGTTGTTGTAGAGAATCTATATTCATTATTGTTGCTCATCATGGAAAGACAAAGACATCAGACTCTGCTAAAAGATTTTACACCCTCCTACTCTCTGCACACAGCGGTCTGAGGGATCTGATTCTTCCAACAACTCAGAGTAAAGAGTAATGAGCTAACACTGAGTAACTGTTGGCCAGTAAAATCAACGGTTGCTAACTTTCACATGCAGCAGCTCATTAAGACACTTAAAATAAATTGAATTAAGACATTTAAATGTTGGTTGTATTTTCCTTCCCGATGCATGTGAAAGGTTAAGACTTACATCTCCAAATGTACTGGAACTGATTTGAACCAGAGGACTCAGCCACACTGTTACTATGTACTGCATAAACACGTTTACCGATGAAGGTAAATCAGACGCTGTCCTGACTGTGTGGCTAAATTTTGTGCTGAAAGCATCAAATCAATTGAATATGATTAACTTGCTATGAGAGTTTTTTACTCCAAGTGTGACTTTTTCTGGGTTCATACACCTTTCAGGGTCAAATTCAAGCACTTTGTAAGCACGTTTAATGTCCATTTTCAAACTTTTCCAGCACATTACCATAAAAAGGATGCATATTTCACTTCGCATCACCTGAGTAAGACCACGTGAAAGGCCAAATTAATAAGTCTTCTCATCAGATATTGATGCTTCTTTCTTATGTGACACAAAAAACAGGAGGAGACAGATCTTTGCTTGTGTTGTTTTTTAAGTTCATTCATTCAAAACTAACTGTAAGACGCTTAACTACATTGCAGTCTGTGTTATTGTTGTAGACCTAATTATCACCTTTAAAGTGTTTGTGCTAATAACATCATGTAGAGTAAGACAGGCATAGAGAACAGCACTGACTGGGAGAGGCTTTGAACAGATGACATACTCAGATCAATTCAACACTTTAGACTTTAAAAATGCACAAGTGTCTTTCAAAAACCTATTTATTTAATCTATCATCATTGATATTATTATGTACAGTTATAATGTACTGTTCATCTCCCTTAAATAAACAGGCAGCCTTAAAGTGTGAAATAGTCACTTGTCTACTGTCTCAGTGGCTGATAGTGCCCCACAGGCCTCAATGTGAGCTTGAAGCCATTATGTTTAAATTGTTTAATGATAAACAGATTTTGAATGAAAGGAGGAAACTTCGGTAGCACAAAAAAGTGCCTATTCTTTGTTCCCATATGGTTCAGTCATATTACCGTCATTTCCCCCTAAGGTGTTCCCAAAGACACCAGGTTAATACTTGAAAAAGCTGCAGCAAGACACAAAAATATCATCAATATTCTGTTTACTTGGTGACAACGTCGCTTTTAGCCTTCAATCAGAAAGCCTGACGTTGGCTAGTTAAGCATCGGGCTAACGTTTAACGCTTTCACTTGAGGGAAGTAACTCGTATTACTGCTACTGCTGTGTAATCTTGGTTAAATTCACAGCATATGCTACAAGTTACCCTGCAATAACTAACTGTTAGAATAGCGGCACCGTATTGTATCGCACTGAGTGCACTTCAATCCTTTATCCCGCGAGTTTGCTAGCTAGCAAAATAATAATACCAATTTTTTAAAAATAACATGTGTAACGTACACACTCGAGAAAATTATTTACTAGTACTTACGCAACTCCCCCGTTGTGAAAACGTACAAATCCTTCTTGTATTTTTCGTTTTCCAGCAAACACTCATTAAAACGGCTTCCAGGCACATTAGTGCACTCACCCCCGACTGATCAGGGAGGGGGTGGGGGGTCACACATTGAAACAGACTAACGTGCAGAGGTACAGCCCAGGCAGAGAAATGTTGCTTTTAGACTTTGCGACTCATTTTATTTCTCTATCTGATAAGAAACTATTCAATCAGATAGTTATTTGTGGTGAATGAAATACGGTTACAGTTTCAAGAAGTTTTAAGCACCAAATCCGAAATCCAAGCACTGCAATATTAAAATCCAATTCAATTTCTTGTTTGCTCCGAAATCTACGACATGACTATATACAGAAAAGCTTGACATGGTATGCAAAAAATCCCGAAAACAATACAAATACATGAACAAAAAATGTTTTAACTGTCAGTTATGTCATTTTAAAATTTTCCAAAACTAACATTTTCTTTGACTGACTGATATTAAATTGATTAGGGTCAAATTTAGTGTGAACAATATTACAAAAACAAGCACGTGTGTGCGCATGCGCACATATTAGAATCGCTTCGATCGCTTCGAATGCTTCGATCGCTTTTGAGTGGTAACTTTGCTTTGATCCTTTCTGACGTCATAACTTTGCTTTGATCCCAAAACCCATAAATAGGAGCGCTCACCTGTTACTTTATGCTTAACGGACGTTGACCTGCAGCAACTAAAACCCTTTCGAGAAGTTTTGAGAGCAATTTACAGGAGAAACCAAAACAAGTTCAGTTTTGTTTCTCACCAATTTACAGCGCAAACAGACACATTACACCATGTCAGCCAACCCATCCTTCGGCTCAGATGAGCTTGAAATATCTAAAGGGACCATTTTGGGAGATCACCACGTGGTGGAGGCTTTCCTTGGAGAAGGAAGCTTTGGTGTCGTAACGAAATGTCGCGATACAAAAAAGAACCAAACTGTTGCTATCAAAGTCAACAAGAGCGACCCTGAAATTCTGCTCCAGGCAAAACTGGAACTTTTCATCCTGGAGCAGCTACGACGCTTGGATCCAGACAGGTGCAACATTGTCGAATGGAACGGCTATTTCCTCGATGGAGAGCGCATTTGCTTGAATTTCGAACTCCTCGACCAAAGCCTGTCAGACTACATTGGGGACCGGAATAACCAGGGTCTCCCAATGAGAGAAATCAGGCCAATTTTGCATCAGCTCGCAAATGCTCTGTTCCACCTGGGTACTGTGGGAATAGTTCATGCTGACCTCAAACCTGTCAACATCATGGTTGTGAACCGCAGTGAGTCTCCCGTCAAAGTCAAACTTATAGACTTTGGCATCGCATGCCCTGCTTCTGCAGTGATTCCTGGTGGTGCTGTGGGGACAATTGGTTATTGTGCACCTGAGATTATGCTTGGCACTTCATATGATGAAGCAATTGACATGTGGTCTCTGGGGCTGGTAGCTGTGGAGCTTGCTACAGGGGTGCCTCTCTATCCTGGGGAAGACGATTATGATGTTTTGAAATTCATAATTGAAACTCAGGGTCAGCTACCAGATCATCTTCTAGAGTCTGGCTTGTACACTGACTGCTATTTCATCGAGGATAACTACAATGAACAGCGCTGGACATTTAAGACCCCAGAACAATTTCAATACGAGACAGATTATCGATCCAAGGAAACTCGATCGATAAAACTTAAGTGTCTCGATGACCTCGAACAACTGCTGAGAGTTAGGCGAGGACCGGAAAATGGCCAAACATTATTTGTAAGGCTAATCAAAGAAATGTTGGCCTTGGATGCAAATCGGCGCATAACACCCTCGGAGGTTCTGAAGCATCCCTTTTTCGACCCTCGCCTCTCAAGGAGAACCCCCTGCACTGACATGAATAGCACAGGGGGAGAACTCCTTGTGCTCTCTCAGCAGCCTTCAAGCTGGAAAAGTCATGGATCGCAAAAATTCAGCTGCAGTTTCCAAAACTCAGTTGAATTTCCTCAAAAAGGAGACATCAACACCTCAGCCAACCCATCTGCCTCTGAAGATGATCTTCAAATAACGGAAGGGACCATTTTAGGAGATCACCACGTGGTAGAGGCCTTCCTTGGAGAAGGAGGCTTTGGTTTGGTAACCAGATGTCGCGATACAAAAAAGAACCAAACTGTTGCTATTAAAGTCAACAAAAGCGACCCTGAAATTCTGCTCCAGGCAAAACTGGAAATTTTCATCCTGGAGCAGCTACGATGCTTGGATCCAGACAGGTGCAACATTGTCGAATGGAACGGCTATTTCCTCGATGGAGAGCGCATTTGCTTGAATTTCGAACTCCTCGACCAAAGCCTGTGGGACTACATTGGGGACCGGAATAACCGAGGTCTCCCAATGAGAGAACTCAGGCCAATTTTGCATCAGCTCGCAAATGCTCTGTTCCACCTGGGTTCTGTGGGAATAGTTCATGCTGACCTCAAACCTGGAAACATCATGGTTGTGAATCGCAGTGAGTCTCCCGTCAAAGTCAAACTTATAGACTTTGGCCTCGCATGTCCTGCTTCTGCAGTGATTCCTGGTGACCGTGTGGGGACGGTTGGTTATTGTGCCCCTGAGGTTATGCTTGGCATTCCATACGATGAAGCAATTGACATGTGGTCTCTGGGGCTGGTAGCTGTGGAGCTTGCTACAGGGGTGCCTCTCTATCCTGGGGAAGACGATTATGATGTTTTGAAATTCATAATTGAAACTCAGGGTCAGCTACCAGATCATCTTCTAGAGTCTGGCTTCTACACTGACTGCTATTTCATCGAGGATAACTACAACGAACAGCGCTGGACATTTAAGACCCAAGAACAATTTCAATACGAGACAGATTATCGATCCAAGGAAACTCGATGGATAAAACTTAAGCGTCTCGATGACCTCGAACAACTGCTGAAGGTTAGGCGAGGACCGGAAAATGGCCAATCATTATTTGTAAGGCTAATCAAAGAAATGTTGGCCTTGGATGCAAATCAGCGCATAACACCCTCGGAGGTTCTGAAGCATCCCTTTTTCGACCCTGGCCTCTCAAGGAGAACCCCCTGCACTGATATGAATAACACAGGGGGACAAAACCTTGTGCTCTCTCAGCAGCAATCATCGTTTGGGTGGCCAGAATTCTAGGGGAGCTAGAAATTCTTGTGGAAAAAAAGCCCAAAACAATAACATCAACAAAAACAACCAATGAATATGGTCTTAAACTTGGGCACAATTTGGCTTGAAATCCATCAACTAATCTCTCAATATTCAAAGCGGAGCAGCAGACAACTTACCATCACATCAGTCCTTCAATCAGACCTACAACAAACGTCTTCCTTCTCTCACCCCAACCGGTCGCAGCAGATGGCCGCCCCAACCTGAGCCTGGTTCTGCTGGAGGTTTCTTCCTGTAAAAAGGGAGTTTTTCCTTCCCACTGTCGCCAAAGTGCTTGCTCATAGGGGGTCATATGATTGTTGGGTTCTCTGTATGTATTATTGTAGGGTCTACCTTACAATAATACATACAGCCTTGAAGTGACTGGTGATGTGATTTGCTGCTGAATGAATTCGGAACTAATTGGAAATCTGAATATTAATTAAATAAACCTGCTTTGAGCATCAATTAATTGTTGTTTGAAATTCTTTATAAATATATAAATATAGTGCCACTCTTCTACTGTTTAAATTGCAACTGTTTAAAACTGACTAATTTATTCATACACTTGAGCATAAACACACGCACAGTAAATGGCCTGTATTTGTACAGCGCTTTACTTAGTCCCCAAGGACCCCAAAGAGCTTTACACTACATTCAGTCATTCACACATTCACACACTGGTGATGGCAGCTACATTGTAGCCACAGCTGCCCTGGGGCGCACTGACAGAGGCGAGGCTGCCGGACACTGGCGCCACCGGGCCCTCTGACCACCACCAGTAGGCAACGGGTGAAGTGTCTTGCCCAGGGACACAACGACCGAGACTGTCGGAGGCGGGGCTCAATCTGGCAACCTTCCAATTACAGGATGAACTGCGAACTCTTGAGCCACGATTGCCCTATATACACATATACTTTACAGTACTAGTCAGTGCTTACATACTAGTTCTTTTCCCTACTTTTTCATGCTTACTGGTACAAATGCCTGTTACTAGAGTTAAATGCTATCAATGTATTCTCACAGTTATGGAACTGTCAAATGCATACAAAATAACGCTCACGTAAACATAACTGTGCACTAGTTTGCCCTTATTGCTGCAGTTTGTTTCAAATCACTTTGAATAAAGCTCAGCTTCTCTCAAGCTCTCTCTTACTATCTCTCACTCTCTCTCTCTCTCTCTCTCTCTCTCTCTCTCACACACACACACACACACACACACACACACACACACACACACACTATGTAACGTTTCAGCAAGAAAATACCCCCCCTCCCCCCCACAGTGACACCACCACCACTAGTCTGCACAGCTGACATGAGGCAGCATGGATCCATCCTTTCATGCTATTTATGCCAAATTCTGACCCGACCATCTGCATGTCAGAGCAGAAATCAAACTCATCAGACCAGGCAACATTTATCCAATCTACTCATGTCAAATTTTGAGAACTGTAGTGAAACACTGCCATCTGCTGGACTCGAATAACAAAGACGCTGCTTTGACGGGTGAGGGAGTTTCAACAAGTCTGCAACGACTCAAGCATCAAACTACAGAACTATTGTAGCGGACATGGAGCTCTAATGGCTCCATTAACGCAGGTCAGAAAGGATCAAACATATCAATAAATTATAAAACACAAAACGTGTTTCTCTGCATTCTTTGGTTGCAACAAATGGTTGTATGAGCTACGGTTGCCTTCCTATCAGACATTTTTCTCTGACCGTTGACATCAATAAGGCAGTTTTTCCAAGAGAACTGCCTTTCACTGGATATTTTCTCTTTTTTGTCACCGAAAAGGGTGTCTGTGTTACTTCTTGTCTTATATATATTGTCTCTGTTTTCCTCTGTCCTTTGTCAGAGTGTCTGTTCACCTACCCCCTGTGTCTCCATATTCCCAGTGTTCAAGGTTTCCAAGTGTTTTCCCAGTTTAGGTTTTCATGGTTGGTTCTGTTTGCTACTCAGCCAGAATAAACAGCTCGCTCTTTTAAAAGTAGGCTCCAGAATGGATGATGGGATGTTCGCATGTCTTTATGTAACACTGAGTGTGCTGAACTAAAGGTAGGCCTAGTTTCATTTTCATGGTCATTATTATCAAGACAATGATTACGCCTTATTCTGATTATTTCTCCCTTTTGGAGGTGTAACATTTACATGAGGGGTGTAGGAACATTTCCCCCTAAATATTTTTAGATACATTTTTGTTGAAGTCACTGTTTTTGTCGTATTGATGAAAATGCAGCTCAAATAAATGCTTTTGAATAAAAGAATAACCGATCAAAGTGCTCAGTGGTGAAACTGTAACTCTTTCAGAGTTTGACAGCTGGACAAGTGATGCCGTATTTAAAGAAACATGAGATGAGTGCAGCATATTATCTGAACAGAGATCATTCAATGAGCAAGAATAAACACTGAAAGAGAAACACTTCACTGTTGATTATCATATGAAGTCTAATGAAAGCTGTTAATCTGTTAATATCCTGTTAATCTGCATACAGCAAATACAGAACATGCAACTTTAAAGCATCCAGCAAAGTGATAACTGTCCTCTGCCCACTAAGTAGTGACTCTACAAAAGATTATTTTCAATATCATCTTTATATTATATTTATATTATATTTAGTTATTCTCCAGCGCAACAATGTAAGGAGCTCTGTGATTGGTTAGGAAAGGACAGACTGGCCACCTCGATTTTTCTTCACTGCACATTGATCCATAGCTTTGCTCTGTAAAGACTAACAACGTGCTTTTGCTTTACAAAGACATTTAGCGTCGGTATTCACTCTCTTAAAATGCCACTGAACACTGGAGTGAAATGGAGCCCTGATCCTCAGAGTTTTATTGTTCCTAACATTTCTTATAGATAGCACAGATAGTGCCCCACTGCAGTAATCACTCATGTCTAGATATTCCTGTTAAAAGGGAGTTTTTCCTCCCCACTGTAACATGGCAAACATAGCAAACGGATAATCCAGCTGAAGCTTCAGACAGCCGTCAGACAGTGAAACACTGCCATCTGCTGGACTCGAATAACAAAGACGCTGCTTTGACGGGTGAGGGAGTTTCAACAAGTCTGCAACGACTCAAGCATCAAACTACAGAACTATTGTAGCGGACATGGTGCTCTAATGGCTCCATTAACGCAGGTCAGAAAGGATCAAACATATCAATAAATTATAAAACACAAAACGTCTCTTATTGCCCAGGGCTCAGGAAGTGAGTGTGTTCCTTATAGCCTATTAAACCTTAGCAGGTTATTTTGATGTGTTACAGATGAAACAGCTATCCAGTAACATTCAGCTACAAAAATGCTTTTTTATCATTACTTTTTTACAGCTTCGCACTTTTACACAAGTTTTATCATCAGTGTCACAATGGCTGCTGCTAAAATTGAGTACAAGATATTTGTTGGCCTGATTAAAAGGTCTTGATGCGTGCTCAATCATCCAGGGAAGTAAATCTCCAAAAGTTGATTCTGTTCTTCTGGACGTAGCGTTTTCAGTCAGAGAAACCAGCCGACTGAAGGAACAATGGGCTGGGAGGTCAGTTCCTTAATCATGATTATGCAAATTCTCATGACCATTGATCAACAACCACTGATCAATGGTCTTGAGTACCATTCACAGAGAGTTGGAGAACAGCTGCAATCACAGCATTGTAAGATGGTGACAGATGTACCCTTAGGCCCCCTCCTCGATTCAGAGAGGGTCTTTCCCTTTTCACGTAAATGGCCTCCTTGACTCCGCCCTCAAACCAGCGTTCATTGCAGTTATTGTTGACAATCATATTGTATCGTGTAACCATCCAGCTCACATATTAAATGTAAATGTAAATGATTTGTTGAACTCAAGACATGATGAATGTTCCTGCATTAAAACACATCCAGCCTAGTGTTCTCACTCTCCCTAAATGGATCTGTTACATTAGTGATATATGGGAGTTGTGTTTCAGTCTTTTCCACATGAGGACATTTACCTTTAGTTTTTGCTTTACTGATGAGTGGCTGGTTAACCTGCAGTGGTTGAAGTATGTGTCGGTCGTCTGGAAGAGTAGGTGTAGAAGACGTCTTTAATGAATGTAATGCTCTGAAGGTGTCAGTGATTACTGTGAATTCATTATAAAAATGGATTTCAGTGAATAAAGTGAATAAAGACAGGCCCTCATGGTGAAGCTCAGGTGTCCATAAAGTGTAACAGGAGAGCTTTGTCATACTTTCAGATATTTTACATGAGCCCGTCTTTCAAAAAATACATAAATAAATAATTCATTCATCCACAGGAAACACAATGCTCATATCTGAAAGTAAACTCTGATATATATCCCCGACTAGGGTTACTACTAAATAAAGGATCGCCCCAAAATGGCTAAATATATAAAGACACTCTCCAGAAGAAGTTAAAGGGATTTTGTTTATTGTACAAGCAATATCTTCATAAGAATTACAAATTCTGCAGACATATTACCTTCTTCCTGAACCTGAATAACTCACACACAGACGTGTCTGCTGCTGATCTTTGTTCAAACATGATGTTTTATCTTCTCTTCAAAACACATTACTCATCTTTCTGGCATCATGTTACATGAAAACACCTGCATTCTACCTGTGTCATTGTACCACAAAGACAATGATTGCAACACTGTGCTTGCAAAATAGAAGAAATAAGACGACCAGCAAATACATAAAAGATGGTAAAAGTGATTCCATCTTTGTGTCTCCTCCCATTGTTTCCCCAGTCTGTCTAGTTCCCATATTCCCAGGACACCGCTGGACAACAAGTGGGTATTCCAAGACTGAGAGACAGCCAGAGTTGGCAAAAGATCAGACATTCTCTACTTAAGTAGACGTAAAAATACTATTGTTCCAGTGAAAGTTAAAGTACTGATTCAACTTCATTACTCAGTTAAAGCAAAAAAGTACAGGCTCGAAGCGCTTACAGAGAAAAGCATACAACAGAATACAACAGAATGCTGTTCGCGGCAGTAACACACACTTGGAGGAGAGGCTCCAGCCGTCCATTCCAGCCCTATCCCTAACATTAACTCTAACCATAACTTTAACCTTAACCCTATCAGGTCTTGTTTTACAAAGCGATTCATGATTAGAACAAAAAACACATTTACACATACCGATGATTTGTCACATAGCATCGTTACCTGTTGGGATGAGAACGTGTTGTTTCCAGAGCACCACAAATTGGGGTTTCTGTAGCTCAGGTAGGAAACCTACTAATCAGAAAGTTGCTGGTTCAATCCCCGCCTGCTCCAGCCTGCATGCCAAATATCCTTGGGCAAGACACCAACCCCAAGTTGCTCTCCGATGCATCCATCGGGAGGATGAATGCGTATTACTGTTAGATAGAAAGCACTTACAGAGAAAAAGCATAGAAAAAAGTGAGTGCATGAATGAGGCAAGTTGTAGAGAGTAGAAACGTTTTATACAAGAACCAGTTCATTTACCGTTATATTTTAGTTTTATTTTCAGTTCTGTACTTTTTACATGTAATATTGATTCATTAGATTGACTACATGTATTACACCTAACTTGCGGACAGTAAATTTAAACAACCGTAATAATTTATTTTCAGCATCTGAAATATTTATTTAGTTTGTTTTTTGTTTTGTTTTTGGCTCCTGATATTAGCCAACTACTATTTGTCAATGTTGAACTAATAATGAATCTAAGAAAAAGTATTTGTCACGGTTGGCCAGCGTCAACCGTGGGGATGTGAGGAAGGAGGAGCCAGGCACGGAGCTCTGAATGCAAGCAGTGCGTTTATTTACAGTGAATGGAAAATAACAATAAATCCGCAGTGCGTTCCCGACTCCCGTGAAATGTCTTCTTCCCAGTGCTAGTGTTCCTTGTCTCCGCTCCTCAGTGTCTGAGCACCCCGTGCTCGCTGCCCTCTCGTCTCCACGCTTCTCCTGGGGAGATAACAAACAGGCAGCCGTAAGACACATACAATGCGGCAGACTATCCGTACTGACTGGCCGAGAGACTAACGTGAAGTCACGCAATGATCCAGCGTCAGAGAGAGCGCCACCGCATTCTTAAGTAGCTCCTCCGACAAGGCTTGATCAGCTGTGTGATGGTCTTCAGGTGTGGCCAACCACCTGGCAGGGCCACACCCACCAGGCCTGAAGGATGCAGTTAGGAAATAGCTGTCACAAAAAAATGTTATCTTCATACACGTCACGGCTGTGTAAGCACTGATATTGATAATAGATGTGATCACAAAGAGACAACATTTTTGCTAAATGTAATTATTATATTAGAAATTTATAAAACTTGTAATTCGAATTTTTCCAAATGAGAACATATACCTTTTTTTGCTTTACTGATCAGTGTTTGGTTGGTTAACTGCAGGTGTTCAGGCACGAGTCCGTATTCTGGAAGAGCAGGTGGTGAAGATGACTTCAGCGACTGAAATGCCCTGAAGGTGGAATTAAAGATAAACTTTATTTGAACATAAATCAGTAAAGACAGGCCTCCATCCTGACATGCAGTACTTGCATTACATATGTATGATATGCATCCTCACAGAAGCCAGATGATGCCAGCATGTTTTTTAAGCCAATGTCTGGATATGAGTATATGTGAATGTGAGTATAAGTGTGGCAGGAGAGTAAGTTCTCCCTCTTTCTTGGAAGTATACAAAAGCCAACGAGTTCTTACCGAATGAGAAGTGAAGCCTGGAGATGAGCAGAGATCAAGTCAAGTGCAGTTCAGACACGCTGTTAAGCGAAAGCACACCTCAGAAACGGCCTTTTTATACATGCTGTAACGACACATACACGCTTACGTTTTTTGTTTTCTATATTTAAGTTAAAATCTCCAAACCACAAAAATGTTGGACTTCCAAATCGTCCGAACACACTGTGTGCTCTCTGTCACTTTTACACTGTGCTGTAATCAACGAACATGTCTTCTTATCGCGATGTTACTGCGAGAAAATCATTTGTGCAGCTCAATGTTGTCGCTGTAACATATGACGTTTAGCACAATAATATATATCAAACTGTGTGACATTTGCCACCGATAAAAGGTCTTTTTGACAGCTTTGCTTTCGCTTACGGCCATACCACCCTGAACACGCCCGATCTCGTCTGATCTCGGAAGCTAAGCAGGGTCGGGCCTGGTCAGTACTTGGATGGGAGACCGCCTGGGAATACCAGGTGCTGTAAGCTTTTGCACTTCAACACACAAACTGCAGAGGGCGCTAAAACTGTCACTACTCCTTCCTTCTCTCTCTAGTTTCTTCCTGCTTTCTTTTAAGCACAAAAGCGCCTCGCTGACCATTTCCCAGGTGCTAATTACAGACCTCTCATAGGGAATATTTCCTTTTGACAGTAACAGCCATAAAACCTAATACAGCACCTCACTGTCAATAACTGATTAAACGGACAAAACACATTTACTAGGGAGCCAATAAGATGGAGACATAGTAAGTTAGAGAGAAAAAAAAACCAAACAATATGTGGCAAGTGGAATTTAATCTCATTATAAAAACAATCAAACAGTTTTGGTTCATAGTTAACAGAGAATTGCAGGAAAAACACCACATCACATTCATATAAATACACAGATCTGACAGACTTGTGTGGGCACAAAGTGAAGGAAGTGTTGAGTTCATCTGCATGGAGCATGGATAATGGAATGGAAAATTTCTATTATTCTCAATTAAAGTGTTTAAGTTCCTATGCATATGCTTAGTTGTGACACTGTAATAGACTGTTCAGTGGAAATTTCTAAAACTACATGAACTTATTTCAGCCTCAGTAGAAGACAACTCTCTGTGACCATGTGTCATCTTCTGCTCCTCTCTTGAGTGGTGTCCCACAGGGCTCAGTTCTCGGCCCCCTCCTCATTTCTTTGCATCTGCTCCCTCTTGGTTCTATGCTGGGAAAATACGGCATTGCATTTCCCTTTTTTGCTGATGACTGTCAGATCTATGTCCCTATAAAGAAAAAAGACCCATATTCCGTACAGCCATTACCTCAGTGTCTTGATGACATGAAGGCTTGGATGTCTCTTAACTTTTTAAAATTCAGTGACAAAAAGACTAAGGTGATGGTTTTTGGTAGCCCCACTGAGACCCCCAATGTGAATTTAGATACCTTGGCCCAGTATAATCAGAGAATCACAATCAGAATGAGAAAGACTTTATTTATCCTCAAGGGGCAATTATGATACAACAGAGCAGCATGACGTTGAAGATAAGGAAAGGGCATAAACAGGCAATAAGAGTGAGATAATAAATGCACAGAGTATACAGTATATACACAATTTTAAAATTACACAGTTTTAAAATTAAAGTGACTGATAAGCCAGCTGTCACAAACCTGGGGGTCATAGTGAACTCTGAACTGAAGCTTGAAAGTCAGATTAAGGCAGTGGTAAAATCAGGCTTCTTTCACCTCAGGCAGCTGATAAAATAAAGCCAATTCTTTCGCGGCAACACTTTGAGACAGTTATCCACGCCATTGTTAGCACTCGGCTGGATTACTTTAATGCACTTTATGTGGGGGTCCGTGCTTCATACATTACTCATCTACAGAGGGTGCAAAATGCTGCAGGTCGTCTTTTAACTGCCACTCGAAAGTTTGAGCACATCTCCCTTATTTCAGCTTCACTTCAGTGGCTGCCCATTTCATAGGATTCATTTTAAAATTCTTTTATTTGCTTTTAAAGCCCTCCATGGCCTAGCCCCATCTTATCTCTCTGAGCTGCTACAGCCTTATACGTCAGCTGGTCAGCTGTTCCTGAATGTACCCAGGACTGAGTGGAAACTTAGAGGACATCGTGCTTTTGCTGCAGCATCTCCCAAACTGTGGAACGATCTGCCTTTAGAGATTAGACAGATCTCTTCTCAGCCTGTTTTTAAATCACTCCTGAAAACTCATCTCTTCACTCCGACCTTTGACACCTTGTAAGATGTTAGTTTTAGTTTATTTTTATGTTAGTTGTTTTAGTTGATTATATGCTGTTCTGTCTTGTTTTTTTAATATAGGGCTGTTTTAATCTTTACTATGTGTTTTATTTTATTCTGTTTTGTTTTATTCTACTGTTTGTTTTTTTTACTTATTTACTGTACAGCACTTTGGTCCTGCGCTGGGTACTTTAAAGTGCTTTATAAATAATGTTGGATTGGATCATCCTCCACACCACAGCCATTTTTGTATTCAACAGGACACATCCACATGAATTTTCAGCACATCCAAAAGTCCGTGTGGCTTTGTCACTCCTAAGAAAACAGACACAATCTTCTCCAGTCCCTCTGGATCATTTATACGCTGGCTATAGGTTTATTTCTCTACCAGGAGTGGGGTTTGAACCCACGTGGACACATATCCATTGGAGCTTAAGTCCAACGCCTTCACCACTCGGCCATCCTGGTCCGACTGAGCTGAGCCGCGTAACAGTCACCCAGCGGTAAAATCATTACTCACAGCATTAAAATGCTTTTTACAAAGTTATATATGAATAAAATAAATCCTATTAACAGGACAGTGTTGCTTTGGCAGAGAGAAGAACGTGTGCAACAGCTGGAGCCACAGCTGTAAAGCTGCTGGTCATGATATCGGGTTGGATATGTGGTGAGAGGGAATCTGAATGTAAGTTTTATTTGTACAATGAAGGAAGTTGCCAGGAGAATAATCTCCTCCTTAATGTCAGCAAGACTAAGGAGCCGATCGTGGACTTCACTACAAAGCAGGAATTACAAGCCCCTCATCATTAGTGGCACACCAGTGGAGAGAGTGGACAGTTTCCGATACCTGGGTGTCCACATCAATCAGGACCTGTCATGGTCCTGTCACATCAACACCGTGGTTAAGAAAGCCCACCAGCGTCTCTTCTTCCTCAGAAGACTCAGAGACTTCCATCTGCCACTGAGGGTGCTCAAGAACTTTTACTCCTGCACCATCGAAAGCGTCCTGACGGGAAACAACTGCACCTGGTTTGGGAACAGCACCGAGCAGGACAGACGAGATCTGCAAAGAGTGGTGCGCTCAGCCGAACGCATCATTCGATCAGAGCTTCCTGACCTGCTGACCAAAGCCAGGAAGATTATGATGGGCCTCTCCCATCCCAATAATGGACTCTTCTCACTGTTGAGGTCTGGGAAGCACTTCTCTTGAGGCCAAAACAGAGAGAATGAGGAGGAGCTTCTTCCCTCAGGCTATTCGGGCCCTGAACCAGGTGTAGGACTGGACTCTCACACACATCACATCACCACATGCACTCTGGTTTTTCTTCTTGCACACTTCCCAAAATTTATAATTTCCAAAGGTGGAAAGTAACGAATTACATTTACTTGCGTTACTGTAATTGAGTAGTTTTTTTTTGTGTATTTGTACTTTTTAAAGTCATTTTCCAAGTCGGTAATTTTACTTTTACTTAAGTATATTTTTTAAAAAGTATTGTACTTCGCTACATTTTCAATCACACCCGTTACTGAGTAAATTAAAAGAACAAACAAACAAAAAAAACCAAAACATTGCGCTTCGGAAATACTGCAGGGAATGATGGGTAGTAGAACAAATTAGCGTTGGGTCACGATAAAAATGGAGTCTGACATCGGTGGTACGGATCCAGCAAAAAAAGAAACCCCATCGAATTCTGCTGACCCTGAACTCGAAGAAACCGATGTGAACCCCCGGCCGTATTTAAGGGACCATTTCGGCTTCAAGTGCAAGAAAGGCAACAGCTTTATTATGCAGTGTAAGCTGTGTTTGCCCAGAGAGACCGACTTAGCAGCTTTTAAAAATTCCACATCAAACCTGCGCAAGCATGTAGAGGTAAGTTAAATGAAACTTGTACATTTATTTTAGCAAAAAAGGCTGTGCTCAAGTTAATCACATTAAGTTAAGACATAAGCGGTTATTGGGCACGTTGTTGTCCACGCAACTTAAAATATTTTTACTTGATTGGTAAATTGCCAAAAGAAAATGTGTTCACTTTTCCTGTTTGTTAATAATAATCATTTATTTAAAAAAAAATTAGTTAAATTAGACAGAAGCGGCTACTTTCTTACTTAACCCACATATGTTCACACTGCAGGCAAAAGAATAACATGTGCTATGTGCAGAGGTGTTTTTTTTCTGTTCTCAAACTGACCTCCCTGTTGGAGCTCAGTCTAGGGGGACTTATTTTTTTCTCCATATCTTTCCTCACGTGGTGCATTTTCCATCGCGCTGACTGTAGCTTTTAACCCTTATTAACTCGAGCACAACTCTATAATGAGCAACAAACTGCAATATGTATAAAAATGATCATGGTTACACCTGCAATGAAAGATCATACGATTATCCTGACACCTGTAAATAGAAGATTAACCTGAGGTTATGACAATCACCGGAACACAAATGTTAATGTAATGTCAAAAGCTTCAATAAATCATTAATGCAATGCTTGTTATATGATTCTGATGCAATAATAATGCCGATGCTAAAATAACAGTAAAACACCCCCTTTTATCCCGTTTACAAACTTCACAAATAAACGTTTATCACTATCAATGTCAAAACTGAGGACTGCACCAAGCTGTTATTCCTAAACCTGGAGATGAGGGGTGAATGTGCAGTGTGAGGTAAAGTACTGATTGTGCTGTGGTGGAAATTGATCATCTTTAAATGATCGGTCTTCACAGTCGGTGAGGGAGAAGATAACTAGCACAACAGCTAACTTTGGACTGTGGCTAATCAGCTAATCAAGAAGCCATCGGTAGTCTCGGCGCTAAAGACTCTGGACTACCCCTGACAATGCCACCTAAGAAAAACTCAGCCTTGGAGGAGGCGGAGGACATCAAAAGATCACTGGACTTCCTATCACAGGATGTAAATGACATCAAAATTAAACAAGACAAAATACTTAACCTAGTGCAGGAAGTAACAGAGTTGCGTGTACGCCTTGCTGAGCGGGACAAAAAAATAACAGAACTAGAGAAGAAAGTTGAGGATTTGGAGCAATACTCAAGGATAAATGATGTTATTGTGACTGGGATTAAGATCAAACCCCGCTCTTATGCTCATGCTGTGACCTCCGGTAACAATGAAGAACCCGGCTTACGGGAGGAGAACTCGACGGAGCAACAGGTGGTGTCTTTTTTTGCGTCTAAAAATATACACTTGGATGTAAATACCATTGATGCCTGTCACCCTCTTCCCACGAAGAACAACATGCCGGCGGTGTTCCTGAGGTTTGTCAGCAGAAAAAACAAAGTTGCATTAATGAAGCAAGGGAAAAAGCTAAAGGGTACTAACGTCTATCTGAATGATCATTTGATTAAAAGAAATGCGGACAATGCTAAAAAAGCCAGAATCATGAGGAAGCAGGACAAGATACAGAATACTTGGGTCATGAACTGTAAGGTAAACATCAAACTGAAAGGAACACCTGAGGAAGCTAAAGTAGTGATTATCAGAGATATAGAGGAATTGAACAAATATGAATGAATATTACTGAGGGTCTGCACAACCTGTGTCAGTTAAGGGAGCGTAAACTCATACAATGACATCTAAATACTCCTTAAATCTGACAAAAGATGAACTAGAAATACAAGAACGGAGTTTAAACCTTGAGGATTTGGAATTGAAGCATTTCGAATATACTGATCATAATGCTTTAGATCAAGAAGAACAATTAGACCCTGACAACCACTTCCTATTAGCCAACCCAAATGACTGTAAATATTATTCTGAAAAAGAATATAATTCCTCAATTAAAACTGATAAGAAATTCTCAATTATTCACTTTAATAGTAGAAGTTTGTATGCAAATTTCAGTTCAATTGAGGAATATTTACAACAGTTTCACGATCCATTTAGTATTATAGCAGTATCAGAAACATGGATTAAAGAGGAAAAAGGTGTTGATTTTGAATTAAAGGATTATAATCTTAATTATGTTAATAGAACAAACAAAGCAGGAGGAGGTGTTGCTATATATGTCCATAGGAAATTTAAATTTCGAATATTGGAAAGTATGACATTGACAATAAATGACTTACTTGAATGCTTAACCATAGAAATTATCAATGAAAAAGAGAAAAACATTATTGTTAGTTGTCTTTATAGATCACCTGGTTCGAGTCTAGAAGTATTCACTGATTGGATAGAAAAAATATTTTCAGTTGTAAGTAATAAAATATTATTCATCTGTGGAGATTTCAATATCGATTTGATAAACCCAAACAATCACAAGACCACCGAGGAGTATATTAATAGGATGATTGGTATGAGTTTATATCCCACAATTTTAAGACCAAGTCGCATAACATCTCATAGTGCTACCCTTACTGATAACATCTTTACAAATAATTTAGAGTTAATAATTGCTAGCGGACTAATGGTATGTGATATAACTGATCACCTGCCAATATTTATAGTGTATGATGTTAAGAGTGTATGTAAGAAAGTACCTCAGAAATATATCTACAAACGAGTAAGAACAGAAAATGCAATTAATCTCCTTTATCAGGACTTGATGAATCAAGATTGGAATGCAGTGTATGTTGGAGATGATGTGGATAGTGCTTTTGAAATATTTTTGGATATCTTCAACTGCCTGTACGATAAAAATTGCCCAGTCGGGCAATTCAGTATCAACAATAAATCTATTAAATGCCCGTGGTTAACAAAAGGACTACACAAGGCCTGTAAGAAGAAAAATTCTTTATATAGACAATTCACTAAGCTAAGAACCGAAGAAGCAGAGTATAGATATAAAAAATATAAAAATAAGCTAACGGAAATATTAAGAACTAGTAAGAAATTATACTATACTAAATTAATACATAAAAATAAAAACAACACTAAAGAGATATGGGGAATACTTAACACTATTATTAAAGGTAACACAAAAAAGTGCTCATATCCAGATTATTTCATTAATAATAACAGTGACAATTACAATCTAAACGAGATGGTGGAGTGCTTTAACAGCTTTTTTGTAAATGTGGGACCAGAGCTGGCTACAACAATTCCAAAAAGTAATCGCAGCGAAATGTCACTGATAGAAATAAATTCAAAGACGATGTTCTTGTCGGGAGTTACCGAACTAGATATTTTAGATGTAGTTAACAACTGTAAGAACAAGACCTCTACTGATTGTTTTGGTATAGATATGACATTAGTTAAACGAATCATACATAGCATTGCCAGACCTCTAGCTTATATATGTAATTTATCATTTCAAACGGGGAAATGCCCAAAGAAAATGAAAATAGCTAAAGTTATACCCATATATAAAAGTGGAAACAAACACATCTTCCCTGTCCCTGCTCCCTCAGTTTTCTAAAATATTAGAAAAACTTTATAATAATAGACTAGGTAAATTTATTGACAAACATAAACTAATTAATGAAAGTCAGTACGGATTTAGGACAGGAAGGTCAACTTCAATGGCTATCATTGATGCAATAGAAGAGATAACCAACAGTCTGGATAGAAAAAGACATGCAGCAGGGATATTTATTGACTTGAAGAAAGCATTTGATACGATTAATCATAGCAGATTATTTAAAAAATTAGACAGATATGGTATTAGGGGAGTGGCTTTGAAATGGATCCAAAGTTATTTGACTGAGAGACAGCAGTATGTGAAGATGGGCGAGTTTGAATCGGGGTATTTGGGCATTAGCTGTGGAGTGCCACAAGGATCAGTTCTGGGACCAACTCTATTTAACCTTTATATAAACGACATATTTAATGTATCAAAGTTATTAAAATTAGTCATATTTGCTGACGACACCAATATTTTTTATTCTAACGACGACCATAGTGACCTAGTACTTAACATTAACAATGAGTTAAGGAAATTAAAAATATGGATGGATGTTAACAAATTATCTATAAATTTGAGCAAAACCAAGGTAATGTTCTTTGGGAGTTACAATGTAAATGTAGATACTGCAATAAAAATAGATGGTGTAGTCATAGATGTAGTATCAGAAATAAAATTCTTGGGAGTAATGATTGATAGCAAATTATGCTGGAAATCACACATCAGACATATACAAAATAAAGTGTCCAAAAGTATCTCAATCATAAATAGAGCCAAGTTCTTCTTAAACTGCCATGCAATGTTTTTGCTATACTGTGTACTAGTCCTACCATACTTGACTTATTGTGTAGAGGTGTGGGGCAATAATTACAAAAGTTCTCTGCATCACCTGGTTATACTACAAAAATGTGCTATAAGAATAATGTATAAGGTAGGATATTATAGTCACACTAATATTTTGTTTTTGCAGTCAAAACTATTAAAATTGATTGATTTAGTTGAATTCTCGACTGCTCAACTACTATATAAGGCAAATAAGGGTATACTGCCAGAAAATATCCAAAAGCTCTTTACACATAAAGAAGGAGGTTATAATTTGAGGGGATGTAGTAACTTTAAAAGGCAGATAGTTAGAACCACCAGGAAAAGTTTGTGTGTGTCTGTGTGTGGAGTGAAACTTTGGAACAGATTGGATGTAGAGCTCAAGCAATGTCCAAATATTCATCTGTTTAAATTGAGGTACAAAAAATGTATATTGTCAAGGTACAAAGAGGAATCGAGTGTGTGATTGTTTATCCAGGATAGTAAATAACAATATATTCCTTGTATGATTTATTTTTTTCTTTCTCTCTTTCTCTTTCTTTCTTCCTTGTTTATATATAGAATGCTAACAACAAATACTTATATAAACAATTATCTTGTAGAGTTGAAATGGACACTGTTGATATTGTCTTATGCTGTTGTTATTACTGCTATCTCCATTATTAGGAAACAGTAGACCAGAATTAATTCTCAAAAGTAAAATTGATAAAGTTACTACTATACAATGGAAGCAAACTTCATTGATATTTTCATAGCTAAAATATAAATAATATATGGAGAGGATGTAATGACCATGATGGTGATGACTGTGATACTCAACGGTGGTAACAAAGACTGTATTACTGATGCTTAATATTTACACTACTGTATGTTGTAATTATGACAATGTGATAATTTTATAATTGTAATTGTATGTCACAAATATTTAAATGTACTGCGTAACTACAAAATTTAAAACTCAGATAAGATTGTAGGGGTGGGAGTTAAAAAGCTTGTCTTCATCCCACTCCTTTTCGAGCTAAACTTGTTTTTTTTTTTTTGTTTTTTTTTTTTATTGTGTGTGTAATTGTATATCACAATTGTACATTACAATAACTTTATTATTATTTGGTTGCTCGAATAAAGAAAGATATTCATTTATCCATGCCTCTTTTGAATTTTATTTCCCCCTGTTTTTCCCTCACTGACCACAGCAGGGGAACCTTTGTTTTGATTCAGCCATGAATGCAGCTCACCTGATTCATCACTGAGCCCCACCGTCACTGGCGTCTGACAGGGTGGCGCTGCATATTCTTCCTTTAATGTCTCTATTTTCAATCTGTTAATTAGAGTGCTTAAACCTGAAGTAGACTGCGTCCACAACAAGTCAATACAGCTGTAAATGTGGCCAATTATCAATCTATAACCAAGCAATAACGAAAAATAGCTTTTATTTTATGCATGTTTTTAGTCAACCACTCACCCACAGGATCTTCAATCCCAGAAAATTCCTTCTCCTCATTTAATAAGTCAGTCCTCCTTCCATGCCCTGGTAACTGGTCCATCCAGAGCCATATCATCTCGAAATATACATACAACAAGCCAAACCACACCTTGGTCACACCAACCCTCTTCCGCCCTGAAGATGTCCAATGCCATCTTAGTCTGGATCAGGGTTCTAATAGATTTGCAATTTTCGTTAGTTTTTATTTTTATTTAGCTTCGACTTCAGATTTTCAATTTTATGTCAGTTGTAATTAGTTTTTACCAATTGTTTGCTAGTTTAGCTTAGTTTTTTTTGAAAATCCTTAGTTTCAGTTTAGTTTTGATCAGTTTCAGTTATAGTTTTAGTTGTGTTTGTAATAATTAAGTGTAACAAAATCCCAGTTTCATCATATCAGTCATGCTCTTCTGCTTATCCTTGGGTATTGAGACTATTAACTCTTGCAGCACCGGGTGTTCGTAATTTTGGTTCAAGTGAATTGATAAACTTTTTGAAGGCAACAGACTCACACAGTTATGTAGATGTCCCCGTCCTGCTGTCTTGGGATGTATCACACTGCCTTGCATGGGGTTAGCTTCTGTTTTCTGGGGATGAGGGTTGAGTGGGGGGAGCTCTCTGAGGAGGGGGAGTCAAAAAACAAAAGGGGGAGTGTGCTCCCCCTTACCTTTTCAAGGTAAGCCAGGTCAGCCTTCTTGTGTGAGCTTCTCAAGTGCACTTTAAGGTTTGTAAAGTGGGATTTTTCCCCTTAGAAGTGTCCCTCCTAATTTGTCTCTTTTCACTACAAGACACTTGCTTTATACTAAACACAGTCATATTCAAAGTAATCCCAAATTGGACTCTGGCGCTTTCTCCTGACTTTTCCTGACATGATTCTGCGCGTGGACGGAGCAGCAACACAGACGACTCGCCTAACGTGCTGCCACCTGCTGGCATAATGAGACACAGCAAGAAAAAATTCTGGAAACTAAACTTCATTTTCACCCTTGACTATGGTAGGACACGCACACCTCAATGAAAACTAAACACACTTTGCTATAACTTCAGTTAATTTTAGTTAGTTTTGTGAACGCTCATTACAGTTTTAGTTAGTTTTCCTTTTTTGTTCTTATTTTTATTTCTGTTAATGAAAATGGTTTTTTTTCTTTTCACTTCTAGTTTTCGATATTTCGTTTACATGTACTCTATTTGAACAGGGATTGATCAGTGTCAAATGGGATTTTTTTTTTTTTAATGTGTGTCTGTTAATGCAAATCAATTTATTTATTTATCTTTCTGAAAGACAGATGTTAAACGGGCTCTAACAAATCCACTTTATTGCGTGCTCATAGATTTTCTTTTGTCAGGGTCGCTCACCCAATGTGCTTTATTTAAGCTTATTAATTCTGTCATGCTTATTAGTGGCTCATGATTGCTTAAGGCCTATGTCTGAACTTGACTACAGAGGCAGAGCATCATTCCATCCTTTCAGGGTGAAGGACTCCACTTTCTTTGTGTCAAGGCAGCTCATAATTATCTTAATAGCTTTACCTAATCAAGTTATGGCTTACCATCACTTGTGTTATAAGTATGAAGTGTCCTAAATTCATTCAAATTTTGTTTCCAATTCACTTGCAGCAGTTTAGACCGAATTATGAACGATAATAACCTTGCTCTGGACTGTCAAAGGTGACTTTAACGCTGACTGTTCCGACAATTCATTTTATAACATTTCCTGGTCAGATTAGCCAATCTCTGCACACTTGAATCAACATAATCAACATGGTCAATATTTTCCTGCGTGTTATTTCACCATGGTATCGATTCCAACTCTCCATCCGCATGTGGTTTGGCACATTATATTTATCTAAAACTCCACTCCGTCTCTAAATGTTTTGAAGAATTTTTCAAGCCGGGGGTCAAATTTTGAGAATTTGACCATAAGTGAAAGTTATGGTGTTATCACCCCCTTTTTTGGGGCTTACCTTTCCCAGTTTTGATGATATTCCTCCCTATTCTTTGCAAGTACCCCCTTTTGGTGGCGAGAAACTGTTGGTGTGGTCAAGTGGGTGCTGTGAAAACAAAAGCTCAGGACAGAACAGTCACCAGTCATGTACTTCATACAAAATTAGCATATATTTGATTTCATATTGATCCTCTGAGTGTAATGGTACATTTTAATTTGAATTTCTCAAAGCTAAACACAAAAATTTTCTTTATTTTGCTCTTGTTCCTGTGCAGCACCACCTCTCAGCACATGCCCCTGTCGGTTATATCTCTACTTTTCTGAATTATTGACCATTTCAATGAAAGGACCTAAAAGATGGGGACCAGTGTTTATCCTTACATATCTCCATTTTGAATGTGACAAGTCTATCATTCCCCTGTTATTCACAGACCTCAATAGAGGGGTTTTTTTTGGTTTTTTTTTTGGCTTTTTTCTTTTCTTTTTTTCCTCTATAAAAGTTAATTGACTTTTTACAGTGGGCTGCTATGGTTAATAATAACATGTTCAGTCATGAGTGAAATCAAACCTTTTCTTCAATTTAGCATTTAACCTTCCCAACAATATAATGTGATACATTAATCGAAACACAGCTACTAAAACACAATTTTCTTAATGCAAACATCAGTAACTCAAAATTAGCCACCAAAGGGTTCAGTCTGCAGTTCACGCTCATGTGAAGCTACAGCCTCCCCCTTTAGTCTCTGTCATCCTTCTGTTCCTGTAAAAACAAAACAAAGCAAGACAAAACATCCACCCTTTTTTTATAGGCTGGGTGAATTGTTTGTGGACATTTACTAATCCTAAAGTCGGCACCATTTTTGTCTCAGTATCAAGTCCATTAGAACTTTTAGTCGTCAGTCCATCACAGTCCAGCCACATGCATACATCCACACACATTCATACCAGAAGTTGCTGATAATGGAGTCTCACGCGCAAGCTATTCGAGCCTCCCTCACCAGCAAGATGACGTCATCATTTTAAAGGAAAACAGTTCCTTGTTTTTTGACTGGATTGACTCGCTGCAATCCTTTTAGGCTCAGGACTTCTCATGTGATCAGTGTCCCATATAAGTGAATTTCTCCCCAGCCCATTATAATCATGGAGAAAAACACTTTGCGACTGTTTCCAGTAAGAATATTTTATAGCGCTTTAAAGTTCAATCTCTCAGGCCTGGATTAAAGAGCTGATTTGTTAAATCAGGAACCCACAAAATACCAAAATATCACCACCGGTGGATCACACCTCTCAGATGTTCTTATTTCAGTGCACTGTAACAAAAGCAAAAACAAACGTAACCAATAAAATACTAATAAAGTAACAAATACTGGGGCCCGTTGCAAACATGTCCAAGCATAAAACCATCTTTCTCTCTCTTAGAGAAAGAAAACAATCCAAACCTCACTGATGAAATCAACCTAGTGTTAAGCAAAACCCAAAAATCAACTAAAATTCACCAGAAAGTTTTTCTCCCTCCTGGGACAATATTGTGTAGGAATACAGGGACCGTAACTCCTTTTTGCCCTGACAAAAAACGTGTTGGATTTACTTGATTCAATAGTGGACACTGGTTGCACACAAATGTTTTGCTCCGACAGAAACTTAAACAACTGAGTTAAATCAACACAACCTTTTCATATTCAGTAAACCTGCATTTTGTGTTCATAAAACACGATTGAAACATGTTCAGATGGAGTAAGTTGAGATCCTGGAATATTTTGATCCTTCAATTCTGTCAGTTTATTTCAACACTATTCAATAACTTTTATTCAAATTCTACTTGGTCACTTAAATACTACATGTTGTCTTCATATTGCATGCGGTTCAACAAAGTCTAGATCCTGGTTACCATAAAAACTGAATGGGTCTACAACAACTACCATCCTCCTATCTTTATCCTGGTTGCAGCAGGGCCAGGAAATAACCCTGAAGTGATAGGTTATCAGGCAGGGTACACCCCGGACAGCTGACCAGTCTATCAGATAGAAACAATCAGCCATTCACACTCACATTCATGGATAATTTAGAATCATCAATTAACCTAGCTCTAATAGCTACATGACTTTTCAGTGTGGCAGGAAACCAGAACACCCAGAGAGAAACCACTGCAAACTAGCCAGACTGTGGATTTGCACCCAGGACCTTCTTACTGTGGAGCAACAGCACCAACCAGCATGCCAACAATGTAGGAAATACAGGAAAGCTATGATTTCCTGTATTTGATGCAGAATTATTTTGTTCTTGTCCTTGACAGGTTAATCCACAATAAATAGCAATAGCATGCATGTGGTGTGTGTGTCGCTGTCTGCCTCTTATAACTCCAGTGATTTTCCTGTAGTTTGAAATCTTATGCGGTGTTGTGGATTCCGTGAGTTCAGCAGCTAACCACTCTTATTAGATTGTATCGTGTCATCTCAATGAGAACAAATTGAGTTGCTGGATTTTATTTATTTATTTATTTACTTTTTTTTCAGTGTGTTCCTCCTTCAAGTAAATCTCAATCACAAAAAATGTGGCGCTCCGATATAAATCTCACTCCGTTAATTCATCATTTTCATTCTGTACCACTGCTCCTTATCAGGCTGTGTGAAGCACAGTAAACAATTCAGTCGAGGCCTTGAGCCATAAACAGACATCACGCACAGACATTGTTTTCATAACCAAACTGCCTTAGACCCTGTCCCCTAAATCTACACAAACGCCCTCTGGGTGACATGAAATGCATTTAACCAATAAACAATCAATGGCTTCTTGTTGGTGTAACAGATTCTGTATTTGGATGTTTGTGTGCAGCATTTTGCGTGTCAGCATAAGCATTTGTTAGTAAAGCATTCTTCATTGCAGCAGCGTGTGTGTGTGTGTGTATCACTCTTCATTGCACAAGCATGTGCATGTGTGTGTGTCATTTCTCACTCAATTGACTCAGCGCGTGTGTGTGTGTGTGTGCAGTGAATCAACGAGTGCATATGTGTTCATATGTGTGTTTCTCTTCATTCTGAGTCAGTGCATGTAGATGTGTGTGTGTTTGTGTGTGTTTGTGTGTGTTTGTGTTCGTCACTTTCCTGTTCTGGTGTTCTGGGTAAACCACGGCCTGAGGCGTGCCCTGGGGTCCTGCCCTCCTCCATTTCAGTCTGTTTGCATCCATTGGTGCTGCTGCTCAAAGTTCTGTCCATACTGGTTCTGGCCCCAATTGAGGCAGTCCTTTTCTCCAGTGTCCTGCATCTTCTCCTTGTCCAGCTCCTCCTTAACTTGACCCTTTTGCTTCTGTAGCTCCTTCAGGGCTTGCTCCTGCTGTAGGAGCTTCTTGTCAGGTTTGGCGACCTCCTGCTCCAGCAAGCTCCAGCCTGGTTTCAAGTCCTGTGTCTGGGACTCCAAGCCTGACTGATGGGTTCGATTATCAGCCAGCTCCTCCTGAGCCATGCTCAGTTTTTGCTCTGATGCCTTGAGCTCTTACTGAGGGCAGAAACCTCAGAGTCTTTTCCGTACACGTCAGATTAAAGTTTATTGATGTTTTCCTTGCTTTGCTCCACGGCCTTCTGCGGCTCTGCTGTCCGGCTCTTCTCAGAGGTCAGCTCCTGGCCGAGCCCCGACACCTGTGCCTTCAGCTTATTTTCTTCTGGTGCTTTTGTCCATTCTGAGGTGCCTCCTGACCTCAGTTACTCCTCCTGTCTCTGGCACGCCCTTTTTGCTGCCCGATCATCCGTGTTGGTCAGTCACTGTCCTGCACAGTTTTAATGCAGAGTTGTTAAGGTCAGCATTCTTTTGCTCGGCCTCACTTTTCATCCGGGCTTAATGGGCGTCTCGTCAGAGCTCTGTTAGCTGAAGCTGTCTGGAAATCTCCCCCGTGTAGTGAAACGGGCCTTGGATTTAATGCTCTCCGTCTCAGCTGCATGAGATCGTTTTCCTGCAGCTCTGTTGACATTTTCAGGTTGTTGTTGTGGGTCCAGCTGCTGTAGCATTTGGTCAGGGTCACATCAAAGATGGTAGAGGAGAGAGCAAAGATGGTAGAGGAGAGAGCAGGAGTCCAGGTCAGCCTCGGCTAAGCAGCCTGTAATCAAGCATAAAGAGAAAAAACAAAAACAGACGAACAGGAAAATGATGTTGTGTTGGCTGTGTTATTCAGAGAGGGGAGAAACAACGGGGCCAGGCCCTGTGTCAGCCTTCTCTCCCCCTTTTTTTTTTTTTTTTCTCAAAGTTATGTATGTATGTTGGCTGTTATACTTTGTTGTGTTTGAAAATAAAAGTTGGTCTGATAAACTTATTTTCAGAATAACTAAATCTGAGACTTTGTGTCACTGTAAGATTATAACAGTGATGGCAATATAATTGTTTGTTGTTCAGCAGTACAGTGTCCACCATATAATCAACTCATAACCCACCAAGCTGACAGGACAACACAGGTACATGTTAAAATTGTTAAGATCATGTTTAAAAGCCCAAAAAAGAATTTTCTTTCATTCAGTAATCACTTGTATTAATCAATCAGCAGAAAACATGTCACAATTTGAATCTTCTAACCACTAAATTTGTCGTGTCATCACTGGTTGGTCAGACCAGTGTCTTTTTTTTTAAGTTAAGTTGTTGTCCTGCAACCCAGAGAGTTTATTTGTTAGTAGTGGATAAACTTTATCATTCAGCAACAGGTGTATGTTAAGTTTCGCTGCTTTAACCTTGCTGGAAAATCTTCACGTGTTCATGAATGTAAGCTGTTTCTTCATTGCGTGTGTGTGCGTTTGTAGGTGGGTTATTTTAACTTTTTTCTCAAACAAGGCATTTCTCTAACACGTGCCTTTCTCATACATTTCTCTGGTTGTGTGTGTGTTTTTATTTTGTTTCCCAAATTTTGATTCCCCACCTTAAATAACAGCATTCCATGTCTTCAGCCAGGAGTTAGAGCTTGCTTGTGAGATTCAGGGACACATGGTGCCAATAACAATTCAGTCAAAAACTTGCCTGCAAATTTCCAGTGATGGTAACTGATAACTGGAGGAGAAGATGTCCTTTAAGTTTATTTTCAGGGTGGGGACAAAGTTGGGGTCAAGCTGTAAACTTTTGAGCCAAAGCTTGGCCTGTCTGTCGTCCCAATTCTGTTTATGCTTTTGCCGCTGTACTCAGGTTTCCAGGTTGGGAGAAATCCACCTGTATTAACACACTAAAACATTTACTTACTATTTCTTTTCTGAAAACATTCACTTACTATTTCTTTTCTGAAAACCATGCATACTTCTCACAGTCTGGCCGTTGCCTTTATGGGCATGCAGAGTTCCTGTCACACACACAGCTGAAATTCGTGCTTGATCACACCCTATATTATGATAAAACCAACAGTAAATCAAATGTAACCGCTTATATTATTGGGCTGAACCAAGAGTCACTTTAAAAATCTTATAAATCCTGCTTCACACCATAAAACTGAAACAAATCACAGCTGTATTTATCACTCAGTCTTACTCTGCCGACTGAAGTGTCGGTCTAAATCATGCACGATTTGTCTTTTCTATATCAAAACCCAGCCAAACATCAAACATTCACCCTAGTCATTCAAAACCTTATTTGTAATATTATAATCAGCAAAATCAGCGTCTTATTTACAGGTCTTTAACAGTATTTGCAAATTATAATTATAACACTCAAAAAACACGCTAAACAGGAAGCAGAAGTCCTCTGTGCGCTTCACAGCAGCCACCTCATTTGCATGTTCACACACCGTCTAAAAATAGCTCGCAGCGCTGCAGCGCACTCTCGTCACACACAGTCTCGTCTCACACACAGCTCTATTATTTTATATTACAAAGACGTCTTATATTTACAACCACTGTCAGGCCTGGCAGATTTAGCGCCTACACAATTTTGACAAATTTAAGTTAACGGGTCCAACCGAAGAAAGTCCAACTTTTTTGTAATCAATTAACCAGTATCTGCCTCTAACTGTATCTGGCCTCATCTCTAAAGTCCCTAACTCAATTTAACAGTGTCCAAAAAAGCGCAGACACCGTTCCAAACGGTGAGTGGTGCAACCACTAGTTATTCTGGAGTGCCCCAAGCTCCACAGTGACCAACTGACTATCCCTCAAAGAGGACAAGGCCTAGGCGTCCCCGACCTTGGCAAGCGTTACCTCTGAGCACTGCGCTTCCTAGCAGACTCCAACTGCCGTCCTATAATAATTTATAACACTTTAAAACAACAGTCAGCCCCCCAAAACAAGAGTATGACTGAGGCAGGTGCAACCTAGTGGTCAATTGGGACTCCAACCCACAAAATGACCAATTCCCTATCAAACTACTTGGGACTGCAACCCAATTTCTCAGCAGACTCTAACTGCATTTATTTCTCAGCAGACTCTAACTGCATTTATTTCTCAGCAGACTCTAACTGCATTTATTTCTCAGCAGACTCTAACTGCTTCAACTCATGAGATTTTTTCATCAAAATCAAAACAGGCATTTACCAGTACTTTCAGTGAGTAGACTTTAATTTTATCATGTCCAATTTGGCACACTTTGGAAATAATTCAACAGGTAGTGCCTTACCTTTGTATAAGCCGGCTTATGCCCACTCACGTCAGACCACTGGCTCGTGCCTGTCCGTTCGACAACCTCGGACCGTCCAAACCTCCAACTTCCACCCCAATACCACAGGACGAGCCCCCAAACTGTTACGGATTCAAATATTGGGGATGGATACAAGAGGAAAAACCACAATAACAACACTGGTCCGGCCGGGTTGAGTCAAATGATGATTTTAATGATCACACGCGTGGGAGATGGACACCGTACGCAGACAGCATCAGATCTCAAAATGGTGGAGCATTGATCAAACTCTTATAGCCTCTAGTGGCCCCCACCTAATCATGAAAGCCTAAACATTCACATTCTTTCTCTCACACAGTGCCTAAGCTACAACCTTGGCTCCCTGTTTATCTGCTCCTGCTGAGATGGGGCAGAAAACTCCAGTATGTTCTGTTCTCTTCTAATCAGACAAATAAGGCGATGACTTTCTGCAAACAGTATTTCTCATAACTCAGCAGTATAATGCATCATAAAACAATATCATTCATTCACAATAAATCAGCAGTGTGATGTAATGCAAATCAGTTTAAAAAATGCAATAGTTATCACCTTCTTCTAATTCAGGAGAATAATGCAAACTAAAACTACATAATAATTCACCATCTTTAATTAAGGGTCTAACATGGCATAAAATAATATTTTAATCCGACAGTATATATTGTCTCTGTTTTCCTCTGTCCTTTGTCAGAGTGTCTGTTCACCTACCCCCTGTGTCTCCATATTCCCAGTGTTCAAGGTTTCCGAGTGTTTTCCCAGTTTAGGTTTTCATGGTTGGTTCTGTTTGCTACTCAGCCAGAATAAACAGCTCGCTCTTTTAAAAAGTAGGCTCCAGAATGGATGATGGGATGTTCGCATGTCTTTATGTAACACTGAGTGTGCTGAACTAAAGGTAGGCCTAGTTTCATTTTCATGGTCATTATTATCAAGACAATGATTACGCCTTATTCTGATTATTTCTCCCTTTTGGAGGTGTAACATTTACATGAGGGGTGTAGGAACATTTCCCCCTAAATATTTTTAGATTAATTTTTGTTGAAGTCACTGTTTTTGTCGTATTGATGAAAATGCAGCTCAAATAAATACTTTTAAATAAAAGAATAACCGTTCAAAGTGCTCAGTGGTGAAACTGTAACTCTTTCAGAGTTTGACAGCTGGACAAGTGATGCCGTATTTAAAGAAACATGAGATGAGTGCAGCATATTATCTGAACAGAGATCATTCAATGAGCAAGAATAAACACTGAAAGAGAAACACTTCACTGTTGATTATCATATGAAGTCTAATGAAAGCTGTTAATCTGTTAATATCCTGTTAATCTGCATACAGCAAATACAGAACATGCGACTTTAAAGCATCCAGCAAAGTGATAACTGTCCTCTGCCCACTAAGTAGTGACTCTACAAAAGATTATTTTCAATATCATCTTTATATTATATTTATATTATATTTAGTTATTCTCCAGCGCAACAATGTAAGGAGCTCTGTGATTGGTTAGGAAAGGACAGACTGGTCACCTCGATTTTTCTTCACTGCACATTGATCCATAGCTTTGCTCTGTAAAGGCTAACAAAGTGCTTTTGCTTTACAAAGACATTTAGCGTCGGTATTCACTCTCTTAAAATGCCACTGAACACTGGAGTGAAATGGAGCCCTGATCCTCAGAGTTTTATTGTTCCTAACATTTCTTATAGATAGCACAGATAGTGCCCCACTGCAGTAATCACTCATGTCTAGATATTCCTGTTAAAAGGGAGTTTTTCCTCCCCACTGTAACATGGCAAACATAGCAAACACAAACTATTCTATACAACGATCTAATTTAAACGAACAATCCAGCTGAAGCTTCAGACAGCCGTCATATGACAGTGAAACACTGCCATCTGCTGGACTCGAATAACACAGACGCTGCTTTGACGGGTGAGGGAGTTTCAACAAGTCTGCAACGACTACAGGAACTATTAGAGCGGACATGGTGCTCTAATGGCTGCTTCATTAATGTAGGTCAGAAAGGATCAAACATATCAATAAATTGTGAAATACAAAAATTACTGTTTCACTGCACACACAAACCTTCTCTTATTAGCACAACACTGCCCAGGGCTCAGAGTGTATTCCGTATAGACTATTAAACCTTAGCATGTTATTTTAATGTCTTACAGGTGAAACAGCCAACCAGTAATCCTAACTGTAATTTAAAATATTCAGCTGCAAAAATGCTTTTAGCAAATAATTTTTTATGACTGCGCTAAAATTCAATACTAGATTTTTGCTGGTCTGATTAAAAGGTTAAATGTAAACGTTTTAGGATCATATATTAATACTTCCAAAACAATAAAGTTGTTGTAGAGAATCTATATTCATTATTGTTGCTCATCATGGAAAGACAAAGACATCAGACTCTGCTAAAAGATTTTACACCCTCCTACTCTCTGCACACAGCGGTCTGAGGGATCTTCCAGGATCGGGGATTTTATTTATTTTGTTCTTTTTGGTCTTCCTGGTTAGTAGGTTGTGATTTTCTACCTGTTGATCTCACATCTGAACATGATTTGCTCTGGAGCAGATTAGGTTCAAAGCATGAGTTGACCTGGCATTATGTCTTGGATTACAAAAAAATCCCACATTAAACCTTGAAGTTAGCCGGATAAGACAGCGTTCTGTTTCACAGTAAAGGCCTCAGAGAGTTGTTGCTAACCAAAGTCTATCTTGTACGGCCACGCAGCATCTAATGACGTTTTGTAACCTGCCACTACGAAGGAGCAGTGAAATGATTTCTGTTTTAGCGCACATACACTGTGTGGTGATCAGTATAAGGACATTAAAGTGATGTTCATTGCCACTGAAGCAGATGCATGTGTGTGTTCTGCAGACTGATTGAATCCTTCTGTACGCAGCTTAAAATGAGTCCTGAGGAAAGAGGTTGAATGGAAGTGGTGAGGAAGAGTGTCATGTTTTTTTCCTCTGTAATAAATAAACTAAATAATAAGCACAAATATTTTTGTTTTCCAAATATATTTTTACGAGCGCTGAACATGTGATCAAGATTAGACGATAAATACAAGATTAATTTCACTATTCTGCTGTATTTCTACTTAACACCTACCTGACTCACTTTTGAATGAAATTAATGCAACGTGTGAGACTAATATTTTTAATCAGATCTTAATTTATGCAAAAATATCCATCATAGACCCCAGAAAAAAGCATGAATAAAAAGAACACCCGATCCATGATATTAAAAAAGCCTTGATCATTAATAGCAAGTCTTTTTAATATCAACCAATAAGAGTAAAGTTAGCTTAAAGGCACAACCCCTGTTTTTCAGGCAGAGGAGAAAAAGAGGAGCTTCGTTTAAGATAAAGAAGCATGCAAAGCTACTCTAGTAGAGTCCAAGAATAAGAATATCATGTTGGAAATGAACATGAGGATGATCAAAACACATTCCCTCCAACAAATAAATACTATAGAGAGCGGAGCTGCTTCATCATTTTTAAAAAACAACGTCTTTGGCTGAGCACAAACACAAGCGCTCAGGAATCAGATTAACCAACAACAGACAAGCTTTCTTCCAACAACTCAGAGTAAAGAGTAATGAGCTAACACTGAGTAACTGTTGGCCAGTAAAATCAACGGTTGCTAACTTTCACATGCAGCAGCTCATTAAGACACTTAAAATAAATTGAATTAAGACATTTAAATGTTGGTTGTATTTTCCTTCCCGATGCATGTGAAAGGTTAAGACTTACATCTCCAAATGTACTGGAACTGATTTGAACCAGAGGACTCAGCCACACTGTTACTATGTACTGCATAAACACGTTTACCGATGAAGGTAAATCAGACGCTGTGCTGACTGTGTGGCTAAATTTTGTGCTGAAAGCATCAAATCAATTGAATATGATTAACTTGCTATGAGAGTTTTTTAGTCCAAGTGTGACTTTTTCTGGGTTCATACACCTTTCAGGGTCAAATTCAAGCACTTTGTAAGCACGTTTAATGTCCATTTTCAAACTTTTCCAGCACATTACCATAAAAAGGATGCATATTTCACTTCGCATCACCTGAGTAAGACCACGTGAAAGGCCAAATGAATAAGTCTTCTCATCAGATATTGATGCTTCTTTCTTATGTGACACAAAAAACAGGAGGAGACAGATCTTTGCTTGTGTTGTTTTTTAAGTTCATTCATTCAAAACTAACTGTAAGACGCTTAACTACATTGCAGTCTGTGTTATTGTTGTAGACCTAATTATCACCTTTAAAGTGTTTGTGCTAATAACATCATGTAGAGTAAGACAGGCATAGAGAACAGCACTGACTGGGAGAGGCTTTGAACAGATGACATACTCAGATCAATTCAACACTTTAGACTTTAAAAATGCACAAGCGTCTTTCAAAAACCTATTTATTTAATCTATCATCATTGATATTGTTATGTACAGTTATAATGTACTGTTCATCTCCCTTAAATAAACAGGCAGCCTTAAAGTGTGAAATAGTCACTTGTCTACTGTCTCAGTGGCTGATAGTGCCCCACAGGCCTCAATGTGAGCTTGAAGCCATTATGTTTAAATTGTTTAATGATAAACAGATTTTGAATGAAAGGAGGAAACTTCGGTAGCACAAAAAAGTGCCTATTCTTTGTTCCCATATGGTTCAGTCATATTACCGTCATTTCCCCCTAAGGTGTTCCCAAAGACACCAGGTTAATACTTGAAAAAGCTGCAGCAATACACAAAAATATCATCAATATTCTGTTTACTTGGTGACAACGTCGCTTTTAGCCTTCAATCAGAAAGCCTGACGTTGGCTAGTTAAGCATCGGGCTAACGTTTAACGCTTTCACTTGAGGGAAGTAACTCGTATTACTGCTACTGCTGTGTAATCTTGGTTAAATTCACAGCATATTCTACAAGTTACCCTGCAATAACTAACTGTTAGAATAGCGGCACCGTATTGTATCGCACTGAGTGCACTTCAATCCTTTATCCCGCGAGTTTGCTAGCTAGCAAAATAATAATACCAATTTTTTAAAAAATAACATGTGTAACGTACACACTCGAGAAAATTATTTACTAGTACTTACGCAACTCCCCCGTTGTGAAAACGTACAAATCCTTCTTGTATTTTTCGTTTTCCAGCAAACACTCATTAAAACGGCCTCCAGGCACATTAGTGCACTCACCCCCGACTGATCAGGGAGGGGGTGGGGGGTCACACATTGAAACAGACTAACGTGCAGAGGTACAGCCCAGGCAGAGAAATGTTGCTTTTAGACTTTGCGACTCATTTTATTTCTCTATCTGATAAGAAAACTATTCAATCCGATAGTTATTTGTGGTGAATGAAATACGGTTACAGTTTCAAGAAGTTTTCAGCACCAAATCCGAAATCCAAGCACTGCAATATTAAAATCCAATTCAATTTCTTGTTTGCTCCGAAATCTACGACATGACTATATACAGAAAAGCTTGACATGGTATGCAAAAAACCCCGAAAACAATACAAATACATGAACAAAAAAATGTTTTAACTGTCAGTTATGTCATTTTAAAATTTTCCAAAACTGACATTTTCTTTGATTGACTGATATTAAATTGATTAGGGTCAAATTTAGTGTGAACAATATTACACAAACAAGCACGTGTGTGCGCATGCGCACATATTAGAATCGCTTCGATCGCTTCTAATATGTGCGCATGCGCACATATTAGAATGCTTCGATCGCTTTTGAGTGGTAACTTTGCTTCGATCTTTTCTGACGTCATAACTTTGCTTTGATCCCAAAACCCATAAATAGGAGCGCTCACCTGTTACTTTATGCTTAACGGACGTTGACCTGCAGCAACTAAAACCCTTTCGAGAAGTTTTGAGAGCAATTTACAGGAGAAACCAAAACAAGTTCAGTTTTGTTTCTCACCAATTTACAGCGCAAACAGACACATTACACCATGTCAGCCAACCCATCCTTCGGCTCAGATGAGCTTGAAATATCTAAAGGGACCATTTTGGGAGATCACCACGTGGTGGAGGCTTTCCTTGGAGAAGGAAGCTTTGGTGTCGTAACGAAATGTCGCGATACAAAAAAGAACCAAACTGTTGCTATCAAAGTCAACAAAAGCGACCCTGAAATTCTGCTCCAGGCAAAACTGGAACTTTTCATCCTGGAGCAGCTACGACGCTTGGATCCAGACAGGTGCAACATTGTCGAATGGAACGGCTATTTCCTCGATGGAGAGCGCATTTGCTTGAATTTCGAACTCCTTGACCAAAGCCTGTCAGACTACATAGGGGACCGGAATAACCAAGGTCTCCCAATGAGAGAAATCAGGCCAATTTTGCATCAGCTCGCAAATGCTCTGTTCCACCTGGGTTCTGTGGGAATAGTTCATGCTGACCTCAAACCTGTCAACATCATGGTTGTGAACCGCAGTGAGTCTCCTGTCAAAGTCAAACTTATAGACTTTGGCATCGCATGTCCTGCTTCTGCAGTGATTCCTGGTGGTGCTGTGGGGACAATTGGTTATTGTGCCCCTGAGATTATGCTTGGCACTTCATATGATGAAGCAATTGACATGTGGTCTCTGGGGCTGGTAGCTGTGGAGCTTGCTACAGGGGTGCCTCTCTATCCTGGGGAAGACGATTATGATGTTTTGAAATTCATAATTGAAACTCAGGGTCAGCTACCAGATCATCTTCTAGAGTCTGGCTTGTACACTGACTGCTATTTCATCGAGGATAACTACAACGAACAGCGCTGGACATTTAAGACCCCAGAACAATTTCAATACGAGACAGATTATCGATCCAAGGAAACTCGATCGATAAAACTTAAGTGTCTCGATGACCTTGAACAACTGCTGAGAGTTAGGCGAGGACCGGAAAATGGCCAAACATTATTTGTAAGGCTAATCAAAGAAATGTTGGCCTTGGATGCAAATCGGCGCATAACACCCTCGGAGGTTCTGAAGCATCCCTTTTTCGACCCTCGCCTCTCAAGGAGAACCCCCTGCACTGACATGAATAGCACAGGGGGAGAACTCCTTGTGCTCTCTCAGCAGCCTTCAAGCTGGAAAAGTCATGGATCGCAAAAATTCAGCTGCAGTTTCCAAAACTCAGTTGAATTTCCTCAAAAAGGAGACATCAACACCTCAGCCAACCCATCTGCCTCTGAAGATGATCTTCAAATAACGGAAGGGACCATTTTAGGAGATCACCACGTGGTAGAGGCCTTCCTTGGAGAAGGAGGCTTTGGTTTGGTAACCAGATGTCGCGATACAAAAAAGAACCAAACTGTTGCTATTAAAGTCAACAAGAGCGACCCTGAAATTCTGCTCCAGGCAAAACTGGAAATTTTCATCCTGGAGCAGCTACGACGCTTGGATCCAGACAGGTGCAACATTGTCGAATGGAACGGCTATTTCCTCGATGGAGAGCGCATTTGCTTGAATTTCGAACTCCTCGACCAAAGCCTGTGGGACTACATTGGGGACCGGAATAACCGAGGTCTCCCAATGAGAGAACTCAGGCCAATTTTGCATCAGCTCGCAAATGCTCTGTTCCACCTGGGTTCTGTGGGAATAGTGCATGCTGACCTCAAACCTGGAAACATCATGGTTGTGAACCGCAGTGAGTCTCCCGTCAAAGTCAAACTCATAGACTTTGGCCTCGCATGTCCTGCTTCTGCAGTGATTCCTGGTGACCGTGTGGGGACGGTTGGTTATTGTGCACCTGAGGTTATGCTTGGCATTCCATACGATGAAGCAATTGACATGTGGTCTCTGGGGCTGGTAGCTGTGGAGCTTGCTACAGGGGTGCCTCTCTATCCTGGGGAAGACGATTATGATGTTTTGAAATTCATAATTGAAACTCAGGGTCAGCTACCAGATCATCTTCTAAAGTCTGGCTTCTACACTGACTGCTATTTCATCGAGGATAACTACAACGAACAGCGCTGGACATTTAAGACCCAAGAACAATTTCAATACGAGACAGATTATCGATCCAAGGAAACTCGATGGATAAAACTTAAGCGTCTCGATGACCTCGAACAACTGCTGAAGGTTAGGCGAGGACCGGAAAATGGCCAATCATTATTTGTAAGGCTAATCAAAGAAATGTTGGCCTTGGATGCAAATCAGCGCATAACACCCTCGGAGGTTCTGAAGCATCCCTTTTTCGACCCTGGCCTCTCAAGGAGAACCCCCTGCACTGATATGAATAACACAGGGGGACAAAACCTTGTGCTCTCTCAGCAGCAATCATCGTTTGGGTGGCCAGAATTCTAGGGGAGCTAGAAATTCTTGTGGAAAAAAAGCCCAAAACAATAACATCAACAAAAACAACCAATGAATATGGTCTTAAACTTGGGCACAATTTGGCTTGAAATCCATCAACTAATCTCTCAATATTCAAAGCGGAGCAGCAGACAACTTACCATCACATCAGTCCTTCAATCAGACCTACAACAAACGTCTTCCTTCTCTCACCCCAACCGGTCGCAGCAGATGGCCGCCCCAACCTGAGCCTGGTTCTGCTGGAGGTTTCTTCCTGTAAAAAGGGAGTTTTTCCTTCCCACTGTCGCCAAAGTGCTTGCTCATAGGGGGTCATATGATTGTTGGGTTCTCTGTATGTATTATTGTAGAGTCTACCTTACAATAATACATACAGCCTTGAAGTGACTGGTGATGTGATTTGCTGCTGAATGAATTCGGAACTAATTGGAAATCTGAATATTAATTAAATAAACCTGCTTTGAGCATCAATTAATTGTTGTTTGAAATTCTTTATAAATATATAAATATAGTGCCACTCTTCTACTGTTTAAATTGCAACTGTTTAATACTGACTAATTTATTCATACACTTGAGCATAAACACACGCACAGTAAATGGCCTGTATTTGTACAGTGCTTTACTTAGTCCCCAAGGACCCCAAAGAGCTTTACACTACATTCAGTCATTCACACATTCACACACTGGTGATGGCAGCTACATTGTAGCCACAGCTACCCTGGGGCGCACTGACAGAGGCGAGGCTGCCGGACACTGGCGCCACCGGGCCCTCTGACCACCACCAGTAGGCAACGGGTGAAGTGTCTTGCCCAGGGACACAACGACCGAGACTGTCGGAGGCGGGGCTCAATCTGGCAACCTTCCATTACAGGATGAACTGCGAACTCTTGAGCCACGATTGCCCTATATACACATATACTTTACAGTACTAGTCAGTGCTTACATACTAGTTCTTTTCCCTACTTTTTCATGCTTACTGGTACAAATGCCTGTTACTAGAGTTAAATGCTATCAATGTATTCTCACAGTTATGGAACTGTCAAATGCATACAAAATAACGCTCACGTAAACATAACTGTGCACTAGTTTGCCCTTATTGCTGCAGTTTGTTTCAAATCACTTTGAATAAAGCTCAGCTTCTCTCAAGCTCTCTCTTACTATCTCTCTCTCTCTCTCTCTCTCTCTCTCTCTCTCTCTCACACACACACACACACACACACACACACACACACACACTATGTAACGTTTCAGCAAGAAAATACCCCCCCTCCTCCCCCACAGTGACACCACCACCACTAGTCTGCACAGCTGACATGAGGCAGCATGGATCCATCCTTTCATGCTATTTATGCCAAATTCTGACCCGACCATCTGCATGTCAGAGCAGAAATCAAACTCATCAGACCAGGCAACATTTATCCAATCTACTCATGTCAAATTTTGAGAACTGTAGCTTCAATTTCCTGTTCTTAGCTGACCAAAACGCTCTTCTGCATTCTTTGGTTGCAACAAATGGTTGTATGAGCTACGGTTGCCTTCCTATCAGACATTTTTCTCTGACCGTTGACATCAATAAGGCAGTTTTTCCAAGAGAACTGCCTTTCACTGGATATTTTCTCTTTTTTGTCACCGAAAAGGGTGTCTGTGTTACTTCTTGTCTTATATATATTGTCTCTGTTTTCCTCTGTCCTTTGTCAGAGTGTCTGTTCACCTACCCCCTGTGTCTCCATATTCCCAGTGTTCAAGGTTTCCGAGTGTTTTCCCAGTTTAGGTTTTCATGGTTGGTTCTGTTTGCTACTCAGCCAGAATAAACAGCTCGCTCTTTTAAAAAGTAGGCTCCAGAATGGATGATGGGATGTTCGCATGTCTTTATGTAACACTGAGTGTGCTGAACTAAAGGTAGGCCTAGTTTCATTTTCATGGTCATTATTATCAAGACAATGATTACGCCTTATTCTGATTATTTCTCCCTTTTGGAGGTGTAACATTTACATGAGGGGTGTAGGAACATTTCCCCCTAAATATTTTTAGATACATTTTTGTTGAAGTCACTGTTTTTGTCGTATTGATGAAAATGCAGCTCAAATAAATACTTTTAAATAAAAGAATAACCGTTCAAAGTGCTCAGTGGTGAAACTGTAACTCTTTCAGAGTTTGACAGCTGGACAAGTGATGCCGTATTTAAAGAAACATGAGATGAGTGCAGCATATTATCTGAACAGAGATCATTCAATGAGCAAGAATAAACACTGAAAGAGAAACACTTCACTGTTGATTATCATATGAAGTCTAATGAAAGCTGTTAATCTGTTAATATCCTGTTAATCTGCATACAGCAAATACAGAACATGCGACTTTAAAGCATCCAGCAAAGTGATAACTGTCCTCTGCCCACTAAGTAGTGACTCTACAAAAGATTATTTTCAATATCATCTTTATATTATATTTATATTATATTTAGTTATTCTCCAGCGCAACAATGTAAGGAGCTCTGTGATTGGTTAGGAAAGGACAGACTGGCCACCTCGATTTTTCTTCACTGCACATTGATCCATAGCTTTGCTCTGTAAAGGCTAACAACGTGCTTTTGCTTTACAAAGACATTTAGCGTCGGTATTCACTCTCTTAAAATGCCACTGAACACTGGAGTGAAATGGAGCCCTGATCCTCAGAGTTTTATTGTTCCTAACATTTCTTATAGATAGCACAGATAGTGCCCCACTGCAGTAATCACTCATGTCTAGATATTCCTGTTAAAAGGGAGTTTTTCCTCCCCACTGTAACATGGCAAACATAGCAAACGGATAATCCAGCTGAAGCTTCAGACAGCCGTCAGACAGTGAAACACTGCCATCTGCTGGACTCGAATAACACAGACGCTGCTTTGACGGGTGAGGGAGTTTCAACAAGTCTGCAACGACTCAAGCATCAAACTACAGAACTATTGTAGCGGACATGGTGCTCTAATGGCTCCATTAACGCAGGTCAGAAAGGATCAAACATATCAATAAATTATAAAACACAAAACGTCTCTTATTGCCCAGGGCTCAGGAAGTGAGTGTGTTCCTTATAGCCTATTAAACCTTAGCAGGTTATTTTGATGTGTTACAGATGAAACAGCTATCCAGTAACATTCAGCTACAAAAATGCTTTTTTATCATTACTTTTTTACAGCTTCGCACTTTTACACAAGTTTTATCATCAGTGTCACAATGGCTGCTGCTAAAATTGAGTACAAGATATTTGTTGGCCTGATTAAAAGGTCTTGATGCGTGCTCAATCATCCAGGGAAGTAACTCTCCAAAAGTTGATTCTGTTCTTCTGGACGTAGCGTTTTCAGTCAGAGAAACCAGCCGACTGAAGGAACAATGGGCTGGGAGGTCAGTTCCTTAATCATGATTATGCAAATTCTCATGACCATTGATCAACAACCACTGATCAATGGTCTTGAGTACCATTCACAGAGAGTTGGAGAACAGCTGCAATCACAGCATTGTAAGATGGTGACAGATGTACCCTTAGGCCCCCTCCTCGATTCAGAGAGGGTCTTTCCCTTTTCACGTAAATGGCCTCCTTGACTCCGCCCTCAAACCAGCGTTCATTGCAGTTATTGTTGACAATCATATTGTATCGTGTAACCATCCAGCTCACATATTAAATGTAAATGTAAATGATTTGTTGAACTCAAGACATGATGAATGTTCCTGCATTAAAACACATCCAGCCTAGTGTTCTCACTCTCCCTAAATGGATCTGTTACATTAGTGATATATGGGAGTTGTGTTTCAGTCTTTTCCACATGAGGACATTTACATTTAGTTTTTGCTTTACTGATGAGTGGCTGGTTAACCTGCAGTGGTTGAAGTATGTGTCGGTCGTCTGGAAGAGTAGGTGTAGAAGACGTCTTTAATGAATGTAATGCTCTGAAGGAGTCAGTGATTACTGTGAATTCATTATAAAAGTGCATTTCAGTGAATAAAGACAGGCCCTCATGGTGAAGCTCAGGTGTCCATAAAGTGTAACAGGAGAGCTTTGTCATACTTTCAGATATTTTACATGAGCCAGTCTTTCAATAAATAAATAAATAAATAAATCATTCATTCATCCACAGGTAGCACAATGCTCATATCTGAAAGTAAACTCTGATATATATCCCCGACTAGGGTTACTACTAAATAAAGGATCGCCCCAAAATGACTAAATATATAAAGACACTCTCCAGAAGAAGTTAAAGGGATTTTGTTTATTGTACAAGCAATATCTTCATAAGAATTACAAATTCTGCAGACATATTACCTTCTTCCTGAACCTGAATAACTCACACACAGACGTGTCTGCTGCTTATCTTTGTTCAAACATGATGTTTTATCTTCTCTTCAAAACACATTACTCATCTTTCTGGCATCATGTTACATGAAAACACCTGCATTCTACCTGTGTCATTGTACCACAAAGACAATGATTGCAACACTGTGCTTGCAAAATAGAAGAAATAAGACGACCAGCAAATACATAAAAGATGGTAAAAGTGATTCCATCTTTGTGTCTCCTCCCATTGTTTCCCCAGTCTGTCTAGTTCCCATATTCCCAGGACACCGCTGGACAACAAGTGGGTATTCCAAGACTGAGAGACAGCCAGAGTTGGCAAAAGATCAGACATTCTCTACTTAAGTAGAAGTAAAAATACTATTGTTCCAGTGAAAGTTAAAGTACTGATTCAACTTCATTACTCAGTTAAAGCAAAAAAGTACAGGCTCGAAGCGCTTACAGAGAAAAGCATACAACAGAATACAACAGAATGCTGTTCGCGGCAGTAACACACACTTGGAGGAGAGGCTCCAGCCGTCCATTCCAGCCCTATCCCTAACATTAACTCTAACCATAACTTTAACCTTAACCCTATCAGGTCTTGTTTTACAAAGCGATTCATGATTAGAACAAAAAACACATTTACACATACCGATGATTTGTCACATAGCATCGTTACCTGTTGGGATGAGAACGTGTTGTTTCCAGAGCACCACAAATTGGGGTTTCTGTAGCTCAGGTAGGAAACCTACTAATCAGAAAGTTGCTGGTTCAATCCCCGCCTGCTCCAGCCTGCATGCCAAATATCCTTGGGCAAGACACCAACCCCAAGTTGCTCTCCGATGCATCCATCGGGAGGATGAATGCGTATTACTGTTAGATAGAAAGCACTTACAGAGAAAAAGCATAGAAAAAAGTGAGTGCATGAATGAGGCAAGTTGTAGAGAGTAGAAAAGTTTTATACAAGAACCAGTTCATTTACCGTTATATTTTAGTTTTATTTTCAGCTCTGTACTTTTTACATGTAATATTGATTCATTAGATTGACTACATGTATTACACCTAACTTGCGGACAGTAAATTTAAACAACCGTAATAATTTATTTTCAGCATCTGAAATATTTATTTCGTTTGTTTTTTGTTTTCTTTTTGGCTCCTGATATTAGCCAACTACTATTTGTCAATGTTGAACTAATAATGAATCTAAGAAAAGGTATTTGTCACGGTTGGCCAGCGTCAACCGTGGGGATGTGAGGAAGGAGGAGCCAGGCACGGAGCTCTGAATGCAAGCAGTGCGTTTATTTACAGTGAATGGAAAATAACAATAAATCCGCAGTGCGTTCCCGACTCCCGTGAAATGTCCTCTTCCCAGTGCTAGTGTTCCTTGTCTCCGCTCCTCAGTGTCTGAGCACCCCGTGCTCGCTGCCCTCTCGTCTCCACGCTTCTCCTGGGGAGATAACAAACAGGCAGCCGTAAGACACATACAATGCGGCAGACTATCCGTACTGACTGGCCGAGAGACTAACGTGAAGTCACGCAATGATCCAGCGTCAGAGAGAGCGCCACCGCATTCTTAAGTAGCTCCTCCGACAAGGCTTGATCAGCTGTGTGATGGTCTTCAGGTGTGGCCAACCACCTGGCAGGGCCACACCCACCAGGCCTGAAGGTGCCTGTAAACAGGTGCTCTCAGAAACACCGGCATCCACACACACACACACACACACACACAGATATACCTGCAAGCAGGGAGAACGAGGGACAGCACACCAAAAACACACATGTCCATAACTGCTCAGGGACCCTGGGTCGTTTAGACTCCTGAGCTGTGCACGAGGGGTCGACCAGCCACTGGAAGGCCGGGCACTCGTTTTCAACCGTAATATACCTGATGTGCTCAGGTAACCTGTAGCGCCATGAAACCACTGTCACACCAGGGCGCATAAAAAATGATGCTTTAAGAGACTGATGGGATCGGGCAGCAGGGAAAACATCCACAAAATGCTACCTTCAGTTTGACTCCCTAAGACTACCTAAATTAAGTAGAGTCATTACATGCTTGTTAAAAGCAAACTCTCATATAGTTTTTAAATGTGCTTCTTTCATTACAATGACTAGATAAAGAATGTGGCACTGTCTCTATTTAACACTGGCTACCCCAAAATGTTTCCAAACCTACAACCGTAACTTTCACTGAGAGATTTTCAGATAAGGTTATTGAAGCTGTGGGGTTAATTTTTTAAGTAACATGAGACGAGAGGCAGCAGCATACATACAGAGCATCAGTGATAGAAAGCTAGGCTAACATAGGGTAGCTACCTCAGTCTCTCTGACTCAGAGAAAAAGGCTAGGAGCAAGAAGAAGCAAGAAGATGCAATCACAGAACAAACTGTGTAAACACACAGAGGGTCTTATAGTCCTGTTTGAGTGGGACCGGTTAAAATAACAAAAAACTAATTGCATGTTGTAAAAGTCAAATTCTGTGACTGAGTTAGAAAATTCAAAAGTTATGAGACATATGAGATTTGAGAATTGTTTAACACATAACTGCAGTACATACATCTCTATCCTACAATCACTGCTATCAATATATCAGCAATCATGACATAAACAAATAACAAAATTAAGCAGTTTTTTTTTTAACAGACTAAAATCTTGCGGCACTTCCAAGGTCCACCTGTTCAAGGAGAAACATGTATAGGCCCATCTCAAGTGCCAGTGAACATCTAAATGATTCAGGGAAGACTTTGGAGAAAGTGCTGTGGGGAGATGAAACGAAATTCCAATTATGTGGCTTTAACTGACCTTTTGAAATAGGAGTGTGATGCAAAAAATAGCATCCCCGCAGTCAAGCAGAGAGATGGAAACATTATGATGTGGGCTACAGGACGACTTAGTCGGGGTTCCAAGCAGTCAGGAAATGTGACATCGTCAGACTGCATGCCACGGATTGGCTTGTCAGTCGCGGCACTCAATGAGTCATGAGACGGTGTCTTTCACTAAAATCAAAACTGCAGTTTTTTTAAAACCCTGCAACAAGGCAAATAGCTGCACAACACCGTGGTTTCCAAGTGTGACAAAAAGCCACAGATACATCATCGCTGCGACGTCTTCCTTTGTTGTGGCATTCGTGTTGCTTATAAATGACAACATGGACATCGGGCCGCTTTGCTGTAATGACCCCACGCACATTAGGTGGTACTTGATTGTAATGGAAAATGAGTTGAGTCACAGCAAGCTGATCTGAGTATGTACTAATGGAGAAGTGCTATAAGATCACGCAGTGGTCTAGTCAGTCTCCAATTCAATTCAATTCAATTTCTTTATTGTCCCACAAGGGGAAATTAGTTTAGCAGCAGGAGGATAAAAATAAACAGAACAATACAATAAAATAATAATGACAATAATAATGATAGAAAGTTCAAGGACAGTTATTTGCCATTTAGGAGACAAGACGCAGTAGGGATAAAAGAGACCTGGAGTCTTTTAGTCCTCCTCACAGGTACTCTAAAACGGCGGCCGGAAGGCAACAACTCAAACTCACTGTGAAGTGGATGGTTCACACAATTAATAATAGAATGAGCCTTTCTAAGCACATTTCTATTGTAAATGGCCAAAAGTCCATCTTGCCAGCGCCCTGAAATTTTGCTAGCAGTTTTTACCAGAAGTCCCAACCGATTCTTATTCTTCACCGTCAGGTTACCAAACCAGGCAGCGATACAAAAGGACATCACAGATTCGATAAAACTTCTATAAAACAAGGACAACATCTCAGATGAGACATTAAAAGATCTCATTTTCCTTAAAAAGAACAGTCTTTGTTGAACTGTTTTAGTAGTGGCATCAGCATGAGATTCAAAACACAGTTTATGGTCAAGTACCACACCTAGATATTTATAACTCTCAACGATCCCAATATCGGCAGTTTTAATGATAGTAGGTGATGAGCTATAAGAGGACTTCCTAAAATCAATAATCATGTCTTTAGTTTTTGACACATTAAGTGAAAGGAAGGACTCATCACACCAATTCACAAAATCATCTACAACCTGTCCATGGCCTGACTCGTCCCCCACTAGAAGACTGACGATTACTGTGTCGTCAGCAAACTTCAGGATGTGTCTGTTCGTGAATTTGCTGCAACACTCATTTGTGTACAGAATGAACAGAAGGGGAGAGAGGCAGCAACCCTGGGGTGATCCAGTAGAGGAGGAGAGCACATCAGAAAATACATGATTCACCCTCACACATTGTGACCTATTGATCAGAAAGTCTGTCACCCAGCCGACCAGACTAGTGTCAAGCTTGAAATGATTGTAAAGCCTGCCAGCAAGTAAGAAGGGTTGAATTGTATTAAATGCAGATGAAAAGTCAGCAAATAATAATCTTGCATGGGTGTGGGGGGCCTCAAGATGCTTATACAAAAGATGCAGGAGTGTGACAGCAGCATCCTCCACACCTCTCCCTGCTCTATAGGCGAACTGGAAGGGGTCAAGATGGTGTTCAACCTGCATTAAAATCTCCTTCTTAATTATCTTCTCAAATGTCTTCATCACTAAAGAAGTCAGAGCCACAGGCCTAAAATCATTCAGCGCCTTAGGAGAACTGCCCTCAGCAACAGGAACAATGACAGCTTGTTTCCCAATCTTAGGTACCGTCTGTAGCTCTAAAGAAAGTGAGAAGATATAGTGAAAAATCCCACTCAGCTGATCAGCACAAGTTCTCAGTACCTGTCCACAGATGTTGTCAGGTCCAGGACTCTTGCTTTTGGTGTGTCTAAAAAGATTAGCTACCCCCGTCTCATCAATACAAATTGATGGGGGAGTGATAGTCTTTTCCCTCAGTGTGCTGGTCTGCCTAGAACAGTCAAAGTTCTCAAAACGAAGGTAAAAACTGTTAAGACTGTCTGCCAGATGTTTGTCAGAGGTAAACCCTTCTAAGGTAATGCTACTTTTACCTTTCGTGTGTAGCCCTGCCATTGTTTTCATACCAAGCCAAGCTCTTTGGAGGTTGTTACTGCTGAGTTCTGCCTCAATCTTATTTCTGTACCTCATCTTGGCGATCTTTATTGCAGCCCTCACCTCCTTCCTCAATATTCTCATAGTGGGAACGTCTCCCTCGTTAAAAGCAATTTTCCTTTTAAGAATCAGATCCTTAATATCTTTAGAGAGCCACGGTTTGTTATTAGGGAAAGTCTTAAATTCTCTGACTGGAACCACAGAGTCTTTGCAAAAAGAGATGTAGCTACACACCACATCAGTGAGTTCATCCAAATCAGAAGTGCTCTCTTGAAACAAGGACCAGTCAGTGCAATCAAAACACCCCTGAAGGGCAACACAACTGTCTTTTGTCCAGACATTAGTCCGCTTCACACAGGCCTTCTCCCTCCTAATCACAGATCTGTAAGCAGGGAGGAGATGAATAACATTGTGATCCGAAGAACCTAGCGCAGGTCCGGCCACAGACTTATATGCCCCCTTAATCGGTCCATAACACAAATCCAGCGTTTTGTTATTCCTTGTAGGACAAGTGACATATTGAAAGAAATTGTTCAGTGATTTCTTAAGATTACATTGTTAAAATCACCAAGAATAAAATTAGGAGCATCCGGTGAGAGAGTCTGCAGATTGTGTACCACTTTAAAAATGGCGTCGGCAGCAACTTTAACGTCAGCTTTAGGATGAATGTAAACAACAGTGACAAAAATTTGAGGGAACTCCCTCGGTAAGTAAAAAGGCCTGACAGATACTGAAAGGAGCTCGATGTCAGGAAGACACAACCGCTCCCGCACAGTAAAGTTATTACACCAGCCCTGGTTGATATACAAACATACCCCTCCTCCGTGAGATTTGCGTGTTACTCCACAGTTCCGATCCAATCTGACAGGGGTCCCAAAGCCGCTGATTTGCAGTGAAGTGTCACTGTCCATATCGGTCAGCCACGTCTCGGTAAGCGCCATCAGACAAGCCTCCCTGTATTCCCGTAGATGAAGCACATTTCCTTGTAATTCATCCGTTTTGTTCCTAAGAGATTGGACATTGGCCAGAATCATAGAAGGCAGAGGAACACGACTCTTCCTCCGAAGTTTTCTTACACGCTGACGCACGCCGCCTTTCTTTCCGCGTTTTCTCAAGTGGCGGGGCTTTCCAAAATTAGTCTTTGACCGGGAAAATAAATCCTCACCAAGAATCACATCTGTCCGAGCATTAGAAGAGTCGTACATAGACAAACAGGACCACCGTAATCCAAGTAGTTCCTCGCGTGTATAAGTGATTGTCAGTGAGAGTGAATGACTCCAGGTGAATATCGCCAACAACAATAAAACTAAGGTGTAGAAGATCTCCATCTCGGCAAAATAAACTTCATAAAAAGTTAAAACCACGGTTAAGAACAGAGTTAAAACAAAGGTAAAAACAAAAAGAAAAAGAGAAAGAAAATGCCAATAAACACCTGCTGCAGGTCGCCACAAGAGCAGCGCCCTCTCACAGCTGATCCACCTCCAGACATCAGTAATGTAGAAAATCTGTGGAGGGAGCTGAAGTTTCAACTTTCCAAGTGGCAGTCAAGAAACTTAAAGGATTTAGAGAGTTTCTGTAAGGAGCAGAGGGTTAATGTTTGTGTGTCCTCACTGTAAAGACTGCAGGTTACTGGAGCGTGTCGTGTCATGTTTCCTGTTGCTCTGAGGTGCATCCAACAAATACACAAATCATTTACCACTAATAATAACACCTCCCCCACTTAAGTGTGTTCAACAGGAAGCTAAAAGTTGTTAGCTGTTAAAGTGTTCAAAAAACAGCAGGAGCTCGGTGTGAGGCCACAGTGGGCCAAAAAACACACACAAGATGACCTCCAGCAAGGACAAAATGTATCTGGACGTCTCTGTGAGCATCTGTCTCACTGTGTAAGTGTAGCACAGTGTCTGTGTGTGCATGGCTGGGGAAGAGAGACAGCACAACTGAAAGCCAGCACTCAGACGAGGACCCGGTGCATCGTCTGTCTCATCTCAGCCAGTTTACTTACAAACTCTTTAAGTTTGAATTTTAAAGCCGACAATGTGCACAGGGCAGTGATATTTAAAATGAAGGTAAACTATTCCAATCTCTGGAGCCCCAATTGTGTATCTCACACACACACAGTCCTGAATTCATTACTGAAGTCTCATCCAGACGTTCAATGTGTACACAAAGGAATTCTTCGGCAGGAGGTGAAAGAAAATGGCCCACAAGTTAATCCAAAATGACGGTTTTATCAACAATGGCCACCAGCGGTGATTTTGGCACCTGTGACAAGGTTGAAAAGAGCTGTGGGTAATTTGGTCTCACAAAATGCAGCGCACACACACACACACACACACACACACACTCACTCACTCACTAAGTTCTCCTCCTGCCTTCAGCCCAACCGTTGAGCGCGATGACAAATAGAGCCGCAGAATTTTGCTGCTGTGTAATTAAATTGAGACGTGGGGTCAAAATTCCCACCTAGATTGAGTGAGATGAAATATAAATCGGCTCTCCTCTAACTGACTTTATAGAAATAATTACATAAGCTGCATTTATAACTGTTATTAAATAACAGCAGCACACGAGAACTAAAGTGTAATCCCAGCACATTTCGCTTCGCTTGCACCGATTCTTTAGAGATGACGACTGTGGTGGGTAATTAAGGGCAAACAATATACAAGTCGCGTGAAAAATGGAGGCCGCATTACCTTTCCAAAGCTTCCTTTCCCGATGGCCCGCAGTATCTGGAAGTGGTCAAAGTTTACTGTGGAGAAAATGAGAAGCAGTTAGTGAGAACGTGTCAGTTTGAGCTGAGCTATAAAACAGGGAACATGACATGTACAGCACTGTGCAAAAGTCTTGAGCCATCCCTCATTTGCTTCCAGGGATCCGGACTTCCCTGTAATCTTTAAAGTGGTATTAAGGAATAGCTCTCCAGGCTTTTTAAAGTGTTTCTGATTTTTAATCCAGGGCTTGTATTTGACCAGTTTTTGTCTGTTAAGACCCTTCACACTAATCTCTGAAACATTCAAACATAAACAGACACCTAAGTCACGGAAAGGACCAGAAAACTTAACAAAGAACCAATTTGAAATTGTATCTTTACACATTTACTTGCAGCCTATTGCAAAAAAACAAGACCCCACATCATTTGTTCTCACTTCTTTAGTTGAAGAATGCAGTTAATAACACCGTTAACACAGACTGACCTGGCAAAACATGAAAAAGTAAGGGGGTGGTTCAAGACTTTTGCTCGGTACTGTATGAGAAATGGAAATGTGCACTTCACAATGTATCGCTGCACTTCGGCAGTACTGTGCAGATCAAATGTTTTTTTGAAAGAATTAAAAAGTCGGAGCGCAGTGGGAGAGAATAATGTGTGTGTTAGATAATGAAACGGGAAAGATTGAAAGGTGGAAATAATGAATCACAACAGTCAAAATGTGAAAAAACAAAAACATTTTCCCTGGAGGATCTGTACAGTGACACACCGTCACAGTATCGACGATTAGCAAGCAAAACAAAACCCCAGAAATAACATTTATTAAATGAAGACTCAGCTAAACCTTTTTAAACTTCACATCTGAATAACAAATAACACACGCAGCACATAGAAACAAATATCTAAAATGAGTTAGATCCCAGGAAGTTAGACACGCTTTCATAAGTTTTCTGATCGACTTTTACGAGATTAAATTTGAGCAAGTAAAGACATTTCACATGAAGCTCAGAGGCAGGAGAGTTGTACTTCAGAAAGACATCCAGCTCAGAGCGCTCAACTCATTCATCTTACTTTATTTTCCTATTTCAGTATGCATGATAACACAGCCAGATGTTTTCATTCATTGCCACTGAAGCAGATGCATGTGTGTGTTCTGCAGACTGATTGAATCCTTCTGTACGCAGCTTAAAATGAGTCCTGAGGAAAGAGGTTGAATGGAAGTGGTGAGGAAGAGTGTCATGTTTTTTTCCTCTGTAATAAATAAACTAAATAATAAGCACAAATATTTTTGTTTTCCAAATATATTTTTACGAGCGCTGAACATGTGATCAAGATTAGACGATAAATACAAGATTAATTTCACTATTCTGCTGTATTTCTACTTAACACCTACCTGACTCACTTTTGAATGAAATTAATGCAACGTGTGAGACTAATATTTTTAATCAGATCTTAATTTATGCAAAAATATCCATCATAGACCCCAGAAAAAAGCATGAATAAAAAGAACACCCGATCCATGATATTAAAAAAGCCTTGATCATTAATAGCAAGTCTTTTTAATATCAACCAATAAGAGTAAAGTTAGCTTAAAGGCACAACCCCTGTTTTTCAGGCAGAGGAGAAAAAGAGGAGCTTCGTTTAAGATAAAGAAGCATGCAAAGCTACTCTAGTAGAGTCCAAGAATAAGAATATCATGTTGGAAATGAACATGAGGATGATCAAAACACATTCCCTCCAACAAATAAATACTATAGAGAGCGGAGCTGCTTCATCATTTTAAAAAAACAACGTCTTTGGCTGAGCACAAACACAAGCGCTCAGGAATCAGATTAACCAACAACAGACAAGCTTTCTTCCAACAACTCAGAGTAAAGAGTAATGAGCTAACACTGAGTAACTGTTGGCCAGTAAAATCAACGGTTGCTAACTTTCACATGCAGCAGCTCATTAAGACACTTAAAATAAATTGAATTAAGACATTTAAATGTTGGTTGTATTTTCCTTCCCGATGCATGTGAAAGGTTAAGACTTACATCTCCAAATGTACTGGAACTGATTTGAACCAGAGGACTCAGCCACACTGTTACTATGTACTGCATAAACACGTTTACCGATGAAGGCAAATCAGACGCTGTCCTGACTGTGTGGCTAAATTTTGTGCTGAAAGCATCAAATCAATTGAATATGATTAACTTGCTATGAGAGTTTTTTAGTCCAAGTGTGACTTTTTCTGGGTTCATACACCTTTCAGGGTCAAATTCAAGCACTTTGTAAGCACGTTTAATGTCCATTTTCAAACTTTTCCAGCACATTACCATAAAAAGGATGCATATTTCACTTCGCATCACCTGAGTAAGACCACGTGAAAGGCCAAATGAATAAGTCTTCTCATCAGATATTGATGCTTCTTTCTTATGTGACACAAAAAAACAGGAGGAGACAGATCTTTGCTTGTGTTGTTTTTTAAGTTCATTCATTCAAAACTAACTGTAAGACGCTTAACTACATTGCAGTCTGTGTTATTGTTGTAGACCTAATTATCACCTTTAAAGTGTTTGTGCTAATAACATCATGTAGAGTAAGACAGGCATAGAGAACAGCACTGACTGGGAGAGGCTTTGAACAGATGACATACTCAGATCAATTCAACACTTTAGACTTTAAAAATGCACAAGCGTCTTTCAAAAACCTATTTATTTAATCTATCATCATTGATATTATTATGTACAGTTATAATGTACTGTTCATCTCCCTTAAATAAACAGGCAGCCTTAAAGTGTGAAATAGTCACTTGTCTACTGTCTCAGTGGCTGATAGTGCCCCACAGGCCTCAATGTGAGCTTGAAGCCATTATGTTTAAATTGTTTAATGATAAACAGATTTTGAATGAAAGGAGGAAACTTCGGTAGCACAAAAAAGTGCCTATTCTTTGTTCCCATATGGTTCAGTCATATTACCGTCATTTCCCCCTAAGGTGTTCCCAAAGACACCAGGTTAATACTTGAAAAAGCTGCAGCAATACACAAAAATATCATCAATATTCTGTTTACTTGGTGACAACGTCGCTTTTAGCCTTCAATCAGAAAGCCTGACGTTGGCTAGTTAAGCATCGGGCTAACGTTTAACGCTTTCACTTGAGGGAAGTAACTCGTATTACTGCTACTGCTGTGTAATCTTGGTTAAATTCACAGCATATTCTACAAGTTACCCTGCAATAACTAACTGTTAGAATAGCGGCACCGTATTGTATCGCACTGAGTGCACTTCAATCCTTTATCCCGCGAGTTTGCTAGCTAGCAAAATAATAATACCAATTTTTTAAAAATAACATGTGTAACGTACACACTCGAGAAAATTATTTACTAGTACTTACGCAACTCCCCCGTTGTGAAAACGTACAAATCCTTCTTGTATTTTTCGTTTTCCAGCAAACACTCATTAAAACGGCCTCCAGGCACATTAGTGCACTCACCCCCGACTGATCAGGGAGGGGGTGGGGGTCACACATTGAAACAGACTAACGTGCAGAGGTACAGCCCAGGCAGAGAAATGTTGCTTTTAGACTTTGCGACTCATTTTATTTCTCTATCTGATAAGAAACTATTCAATCAGATAGTCATTTGTGGTGAATGAAATACGGTTACAGTTTCAAGAAGTTTTAAGCACCAAATCCGAAATCCAAGCACTGCAATATTAAAATCCAATTCAATTTCTTGTTTGCTCCGAAATCTACGACATGACTATATACAGAAAAGCTTGACATGGTATGCAAAAAACCCCGAAAACAATACAAATACATGAACAAAAAATGTTTTAACTGTCAGTTATGTCATTTTAAAATTTTCCAAAACTGACATTTTCTTTGATTGACTGATATTAAATTGATTAGGGTCAAATTTAGTGTGAACAATATTACACAAACAAGCACGTGTGTGCGCATGCGCACATATTAGAATGCTTCTATCGCTTTTGAGTGGTAACTTTGCTTCGATCTTTTCTGACGTCATAACTTTGCTTTGATCCCAAAACCCATAAATAGGAGCGCTCACCTGTTACTTTATGCTTAACGGACGTTGACCTGCAGCAACTAAAACCCTTTCGAGAAGTTTTGAGAGCAATTTACAGGAGAAACCAAAACAAGTTCAGTTTTGTTTCTCACCAATTTACAGCGCAAACAGACACATTACACCATGTCAGCCAACCCATCCTTCGGCTCAGATGAGCTTGAAATATCTAAAGGGACCATTTTGGGAGATCACCACGTGGTGGAGGCTTTCCTTGGAGAAGGAAGCTTTGGTGTCGTAACGAAATGTCGCGATACAAAAAAGAACCAAACTGTTGCTATCAAAGTCAACAAAAGCGACCCTGAAATTCTGCTCCAGGCAAAACTGGAACTTTTCATCCTGGAGCAGCTACGACGCTTGGATCCAGACAGGTGCAACATTGTCGAATGGAACGGCTATTTCCTCGATGGAGAGCGCATTTGCTTGAATTTCGAACTCCTCGACCAAAGCCTGTCAGACTACATAGGGGACCGGAATAACCAAGGTCTCCCAATGAGAGAAATCAGGCCAATTTTGCATCAGCTCGCAAATGCTCTGTTCCACCTGGGTTCTGTGGGAATAGTTCATGCTGACCTCAAACCTGGAAACATCATGGTTGTGAACCGCAGTGAGTCTCCCGTCAAAGTCAAACTTATAGACTTTGGCATCGCATGTCCTGCTTCTGCAGTGATTCCTGGTGGTGCTGTGGGGACAATTGGTTATTGTGCACCTGAGATTATGCTTGGCACTTCATATGATGAAGCAATTGACATGTGGTCTCTGGGGCTGGTAGCTGTGGAGCTTGCTACAGGGGTGCCTCTCTATCCTGGGGAAGACGATTATGATGTTTTGAAATTCATAATTGAAACTCAGGGTCAGCTACCAGATCATCTTCTAGAGTCTGGCTTGTACACTGACTGCTATTTCATCGAGGATAACTACAACGAACAGCGCTGGACATTTAAGACCCCAGAACAATTTCAATACGAGACAGATTATCGATCCAAGGAAACTCGATCGATAAAACTTAAGTGTCTCGATGACCTCGAACAACTGCTGAGAGTTAGGCGAGGACCGGAAAATGGCCAAACATTATTTGTAAGGCTAATCAAAGAAATGTTGGCCTTGGATGCAAATCGGCGCATAACACCCTCGGAGGTTCTGAAGCATCCCTTTTTCGACCCTCGCCTCTCAAGGAGAACCCCCTGCACTGACATGAATAGCACAGGGGGAGAACTCCTTGTGCTCTCTCAGCAGCCTTCAAGCTGGAAAAGTCAGGGATCGCAAAAATTCAGCTGCAGTTTCCAAAACTCAGTTGAATTTCCTCAAAAAGGAGACATCAACACCTCAGCCAACCCATCTGCCTCTGAAGATGATCTTCAAATAACGGAAGGGACCATTTTAGGAGATCACCACGTGGTAGAGGCCTTCCTTGGAGAAGGAGGCTTTGGTTTGGTAACCAGATGTCGCGATACAAAAAAGAACCAAACTGTTGCTATTAAAGTCAACAAGAGCGACCCTGAAATTCTGCTCCAGGCAAAACTGGAAATTTTCATCCTGGAGCAGCTACGACGCTTGGATCCAGACAGGTGCAACATTGTCGAATGGAACGGCTATTTCCTCGATGGAGAGCGCATTTGCTTGAATTTCGAACTCCTCGACCAAAGCCTGTGGGACTACATTGGGGACCGGAATAACCGAGGTCTCCCAATGAGAGAACTCAGGCCAATTTTGCATCAGCTCGCAAATGCTCTGTTCCACCTGGGTTCTGTGGGAATAGTGCATGCTGACCTCAAACCTGGAAACATCATGGTTGTGAACCGCAGTGAGTCTCCCGTCAAAGTCAAACTCATAGACTTTGGCCTCGCATGTCCTGCTTCTGCAGTGATTCCTGGTGACCGTGTGGGGACGGTTGGTTATTGTGCACCTGAGGTTATGCTTGGCATTCCATACGATGAAGCAATTGACATGTGGTCTCTGGGGCTGGTAGCTGTGGAGCTTGCTACAGGGGTGCCTCTCTATCCTGGGGAAGACGATTATGATGTTTTGAAATTCATAATTGAAACTCAGGGTCAGCTACCAGATCATCTTCTAAAGTCTGGCTTCTACACTGACTGCTATTTCATCGAGGATAACTACAACGAACAGCGCTGGACATTTAAGACCCAAGAACAATTTCAATACGAGACAGATTATCGATCCAAGGAAACTCGATGGATAAAACTTAAGCGTCTCGATGACCTCGAACAACTGCTGAAGGTTAGGCGAGGACCGGAAAACGGCCAATCATTATTTGTAAGGCTAATCAAAGAAATGTTGGCCTTGGATGCAAATCAGCGCATAACACCCTCGGAGGTTCTGAAGCATCCCTTTTTCGACCCTCGCCTCTCAAGGAGAACCCACTGCACTGATATGAATAACACAGGGGGACAAAACCTTGTGCTCTCTCAGCAGCAATCATCATTTGGGTGGCCAGAATTCTAGGGGAGCTAGAAATTCTTGTGGAAAAAAAGCCCAAAACAATAACATCAACAAAAACAACCAATGAATATGGTCTTAAACTTGGGCACAATTTGGCTTGAAATCCATCAACTAATCTCTCAATATTCAAAGCGGAGCAGCAGACAACTTACCATCACATCAGTCCTTCAATCAGACCTACAACAAACGTCTTCCTTCTCTCACCCCAACCGGTCGCAGCAGATGGCCGCCCCAACCTGAGCCTGGTTCTGCTGGAGGTTTCTTCCTGTAAAAAGGGAGTTTTTCCTTCCCACTGTCGCCAAAGTGCTTGCTCATAGGGGGTCATATGATTGTTGGGTTCTCTGTATGTATTATTGTAGGGTCTACCTTACAATAATACATACAGCCTTGAAGTGACTGGTGATGTGATTTGCTGCTGAATGAATTCGGAACTAATTGGAAATCTGAATATTAATTAAATAAACCTGCTTTGAGCATCAATTAATTGTTGTTTGAAATTCTTTATAAATATATAAATATAGTGCCACTCTTCTACTGTTTAAATTGCAACTGTTTAATACTGACTAATTTATTCATACACTTGAGCATAAACACACGCACAGTAAATGGCCTGTATTTGTACAGCGCTTTACTTAGTCCCCAAGGACCCCAAAGAGCTTTACACTACATTCAGTCATTCACACATTCACACACTGGTGATGGCAGCTACATTGTAGCCACAGCTGCCCTGGGGCGCACTGACAGAGGCGAGGCTGCCGGACACTGGCGCCACCGGGCCCTCTGACCACCACCAGTAGGCAACGGGTGAAGTGTCTTGCCCAGGGACACAACGACCGAGACTGTCGGAGGCGGGGCTCAATCTGGCAACCTTCCAATTACAGGATGAACTGCGAACTCTTGAGCCACGATTGCCCTATATACACATATACTTTACAGTACTAGTCAGTGCTTACATACTAGTTCTTTTCCCTACTTTTTCATGCTTACTGGTACAAATGCCTGTTACTAGAGTTAAATGCTATCAATGTATTCTCACAGTTATGGAACTGTCAAATGCATACAAAATAACGCTCACGTAAACATAACTGTGCACTAGTTTGCCCTTATTGCTGCAGTTTGTTTCAAATCACTTTGAATAAAGCTCAGCTTCTCTCAAGCTCTCTCTTACTATCTCTCACTCTCTCTCTCTCTCTCTCTCTCACACACACACACACACACACACACTATGTAACGTTTCAGCAAGAAAATACCCCCCCTCCCCCCCACAGTGACACCACCACCACTAGTCTGCACAGCTGACATGAGGCAGCATGGATCCATCCTTTCATGCTATTTATGCCAAATTCTGACCCGACCATCTGCATGTCAGAGCAGAAATCAAACTCATCAGACCAGGCAACATTTATCCAATCTACTCATGTCAAATTTTGAGAACTGTAGCTTCAATTTCCTGTTCTTAGCTGACCAAAACGCTCTTCTGCATTCTTTGGTTGGAACAAATGGTTGTATGAGCTACGGTTGCCTTCCTATCAGACATTTTTCTCTGACCGTTGACATCAATGAGGCAGTTTTTCCAAGAGAACTGCCTTTCACTGGATATTTTCTCTTTTTTGTCACCGAAAAGGGTGTCTGTGTTACTTCTTGTCTTATATATATTGTCTCTGTTTTCCTCTGTCCTTTGTCAGAGTGTCTGTTCACCTACCCCCTGTGTCTCCATATTCCCAGTGTTCAAGGTTTCCGAGTGTTTTCCCAGTTTAGGTTTTCATGGTTGGTTCTGTTTGCTACTCAGCCAGAATAAACAGCTCGCTCTTTTAAAAGTAGGCTCCAGAATGGATGATGGGATGTTCGCATGTCTTTATGTAACACTGAGTGTGCTGAACTAAAGGTAGGCCTAGTTTCATTTTCATGGTCATTATTATCAAGATAATGATTACGCCTTATTCTGATTATTTCTCCCTTTTGGAGGTGTAACATTTACATGAGGGGTGTAGGAACATTTCCCCCTAAATATTTTTAGATACATTTTTGTTGAAGTCACTGTTTTTGTCGTATTGATGATAATGCAGCTCAAATAAATACTTTTAAATAAAAGAATAACCGTTCAAAGTGCTCAGTGGTGAAACTGTAACTCTTTCAGAGTTTGACAGCTGGACAAGTGATGCCGTATTTAAAGAAACATGAGATGAGTGCAGCATATTATCTGAACAGAGATCATTCAATGAGCAAGAATAAACACTGAAAGAGAAACACTTCACTGTTGATTATCATATGAAGTCTAATGAAAGCTGTTAATCTGTTAATATCCTGTTAATCTGCATACAGCAAATACAGAACATGCGACTTTAAAGCATCCAGCAAAGTGATAACTGTCCTCTGCCCACTAAGTAGTGACTCTACAAAAGATTATTTTCAATATCATCTTTATATTATATTTATATTATATTTAGTTATTCTCCAGCGCAACAATGTAAGGAGCTCTGTGATTGGTTAGGAAAGGACAGACTGGCCACCTCGATTTTTCTTCACTGCACATTGATCCATAGCTTTGCTCTGTAAAGGCTAACAACGTGCTTTTGCTTTACAAAGACATTTAGCGTCGGTATTCACTCTCTTAAAATGCCACTGAACACTGGAGTGAAATGGAGCCCTGATCCTCAGAGTTTTATTGTTCCTAACATTTCTTATAGATAGCACAGATAGTGCCCCACTGCAGTAATCACTCATGTCTAGATATTCCTGTTAAAAGGGAGTTTTTCCTCCCCACTGTAACATGGCAAACATAGCAAACGGATAATCCAGCTGAAGCTTCAGACAGCCGTCAGACAGTGAAACACTGCCATCTGCTGGACTCGAATAACAAAGACGCTGCTTTGACGGGTGAGGGAGTTTCAACAAGTCTGCAACGACTCAAGCATCAAACTACAGAACTATTGTAGCGGACATGGTGCTCTAATGGCTCCATTAACGCAGGTCAGAAAGGATCAAACATATCAATAAATTATAAAACACAAAACGTCTCTTATTGCCCAGGGCTCAGGAAGTGAGTGTGTTCCTTATAGCCTATTAAACCTTAGCAGGTTATTTTGATGTGTTACAGATGAAACAGCTATCCAGTAACATTCAGCTACAAAAATGCTTTTTTATCATTACTTTTTTACAGCTTCACACTTTTACACAAGTTTTATCATCAGTGTCACAATGGCTGCTGCTAAAATTGAGTACAAGATATTTGTTGGCCTGATTAAAAGGTCTTGATGCGTGCTCAATCATCCAGGGAAGTAAATCTCCAAAAGTTGATTCTGTTCTTCTGGACGTAGCGTTTTCAGTCAGAGAAACCAGCCGACTGAAGGAACAATGGGCTGGGAGGTCAGTTCCTTAATCATGATTATGCAAATTCTCATGACCATTGATCAACAACCACTGATCAATGGTCTTGAGTACCATTCACAGAGAGTTGGAGAACAGCTGCAATCACAGCATTGTAAGATGGTGACAGATGTACCCTTAGGCCCCCTCCTCGATTCAGAGAGGGTCTTTCCCTTTTCACGTAAATGGCCTCCTTGACTCCGCCCTCAAACCAGCGTTCATTGCAGTTATTGTTGACAATCATATTGTATCGTGTAACCATCCAGCTCACATATTAAATGTAAATGATTTGTTGAACTCAAGACATGATGAATGTTCCTGCATTAAAACACATCCAGCCTAGTGTTCTCACTCTCCCTAAATGGATCTGTTACATTAGTGATATATGGGAGTTGTGTTTCAGTCTTTTCCACATGAGGACATTTACATTTAGTTTTTGCTTTACTGATGAGTGGCTGGTTAACCTGCAATGGTTGAAGTATGTGTCGGTCGTCTGGAAGAGTAGGTGTAGAAGACGTCTTTAATGAATGTAATGCTCTGAAGGTGTCAGTGATTACTGTGAATTCATTATAAAAGTGCATTTCAGTGAATAAAGACAGGCCCTCATGGTGAAGCTCAGGTGTCCATAAAGTGTAACAGGAGAGTGTTACGGATTCAAATATTGGGGATGGATACAAGAGGAAAAACCACAATAACAACACTGGTCCGGCCGGGTTGAGTCAAACGATGATTTTAATGATCACACGCGTGGGAGATGGACACCGTACGCAGACAGCATCAGATCTCAAAATGGTGGAGCATTGATCAAACTCTTATAGCCTCTAGTGGCCCCCACCTAATCATAAAAGCCTAAACATTCACATTCTTTCTCTCACACAGTGCCTAAGCTACAACCTTGGCTCCCTGTTTATCTGCTCCTGCTGAGATGGGGCAGAAAACTCCAGTATGTTCTGTTCTCTTCTAATCAGACAAATAAGGCGATGACTTTCTGCAAACAGTATTTCTCATAACTCAGCAGTATAATGCATCATAAAACAATATCATTCATTCACAATAAACCAGCAGTCTAATGTAATGCAAATCAGCTTAACAAATGCAATAGTTATCACCTTCTTCTATTTCGGGAGAATAATGCAAACTAAAACTACATAATAATTCACCATCTTTAATTAAGGGTCTAACATGGCATAAAATAATATTATAATCTGACACTCCCCCTTTTGTGCTCTTTAGAATAAAGAGCACACCTACACCCTGTAGTCCAATGCGGCCGGGTTCATTTCTTCTTACCCCTGAGGCCCTTTGTCCCCCTGTTGGGCGAACCATATGTGAGATGACCTCTGTGTTTGCGCAGTCCAGGTGCAAGAAGAACTATTATTCCAACAGTAGCAGGTACAGATGACACTCCCCAGTTCTCCCACAGCTTTATTTTGGTGCTACCTTATACCCTTCAGACGTACTCAGACTAGAACCTCTGTCCGAGGAGCTTTTAGCCTTTATTTTATTGCTGCAGCCACCAGTGTCTTCCAGTTGGGTGATCCACTGCTCTTCTTCCTTCAACCTCAGGGGTTAGACAACCCTTCAGTCGTTGCACAGATCAGGGGATTATTCTGCCCCGATGTCAAACAACAATCTGTATCCTCGGGTCCTGTGTATCCCGTGTATTCCCCAGAAAAAGGAACAGGAACGTGTCCCCCTTTTGCCCAAGAGCCTCTTGAACCTCGTTGGTCTGGTGTTCCTGGATCTCCGCCAACCCATTCATGGTTATTGCTGTGTTTATGGGATCCATCCTTTTGAGGTGACTTATCAGAGCCCAAACACCATGACACTTGGACCCAGTTGGTGTCTCGGCAGTCACTGTGTCTGCCTCTGCTGCGAAGGATCCTCGTATATCTGTGACCTCGTCTGGTGTCTGTTCCTTTCTCTGTAAGAGACAGAAAACCAAAACACCTCTCTGCCTAGCCCTAATAATCTACTGTTGTTATCTACTGACCTTCTGGTGATTCAGAATTGGTTTAGAATATTCAGAATGTCCCAGGGACTTATTCTAATCATATCCTATGTGTGTGTAAGCGTGTTTGCATTTAGCCCTCTGCACTCAAAGTCAATACCTGCAATATATCAGTCCGGACCATCACGCCGGACGAAGCTTATGACCTTCAAAAGACCAAGTGCCAACTCATTATAAGCACATTTGCAAGGTGTGTAAGAAAATTATTAAAACCACTCATGTGTTTCCTTCCGCCTACTGTCCCACGGTTTCCTCTCCAGTGTGGTGCTCAGCTTCTCGTGAACACAGGCATTTTATCTTCTAAACACTATTCAATTCATTTCAGTGATTAATGCTTAAACATGGAAAAATGATTTATGCTTCTCACTGGTTCTCTAAAAAAGGTCCGGAAACCTTTTGGGTCACTATTAGCCCAAGCTTTACCATACCTAAGTTATTAAAACAAATGTAGTCATAAAAATGTTCATATAACCCTTGTTTGATGTTAAAACCCAACTTCCCCCCCTTTTTTGACACATTCCAATGTGTCAAATCAACGGAGCTAGAAAATTAAAAGAAAAGGTCAGTGACCTCATCTCTCAGAAAGTATCAGACTTTCTCCTATCCAGTGTCGTAGCTCCAGTAGGCTCCGCCCGGAGCCAAGAAAAGCATGATATTTGTGTTGTGTAAGCGCGTGCGGCCTTCTATGCTCAAAGTCACTCCAGTCCATAGATCAGCCAGACATCGCGCTGACTGTAGCTTTTAACCCTTATTAACTCGAGCACAACTCTATAATGAGCAACAAACTGCAATATGTATAAAAATGATCATGGTTACACCTGCAATGAAAGATCATACGATTATCCTGACACCTGTAAATAGAAGATTAACCTGAGGTTATGACAATCACCGGAACACAAATGTTAATATAATGTCAAAAGCTTCAATAAATCATTAATGCAATGCTTGTTATATGATACTGATGCAATAATAATGCTGATGCTAAAATAACAGTAAAACACCCCCTTTTATCCCGTTTACAAACTTCACAAATAAACGTTTATCCATGCCTCTTTTAATTTTATGTCCCCCTGTTTTTCCCTCACTGACCACAGCAGGGGAAACTTTGTTTTGATTCAGCCATGAATCCAGCTCACCTGATTCATCACTGAGCCCCATCGTCACTGGCATCTGACAGGGTGGCGCTGCATACTCTTCCTTCAATGTCTCTATTTTCAATCTGTTAATTAGAGTGCTTAAACATGAAGTAGACTACGTCCACAACAAGTCAATACAGCTGTAAATGTGGCCAATTATCAATCTATAACCAAGCAATAACGAAAAATAGCTTTTATGTTATGCATGCTTTTAGTCAACCACTCACCCAGAGGATCTTCAATCCCAGAAAATTCCTTCTCCTCATTTAATAAGTCAGTCCTCCTTCCATGCCCTGGTAACTGGTCCATCCAGAGCCATATCATCTCGAAATATACATACACCAAGCCAACCCACACCTTGGTCACACCAACCCTTTTCCGCCCTGAAGATGTCCAATGCCATCTTAGTCTGGATCAGGGTTCTAATAGATTTGCAATTTTCATTAGTTTTGACTATGATTTAGTTTCGACTTCAGATTTTCAATTTTATATCAGTTGTAATTAGTTTTTACCAATTGTTTGCTAGTTCAGTCTAGTTTTTATTTTTTGAAAATCCTTAGTTTCAGTTTAGTTTTGATCAGTTTCAGTTATAGTTTTAGTTGTGTTTGCAATAATTAAGTGTAACAAAATCCCAGTTTCATCATATCAGTCATGCTCTTCTGCTTATCCTTGGGTATTGAAACTATTAACTCTTGCAGCGCCGGTGTTCGTAATTTTGGTTCAAGTGAATTGATAAACTTTTAGAAGGCAATTGACTCACACAGTTATGTAGATGTCCCCGTCCTGTTGTCTCGGGATGCATCACGCTGCCTTGCATGGGGTTAGCTTCTGTTTTCTGGGGATGAGGGTTGAGTGGGGGGAGCTCTCTGAGGAGGGGGAGTCAAAAAACAAAAGGGGGAGTGTGCTCCCCCTTACCTTTTCAAGGTAAGCCAGGTCAGCCTTCTTGTGTGGGCTTTTCAAGTGCACTTTAAGGTTTGTAAAGTGGGATTTTTCCCCTTAGAAGTGTCCCTCATAATTTGTCTCTTTCCACTACAAGACACTTGCTTTATCCAAAACACAGTCATATTCAAAGTAATCCCAAATTGGACTCTGGCGCTTTCTCCTGACTTTTCCTGACATGATTCTGCGCGTGGACGGAGCAGCAACACAGACGACTCGCCTAACGTGCTGCCACCTGCTGGCATAATGAGACACAGCAAGAAAAAATCTGGAAACTAAACTTCATTTTCACCCTTGACTATGGTAGGACACGCACACCTCAATGAAAACTAAACACACTTTGCTATAACTTCAGTTAATTTTAGTTAGTTTTGTGAACGCTCATTACAGTTTTAGTTAGTTTTCCTTTTTTGTTCTTATTTTTATTTCTGTTAATGAAAATGTTTTTTTTTCTTTTCACTTCTAGTTTTCGATATTTCGTTTACATGTACTCTATTTGAACAGGGATTGATCAGTGTCAAATGGGATTTTTTTTTTTTTTTTTTAATGTGTGTCTGTTAATGCAAATCAATTTATTTATTTATCTTTCTGAAAGACAGATGTTAAACGGGCTCTAACAAATCCACTTCATTGCGTGCTCATAGATTTTCTCTTGTCAGGGTCGCTCACCCAATGTGCTTTATTTAAGCTTATTAATTCTGTCACGCTTATTAGTGGCTCATGATTGCTTAAGGCCTATGTCTGAACTTGACTACAGAGGCAGAGCATCATTCCATCCTTTCAGGGTGAAGGACTCCACTTTCTTTGTGTCAAGGCAGCTCACAATTATCTTAATAGCTTTACCTAATCAAGTTATGGCTTACCATCACTTGTGTTATAAGTATGAAGTGTCCTAAATTCATTCAAATTTTGTTTCCAATTCACTTGCAGCAGTTTAGACCGAATTATTAACAATAATAACCTTGCTCTGGACTGTCAAAGGTGACTTTAACGCTGACTGTTCCGACAATTCATTTTATAACATTTCCTTGTCAGATTAGCCAATCTCTGCACACTTGAATAAACATAATCAACATGGTCAATATTTTCCTGCGTGTTATTTCACCATGGTATCGATTCCAACTCTCCATCCGCATGTGGTTTGGCACATTATATTTATCTAAAACTCCACTCCGTCTCTAAATGTTTTGAAGAATTTTTCAAGCCGGGGGTCAAATTTTGAGAATTTGACCATAAGTGAAAGTTATGGTGTTATCACCCCCTTTTGGGGCTTACCTTTCCCAGTTTTGATGATATTCCTCCCTATTCTTTGCAAGTACCCCCTTTTGGTGGCGAGAAACTGTTGGTGTGGTCAAGTGGGTGCTGTAAAAACAAAAGCCCAGGACAGAACAGTCACCAGTCATGTACTTCATACAAAATTAGCATATATTTGATTTCATATTGATCCTCTGAGTGTAATGGTACATTTTAATTTGAATTTCTCAAAGCTAAACACAAAAATTTTCTTTATTTTGCTCTTGTTCCTGTGCAGCACCACCTCTCAGCACATGCCCCTGTCGGTTATATCTCTACTTTTCTGAATTATTGACTATTTCAATGAAAGGACCTAAAAGATGGGGACCAGTGTTTATCCTTACATATCTCCATTTTGAATGTGACAAGTCTATCATTCCCCTGTTATTCACAGACCTCAATAGAGTGGGTTTTTTTTTTTTTTTTGGCTTTTTTCTTTTCTTTTTTTCCTCTATAAAAGTTAATTGACTTTTTACAGTGGGCTGCTATGGTTAATAATAACATGTTCAGTCATGAGTGAAATCAAACCTTTTCTTCAATTTAGCATTTAACCTTCCCAACAATATAATGTGATACATTAATCGAAACACAGCTACTAAAACACAATTTTCTTAATGCAAACATCAGTAACTCAAAATTAGCCACCAAAGGGTTCAGTCTGCAGTTCACGCTCATGTGAAGCTACAGCCTCCCCCTTTAGTCTCTGTCATCCTTCTGTTCCTGTAAAAACAAATCAAAGCAAGACAAAATATCCACCCTTTTTTTATAGGCTGGGTGAATTGTTTGTGGACATTTACTAATCCTAAAGTCGGCACCATTTTTGTCTCAGTATCAAGTCCATTAGAACTTTTAGTCGTCAGTCCATCACAGTCCAGCCACATGCATACATCCACACACATTCATACCAGAAGTTGCTGATAATGGAGTCTCACGCGCAACCTATTCAAGCCTCCCTCACCAGCAAGATGACGTCATCATTTTAAAGGAAAACAGTTCCTTGTTTTTTGACTGGATTGACTCGCTGCAATCCTTTTAGGCTCAGGACTTCTCATGTGATCAGTGTCCCATATAAGTGAATTTCTCCCCAGCCCATTATAATCATGGAGAAAAACACTTTGCGACTGTCTTCAGTAAGAATATTTTATAGCGCTTTAAAGTTCAATCTCTCAGGCCTGGATTAAAGAGCTGATTTGTTAAATCAGGAACTCACAAAATACCAAAATATCACCACCGGTGGATCACACCTCTCAGATGTTCTTATTTCAGTGCACTGTAACAAAAGCAAAAACAAACGTAACCAATAAAATACTCATATAATAACAAATACTGGGGCCCATTGCAAACATGTCCAAGCATAAAACCATCTTTCTCTCTCTTAGAGAAAGAAAACAATCCAAACCTCACTGATGAAATCAACCTAGTGTTAAGCAAAACCCAAAAATCAACTAAAATTCACCAGAAAGTTTTTCTCCCTCCTGGGACAATATTGTGTAGGAATACAGGGACCGTAACTCCTTTTTGCCCTGACAAAAACGTGTTGGATTTACTTGATTCAATAGTGGACACTGGTTGCACACAAATGTTTTGCTCCGACAGAAACTTAAACAACTGAGTTAAATCAACACAACCTTTTCATATTCAGCAAACCTGCATTTTGTGTTCATAAAACACGATTGAAACATGTTCAGATGGAGTAAATTGAGATCCTGGAATATTTTGATCCTTCAATTCTGTCAGTTTATTTCAACACTATTCAATAACTTTTATTCAAATTCTACTTGGTCACTTAAATACTACATGTTGTCTTCATATTGCATGCGGTTCAACAAAGTCTAGATCCTGGTTACCATAAAAACTGAATGGGTCTACAACAACTACCATCCTCCTATCTTTATCCTGGTTGCAGCAGGGCCGGGAAATAACCCTGAAGTGATAGGTTATCAGGCAGGGTACACCCCGGACAGCTGACCAGTCTATCAGATAGAAACAAACAGCCATTCACACTCACATTCATGGATAATTTAGAATCATCAATTAACCTAGCTCTAATAGCTGCATGACTTTTCACTGTGGCAGGAAACCAGAACACCCAGAGAGAAACCACTGCAAACTAGCCAGACTGTGGATTTGCACCCAAGACCTTCTTAATGTGGAGCAACAGCACCAACCAGCATGCCAACAATGTAGGAAATACAGGAAAGCTATGATTTCCTGTATTTGATGCAGAATTCTTTTGTTCTTGTCCTTGACAGGTTAATCCACAATAAATAGCAATAGCATGCATGTGGTGTGTGTGTCGCTGTCTGCCTCTTATAACTCCAGTGATTTTCCTGTAGTTTGAAATCTTATGCGGTGTTGTGGATTCCGTGAGTTCAGCAGCTAACCACTCTTATTAGATTGTATCGTGTCATCTCAATGAGAACAAATTGAGTTGTTGGATTTCGTACAGATCTTTAAAGCCTGAGGCAATTGTGTTAAATACACACGAGATGCTTACGTAAATCCAAGGGCTGGCCCCTTTTTTTCTCTATTTTTTTTATTATTATTATTTTATTTCTTTTTCAGTGTGTTCCTCCTTCAAGTAAATCTCAATCACAAAAATGTGGCGCTCCGAAATAAGGCTCACACCGTTAATTCATCATTTTCACTCTGTACCACTGCTCCTTATCAGGCTGTGTGAAGCACAGTAAACAATTCAGTCGAGGCCTTGAGCCATAAACAGACATCACGCACAGACATTGTTTTCATAACCAAACTGCCTTAGACCCTGTCCCCTAAATCTACACAAACGCCCTCTGGGTGACATGAAATGCATTTAACCAATAAACAATCAATGGCTTCTTGTTGTTGTAACAGATTCTGTATTTGGATGTTTGTGTGCAGCATTTTGCGTGTCAGCATAAGCATTTGTTAGTAAAGCATTCTTCATTGCAGCAGCGTGTGTGTGTGTGTGTATCACTCTTCATTGCACAAGTGTGTGCATGTGTGTGTGTCATTTCTCACTCAATTGACTCAGCGTGTGTGTGTGTGTGTCAGTGAATCAACGAGTGCATATGTGTTCATATGTGTGTTTCTCTTCATTCTGAGTCAGTGCATGTAGATGTGTGTGTTTGTGTGTGTTTGTGTTCGTCACTTTCCTGTTCTGGTGTTCTGGGTAAACCACGGCCTGAGGCGTGCCCTGGGGTCCTGCCCTCCTCCATTTCAGTCTGTTTGCATCCATTGGTGCTGCTGCTCAAAGTTCTGTCCATACTGGTTCTGGCCCCAATTGAGGCAGTCCTTTTCTCCAGTGTCCTGCATCTTCTCCTTGTCCAGCTCCTCCTTAACTTGACCCTTTTGCTTCTGTAGCTCCTTCAGGGCTTGCTCCTGCTGTAGGAGCTTCTTGTCAGGTTTGGCGACCTCCTGCTCCAGCAAGCTCCAGCCTGGTTTCAAGTCCTGTGTCTGGGACTCCAAGCCTGACTGATGGGTTCGATTAGCAGCCAGCTCCTCCTGAGCCATGCTCAGTTTCTGCTCTGATGCCTTGAGCTCTTACTGAGGGCAGAAACCTCAGAGTCTTTTCCGTACACGTCAGATTGAAGTTTATTGATGTTTTCCTTGCTTTGCTCCACGGCCTTCTGCGGCTCTGCTGTCCGGCTCTTCTCAGAGGTCAGCTCCTGGCCGAGCCCCGACACCTGTGCCTTCAGCTTATTTTCTTCTGGTGCTTTTGTCCATTCTGAGGTGCCTCCTGACCTCAGTTACTCCTCCTGTCTCTGGCACGCCCTTTTTGCTGCCCGATCATCCGTGTTGGTCCGTCACTGTCCTGCACAGTTTTAATGCAGAGTTGTTAAGGTCAGCATTCTTTTGCTCGGCCTCACTTTTCCTCTGGGCTTAATGGGCGTCTCGTCAGAGCTCTGTTAGCTGAAGCTGTCTGGAAATCTCCCCCGTGTAGTGAAACGGGCCTTGGATTTAATGCTCGCCGTCTCAGCTGCATGAGATCGTTTTCCTGCCGCTCTGTTGACATTTTCAGGTTGTTGTTGTGGGTCCAGCTGCTGTAGCATTTGGTCAGGGTCACATCAAAGATGGTAGAGGGGAGAGCAGGAGTCCAGGTCAGCCTCGGCAAAGCAGCCTGTAATCAAGCATAAAGAGAAAAAACAAAAACAAAACAAAAACAAAACAAAAACAGACGAACAGGAAAATGATGTTGTGTTGGCTGTGTTATTCAGAGAGGGGAGAAACAACGGAGCCAGGCCCTGTGTCAGCCTTCTCTCCCCCTTTTTTTTGTTTTTTTTCTCACTATATAATCAACTCATAACCCACCAAGCTGACAGGACAACACAGGTACATGTTAAAATTCTTAAAATCATGTTTAAAAGCCCAAAAAGGAATTTTCTTTCATTCAGTAATCACTTGTATTAATCAATCAGCAGAAAACATGTCACAATTTGAATCTTCTAACCACTAAATTTGTCGTGTCATCACTGGTTGGTCAGACCAGTGTCTTTTTTTTTAAGTTAAGTTGTTGTCCTGCAACCCAGAGAGTTTATTTGTTAGTAGTGGATAAACTTTATCATTCAGCAACAGGTGTATGTTAAGTTTCGCTGCTTTAACCTTGCTGGAAAATCTTCACGTGTTCATGAATGTAAGCTGTTTCTTCATTGCGTGTGTGTGCGTTTGTAGGTGGGTTATTTTAACTTTTTTCTCAAACAAGGCATTTCTCTAACACGTGCCTTTCTCATACATTTCTCTGGTTGTGTGTGTGTTTTTATTTTGTTTCCCAAATTTTGATTCCCCACCTTAAATAACAGCATTCCATGTCTTCAGCCAGGAGTTAGAGCTTGCTTGTGAGATTCAGGGACACATGGTGCCAATAACAATTCAGTCAAAAACTTGCCTGCAAATTTCCAGTGATGGTAACCGATAACTGGAGGAGAAGATGTCCTTTAAGTTTCTTTTCAGGGTGGGGACAAAGTTGGGGTCAAGCTGTAAACTTTTGAGCCAAAGCTTGGCCTGTCTGTCGTCCCAATTCTGTTTATGCTTTTGCCGCTGTACTCAGGTTTCCAGGTTGGGAGAAATCCACCTGTATTAACACACTAAAACATTTACTTACTATTTCTTTTCTGAAAACATTCACTTACTATTTCTTTTCTGAAAACCATGCATACTTCTCACAGTCTGGCCGTTGCCTTTATGGGCATGCAGAGTTCCTGTCACACACACAGCTGAAATTCGTGCTTGATCACACCCTATATTATGATAAAACCAACAGTAAATCAAATGTAACCGCTTATATTATTGGGCTGAACCAAGAGTCACTTTAAAAATCTTATAAATCCTGCTTCACACCATAAAACTGAAACAAATCACAGCTGTATTTATCACTCAGTCTTACTCTGCCGACTGAAGTGTCGGTCTAAATCATGCACGATTTGTCTTTTCTATATCAAAACCCAGCCAAACATCAAACATTCACCCTAGTCATTCAAAACCTTATTTGTAATATTATAATCAGCAAAATCAGCGTCTTATTTACAGGTCTTTAACAGTATTTGCAAATTATAATTATAACACTCAAAAAACACGCTAAACAGGAAGCAGAAGTCCTCCGTGCGCTTCACAGCAGCCACCTCATTTGCATGTTCACACACCGTCTAAAAATAGCTCGCAGCGCTGCAGCGCGCTCTCGTCACACACAGCCTCGTCTCACACAGCTCTATTATTTTATATTACAAAGACGTCTTATATTTACAACCACTGTCAGGCCTGGCAGATTTAGCGCCTACACAATTTTGACAAATTTAAGTTAAGGGTCCAACCGAAGAAAGTCCAACTTTTTTGTAATCAATTAACCAGTATCTGTCCAACAGTTTCTGGCCTCATTTCTAAAGTCCCTAACTCAATTTAAAAGTGTCCGACACCCAAGGTCCAACCTTTGCTGCCCAAAAAAGCGCAGATACCGTTCCAAACGGTAAGGAGACTCTAACTCCTAGCTTATTCCAGGATGCCCCGTACCCCACAGTTAAGCCAAACTGAACTAACCCTGTTCGCCGACAGGTCAAGGTCGCGCGTCCACGGCCAGGAGGGAGCGTAACCTCCGGGCTATGCGCTTCTTAGCAGTCCAACTGCCGTTCTTGAAAAATTTATAATACTTTGAAACAACAGTCAACACCCCAAAACAAGTGTATGACTGACGCAGGTCCAACCTGTCTGACCAATGGGGACTCTAACCCACTAAATGACCAATTCCCTATCAAACTAAATTCACTCAGCAGTCCAACTGCTCTAACTACTCAGTACTGTCACAGTTCTCATGAGATTTTTCATCAAAATCCAAACAGACATCTACCAGTAACTTCAGTGAGTAGACTTTAATTTTATCATGTCCAATTTGGCACACTTTGGAAATAATTCAACAGGTAGTGCCTTACCTTTGTATAAGCCGGCTTATGCCCACTCACGTCAGACCACTGGCTTGTGCCTGTCCGTTCGACAACCTCGGACCGTCCAAACCTCCAAAATTCCACCCCAATACCACAGGACGAGCCCCCAAACTGTTACGGATTCAAATATTGGGGATGGATACAAGAGGAAAAACCACAATAACAACACTGGTCCGGCCGGGTTGAGTCAAACGATGATTTTAATGATCACACGCGTGGGAGATGGACACCGTACGCAGACAGCATCAGATCTCAAAATGGTGGAGCATTGATCAAACTCTTATAGCCTCTAGTGGCCCCCACCTAATCATAAAAGCCTAAACATTCACATTCTTTCTCTCACACAGTGCCTAAGCTACAACCTTGGCTCCCTGTTTATCTGCTCCCGCTGAGATGGGGCAGAAAACTCCAGTGTGTTCTGTTCTCTTCTAATCAGACAAATAAGGCGATGACTTTCTGCAAACAGTATTTCTCATAACTCAGCAGTATAATGCATCATAAAACAATATCATTCATTCACAATAAACCAGCAGTCTAATGTAATGCAACTCAGCTTAACAAATGCAATAGTTATCACCTTCTTCTAATTCAGGAGAATAATGCAAACTAAAACTACATAATAATTCACCATCTTTAATTAAGGGTCTAACATGGCATAAAATAATATTATAATCTGACAAGGTCTAGATTTTTGTATTTGCAAGGTTCCTCACTCGTCCTCTTACAGTCAATGACGTCACACGTGTGGGAGATGGTGTCATTTTTTTTTGTCTTCACACAGAGCCTTAATTGATGCCACCTTCTCTTTCAGGAAAGTATTTATTGCCTTGCATGTATTTTCTTTGTTAATCTTTTTCATCATGTCATTGCACGTTTTTGACCCCTCTGGAAGGATGTGTTCCTTTTTGAACTCAAAGGTTTGTGTGAGCACAGCAGCAGAGAGCAGAAGCAGCAGCAAGCAGGAACACTGAACCCTCGTGATTCCCTGAGGAAGAAAAACACAGAATTACATTAGAAATCTCAGGACATGATCAACTTTCCCAAATCGGTGTTTAAGAGCTTGTTGAGTTCCAGTAAAAAACGTTATTGGAAATGTTTAGTTAATGCTGCGCAGCAATTACTACGTAATTACTGCGTAATTACTGCGTAATAATTACGCAGTAGAATAAACCATCTCATAAATGTTAGTATTTAATTAGAAACACCTTCTTCTGTTTTGCCCAGCATTTGTAACACCATTTTTAAAGATTACCTTCATTTTTTCCTTGACTTATGAGTGGTTGGTTCCAGTTGTTCAATCAGGAGGCACTCGTCTGCAGCACCAGTTGGTAAAGACGTCTTTGCTGAGTGAAATTCTCTGAAGCTGGTAAATGGTAACAGTGAATTCATTATGCAGAGCCTGGTTATATGGGCATCTCCTATTAACGTGTAGAAGCAAACACAAGTGCTAACGCTAACAACATCCAATCAGGATTTATTGGAAGTTAGATCAAAGCTAACATCTGCATTACATGTGAGCACTACACATGTTATTTAACATATATAACGTATAAGATTTTTAGATCTTTCTCTTTCCCTCAAGAAGAACTGCTAAAACTGTAGAAATAACATTACAGAAAAGCAGGACATGCTCAAGCAAAACATTATAGAAGATCAAAATGACGAGTCCAAAGACTGACCTGTGTGCAGCTGAGGGTCATGCAGAAAGGAGAGAACAGACCTGTGGAGGCAACAGAAAGAAAAAGGACACGGATTCCTCTGTGACTTCTTTTTATGCTACACCTTTTACAACACTGTCCTAGTCATCAGTGTCACCGCTCCACAAAGCAACAGTTTAACAACCACATCCCCCCCATTTTATTTGAAAACCTATACTGGAAATAAACAAACAAACAAACAAACAAAACCCCACAGAAGTAAAGAAAAACATCTGACTTATGAGTTGCTATAAAATGCACTTTACAATAGAATTACAGCAGAGTCACTGTATAATTAAGAGTAAATAACTGTAAAACCTGCTGCTTGTTTCACTACAAGCTTTAGTTTTTCTTTCTGCACTGCGTTTTCACAGCGTTAAAACAAGGCAAGACAAAGCAAAAAGCTAGAAGTCCTCTCTTCTGCTTTGACTTTTAGCTCATCGGTCGATCTTCAGTACATTTTAATAACTATAATAAAAGAAAATTCAAGACATGAAAACTGAAGACTTTCCTGAATTAAAAAGACGTCCTGGAAAAGGAACTTTGTGGATCTTTGTTCAGAGGTTGCAGATTTACAGTGAAGCAATACTTGACTGTTGTTGGAAGTTTTGCTTGCATTCAGTTGATGTCATTTCTTAACACGGTTACAAATTCATACATTTCACAACAAAAATAAGCGAGAGACAGCGAGCGCATAAAAGACAGACGGAGGGGAACTGGCACACAGGGAAAGGGTGGAAAACAGAGAGAGAGGACACATCCATGGAACAGGTGTCCAGCCAGCAGTGATGGAGAAGATGTGCTTGGATAAAACTTTTAAACCTGTAACATAAAGACATTTGATTAATGTGATCAGTGAGTGTAAACTGCAACTAAGCTTCCATGCTTTGTAAGTGGGCATTATCACGTAGCAATAAATCTCTGGGTTTGAGAAAAAAAATGTGGATCTCACTCATCATCTCATTTCTTGTGCTTATGGCTCTCTGCTGAATGAAGTCTGGATGAAGGAAGAAAATTGGCCTGTTATTAGATTATTACTAAAACAAATGTTCTTCTCTCTCCTTTAGGAGGCTACAAGCCACTGTCTCCAAATATGAGCTGGGTTTCTAACAGTCGGTAACAGAGAGACTTTTACTGTGCTTCAGGAAATTATTTGTGGTAAAAGTAGCAGAAGTGGTGGCCATGTTAGCTTTATATTTCTATAATGTGTAAATTTTTGTCAACCAGGTTTTTCTAAGATAATATTACAGCAAAATAAGTATTCACCCTGCATTATGCAGGCCAGTGAGTACAACATAAATACACAACCTCTACAATCAAATGATCACTTTTGAGCAAGCACTTGGTGACAGTGGGAAGAAAGAACACGCTTTTAACAGGAAGAAACCTCCAGCAGATACAGGCTCAGGGAAGGGTTAGCCATCTGCTATGAGCAGATGGGAGGGATACAAAAAGTCCAGATAGTAAAGCCTTTAAATGTAGCTTCCCCTTTTGCCCTAAAAGCTGCTCGTGCAGTGATATCATCAGTGACAAGTCAGGTGCTAATGCAAAATGGTGTTTCAGTGAGGCAGAATTTATTATGACAATACATTTTTTTAAATACTCAGTATGAATTAAACAGGTTAAAGGTCAATGCTCTGTTGTAATATAAAGACAAAATGATTGACAGCAGCCCAGCAATATCAGTAAAATGCAAATTAGCCACATGGTGCAATGTAAGGAGCTCTGTGATTGGTTAGGAAAGGACAGACTGGCTACCTCGATTTTTCTTCACTGCACATTGATCCATAGCTTTACACTGTAAAGGCTAACAAAGTGCTTTTGCTTTACAAAGACATTTAGCGTCGGTATTCACTCTCTTAAAATGCCACTGGACGCGATCCTTTGTTTTGTTGTTCCTAATATTTCTTATAGATAGCACAGATAGTGCCCCACTGGAATACTCATTCATGTCTAGATATTCCTGTTAAAAGGGAGTTTTTCCTCCCCACTGTAACATGGCAAACACAAACTATTCTATAAAACCATCTAATTTAAACGAACAATCCAGTTGAAGCTTCACACAGCCGTGAAACACTGCCATCTGCTGGACGCGAATAACACAGACGCTGCTTTGACGGGTGAGGGAGTTTCAACAAGTGTGCAATGACTCAAGCATCAAACTACAGAACTATTAGAGCGGACATGGTGCTCTAATGACTGCTTCATTAATGTAGGTCAGAAAGGATAATAGAAAATCAATAAATTATGAAATACAAAACTTACTGTTTCACTGCGCACACAAACCTTCTCTTATTAGCACAACACTGCCCAGGGCTCAGAGTGTATTCCTTATAACCTATTAAACCTTAGCATGTTATTTTGAAGTGTTACCAGTGAAACAGCCAACCAGTAAAGTTAACTGTAATTTCAACATTGAGCTACAAAAATGCTTTTTTTTTTAAATAAATTATTTTTTATTTCTTTTTACAGTTTTGCAATTTTACACAAGTTTTATCATCAGTGTCACAATGACCGCTGCTAAAATGGAGTATGAGCTTTTTGTTGGTCTGATTAAAAGGTTAAATGTAAAAGCGTAATTTAAACATGTGATGTGAGGTCATTAATTACAGTGCAGGTGTCCTGCTTTAGGATCATATATTAATACTTACAAAACAGTAAAGTTGTAGAGAATCTATATTCATTATCGTTGCTAATCATGGAAAGACAAAGACGTCAGACTCTGCTGAAAAATTTTTACACCCTCCTACTCTCTGCACACAGCGGTCTGAGGGATCTTCCAGGACTGGTGATTTTATTTTGTTCTTTTTGGTCTTACTGGTTAGTAGGTGGTGATTTTGTACCTGTTGATCTCACATTTGGAACATAAATTGCTTTGGAGCAGATTAGGTTCAAAGGATAACTCGACTCTTGAAGTTAGCCGGAAAAGACAGCGTTCTGCTTCATAGTAAAAGCCTCAGAGAGTTGCTAACCAAAGTCGAGCTTGTACGGCCACGCAGCATCTTATGACATTTTGTAACCTGAGCAGTGAAATGATTGCTGTTTTAGCGCACATACACAGTGTGATGATCAGTATCAGGACAATAAAGTTATGGTGCAAAAAGACCATTTGCACAAAATGAATGGCTGACACTGGACAGATGAGAGGATGTGGATGGTCACCAGTAGGGATGGGTATCGTTTAGGTTTTATCCGATACCGGTACCAAACCGGTACTTTTGAAACGGTGCCGGTGCTTAAACGGTACTCAAACCGGTGCTTAAAGAATGGAGAACACCAACTTTGTCCAAAAACCTCTCATGTTCAGCTGTTTTTTTGTAAAAAGATAACAATGTTAGCCTTTTCTGCAGCTATGGGGCATATATGGTATCACTCTTGGCTGGAAGCAGTGCTTAAACAATGGAAAAAACACAAACTTTATCCAAAAACCTCTCATGTTTAACTGTTTTCCACTTTTTCTTTGGTCATTTTAGCCTTTTTGGCCAGGGTGAAGGGAGTATCTGCCATCAAACAAGACAGCCGCATGTAGCTATGATGATGTTTGCTAGTTCACCTTACATGCATTAATGTAATAACGTGGTTAGCCTACTCAACGTAAATTACACACGAACAACATTACGCTACTCACGCAGAGAAGAACGGCTGCTGCCGCCATCATCATCCGTCATCATTTCTGCTACACTGGCAGGGCTAGGGGCCAGGACTCTATTCTTCGGGTTTTTGGGGGATGTTGCTAACTCCGGGTCGATAACTGGCAACCCACCCGCAGTAGATGTGCACGGTGTGAGGTCTCGCAGCAAGCTATCAAATACGGCGCATTTCTCGGCTTTTAAAAAAAACGCTATGCGTCGCCAGGTGTTTCATCGGATTCGAGGTGTTACCTCCTTTGACAGTATCACAGTATCAGCTTAAAGCACTTGTTGCAGGCTGCTGAGTTTGCATATTTTGCTGTGAAGTACAGCCATACATTTGACTGGTCCTCCTTGGGCATCTTTAATCTGTAGCTCTGCTCTAAAAGAACGTACGTACCTGGACCCGCCTACTATCCTCGGAAACGTAAAATGATTGGCTAGAATCTAAAGTGTATCACAGCTCAGGAAAAAAAAGCACCGAAATAAAGCACCGAAATGTGCGCTGCTTTTCGGTCTGGTTACTACCGTTTATGTCAGAACTGGTGCCATCATGGCACCGGATACCGGTACCCATCCCTAGTCACCAGTGTTGGGACTAACGCGTTATTAAGTAACGCGTTACAGTAACTACGTTATTATTGTGGTAACGAGCACGGTAACTAGTTATTATGCCAAAATCAGGAACGCGTTACTCATTACTGGGATTTAGATAGGCTCGTTATTCGTTACTTCGTGTGGTGGCTATCGCGGAGCTTCCACAGATTCAGTAACATTAGCAAGTGGTGGAAGCCAGCAGGTGGATGAGAGAAAGGGGAGGCAGGAGGAGAGACCCGAAGCGGCCGCCCGTCTGAGTGTCAGGTGAACTGAACTTCAGGTAAGAAGTTATGACCTGCAGTCTATCTGGGTGAGATATGAACCAAGTTTAGGTGGAGTTTATTTTCGTTGTGCTGACTTTTTCGTACTGCGTGCTAGCTAGCATGACGGAGTTTCTATACAGCTGGGTGGTGCTATGTTACTGATGTTGAACTTTATTTTGTTCATACGGTTAATTATTAGAGTTGCCAACCGTTCCCTAAAAAACGGAATCGTCTCATATTCAGAGAAAATATTACGGGTTTCGTATTTAGGTGAAAAGGAACACAGTTTGTCCCGGACTTCAGCTACAATGAAAAAGACACAAAGCTGGATTTATTCTGTGTTTACGCTGCACAGCTGCCTCTTCTTCTCTCATTCTCTCCCCTCCCTCTCCTGTTGCTACTTTAATCATGAAACTGATCAATGATCAGCTGATTGGCTTTTCCCTCTTGTTTATTTATCGTCCGCTTTGCGCCAGAAAGAGGAAACCAGCGGTTGTCACGTTAAACAACAGCAGCACGTTTGATCAGCTGTTGTTAGAATTTATTTAATATTACTTTCTAGTATCAGCTGATGTTTGCTGGAGCCACAGCTGTAAAGCTGCTGGTCATGATATCGGTTTGCTTATGTGGTGAGAGTGGTGAGGAAACATGAAGATGAAACCAGGAGATGTCCTTACTGAATCATCAGAGCTGAACAGGTGATGGAGAAACAGGTTTACCTTTTAGGTGACATGAATGAGTTGAAGGGAAGTTATGAACTGTTTCTGAGAGACAAATAACACCAGGATCCTTTTCTATGTAGCTGACAGCTGGTAACTGTGCAGGGGTGGATCTAGCAAAGTTTTGCCAGGGGGGCAGGTAGGGCATTAACAGGGAAAGGGGGACACAAAGAAATACTTTCTTGCTCTCATTTAAAATGTCTAGCTTTTAATAAATAATTATCTGAGTCTTACAACAAACGATTGATAGATTGATACATGTATACCATCAAGACAGTGAACATCACTGTCACAACAGTGTTTGTTTTCATTCAAAGGCTTTATGATTTTTGCTACAATGGTGGGCCGGTCTCTAGTCAAAATGCCCGGGCTGATTTTTTGTCCCAGTCCAGCTCTGTATGCAACTCATCTGCAGTCTGGTGTTACCTACATCTTCCTATTCGGAAGGCAGAATTTCTGAGTTCTGAGTACAATCGAAAGCACCACGACTGCAGTTTTTGTGTTGGATGTAAAAAGCGCACATGACGCTGTAACGTAGGCTAGAATCATGCGGCGGTCAACGACGGTCCAGGCGTGGGATTTCTCTCGTGGAAATATGCACATTACTTTTTCCTTTGGTAGGTGGCACAGTGCACTGTGGCAAGTAAGCAAGCTAGAAGACTGGCACTCTTGCTGGGTATCCAGTTAGCAACACATTAACAAGAGAAGTCTGAGTAAAACCAAAGTTACTTTCCCTAGTAACTAGTTACTTTGAAAGTAACGAGTAACTTGAAGTAACTGAGTTACTTTTGATGGAAGTAACTAGTAATGTAACTAAGTTACTAATTTAAAGTAACTTACCCAACACTGATGGTCACACCCTCGTGCATTAAAGAGGGCTTTCAGTTCATTGAAAACACAAAACCAAACACACAAAAGACACAATAGGACAGCTGATCAGTTTGCTTCACTAAATTATCGACACAAGCCGTGTTGTAGAGGGTACAGCAGCCGTGGCAGGTTATCATCTTAATGTGGCCCTGACACTCCATCATACGCCACAAAGCTGTGTATAAATGAAAAGCAAAGAGGCATCGTCGCTAACATAATAACTGTAGAAGTTATCCCACTGCATTACATTTATCATGATATCGTAATAAATGTTCATCATATGTTGCTTTGACCCATCATTGTTGTCATTAATATCGGTACGTGACACTGGACACTTCCTGTCATTCATATGTCATGATTTTGTGATCAGTGTAGCAGCTAGAAAATAACTGCTTGGTTAACAGCAGGTGTACAGGCAGGTGCTCTGATCAAATAACATGTTTGGCTAAAGAAACAGAAAATAAAAATATGTAAATAGGAACACCCACATCTCTACTTCTTCTTCTATTTTCCATTTCACACTTACAAAAAAGTTCTCCTGCGTAGGTGTGGAGACAAATATATGTCAATTTAATACTTCAGACAGGCCCCAGAGCAGGTCTGAACAATTAGTCAACTTAAAATCAAAATTGCAATTTGAAACCATGCAATTAGCAATTTGCAAAAACTGCAATTAGCCTCCATGTTTTGCAAAGTGTCTGATCCAGGTTTGAAATAGAGTGTTATATAAAATGATGTTAAAACTGATGGTCTCTTTCTTGTGTACTCATGTTCACCAATCAGAAGTGATGCAAGATGACTGCTTTTACACGCAAGAACAACAAACACGAGAAACCCAAAGAAAACTTGGCTAGGCTAAGCTAAGCTAACTGTTAGACAAAGTAGAGGAGTTGGAAGAGTAAAGGTTTCTGGTTAACTCCAGTTCAACTTAACATTAAATTAAACTGACAAATATCATGTTTATATTCATATCTTAGTCTTTTGATGAGCTCTATCTTATAAATCTATTAGACTCAGACGAGGTCGGCACAGGGACAGGCCTCGGGGGTCCAGGCCCACCCGGTAAAGTCCTTCTTCCCCAACATCTTCTGATGTACTTCATTTATACATTCTGGTAATGAAGTACTTAAACTACCACCTCACTGATTAGTTATTGCAGTGTGAGCTCAGTTCAATTAATCAGGTCACAGTAGTTTAGCACTTCTACAGCAATCATGCAACCAGCATGACTGAGGAGGACACTGGGTGGACGGGCTTTGCAGGTCAGACTTTGAAACTATCTTTTATTTATCTTTTATTGTCATTATGCCAAAAGCAGTGAAAATATATGCTGTCCCATTCAGTGCAAATAAAGAATCTGTTTACTGACAGGACAAAGCGCTGAACATGATTTCATCTGTTAAACTGCAGCTGTTAAACTGGACAAATTCCAACACAATTCCTTATTATTTCTTTTTCTTAAGTAAAACCAGTAAAAGCTTCTACTTCAAAAATATGGACTTAACACTGAGATCCTGATATTTTAGACCAGTTGAATTTAGATTATCTTTTTTAGTTCATTCAGGTTGCTGGTTCTAACGACGACTGTCTTCATCAGTTTTAATGTCACTGTGACTCATATCTCTGCATGGCTGTTTTGTTCTGAGTGCACTGTGACAATTAAGTTAAGATCCGGTGATCAGTACAGCAGCCTTGGTTAACGACGAGGTTTACAAGACCTGATCAAATGTCACACTGGAAATATTTTGCAAGTTAAACAGCAAAAGCAAATGAAAAAATGCAAATATGTTAATTGGACCACCTACATTGTTTCGAGAGCAGGGGTGAACTAAAGAGTGCTACCCATCACTTCATTTTCAGCATATATTTTCTATTTAACACTCAAAAAAATCTGTTGTACAAGTATTAAAAATATATTCACAAATGAAATTTACATGCCTGAGATGAAAACATTACTCATACAAGTTACCAGGTAAAGTCTATATAGCACTGTTACATCTAAATATGGACACTGAGCTGGGACTTAACGATGTCACAGATCTGAGCCTCTGCACCTTCACTATACGTTTGTGTATGTCAGGCCTGTCCTGTATCTCTCCACCACCTGATCCAACTCACCACCAAATCCTGATCAGCTGATCATCTCTGCTCCTCTAATCACCTGAGTATCCAAGTATCCGAGAGTGTCCATCGATCTAACAATACAATTGTAAAATCGATCATTGACCTGTGCCCTAATGTGTTCTGTGCACTTGTGAACACACTTCCTTATGGAGTACGTTTATTAAGGACACACTTTCATTAACACAGAGGTTCAATAACACAACAAATAACCTCCAATAAACTTTTTAATAAACTGTCATTGGAGGCTGATGTGTTCTCTCTTGGCTTGTTTTCTTGTTGTGTGCCACACAGAAAATAAATGCATGGTGTCTTAACTCACTGATACTGGGATATCAATGAGCACAGAGTCCAGCCAACAATGGCACAAAGTCAAACCTCCTTCAAGGAAACTGGAGAGTCCAATACTGGCATTGAGGCTACCCCAACAATATCAATATGGTGTAACTTCCTGCTCTAACTCAGGCTCCTTCCCCACAAGAAAGATGATATTTTATGTACTCGAAGTCAGACCTGGAATCTGCGGGTCAGACTTCCTGGGCCCCCGACCCCTGACCTCTGAGATTTTCATGTCTTGTATTTTATAATATTTATCTTTTGTTCTCCTGCCAAAATTGTAAACACTGTCATCATGACATATTGCACTGTTGTTCGATCAGCTTCATTAAATATACTTTTATATATACACTTTTATATACTTCCTCTGTGACAGAAGTGAACTATAACTCACAGCAGCATCTGAACTGCACTAGAAGAGATCTCTGCTCATCTCCGTCTGCATTCCTCTTTTGGTAAGAACTTATTATGTATAATTTTAAATGATTTTCCTTTTAAAGCTGGGCAGCAGGCTCACGTTGAACATCTCCATAAACTGTGATAATTCTGCTGCTACACTAAACACTGGATTCGGTGAGCATACTAAACTTACGTAAGCTGTATGCTTGCACGGTGAGAGACCTGTTTTTGCTGATTTGTGTTTAAATAAGATCTTTTTGTATTTGAACTGAATGTCAGATGTTGCCTATCCAGTTATGTAATGAACCCACTATATACATTAACCACAGACCCTTCACGACATCTTCATCACCTGCTGTTCCAGACAACCAACTTGTACCTGAACCACTGCAGGTTAATCAGCCGACTGCTCATTAGTAAAGGAAAAAAAAGGTGAGTGTCTTAATTTGGAAAAGCTTGAAATAAAAAATCCTATAAATTACACATAAACAGATACAAATTGAAGGAAAATCCATTGTGTCTTGAGTTCTGTTTTATTTCTATTTTGCAGTGTGTCATTGTTACTGCAGAGCACACTGAAACATATGAGAGGAAAGAATAACTGAGTGCAGAAAGGCATTTCCATTAAATACGATTTAAACTTTGTTCTTAATGAACCAGATTTATTATGACCTGGACTTTTATCTATAAAATGGGCTTGTGAAACCCAGAGAAAAACTCTCTCAATATATCTGTAGATATAAATATATATTTATCCAAATCACATCAAGTAAAAAAGGCAAAATGACACAATAAAAAAAAAGACAAAAAGTACAAATGAAAACACTAAATTTTAAGGCAAAAACAAATATCTTCATGTCTTAATGCGATAAATATAAAATATAAAGTAATACAACAAGGTTAAATATCTAAACATTCAAAGACAACTACTTCAGCTTTTCAAAGCTTCTTTTTCCAGTTGAAAATGACATCATCACGCCTGAATCTGCTTCCAGGAGTCTGTCTGTCCACATCAGGCTTGTTCAGGATATTTATAAAGCTTGATAGTTTTCAATCGTCCTAACAGTTGAAAAATAAACAGAACAAATTTCTATATAAGATTATAAATAAATCAAAAAGAAAACTATAAATAAAACTACTTCTTTCATTTAAAGAAAAAGGTCTATCAGCCCTCTTGTCTTGTGTGTTTGCAGCTCACAAAGACGACTTACTGAGCTTCAGGATCCAAAAGGATGTATCTACCAAATTCTTAATGTGAAAAAATGCCCATGTGTTTTCTTCTCCAGGAGACAATGAAGACACTGTTTGTCTGCATGATGCTCGTGCTGCTCTTTGCAAAGGGATTTTCCAAAGTGAACAATTTTCAACCAAGCAAGAACCGACCTGAAGAAAGACCTTATGAAAAGTTTAGAAGACAGCATGTAGATGCTAAGATGACTGAAAAGCAGTGTAACACAGAAATATCAAATAGGAATATCTACAACATTGACAACAGTTGTAAGGAAACCAACACATTCATCCTCAGCATTCCAGCAAAGATCAAATCCATTTGTAGAGGTGATGGGAGGTACGATGAAAATAGCGGCATGACGTATAGTACCGCAACGTTTCGCATAATTAAATGTAAGCTAAAGCATCAGGGAGCCAGGAAACCCAGCTGCCAGTATGAAGGCAGGCTTCTCACTAACAGGATCATTGTCGTGAAATGTGAAGGGAAGTTACCTGTGCACTTTGATCGGGACCTTCTGCCCTCTGAGAGCAACGATGGCGAGCAACTATGAGGAAAGAGTGGTGTGGAGGGGGGCGTGGTCTGCGATGCTGCTGCAGGTGAGATGGATGTACCTGCGCTGCATTTGCTAGCACGCCTCGCCAACTTAAAAGGCTTTGCGCTGTCTGACTTGTTGGTGTTGTGGATGTGTTGGCTGGCAGCTGGGATGCGGCAGCCATTCATGTGTATTCAGCAACCGTGTGCCTCAATAAAGCATACTGAAAAGCTTGAAAATGTCTCCGGGTCTGCCGTGGTTTATCACAAGTGGGGTTTTTTTCTGAATGCACTTTGAGGGAGAACTAATGTGAAATGTAGCTTCAAGACCACACGTCTGCATGAAGTACGGAGGGCTATATGGGCCCGGCTTTATTTGTTCCATTTTAACAGCAAATATACAGTTTTGAAAGAAAAAAAACTACATGTGTCATAAATTCTACCTGAAAGTCACTGGAAAGATGTTTTTCATATACTTTGGTCTTATCTCCAGGTGCAAACATTTTGCTAAACATGTGATCAACTTTTATTTCCACACATATTGCAAAAACAATTAACGATCCTGAGACAGCACCAGAGCGTCTGCAGTGGGATTTTTCCTCAAACTGCTACATTAACCAGGGTTAGTAATAATAATAATAAAACATGCTTAAGAAGTAAAAAAAAATACTTTTACACAATTTTATAGATGAGAATTTAAATTGAATTCCATACAGACTGAAACATTTAATTTACATTTGTTAAAAAAGGAGTGTGATAATGTTATCATTAAAACTATTAAAATGTAGAATAACCATCAATCTTGCACAAAATCCCCCCCAAAAAATCTGCTTCTTTGAACTGGACCTCATCAGTGTTTGTGGTCTCATAAACTCTCCTGTGATATTTATTTTGCATCCTTGGTTATTCAAATGAATGATTAATATATTAATATAAATCTATACAGATTTGTCCACACTGGATATGACAGTAAGAGTTAGTAAAGCTCTGTTAACGTGTCCCTCTACAGCCTGTTGTTTCTTAGTTTCACCAGTGAAACTGAATTAGAAACAAAACATAGATGACATATTGTCGCCTAGGCAACCACCAAGCTCCCAGTGCCTACAGACATTAAGTAAAACATGCTGGTCATTGGATAGTTTGAATAAATACCTTTAACTAAATATCAATGTTTTCGACATGTCTTAGTTTACATTATTACACAGTTATTATGAGTGAGCATGTCTAATATTTTTCCACTAAACAGTCGTCTTCTCCTTTGGTTAGGTTTGTTTGTAACAACCATTTATAAAAACTTGTGTTTTGCTTTTGTTTTATTTTTAACTGCAATTCTGGTCGAGTAGCTTTTATAGTGTTAATTCAACATATACTACAAAATAAAATGACTTTTTTAAAAGTAAACTTGTGTACATTTTATTTTGGAATTATCCAATCACAGAATCAAAGGCACAAAGCTCGTGATGTCATCACATTCTGTCATTGGAAGGAGAAATTCAGTCAACTGTAGCAACTCTTTGGTGGCAGAACAACAAAACAACCTGTTTGTTAAAACCAAGATAAGGAAGACACAGAGACGCAGAAGCAGACGCTGAAGCAGAAGCAGAAGCAGACGCAGAAGCAGACGCTGAAGCAGAAGCAGAAGCAGACGCATATAAAATGGCAGAAGCACAGATGGAAGTGGTCGTGAGCCCAAATATAACAGTTTTGCAAAGATCGGAAAATGACCTCAAAAAACCCCAAACACCAAATCCTGAAACACGTCCTCTGGCACAAGTTCAAACCGAAGTGGTCGTGAAAGGCAAGAAAAAAAGGGGGCAAAAACAGAAAAGAGTGGCTGAAGAAGCCAGACGACCGATTACTCGGGCGTATGCTCGGGCTCTTCTAGAAGCCCAAAACAACGTGGCTGATGGAAGCAACCTGAGAAATGAAGAAGTGTCAGAAAACCCTGAAGGAACCTCTGAAAGGGAAAACCCTGAATCCCTCCCTATGTCAGAACCAAAGGACGACGTGAATATGGAGACAGAGGCAAACATGAATAACGCCAGTGGACAAAACCCTGGGCCAAATGGAGGGACGTGGCAACATCAGCCCAATCCCAGATTTATACCCCATCATGGCAGAGTCCAGTATGATTCATGTTGTGAGATTGCTGCTCTCAGGCATCAACTACAAGCTTCCCAAAACCACCAGAATGAGCTTTACTGGAAACTGGTAGCTGCTAATAAGAGGGCTTCTTATTACCAGTCTAAGGTGACAAAACTTCATGCACAGATGATCGCCGACAAAAAACAGCATGAAGAAACAATTAAAGAGCTCATAGAGCAACTGGAGGAGGCTAATGATAATAATAAGCCTGATACGAGCAAAACAGAGGTTCAAGCAAAGGACAACCAAGCAGTTGTCATGCTGGATGACATGATCCGTGTCCTGCACGAAGACGTCAGCGACCCTACCACAGAGCAGTGTGTGGATTCTTCTACCCAAACCACTGAGGCTTCACACACGGACTGTGTAGGTCTGAAGGAGGCTCAATTTGAAGTCCAATACAAGACTCAACAAGAGCAAATAGGAACACTCCAACAACAGCTCCTAGAAGCTCAACACCAACTCAAGGAACAGGAAGATAAACATAGGCAGGACCAGGAGACACTGAACATGGAAATCAGTGAGCTTAAATCCCAGCTGTGCTCCAGCAACGAGCTTCATGACATGAAAGTAGAGACTCTTTATCAAGAGTTGAAAGAAGTCAAAGCGTCCTACATTAACATCACACAGGAGCAAAATGAACAAAATTCCAACTCAGCAAATGGAAAATCTGAGCTTCTGGTGGAAAAAGACACCAAAGAACAGGACAAGGAAGAAGAAGAAGACTCCCTGACATCAACTGATATGTCTCTGCATGACTCTCTACAACAAACAGAAGACAGAGAGAAAATGATAACTACCAATCCAGCTGAACTCGAAACTGAAGCTAAGACTGTGCCAGAGAAAAAACCCAAGAAGAAGAAGAGGAACTGGCTGCGTCGGCTTTTCAGCTGTACCAGTCCACAGACAGACTGATTTACACAACTGTGGAAAAACTAAATAAATACAAAAAAAAAAAAAAAAAAAAAAAAAAAAAAAGGAAAACATAGATGTGTCATTATTTCATGTAGATTTCAAATAACATACCATTTGATGTCAACATGTTTTAGTTGCATTTGCAGTGCTCGTGCTGTTATATTCTTATGATTCTGTTCATTTTATGAGTGTATCCTTCAGCCTTGCTTCACATATTTACTGCTGCTTGATCAGCTTCAGTCCTGCTAGCATCAGCACAGGTAGAAACAGATCACACATCAGAGAATCGGCCGTGCATCGGCCGATCTAAATGCACATGGAAACTAAAAATAAAAACATAGATAACTTAGCTGAACTTCATAGATCTGAAAGTTGACCAATGCATACATAGTGCTAAAAATCAGGTATCGTGAAAACACATTATTTTATATTATGCTGAAGTCAATTTTTATCCAATTTTAAAACTATATCATATAATAAAGTCTGTTTTGAAGTTTACTTTGGTAACAAGTATGAACCAACAAACCATTTTTCATCATGAAAATAAAAAATGAATCTAAAGGAGATAAACATCACAACTAGACAAACATGACTGTATGTTCAACCAAGCATTAAGTCCATTTTGAAACAAAGAACGATGCACACTCAGCCAATCACATGGCAGCAACTCAATGCAGTGTAAAAGGTGAGATGTAAAATAAAACAATTAAAAATATTAATTAATCTTAATCAATCTTAAAATATGAAGCAATCTTCTAACTCCCCTTTACATACAGAGCTGTGGCCAACCTTACAAACCATTTTGAATTTTTTCCAGCCGAGGCGTTCAAAATAACCAAACTGCTAATAGTCACGGTTTAATTTGGGCAGCTGCCTGCCTAATATAATGTAAAATCATCACAATATTTTACACAAAGAGAGTAAATGTATCCTTGTACTCAGCTAAGACAGCTGGGCTGCTGTAGCTTGTGTTTATGTTCAGAGTGACATCTGATTTAAAAGCAGACTGTCATGGTTGCGGCTGTGTGCAGGCAGGATGAGGACCCAAACGCAAGCTCACGGAGGCAGGAATGAACTCAAAACACAGCTTTATTGCTGGAGAGAAAAATCATACAACCTAAACTGGGAAACTATAACGTAATACACAGAGAACCACACGGCCATGAATGAGGGAGAACGCGACACAGAACTGAGGGAGACGCAGACATAAATACACAGAGGGTCAACGAGGGAAGTGGGAGCACACGGGGAACACAGGTGACACTGATAATCATAACGAGACATGGCAGGAGTAAACGCAAAACTGACGGGAGACTGTCAAAGTAAAACAGGAAGTACACGGAGGTTCAGAGAGGAGGAGAGACAGCACGGGGAGAGCACGGACATAACGGGCTGGGGAAAACATGGAATAAAACACAAGGAGGGGAAACGAGGGCTCACAGATATACAGAGGGGCACACAGGGGGTAATCAAATAAGGAACATCTTAACAGAAACCATGGCATAAATAAAGAACAACACACAAAACATACGGAAACTAAGAATGCTGGGCCAACATGGCCCAGGATCATGACACAGACAGCAAAAGACACTGAGCAGCATATCAGTCAGCATGGAAAAATGCCATAGATTTAAGGAACTAGGCTAAAATAATTGGTTTCTAGTGGGTTCTATTGTAAGTGCTCTATATTTCAGCATGACATACTGTATGCATCCTACGCTGAGAACCCTTGAAGCTGATCATCGGGGTATGCTGTGTATGTTCTTACACAGAAGATAAAATAACATGCAAAGATTTTAGATGGTTGTGGTTGGTCCTTACACACAGATGCAAGGCCAAAAAAAATCACCCACAATGGATCGTTCACAGACGCAGGTCCAGTGGAACCCACTTCCACAAAGGCTGCACCTGCTCTGGCAGAACAGGAAGCATCAACTACATAGTAGCTATTTTCATAATTAAGACATCAACTATAGGTGTTCCCAAAATGTGCCATGTTGTCTGCACACCTGACAGTTCAATAAGTCCTGTGTTGATTACAGATGGTGGTTGTTTCCAGAAACAAACAGCACTTGCATAAAATAAGTACAGAGCACTTTATGAGCCAACCTGCTTCTTTAATGAGCATTTGGGTTGTTTGTATTCAGTGTTCACTGATAATATGCTCATTAAAGGGGGGATCCACTATGTCCTTCTTCACAATCCTGTCTGCCAACTTTAAGAAGAAATTAGAGTGACGCAGACGCTTTAAAACAGTGTTCAGAATAATCAGTGATGCTTTTATCTGAACTGATGACAGATAAAGATGAATGTGAGAGTGGCAGAAGAGTAAGTTCTCCCTCTTTCTTGGAAGTATACAAAAGCCTGTTGTTTATAAAAAGTTAATAAACAAACAACAAGTTCTTACAGAATGAGACGTGAAGCCTGGAGATGAGCAGTTCAGACTCGCTGTTATTAAATTCTACCTGAGCAGGTTATAGTTCACCTCAGTTACGGAAGAACAAATAAAACTTGGCTCTGGGAGCTTCAGTTTTTATACATTGCTGTAGCACCACCCTAAGCAATCATTTGCATCAACACCTACATCACTAGCCCAGCAGTTCTAAGAAACTTCTCTGTTTGTGGTTCAGAACTTAATGTGACACCAATGACCACAACAGCATGCAGCTGCAGGTTGTTGTTCATACCTGGCTTTACAATAAAGAGCCATGTTTGCAGGCAGCTATTTGAAGTTTTGTGTAAAATATCATTTTTATATAAATAAACCAAATGTGTCTAAATATATTAAGTAAACAATCAGAATAAGAACATTTTTAAATAAAATCCAAAAACTGCATCTGGCTTAGTTTTTGTTGAATAAATAACGACTCTGTGTAATATGTCATGTATTGTATATGTAAGTTGTATTTGTACAATGAAGCCAGGCTTTCTTCGTGTTAGCTGCCTGACAAAACCTAAAACTCTAGTCAGGGATTGCAGGTGTCACAACAGACATGATCAGCTTTCTCTGTCAATCCTATCTTTCTGTTTCACACTCTGTGCACTCATATAAAAAAATCTTAAAAAAAAACAATCACATGACTCTTCTTCCACACAACATGATCCCTGAGTGCCGCCTGCTCCAACCAGACATGTTATCACAGCGACGATGGTGATAATTAAAATCTACAAAGAACATGATAAACATTATTAAAATGCAGCACTGTTAAAGCAACGTGATTAATGCTGCATTAAAATGAGCCTTTAGCACATAGAGATGATTAAACAGTTTAATTTGAGTTCATTATTTCTAAGGCAGATGCTACACCAGTGAAGGTGCACTTAGTTTTCACACACTGCTTCTGCATTGTGTCTTAGTTTTAGTGGATTAAATAATGACACAGTGTTTGTTTGTTTGTTTTTCTTTAGTAACAAATGACCTCAGACCAGCTTATAATATTTTATAAACAAATAAGCATAAATGCATAAACTCAGCCTGGAATAACACGGGATAAACATGGGATGTGCATTTTTTTTATTTATTTTTTTATGTAGTTCTAGATGTGTTACTGAGTCTTGCAAGAATGCCAACCTTACCAGCAGCAACTTGGTTTTTTTTGTTGTTTTTTTAATTTAATGAGTGCTGAAAGTTGAGCAATAGCTGTGACAACGAGAGAAGATGTAGCCAATTAGAAACAACTGTGAAAATGTACAATATGCAAGCTAAGAAAGCAAAGTGTAGCAATGTTGCCATAATTTTTGTTGTTGTGGTATTTTTTTCAACATTCACTGAAAATCACTTCTCTCATATTTCCTCTTTGTTATTTTCATCACTGTTTAAGAAACGTAACAAAGTCTTATAAAGCATCTACACCAGAATCATGAAGTGATGTTTAAAGATAGCAGCAAGCTTACAGCATCTCTCAACTCAAGAGCAACATTCAAAGCGTACAGGCTGAAGGAAATTATTGATTTTATCACATGCAATTACAATACGCCTTTTCATCTGTATCTGTTTGTATGTACAATGTGTATCGGTTGTTTGTCCCAGCAGTTTACAATACAGAATGTGCATGTCTGTGGGGCTTTCATAAAGATTTCTATTTGCATTGATACGATTGCTTGGATCACAAATTGTTCTAACTTGATTAAAGTCACCAATGATAAAGGTATTCTTGCGCTTACAGTTACCATTATTATCTCCGTTTGCTATCAGATCATCACATCCCCCTTGTGGGATCATGTTGATATGCTGGTTTTCAAATTTCTGAACACGTCCGTTAGTCATGTCCATATGTGGTAAATTATGAAGTCTTCAGTATATGAGGATATTGATATCCGTATAACTGGAGTTATTATAGATTTTCATACATGACATTTCTGAAAAAGGTGAGGGTGTCAGTCAAAGGAGCTTGCAAAGAAAAGCGTCTGGACTTCTTTAAGTTACTTGAAGACGTTTCACCTCTCATCCGAGAAGCTTCTTCAGTTCTAAGGTCAAATGGTGGAGAGTCCCAGATATAAACCTAGTGGGAGTATCCCCCCACAGAGGGACAAAAGGACCCCCTGATGATCCTCTAATCGCCTGAGCCAAGGTGTGAAAGTGGGTGTGGGTCCCAATCAGCCAGAGTTTCGGGTGAGTTCATTGTGAAACCTGGCCCCACCTTGTCATGCGAATTCCTGAGGTCAGATGGCCCAGGATGTGAGTGGGCGTTAAGGCGTCTGGGGAGGGAACTCAAAACTGGATTATAGATGGCAGACAGTTGGTGTCGTAAACCCCCGCCTCTGTTCAAAGATGGTCGCTCACAGTGCACATAGATGGCTTCTTTCACTCCTCTTTCAAACCATCTGTCCTCTCGGTCCAAAATGTGAACATTGGCATCCTCGAAATAGTGTCCTTTATCCTTAAGATGCAGATGGACAGCTGAGTCTTGTCCTGTGGAGGTGTCAGGGTCCCTGTGTATACCCGGTCGCCTCAGTGTGGCTACATGTGTTTTTTTGTTTTGATTTTGTACCCGCTCTCTCCCTCCCTCTCTGTCCCTCCTTCTCTCACTGCCTGGGCGGAGCTCATCTGTGGGCTCCTGCCCTTGGCCCACGCACCTGGTCACACCTGTGGCTCATCACCCAACAGTGTTCCAGTCCCCTTATAAGATGGCAGCCCTGTATTTCTCGTCGCTGGACCGTTGCCGACTCTCGTCAGTGTTAACCCCAGCTCAGTTCATTCTCGTGTTTCCCTAGCGATCTTCTTACAGTAACCTTTTGCATCTCTGTGAATAGATTTCCCTGGACCTGCCCCTGTGTTACCTGAGCGATCAAGTGTGTGAGGATTGGAGCGAGCTTTTGTGTTTCTTGTGGAGTGTGAAGCCGAGCGTGGAGCGTGGATGGAGTGAGGACTTTGGAGCGTGTGTGGACTGCAAGTGTCTTTCCCCCCTCCTGTTCGTGTGTGGAGTCCCAGAACCCGTCTTTTCCCCACTTTGTAAATAGATCACCTGGTGCTTCTGTAAATAAAAACCCTTTATTGTTCCCTACTCAGAGCCTACGCGTGAGTCCGTTCAGTCCCGTTGTGACAGAGGGTACGGACGTAAATCGACTGGTAAAGACGGACTGGTAAAGAGTCTGCAGCCGCAGCACCAATCCATCTGTCGATCTCCTGTTCCCTTCTCCGATCACTCGTGAACAAGACTGCGAGTTTTGTAACTTAATAAAAGCAGTAATTTGTTTGCCAGAGTGCCCCTTCCACGTCACACCCTGTTCTTTCTTTCTTGTCTTATATGGAAATTCACTTTGTGTAGCTTTTTGGGGAATTGTTAAACTTCAGGAAGATTCTGAACATGCCCCATTGTTTAGCCAGCTCTTTGGAGCTAAGCAGGTTCAGGCCTGTTGTTGTAATTTTTATAAAACGATCTAATTTAAACGAATAATCCAGCTGAAGCTTCAGACAGCCATCATATGACAGTGAAACACTGCCATCTGCTGGACTCGAATAACACAGACGCTGCTTTGACGGGTGAGGGAGTTTCAACAAGTCTGCAACGACTCAAGCATCAAACTACAGAACTATTGTAGCGGACATGGTGCTCTAATGGCTGCTTCATTAACGCAGGTCAGAAAGGATCAAACATATCAATAAATTGTGAAATACAAAAATTACTGTTTCACTGCACACACAAACCTTCTCTTATTAGCACAACACTGCCCAGGGCTCAGAGTGTATTCCTTATAGACTATTAAACCTTAGCATGTTATTTTAATGTCTTACAGGTGAAACAGCCAAAAAGTAAAGTTAACTGTAATTTAAAATATTCAGCTGCAAAAATGCTTTTAGCAAACAATTTTTTATGACTGCGCTAAAATTCAATACTAGATTTTTGCTGGTCTGATTAAAAGGTTAAATGTAGAAGTTTTGGGATAATATATTAATACTTCCAAAACAATAAAGTTGTTGTAGAGAATCTATATTCATTATTGTTGCTCATCATGGAAAGACAAAGACATCAGACTCTGCTAAAAGATTTTACACCCTCCTACTCTCTGCACACAGCGGTCTGAGGGATCTTCCAGGATCGGGGATTTTATTTATTTTGTTCTTTTTGGTCTTCCTGGTTAGTAGGTTGTGATTTTCTACCTGTTGATCTCACATTTGAACATGATTTGCTCTGGAGCAGATTAGGTTCAAAGCATGAGTTGACCTGGCATTATGTCTTGGATTACAAAAAAATCCCACATTAAACCTTGAAGTTAGCCGGATAAGACAGCGTTCTGTTTCACAGTAAAGGCCTCAGAGAGTTGTTGCTAACCAAAGTCTATCTTGTACGGCCACGCAGCATCTAATGACGTTTTGTAACCTGCCACTACGAAGGAGCAGTGAAATGATTTCTGTTTTAGCGCACATACACAGTGTGGTGATCAGTATAAGGACATGAAAGTGATGTTGCAGAAAGCTGCATCTGGTCAGAAGGAAAAAAACACGCACACTTGGAAGACTTGGCCAAATTTGCACAAAGTGAAATGGCTGACAGTGGACAGATACAAGGATGTGGATGGTCACACCCTCGTGCATTAAAGAGGCCGTTCACAAAACCAAACACTCAACAGACACAATAAGACAGCTGGTCAGTTTGCCTCACTAACTCATCTACACAAGGCGTGTTGTAGAAGTAGAGCAGGGCGATATGGCCAAAAATATTCATCACGATATAAATTTGAAAATGTGCGATAACGATATAACTGACACGAGACAAAATACTTTACAACTCCACTTCATTTGTGCAAAAAAACCCATCAATGTATTTTCACTTAAACAAGCAGCTGTTTTTCATGTGCATTAAACTTATATAAAAATGTAACGGTGCAAATGCAAATTCCTTGCTGACAGTTTAACCAAAAGGCATTTCCAGTGGAAATTGGCCGACATATCCTCAGCATAACCATGTACATATCCACAAAACTTAAAAAGAGGTTAAACAAACACACAATACGGTAATATTATGTTGAAGCACAGTACGTATCACTCCGCGAGGCTCCTGCCTACGATAGCCGTAATGCTCCGACAATCCATTAAACGGTGCGGGTTCGTAGCTTAGCAAAGTCGTACTAAAACATTTGACAGATTTTCGAGCGCCGTGTACATAAAATCGTTTCGAGGTCAGTAAACACAACCAGAATTCATACAGTGGCTTGCAAAAGTATTCGGCCCCCTTGAACTTTTCCACATTTTGTCACATTACAGCCACAAACATGAATCAATTTTATTGGAATTCCACGTGAAAGACCAACACAAAGTGGTGCACACGTGAGAAGTGGAACGAAGATCATACATGATTCCAAACATTTTGTACAAATAAATAACTGCAAAGTGGGGTGTGCGTAATTATTCAGGCCCCTTTGGTCTGAGTGCAGTCAGTTGCCCATAGACGTTGCCTGATGAGTGCTAATGACTAAACAGAGTGCACCTGTGTGTAATCTAATGTCAGTACAAATACAGCTGCTCTGTGACGCCTCAGAGGTTGTCTAAGAGAATATTGGGAGCAACAACACCATGAAGTCCAAAGAACACACCAGACAGGTCAGGGATAAAGTTACTGAGAAATGTAAAGCAGGCTTAGGCTACAAAAAGATTTCCCAAGCCTTGAACATCCCACGGAGCACTGTTCAAGCCATCATTCAGAAATGGAAGGAGTATGGCACAACTGTAAACCTACCAAGACAAGGCCGTCCACCTAAACTCACAGGCCGAACAAGGAGAGCGCTGATCAGAAATGCAGCCAAGAGGCCCACGGTGACTCTGGACGAGCTGCAGAGATCTACAGCTCAGGTGGGGGAATCTGTCCATAGGACAACTATTAGTCGTGCACTGCACAAAGTTGGCCTTTATGGAAGAGTGGCAAGAAGAAAGCCATTGTTAACAGAAAACCATAAGAAGTCCCGTTTGCAGTTTGCCACAAGCCATGTGGGGGACACAGCAAACATGTGGAAGAAGCTGCTCTGGTCAGATGAGACCAAAATGGAACTTTTTGGACAAAATGCAAAACGCTATGTGTGGAAAACTAACACTGCACATCACTCTGAACACACCATCCCCACTGTCAAATATGGTGGTGGCAGCATCATGCTCTGGGGGGGCTTCTCTGCAGCAGGGACAGGGAAGCTGGTCAGAGCTGATGGGAAGATGGATGGAGCCAAATAGAGGGCAATCTTGGAAGAAAACCTCTTGGAGTCTGCAAAAGACTTGAGACTGGGGCGGAGGTTCACCTTCCAGCAGGACAACGACCCTAAACATAAAGCCAGGGCAACAATGGAGTGGTTTAAAACAAAACACATCCATGTGTTAGAATGGCCCAGTCAAAGTCCAGATCTAAATCCAATCGAGAATCTGTGGCAAGATCTGAAAACTGCTGTTCACAAACGCTGCCCATCTAATCTGACTGAGCTGGAGCTGTTTTGGAAGGAAGAATGGGCAAAGATTTCAGTCTGTAGATGTGCAAAGCTGGTAGAGACATAAGGCGAACCGGATTATAAGGAGCACTGTCGATTTCCAGAAAAATCAAAGGACTGATTTTTAGAGTGCCTTATTTTCCGAAAAACACAGTAATAACATAATAACAACGGCCCGCTAGCATGCTCTTGGTTGCCGAGGGCTATGCTGTGGCTGAGCTGCAAGATTAACTCTGCAAAACCAACTTTCATCAAGTAAAGACGAGAGTTGGTTTTGAGAGGTGCAAAGAAGGGAGGGATGAGAAGTAAAAAGCAGCTACTGTCAGTCTTTAGAGACAGAAGGACTGATTGGCCGTCTGGGAGCCCAACGGATGTTAAAAAAAAGAAAAAAAAAGTTGAAAACGTTGAAGGCTTGATCATCTACTCCCTCATCTCCATCTCGTTTTTACTCCCACTCATTTCCAGCAGCCGTCTCTGTTAGTCTGCCTTCCCATTTCCATCCTAATGAGGCTTTATTCCCACTGAAGCAGCTGCACGGCGCAGGGAAAGAAGACGCAGGAACCGCACGCTGAGTCATCCACAACTTCTGACCTTCCCTGTCTCTCTCCATCCACCTCTCTTCTATCCGTTTAGATGTTTACCTGTCCATGTGACTGTTGACATTAGGAAGCTGTCACTAAACTGCTGTCACTGCCAATGACTGTCATGTCCCCCTCGAGTGTTAGCCCCCCTCCAGAGCTCTAAAGCACAGGCTTTAATAAGCCCGGCAAGAGAAATGCCAGCTTCCTATGCAGCCTGAGCTGAGAACATTGGAGTGACAAAGAAGAGGGGGGCGAAAGTCTGATGCACACAGGGAAAAGTTAGAGAGGAAAAGAGAGAGCAGGAAATGATACAGATGAGCTACATCCTCCTGGAAAGCAGCTGCCATTACAGTCTCCCCCATCTGCTGGAAGGCAGATGCTTCAAAACAGAGTGAGAAGTAAAGAGAGACGGCAGGAACTCAAACAAAATTAACACTATATTTTATCTTTAATAATCATATATATTGCTTTACCAAAACAGCTTGTTTTTGTGTTTTTTAAACTACCATCTCTCTTAAACCAACTTGAATTGAACAGTGAGCACAGCCACTAAGTATTATGTAACAAAAATACAGGGATGGGAGGGAGACGGTACCTGTACTGACGTTTAAAAAGAAGGAATAGGAGGAGGAGGAGGAGGGGGGGTGGAGGTGGTGGAGCTCTCCGACAGGGGGAAAACTGAGATTTCAGTAAAGCTCAGTCCAAAGCACTTTCCTAATGATTTCCCTGTAACATTAGTCCTCGAGGACCCCGTCACAGCAGACTACTGTGAGCGCCACCAGACAGTTAATGAGACAAAAACGAGACGCTCTTACAGCCAGGAGGCTGCTTCCAGATGACGCTTGATTAATTTGATTGATTATCTGTGAATAAGTCTTGAGCCTCTCCTCGGTTCTTTATATTTTGCCTGTACTGAGCCAGATGTTCTTCTTCTTCCTTTCTTTAGACTTTCTGAAGGTCATTTAGAGTTTTTCTTTGGACATTAACTGCTTTTTCACCCATTTTCAGTCCAGTCCTTGTACCTGATCACTTTCAGAGCGATATTTTTGTTTTTTGGGGGGGTTAAACCACTTAACCTAACTCAAGGGGACAAACCCGAGTTGTCAAATACAATACAAAACACACAATTTAGCAAAGAACCAATTTTAAATTTTATCTTTAGGTACTTTGTTACTAGCAACCTGTCACAGAAACACACCATTTAATTTCTTTGGATTGGGAAAGTAGGAGACAGAAAAAAAGGGGACAGGCTGAAAAATCTATCTACAGTGGAGGAACAGTACCTGAAAGTCATGTCAAAAAGAATTCAGCAAACACCTGACACAGGACCTGAAAGATGCACTTGGTCCTTCAGTTGATCCATCTAGTGTTACCCAAAGCCTCATCTCATGGTGTCAGTGAAGGGTGGCTGTCAAGAAGCCATTATTAAGGAAGGGAACAGGGAGAAAAGGCTGAGGGATGCCAAATTACACAAGAACTGGACTGAAAATCAGTGGCAGCAGGTCTGGTGGAGTGATGAACCAAAATCTGACATTTCTGGTTGAAATTGCTGGTAATATGTCTACAACCACCTGTAAACTACTGTACAGCTCTGTCATAGTTTGGGTCTGCATTTCAGCCAGGGTGTTGGGGATTTCGTCAAAATTGATGGAATTATGAAAAGTACCACCAGACTTTGATGCACCATGCAATACCATCTGGAAAGCGTCTGATCGGCAGCAGCTTACTAAACACATCGAAACACCATCATTCATGGACTGACCTGAGCCGTGTGGGATCATCTCGGCAGAGAATGGAACAAAAAGGCAGCTAATATCGAAAGAAGAGCTCTGAATGTCCTTAAAGAAGCCCGGAGAACTATTCCTGAAGACTACTTAAAGGAATTCCAAAGAAATGTGCCTAAGAGAGTTCAGGGCGTGCTGAAGATAAAGATGCTCAAGCTCATTAGCTCATTATATCAACTCTGTATGACGCCTTTTATACTGTATTTTCATGTAAACTTTTCAAATTTAAACTGTTGCACCCGTTTCCCATTACCCAGCAAGTTATATGTTAGAATTAAGGTGTGGCTCAAACTTTTGCACAGTCCTACATTTCACATCTATAAAATGATTTGGCACCTGATAAACCTTTAAAAGCACTGACCTGCCTCTCCAACTATCTGTTTTAAACAACACGCACTTACCAGCAGTTGTGTTGCGTTTTCGTCAGGTTAGTGGCTCAGACCTAAAACAGCCCTACATTATCTCTAATTCAGTTCTGGACCCAAGCTGACCCATTAAATTACGTGGTACTCCTTTTATTTGTACTTGTGTACTCAGGCATAAATTAGACTTTTCAGGTACAAACTAAATAACACAAAGAGGAGCTCTTATGAATAAGAATGAAACTGAGAGGCCCACTGCAAGAAGATACACACCCAAGTGCTGAGATTGTAAAGATGAAAAGTGAGCAGAGGAAAATGAGCGTTTCAGGAGAACGAGGCGGTTTCCTCTTTTTCCCATCTGGCAGCCTCACAGCGGGGAGTTATGAGGTAGCCCCAACCTACCTCACTGTGAAATGCACTACACACAGGTACACACACGCACAGGTCTTTGTCTCCAGATGCCACGTTTATTTATAGTTTCCTGTGTTATGACCGACCACAGTCTGACAGCTGTCGGTCTCAGCTGATTTCCCGCTCCTCTCCCGTCTCACTATAAAAGGGAAGGAAACCATCATCAGTCCAAAACGCCATCAGCTGTTCTCACCTGCGTCTCCAGCACGGCCCCGTTGAGCTCACCACACCACTCCTCCCCTGCAGCCGCGCCCGGGACCACACCTCCGCCACACCCACATCTCCCCGCTGTGCAAGAACGAGCTCAGCAACACAAGCATCCTCTCTCTTTCGCGAGTGCATACGTGCACATCTACAGTGCTGCATGCCGATGAACCCATTTTCTTGGAGCACCTACACAAGCTGCAATATACAGATCATGTTTCACAGCGCTACAGCGAGAGGCAAACACCTCCCTCTGTTTGTGCTTCATTCTAGCTTCTCCCTTCTCTTCCCAACCACACACACCAACACCTTCCTCTTGTGAATTTCATTTTAATCCTTAACATAAAGACAGCTATACATTAGGATAATCAAACTTGATTTATTACCTCCTACCCCCCCCACCCCACACTGTGTGTTCAACAGGAAGCTAAAGACTGGTGCTGTTAAAGTGTTCAAAAAACAGCAGCTCGGTGTGAGGCCACAGTGGGCCAAAAAACACACACAAGATGACCTCCAGCAAGGACAAAATGTATCTGGACGTCTCTGTGAGCATCTGTCTCACTGTGTAAGTGTAGCACAGTGTCTGTGTGTGCATGGCTGGGGAAGAGAGACAGCACAACTGAAAGCCAGCACTCAGACGAGGACCCGGTGCATCGTCTGTCTCATCTCAGCCAGTTTACTTACAAACTCTTTAAGTTTGAATTTTAAAGCCGACAATGTGCACAGGGCAGTGATATTTAAAATGAAGGTAAACTATTCCAATCTCTGGAGCCCCAATTGTGTATCTCACACACACACAGTCCTGAATTCATTACTGAAGTCTCATCCAGACGTTCAATGTGTACACAAAGGAATTCTTCGGCAGGAGGTGAAAGAAAATGGCCCACAAGTTAATCCAAAATGACGGTTTTATCAACAATGGCCACCAGCGGTGATTTTGGCACCTGTGACAAGGTTGAAAAGAGCTGTGGGTAATTTGGTCTCACAAAATGCAGCGCGCACACACACACACACACACACACCAAGTTCTCCTCCTGCCTTCAGCCCAACCGTTGAGCGCGATGACAAATAGAGCCGCAGAATTTTGCTGCTGTGTAATTAAATTGAGACGTGGGGTCAAAATTCCCACCTAGATTGAGTGAGATGAAATATAAATCGGCTCTCCTCTAACTGACTTTATAGAAATAATTACATAAGCTGCATTTATAACTGTTATTAAATAACAGCAGCACACGAGAACTAAAGTGTAATCCCAGCACATTTCGCTTCGCTTGCACCGATTCTTTAGAGATGACGACTGTGGTGGGTAATTAAGGGCAAACAATATACAAGTCGCGTGAAAAATGGAGGCCGCATTACCTTTCCAAAGCTTCCTTTCCCGATGGCCCGCAGTATCTGGAAGTGGTCAAAGTTTACTGTGGAGAAAATGAGAAGCAGTTAGTGAGAACGTGTCAGTTTGAGCTGAGCTATAAAACAGGGAACATGACATGTACAGCACTGTGCAAAAGTCTTGAGCCATCCCTCATTTGCTTCCAGGGATCCGGACTTCCCTGTAATCTTTAAAGTGGTATTAAGGAATAGCTCTCCAGGCTTTTTAAAGTGTTTCTGATTTTTAATCCAGGGCTTGTATTTGACCAGTGTTTGTCTGTTAAGACCCTTCACACTAATCTCTGAAACATTCAAACATAAACAGACACCTAAGTCACGGAAAGGACCAGAAAACTTAACAAAGAACCAATTTGAAATTGTATCTTTACACATTTACTTGCAGCCTATTGCAAAAAAACAAGACCCCACATCATTTGTTCTCACTTCTTTAGTTGAAGAATGCAGTTAATAACACCGTTAACACAGACTGACCTGGCAAAACATGAAAAAATAAGGGGGTGGTTCAAGACTTTTGCTCGGTACTGTATGAGAAATGGAAATGTGCACTTCACAATGTATCGCTGCACTTCGGCAGTACTGTGCAGATCAAATGTTTTTTTGAAAGAATTAAAAAGTCGGAGCGCAGTGGGAGAGAATAATGTGTGTGTTAGATAATGAAACGGGAAAGATTGAAAGGTGGAAATAATGAATCACAACAGTCAAAATGTGAAAAAACAAAAACATTTTCCCTGGAGGATCTGTACAGTGACACACCGTCACAGTATCGACGATTAGCAAGCAAAACAAAACCCCAGAAATAACATTTATTAAATGAAGACTCAGCTAAACCTTTTTAAACTTCACATCTGAATAACAAATAACACACGCAGCACATAGAAACAAATATCTAAAATGAGTTAGATCCCAGGAAGTTAGACACGCTTTCATAAGTTTTCTGATCGACTTTTACGAGATTAAATTTGAGCAAGTAAAGACATTTCACATGAAGCTCAGAGGCAGGAGAGTTGTACTTCAGAAAGACATCCAGCTCAGAGCGCTCAACTCATTCATCTTACTTTATTTTCCTATTTTAAACCTGTAACATAAAGACATTTGATTAATGTGATCAGTGAGTGTAAACTGCAACTAAGCTTCCATGCTTTGTAAGTGGGCATTATCACGTAGCAATAAATCTCTGGGTTTGAGAAAAAGAATGTGGATCTCACTCATCATCTCATTTCTTGTGCTTATGGCTCTCTGCTGAATGAAGTCTGGATGAAGGAAGAAAATTGGCCTGTTATTAGATTATTACTAAAACAAATGTCCTTCTCTCTCCTTTAGGAGGCTACAAGCCACTGTCTCCAAATATGAGCTGGGTTTCTAACAGTCGGTAACAGAGAGACTTTTACTGTGCTTCAGGAAATTATTTGTGGTAAAAGTAGCAGAAGTGGTGGCCATGTTAGCTTTATATTTCTATAATGTGTAAATTTTTGTCAACCAGGTTTTTCTAAGATAATATTACAGCAAAATAAGTATTCACCCTGCATTATGCAGGCCAGTGAGTACAACATAAATACACAACCTCTACAATCAAATGATCACTTTTGAGCAAGCACTTGGTGACAGTGGGAAGAAAGAACACGCTTTTAACAGGAAGAAACCTCCAGCAGATACAGGCTCAGGGAAGGGTTAGCCATCTGCTATGAGCAGATGGGAGGGATACAAAAAGTCCAGATAGTAAAGCCTTTAAATGTAGCTTCCCCTTTTGCCCTAAAAGCTGCTCGTGCAGTGATATCATCAGTGACAAGTCAGGTGCTAATGCAAAATGGTGTTTCAGTGAGGCAGAATTTATTATGACAATACATTTTTTTAAATACTCAGTATGAATTAAACAGGTTAAAGGTCAATGCTCTGTTGTAATATAAAGACAAAATGATTGACAGCAGCCCAGCAATATCAGTAAAATGTGAATTAGCCACATGGTGCAATGTAAGAAGCACTGTGATTGGTTAGGAAAGGACAGACTGGCCACCTCGATTTTTCTTCACTGCACATTGATCCATAGCTTTACACTGTAAAGGCTAACAAAGTGCTTTTCCTTTACAAAGACATTTAGCCTCGGTATTCACTCTCTTAAAATGCCACTGGACGCGATCCTTTGTTTTGTTGTTCCTAATATTTCTTATAGATAGCACAGATAGTGCCCCACTGGAATACTCATTCATGTCTAGATATTCCTGTTAAAAGGGAGTTTTTCCTCCTCACTGTAACATGGCAAACACAAACTATTCTATAAAACGATCTAATTTAAACGAACAATCCAGTTGAAGCTTCAGACAGCCGTCATATGACAGTGAAACACTGCCATCTGCTGGACGCGAATAACACAGACGCTGCTTTGACGGGTGAGGGAGTTTCAACAAGTCTGCAACGACTCAAGCATCAAACTACAGAACTATTGTAGCGGACATGGTGCTCTAATGGCTCCATTAACGCAGGTCAGAAAGGATCAAACATATCAATAAATTGTGAAATACAAAAATTACTGTTTCACTGCACACACAAACCTTCTCTTATTAGCACAACACTGCCCAGGGCTCAGAGTGTATTCCTTATAGACTGTTAAACCTTAGCATGTTATTTTAATGTCTTACAGGTGAAACAGCCAACCAGTAATCCTAACTGTAATTTAAAATATTCAGCTGCAAAAATGCTTTTAGCAAACAATTTTTTATGACTGCGCTAAAATTCAATACTAGATTTTTGCTGGTCTGATTAAAAGGTTAAATGTAAAAGTTTTGGGATAATATATTAATACTTCCAAAACAATAAAGTTGTTGTAGAGAATCTATATTCATTATTGTTGCTCATCATGGAAAGACAAAGACATCAGACTCTGCTAAAAGATTTTACACCCTCCTACTCTCTGCACACAGCGGTCTGAGGGATCTGATTCTTCCAACAACTCAGAGTAAAGAGTAATGAGCTAACACTGAGTAACTGTTGGCCAGTAAAATCAACGGTTGCTAACTTTCACATGCAGCAGCTCATTAAGACACTTAAAATAAATTGAATTAAGACATTTAAATGTTGGTTGTATTTTCCTTCCCGATGCATGTGAAAGGTTAAGACTTACATCTCCAAATGTACTGGAACTGATTTGAACCAGAGGACTCAGCCACACTGTTACTATGTACTGCATAAACACGTTTACCGATGAAGGCAAATCAGACGCTGTCCTGACTGTGTGGCTAAATTTTGTGCTGAAAGCATCAAATCAATTGAATATGATTAACTTGCTATGAGAGTTTTTTAGTCCAAGTGTGACTTTTTCTGGGTTCATACACCTTTCAGGGTCAAATTCAAGCACTTTGTAAGCACGTTTAATGTCCATTTTCAAACTTTTCCAGCACATTACCATAAAAAGGATGCATATTTCACTTCGCATCACCTGAGTAAGACCACGTGAAAGGCCAAATGAATAAGTCTTCTCATCAGATATTGATGCTTCTTTCTTATGTGACACAAAAAACAGGAGGAGACAGATCTTTGCTTGTGTTGTTTTTTAAGTTCATTCATTCAAAACTAACTGTAAGACGCTTAACTACATTGCAGTCTGTGTTATTGTTGTAGACCTAATTATCACCTTTAAAGTGTTTGTGCTAATAACATCATGTAGAGTAAGACAGGCATAGAGAACAGCACTGACTGGGAGAGGCTTTGAACAGATGACATACTCAGATCAATTCAACACTTTAGACTTTAAAAATGCACAAGCGTCTTTCAAAAACCTATTTATTTAATCTATCATCATTGATATTATTATGTACAGTTATAATGTACTGTTCATCTCCCTTAAATAAACAGGCAGCCTTAAAGTGTGAAATAGTCACTTGTCTACTGTCTCAGTGGCTGATAGTGCCCCACAGGCCTCAATGTGAGCTTGAAGCCATTATGTTTAAATTGTTTAATGATAAACAGATTTTGAATGAAAGGAGGAAACTTCGGTAGCACAAAAAAGTGCCTATTCTTTGTTCCCATATGGTTCAGTCATATTACCGTCATTTCCCCCTAAGGTGTTCCCAAAGACACCAGGTTAATACTTGAAAAAGCTGCAGCAATACACAAAAATATCATCAATATTCTGTTTACTTGGTGACAACGTCGCTTTTAGCCTTCAATCAGAAAGCCTGACGTTGGCTAGTTAAGCATCGGGCTAACGTTTAACGCTTTCACTTGAGGGAAGTAACTCGTATTACTGCTACTGCTGTGTAATCTTGGTTAAATTCACAGCATATGCTACAAGTTACCCTGCAATAACTAACTGTTAGAATAGCGGCACCGTATTGTATCGCACTGAGTGCACTTCAATCCTTTATCCCGCGAGTTTGCTAGCTAGCAAAATAATAATACCAATTTTTTAAAAATAACATGTGTAACGTACACACTCGAGAAAATTATTTACTAGTACTTACGCAACTCCCCCGTTGTGAAAACGTACAAATCCTTCTTGTATTTTTCGTTTTCCAGCAAACACTCATTAAAACGGCCTCCAGGCACATTAGTGCACTCACCCCCGACTGATCAGGGAGGGGGTGGGGGGTCACACATTGAAACAGACTAACGTGCAGAGGTACAGCCCAGGCAGAGAAATGTTGCTTTTAGACTTTGCGACTCATTTTATTTCTCTATCTGATAAGAAACTATTCAATCAGATAGTTATTTGTGGTGAATGAAATACGGTTACAGTTTCAAGAAGTTTTAAGCACCAAATCCGAAATCCAAGCACTGCAATATTAAAATCCAATTCAATTTCTTGTTTGCTCCGAAATCTACGACATGACTATATACAGAAAAGCTTGACATGGTATGCAAAAAACCCCGAAAACAATACAAATACATGAACAAAAAATGTTTTAACTGTCAGTTATGTCATTTTAAAATTTTCCAAAACTGACATTTTCTTTGATTGACTGATATTAAATTGATTAGGGTCAAATTTAGTGTGAACAATATTACACAAACAAGCACGTGTGTGCGCATGCGCACATATTAGAATCGCTTCGATCGCTTCTAATATGTGCGCATGCGCACATATTAGAATGCTTCGATCGCTTTTGAGTGGTAACTTTGCTTCGATCTTTTCTGACGTCATAACTTTGCTTTGATCCCAAAACCCATAAATAGGAGCGCTCACCTGTTACTTTATGCTTAACGGACGTTGACCTGCAGCAACTAAAACCCTTTCGAGAAGTTTTGAGAGCAATTTACAGGAGAAACCAAAACAAGTTCAGTTTTGTTTCTCACCAATTTACAGCGCAAACAGACACATTACACCATGTCAGCCAACCCATCCTTCGGCTCAGATGAGCTTGAAATATCTAAAGGGACCATTTTGGGAGATCACCACGTGGTGGAGGCTTTCCTTGGAGAAGGAAGCTTTGGTGTCGTAACGAAATGTCGCGATACAAAAAAGAACCAAACTGTTGCTATCAAAGTCAACAAAAGCGACCCTGAAATTCTGCTCCAGGCAAAACTGGAACTTTTCATCCTGGAGCAGCTACGACGCTTGGATCCAGACAGGTGCAACATTGTCGAATGGAACGGCTATTTCCTCGATGGAGAGCGCATTTGCTTGAATTTCGAACTCCTCGACCAAAGCCTGTCAGACTACATAGGGGACCGGAATAACCAAGGTCTCCCAATGAGAGAAATCAGGCCAATTTTGCATCAGCTCGCAAATGCTCTGTTCCACCTGGGTTCTGTGGGAATAGTTCATGCTGACCTCAAACCTGTCAACATCATGGTTGTGAACCGCAGTGAGTCTCCTGTCAAAGTCAAACTTATAGACTTTGGCATCGCATGTCCTGCTTCTGCAGTGATTCCTGGTGGTGCTGTGGGGACAATTGGTTATTGTGCCCCTGAGATTATGCTTGGCACTTCATATGATGAAGCAATTGACATGTGGTCTCTGGGGCTGGTAGCTGTGGAGCTTGCTACAGGGGTGCCTCTCTATCCTGGGGAAGACGATTATGATGTTTTGAAATTCATAATTGAAACTCAGGGTCAGCTACCAGATCATCTTCTAGAGTCTGGCTTGTACACTGACTGCTATTTCATCGAGGATAACTACAACGAACAGCGCTGGACATTTAAGACCCCAGAACAATTTCAATACGAGACAGATTATCGATCCAAGGAAACTCGATCGATAAAACTTAAGCGTCTCGATGACCTCGAACAACTGCTGAAAGTTAGGCGAGGACCGGAAAATGGCCAAACATTATTTGTACGGCTAATCAAAGAAATGTTGGCCTTGGATGCAAATCGGCGCATAACACCCTCGGAGGTTATGAAGCATCCCTTTTTCGACCCTCGCCTCTCAAGGAGAACCCCCTGCACTGACATGAATAGCACAGGGGGAGAACTCCTTGTGCTCTCTCAGCAGCCTTCAAGCTGGAAAAGTCATGGATCGCAAAAATTCAGCTGCAGTTTCCAAAACTCAGTTGAATTTCCTCAAAAAGGAGACATCAACACCTCAGCCAACCCATCTGCCTCTGAAGATGATCTTCAAATAACGGAAGGGACCATTTTAGGAGATCACCACGTGGTAGAGGCCTTCCTTGGAGAAGGAGGCTTTGGTTTGGTAACCAGATGTCGCGATACAAAAAACAACCAAACTGTTGCTATTAAAGTCAACAAGAGCGACCCTGAAATTCTGCTCCAGGCAAAACTGGAAATTTTCATCCTGGAGCAGCTACGACGCTTGGATCCAGACAGGTGCAACATTGTCGAATGGAACGGCTATTTCCTCGATGGAGAGCGCATTTGCTTGAATTTCGAACTCCTCGACCAAAGCCTGTGGGACTACATTGGGGACCGGAATAACCGAGGTCTCCCAATGAGAGAACTCAGGCCAATTTTGCATCAGCTCGCAAATGCTCTGTTCCACCTGGGTTCTGTGGGAATAGTTCATGCTGACCTCAAACCTGGAAACATCATGGTTGTGAACCGCAGTGAGTCTCCCGTCAAAGTCAAACTCATAGACTTTGGCCTCGCATGTCCTGCTTCTGCAGTGATTCCTGGTGACCGTGTGGGGACGGTTGGTTATTGTGCACCTGAGGTTATGCTTGGCATTCCATACGATGAAGCAATTGACATGTGGTCTCTGGGGCTGGTAGCTGTGGAGCTTGCTACAGGGGTGCCTCTCTATCCTGGGGAAGACGATTATGATGTTTTGAAATTCATAATTGAAACTCAGGGTCAGCTACCAGATCATCTTCTAAAGTCTGGCTTCTACACTGACTGCTATTTCATCGAGGATAACTACAACGAACAGCGCTGGACATTTAAGACCCAAGAACAATTTCAATACGAGACAGATTATCGATCCAAGGAAACTCGATGGATAAAACTTAAGCGTCTCGATGACCTCGAACAACTGCTGAAGGTTAGGCGAGGACCGGAAAACGGCCAATCATTATTTGTAAGGCTAATCAAAGAAATGTTGGCCTTGGATGCAAATCAGCGCATAACACCCTCGGAGGTTCTGAAGCATCCCTTTTTCGACCCTCGCCTCTCAAGGAGAACCCCCTGCACTGATATGAATAACACAGGGGGACAAAACCTTGTGCTCTCTCAGCAGCAATCATCGTTTGGGTGGCCAGAATTCTAGGGGAGCTAGAAATTCTTGTGGAAAAAAAGCCCAAAACAATAACATCAACAAAAACAACCAATGAATATGGTCTTAAACTTGGGCACAATTTGGCTTGAAATCCATCAACTAATCTCTCAATATTCAAAGCGGAGCAGCAGACAACTTACCATCACATCAGTCCTTCAATCAGACCTACAACAAACGTCTTCCTTCTCTCACCCCAACCGGTCGCAGCAGATGGCCGCCCCAACCTGAGCCTGGTTCTGCTGGAGGTTTCTTCCTGTAAAAAGGGAGTTTTTCCTTCCCACTGTCGCCAAAGTGCTTGCTCATAGGGGGTCATATGATTGTTGGGTTCTCTGTATGTATTATTGTAGGGTCTACCTTACAATAATACATACAGCCTTGAAGTGACTGGTGATATGATTTGCTGCTGAATGAATTCGGAACTAATTGGAAATCTGAATATTAATTAAATAAACCTGCTTTGAGCATCAATTAATTGTTGTTTGAAATTCTTTATAAATATATAAATATAGTGCCACTCTTCTACTGTTTAAATTGCAACTGTTTAATACTGACTAATTTATTCATACACTTGAGCATAAACACACGCACAGTAAATGGCCTGTATTTGTACAGCGCTTTACTTAGTCCCCAAGGACCCCAAAGAGCTTTACACTACATTCAGTCATTCACACATTCACACACTGGTGATGGCAGCTACATTGTAGCCACAGCTGCCCTGGGGCGCACTGACAGAGGCGAGGCTGCCGGACACTGGCGCCACCGGGCCCTCTGACCACCACCAGTAGGCAACGGGTGAAGTGTCTTGCCCAGGGACACAACGACCGAGACTGTCGGAGGCGGGGCTCAATCTGGCAACCTTCCAATTACAGGATGAACTGCGAACTCTTGAGCCACGATTGCCCTATATACACATATACTTTACAGTACTAGTCAGTGCTTACATACTAGTTCTTTTCCCTACTTTTTCATGCTTACTGGTACAAATGCCCGTTACTAGAGTTAAATGCTATCAATGTATTCTCACAGTTATGGAACTGTCAAATGCATACAAAATAACGCTCACGTAAACATAACTGTGCACTAGTTTGCCCTTATTGCTGCAGTTTGTTTCAAATCACTTTGAATAAAGCTCAGCTTCTCTCAAGCTCTCTCTTACTATCTCTCACTCTCTCTCTCTCTCTCTCTCTCTCTCTCTCACACACACACACTATGTAACGTTTCAGCAAGAAAATACCCCCCCTCCCCCCCACAGTGACACCACCACCACTAGTCTGCACAGCTGACATGAGGCAGCATGGATCCATCCTTTCATGCTATTTATGCCAAATTCTGACCCGACCATCTGCATGTCAGAGCAGAAATCAAACTCATCAGACCAGGCAACATTTATCCAATCTACTCATGTCAAATTTTGAGAACTGTAGCTTCAATTTCCTGTTCTTAGCTGACCAAAACGCTCTTCTGCATTCTTTGGTTGGAACAAATGGTTGTATGAGCTACGGTTGCCTTCCTATCAGACATTTTTCTCTGACCGTTGACATCAATAAGGCAGTTTTTCCAAGAGAACTGCCTTTCACTGGATATTTTCTCTTTTTTGTCACCGAAAAGGGTGTCTGTGTTACTTCTTGTCTTATATATATTGTCTCTGTTTTCCTCTGTCCTTTGTCAGAGTGTCTGTTCACCTACCCCCTGTGTCTCCATATTCCCAGTGTTCAAGGTTTCCGAGTGTTTTCCCAGTTTAGGTTTTCATGGTTGGTTCTGTTTGCTACTCAGCCAGAATAAACAGCTCGCTCTTTTAAAAAGTAGGCTCCAGAATGGATGATGGGATGTTCGCATGTCTTTATGTAACACTGAGTGTGCTGAACTAAAGGTAGGCCTAGTTTCATTTTCATGGTCATTATTATCAAGACAATGATTACGCCTTATTCTGATTATTTCTCCCTTTTGGAGGTGTAACATTTACATGAGGGGTGTAGGAACATTTCCCCCTAAATATTTTTAGATTAATTTTTGTTGAAGTCACTGTTTTTGTCGTATTGATGATAATGCAGCTCAAATAAATACTTTTAAATAAAAGAATAACCGTTCAAAGTGCTCAGTGGTGAAACTGTAACTCTTTCAGAGTTTGACAGCTGGACAAGTGATGCCGTATTTAAAGAAACATGAGATGAGTGCAGCATATTATCTGAACAGAGATCATTCAATGAGCAAGAATAAACACTGAAAGAGAAACACTTCACTGTTGATTATCATATGAAGTCTAATGAAAGCTGTTAATCTGTTAATATCCTGTTAATCTGCATACAGCAAATACAGAACATGCGACTTTAAAGCATCCAGCAAAGTGATAACTGTCCTCTGCCCACTAAGTAGTGACTCTACAAAAGATTATTTTCAATATCATCTTTATATTATATTTATATTATATTTAGTTATTCTCCAGCGCAACAATGTAAGGAGCTCTGTGATTGGTTAGGAAAGGACAGACTGGCCACCTCGATTTTTCTTCACTGCACATTGATCCATAGCTTTGCTCTGTAAAGGCTAACAACGTGCTTTTGCTTTACAAAGACATTTAGCGTCGGTATTCACTCTCTTAAAATGCCACTAAACACTGGAGTGAAATGGAGCCCTGATCCTCAGAGTTTTATTGTTCCTAACATTTCTTATAGATAGCACAGATAGTGCCCCACTGCAGTAATCACTCATGTCTAGATATTCCTGTTAAAAGGGAGTTTTTCCTCCCCACTGTAACATGGCAAACATAGCAAACGGATAATCCAGCTGAAGCTTCAGACAGCCGTCAGACAGTGAAACACTGCCATCTGCTGGACTCGAATAACAAAGACGCTGCTTTGACGGGTGAGGGAGTTTCAACAAGTCTGCAACGACTCAAGCATCAAACTACAGAACTATTGTAGCGGACATGGTGCTCTAATGGCTCCATTAACGCAGGTCAGAAAGGAGCAAACATATCAATAAATTATAAAACACAAAACGTCTCTTATTGCCCAGGGCTCAGGAAGTGAGTGTGTTCCTTATAGCCTATTAAACCTTAGCAGGTTATTTTGATGTGTTACAGATGAAACAGCTATCCAGTAACATTCAGCTACAAAAATGCTTTTTTATCATTACTTTTTTACAGCTTCGCACTTTTACACAAGTTTTATCATCAGTGTCACAATGGCTGCTGCTAAAATTGAGTACAAGATATTTGTTGGCCTGATTAAAAGGTCTTGATGCGTGCTCAATCATCCAGGGAAGTAAATCTCCAAAAGTTGATTCTGTTCTTCTGGACGTAGCGTTTTCAGTCAGAGAAACCAGCCGACTGAAGGAACAATGGGCTGGGAGGTCAGTTCCTTAATCATGATTATGCAAATTCTCATGACCATTGATCAACAACCACTGATCAATGGTCTTGAGTACCATTCACAGAGAGTTGGAGAACAGCTGCAATCACAGCATTGTAAGATGGTGACAGATGTACCCTTAGGCCCCCTCCTCGATTCAGAGAGGGTCTTTCCCTTTTCACGTAAATGGCCTCCTTGACTCCGCCCTCAAACCAGCGTTCATTGCAGTTATTGTTGACAATCATATTGTATCGTGTAACCATCCAGCTCACATATTAAATGTAAATGTAAATGATTTGTTGAACTCAAGACATGATGAATGTTCCTGCATTAAAACACATCCAGCCTAGTGTTCTCACTCTCCCTAAATGGATCTGTTACATTAGTGATATATGGGAGTTGTGTTTCAGTCTTTTCCACATGAGGACATTTACATTTAGTTTTTGCTTTACTGATGAGTGGCTGGTTAACCTGCAGTGGTTGAAGTATGTGTCGGTCGTCTGGAAGACTAGGTGTAGAAGACGTCTTTAATGAATGTAATGCTCTGAAGGTGTCAGTGATTACTGTGAATTCATTATAAAAGTGCATTTCAGTGAATAAAGACAGGCCCTCATGGTGAAGCTCAGGTGTCCATAAAGTGTAACAGGAGAGCTTTGTCATACTTTCAGATATTTTACATGAGCCCGTCTTTCAATAAATAAATAAATAAATAAATAATTCATTCATCCACAGGTAGCACAATGCTCATATCTGAAAGTAAACTCTGATATATATCCCCGACTAGGGTTACTACTAAATAAAGGATCGCCCCAAAATGGCTAAATATATAAAGACACTCTCCAGAAGAAGTTAAAGGGATTTTGTTTATTGTACAAGCAATATCTTCATAAGAATTACAAATTCTGCAGACATATTACCTTCTTACTGAACCTGAATAACTCACACACAGACGTGTCTGCTGCTGATCTTTGTTCAAACATGATGTTTTATCTTCTCTTCAAAACACATTACTCATCTTTCTGGCATCATGTTACATGAAAACACCTGCATTCTACCTGTGTCATTGTACCACAAAGACAATGATTGCAACACTGTGCTTGCAAAATAGAAGAAATAAGACGACCAGCAAATACATAAAAGATGGTAAAAGTGATTCCATCTTTGTGTCTCCTCCCATTGTTTCCCCAGTCTGTCTAGTTCCCATATTCCCAGGACACCGCTGGACAACAAGTGGGTATTCCAAGACTGAGAGACAGCCAGAGTTGGCAAAAGATCAGACATTCTCTACTTAAGTAGAAGTAAAAATACTATTGTTCCAGTGAAAGTTAAAGTACTGATTCAACTTCATTACTCAGTTAAAGCAAAAAAGTACAGGCTCGAAGCGCTTACAGAGAAAAGCATACAACAGAATACAACAGAATGCTGTTCGCGGCAGTAACACACACTTGGAGGAGAGGCTCCAGCCGTCCATTCCAGCCCTATCCCTAACATTAACTCTAACCATAACTTTAACCTTAACCCTATCAGGTCTTGTTTTACAAAGCGATTCATGATTAGAACAAAAAACACATTTACACATACCGATGATTTGTCACATAGCATCGTTACCTGTTGGGATGAGAACGTGTTGTTTCCAGAACACCACAAATTGGGGTTTCTGTAGCTCAGGTAGGAAACCTACTAATCAGAAAGTTGCTGGTTCAATCCCCGCCTGCTCCAGCCTGCATGCCAAATATCCTTGGGCAAGACACCAACCCCAAGTTGCTCTCCGATGCATCCATCGGGAGGATGAATGCGTATTACTGTTAGATAGAAAGCACTTACAGAGAAAAAGCATAGAAAAAAGTGAGTGCATGAATGAGGCAAGTTGTAGAGAGTAGAAAAGTTTTATACAAGAACCAGTTCATTTACCGTTATATTTTAGTTTTATTTTCAGTTCTGTACTTTTTACATGTAATATTGATTCATTAGATTGACTACATGTATTACACCTAACTTGCGGACAGTAAATTTAAACAACTGTAATAATTTATTTTCAGCATCTGAAATATTTATTTAGTTTGTTTTTTGTTTTCTTTTTGGCTCCTGATATTAGCCAACTACTATTTGTCAATGTTGAACTAATAATGAATCTAAGAAAAAGTATTTGTCACGGTTGGCCAGCGTCAACCGTGGGGATGTGAGGAAGGAGGAGCCAGGCACGGAGCTCTGAATGCAAGCAGTGCGTTTATTTACAGTGAATGGAAAATAACAATAAATCCGCAGTGCGTTCCCGACTCCCGTGAAATGTCCTCTTCCCAGTGCTAGTGTTCCTTGTCTCCGCTCCTCAGTGTCTGAGCACCCCGTGCTCGCTGCCCTCTCGTCTCCACGCTTCTCCCGGGGAGATAACAAACAGGCAGCCGTAAGACACATACAATGCGGCAGACTATCCGTACTGACTGGCCGAGAGACTAACGTGAAGTCACGCAATGATCCAGCGTCAGAGAGAGCGCCACCGCATTCTTAAGTAGCTCCTCCGACAAGGCTTGATCAGCTGTGTCAGCTGTGTGATGGTCTTCAGGTGTGGCCAACCACCTGGCAGGGCCACACCCACCAGGCCTGAAGGTGCCTGTAAACAGGTGCTCTCAGAAACACCGGCATCCACACACACACACACACACACACACACACACACACACACACACACACACACACACAGATATACCTGCAAGCAGGGAGAACGAGGGACAGCACACCAAAAACACACATGTCCATAACTGCTCAGGGACCCTGGGTCGTTTAGACTCCTGAGCTGTGCACGAGGGGTCGACCAGCCACTGGAAGGACGGGCACTCGTTTTCAACCGTAATATACCTGATGTGCTCAGGTAACCTGTAGCGCCATGAAACCACTGTCACACCAGGGCGCATAAAAAATGATGCTTTAAGAGACTGATGGGATCGGGCAGCAGGGAAAACATCCACAAAATGCTACCTTCAGTTTGACTCCCTAAGACTACCTAAATTAAGTAGAGTCATTACATGCTTGTTAAAAGCAAACTCTCATATAGTTTTTAAATGTGCTTCTTTCATTACAATGACTAGATAAAGAATGTGGCACTGTCTCTATTTAACACTGGCTACCCCAAAATGTTTCCAAACCTACAACCGTAACTTTCACTGAGAGATTTTCAGATAAGGTTATTGAAGCTGTGGGGTTAATTTTTTAAGTAACATGAGACGAGAGGCAGCAGCATACATACAGAGCATCAGTGATAGAAAGCTAGGCTAACATAGGGTAGCTACCTCAGTCTCTCTGACTCAGAGAAAAAGGCTAGGAGCAAGAAGAAGCAAGAAGATGCAATCACAGAACAAACTGTGTAAACACACAGAGGGTCTTATAGTCCTGTTTGAGTGGGACCGGTTAAAATAACAAAAAACTAATTGCATGTTGTAAAAGTCAAATTCTGTGACTGAGTTAGAAAATTCAAAAGTTATGAGACATATGAGATTTGAGAATTGTTTAACACATAACTGCAGTACATACATCTCTATCCTACAATCACTGCTATCAATATATCAGCAATCATGACATAAACAAATAACAAAATTAAGCAGTTTTTTTTTAACAGACTAAAATCTTGCGGCACTTCCAAGGTCCACCTGTTCAAGGAGAAACATGTATAGGCCCATCTCAAGTGCCAGTGAACATCTAAATGATTCAGGGAAGACTTTGGAGAAAGTGCTGTGGGGAGATGAAACGAAATTCCAATTATGTGGCTTTAACTGACCTTTTGAAATAGGAGTGTGATGCAAAAAATAGCATCCCCGCAGTCAAGCAGAGAGATGGAAACATTATGATGTGGGCTACAGGACGACTTAGTCGGGGTTCCAAGCAGTCAGGAAATGTGACATCGTCAGACTGCATGCCACGGATTGGCTTGTCAGTCGCGGCACTCAATGAGTCATGAGACGGTGTCTTTCACTAAAATGAAAACTGCAGTTTTTTTCAAACCCTGCAACAAGGCAAATAGCTGCACAACACCGTGGTTTCCAAGTGTGACAAAAAGCCACAGATACATCATCGCTGCGACGTCTTCCTTTGTTGTGGCATTCGTGTTGCTTATAAATGACAACATGGACATCGGGCCGCTTTGCTGTAATGACCCCACGCACATTAGGTGGTACTTGATTGTAATGGAAAATGAGTTGAGTCACAGCAAGCTGATCTGAGTATGTACTAATGGAGAAGTGCTATAAGATCACGCAGTGGTCTAGTCAGTCTCCAATTCAATTCAATTCAATTTCTTTATTGTCCCACAAGGGGAAATTAGTTTAGCAGCAGGAGGATAAAAATAAACAGAACAATACAATAAAATAATAATGACAATAATAATGATAGAAAGTTCAAGGACAGTTATTTGCCATTTAGGAGACAAGACGCAGTAGGGATAAAAGAGACCTGGAGTCTTTTAGTCCTCCTCACAGGTACTCTAAAACGGCGGCCGGAAGGCAACAACTCAAACTCACTGTGAAGTGGATGGTTCACACAATTAATAATAGAATGAGCCTTTCTAAGCACATTTCTATTGTAAATGGCCAAAAGTCCATCTTGCCAGCGCCCTGAAATTTTGCTAGCAGTTTTTACCAGAAGTCCCAACCGATTCTTATTCTTCACCGTCAGGTTACCAAACCAGGCAGCGATACAAAAGGACATCACAGATTCGATAAAACTTCTATAAAACAAGGACAACATCTCAGATGAGACATTAAAAGATCTCATTTTCCTTAAAAAGAACAGTCTTTGTTGAACTGTTTTAGTAGTGGCATCAGCATGAGATTCAAAACACAGTTTATGGTCAAGTACCACACCTAGATATTTATAACTCTCAACGATCCCAATATCGGCAGTTTTAATGATAGTAGGTGATGAGCTATAAGAGGACTTCCTAAAATCAATAATCATGTCTTTAGTTTTTGACACATTAAGTGAAAGGAAGGACTCATCACATCAATTCACAAAATCATCTACAACCTGTCCATGGCCTGACTCGTCCCCCACTAGAAGACTGACGATTACTGTGTCGTCAGCAAACTTCAGGATGTGTCTGTTCGTGAATTTGCTGCAACACTCATTTGTGTACAGAATGAACAGAAGGGGAGAGAGGCAGCAACCCTGGGGTGATCCAGTAGAGGAGGAGAGCACATCAGAAAATACATGATTCACCCTCACACATTGTGACCTATTGATCAGAAAGTCTGTCACCCAGCCGACCAGACTAGTGTCAAGCTTGAAATGATTGTAAAGCCTGTCAGCAAGTAAGAAGGGTTGAATTGTATTAAATGCAGATGAAAAGTCAGCAAATAATAATCTTGCATGGGTGTGGGGGGCCTCAAGATGCTTATACAAAAGATGCAGGAGTGTGACAGCAGCATCCTCCACACCTCTCCCTGCTCTATAGGCGAACTGGAAGGGGTCAAGATGGTGTTCAACATGCATTAAAATCTCCTTCTTAATTATCTTCTCAAATGTCTTCATCACTAAAGAAGTCAGAGCCACAGGCCTAAAATCATTCAGCACCTTAGGAGAACTGCCCTTAGTAACAGGAACAATGACAGCTTGTTTCCCAATCTTAGGTACCGTCTGTAGCTCTAAAGAAAGTGAGAAGATATAGTGAAAAATCCCACTCAGCTGATCAGCACAAGTTCTCAGTACCTGTCCACAGATGTTGTCAGGTCCAGGACTCTTGCTTTTGGTGTGTCTAAAAAGATTAGCTACCCCCGTCTCATCAATACAAATTGATGGGGGAGTGATAGTCTTTTCCCTCAGTGTGCTGGTCTGCCTAGAACAGTCAAAGTTCTCAAAACGAAGGTAAAAACTGTTAAGACTGTCTGCCAGATGTTTGTCAGAGGTAAACCCTTCTAAGGTAATGCTACTTTTACCTTTCGTGTGTAGCCCTGCCATTGTTTTCATACCAAGCCAAGCTCTTTGGAGGTTGTTACTGCTGAGTTCTGCCTCAATCTTATTTCTGTACCTCATCTTGGCGATCTTTATTGCAGCCCTCACCTCCTTCCTCAATATTCTCATAGTGGGAACGTCTCCCTCGTTAAAAGCAATTTTCCTTTTAAGAATCAGATCCTTAATATCTTTAGAGAGCCACGGTTTGTTATTAGGGAAAGTCTTAAATTCTCTGACTGGAACCACAGAGTCTTTGCAAAAAGAGATGTAGCTACACACCACATCAGTGAGTTCATCCAAATCAGAAGTGCTCTCTTGAAACAAGGACCAGTCAGTGCAATCAAAACACCCCTGAAGGGCAACACAACTGTCTTTTGTCCAGACATTAGTCCGCTTCACACAGGCCTTCTCCCTCCTAATCACACATCTGTAAGCAGGGAGGAGATGAATAACATTGTGATCCGAAGAACCTAGCGCAGGTCCGGCCACAGACTTATATGCCCCCTTAATCGGTCCATAACACAAATCCAGCGTTTTGTTATTCCTTGTAGGACAAGTGACATATTGAAAGAAATTGTTCAGTGATTTCTTAAGATTACATTGTTAAAATCACCAAGAATAAAATTAGGAGCATCCGGTGAGAGAGTCTGCAGATTGTGTACCACTTTAAAAATGGCGTCGGCAGCAACTTTAACGTCAGCTTTAGGATGAATGTAAACAACAGTGACAAAAATTTGAGGGAACTCCCTCGGTAAGTAAAAAGGCCTGACAGATACTGAAAGGAGCTTGATGTCAGGAAGACACAACCGCTCCCGCACAGTAAAGTTATTACACCAGCCCTGGTTGATATACAAACATACCCCTCCTCCGTGAGATTTGCGTGTTACTCCACAGTTCCGATCCAATCTGACAGGGGTCCCAAAGCCGCTGATTTGCAGTGAAGTGTCACTGTCCATATCGGTCAGCCACGTCTCGGTAAGCGCCATCAGACAAGCCTCCCTGTATTCCCGTAGATGAAGCACATTTCCTTGTAATTCATCCGTTTTGTTCCTAAGAGATTGGACATTGGCCAGAATCATAGAAGGCAGAGGAACACGACTCTTCCTCCGAAGTTTTCTTACACGCTGACGCACGCCGCCTTTCTTTCTGCGTTTTCTCAAGTGGCGGGGCTTTCCAAAATTAGTCTTTGACCGGGAAAATAAATCCTCACCAAGAATCACATCTGTCCGAGCATTAGAAGAGTCGTACATAGACAAACAGGACCACCGTAATCCAAGTAGTTCCTCGCGTGTATAAGTGATTGTCAGTGAGAGTGAATGACTCCAGGTGAATATCGCCAACAACAATAAAACTAAGGTGTAGAAGATCTCCATCTCGGCAAAATAAACTTCATAAAAAGTTAAAACCACGGTTAAGAACAGAGTTAAAACAAAGGTAAAAACAAAAAGAAAAAGAGAAAGAAAATGCCAATAAACACCTGCTGCAGGTCGCCACAAGAGCAGCGCCCTCTCACAGCTGATCCACCTCCAGACATCAGTAATGTAGAAAATCTGTGGAGGGAGCTGAAGTTTCAACTTTCCAAGTGGCAGTCAAGAAACTTAAAGGATTTAGAGAGTTTCTGTAAGGAGCAGAGGGTTAATGTTTGTGTGTCCTCACTGTAAAGACTGCAGGTTACTGGAGCGTGTCGTGTCATGTTTCCTGTTGCTCTGAGGTGCATCCAACAAATACACAAATCATTTACCACTAATAATAACACCTCCCCCACTTAAGTGTGTTCAACAGGAAGCTAAAAGTTGTTAGCTGTTAAAGTGTTCAAAAAACAGCAGGAGCTCGGTGTGAGGCCACAGTGGGCCAAAAAACACACACAAGATGACCTCCAGCAAGGACAAAATGTATCTGGACGTCTCTGTGAGCATCTGTCTCACTGTGTAAGTGTAGCACAGTGTCTGTGTGTGCATGGCTGGGGAAGAGAGACAGCACAACTGAAAGCCAGCACTCAGACGAGGACCCGGTGCATCGTCTGTCTCATCTCAGCCAGTTTACTTACAAACTCTTTAAGTTTGAATTTTAAAGCCGACAATGTGCACAGGGCAGTGATATTTAAAATGAAGGTAAACTATTCCAATCTCTGGAGCCCCAATTGTGTATCTCACACACACACAGTCCTGAATTCATTACTGAAGTCTCATCCAGACGTTCAATGTGTACACAAAGGAATTCTTCGGCAGGAGGTGAAAGAAAATGGCCCACAAGTTAATCCAAAATGACGGTTTTATCAACAATGGCCACCAGCGGTGATTTTGGCACCTGTGACAAGGTTGAAAAGAGCTGTGGGTAATTTGGTCTCACAAAATGCAGCGCACACAAACACACACACACACACACACACACACACACACACACACACTCACTAAGTTCTCCTCCTGCCTTCAGCCCAACCGTTGAGCGCGATGACAAATAGAGCCGCAGAATTTTGCTGCTGTGTAATTAAATTGAGACGTGGGGTCAAAATTCCCACCTAGATTGAGTGAGATGAAATATAAATCGGCTCTCCTCTAACTGACTTTATAGAAATAATTACATAAGCTGCATTTATAACTGTTATTAAATAACAGCAGCACACGAGAACTAAAGTGTAATCCCAGCACATTTCACTTCGCTTGCACCGATTCTTTAGAGATGACGACTGTGGTGGGTAATTAAGGGCAAACAATATACAAGTCGCGTGAAAAATGGAGGCCGCATTACCTTTCCAAAGCTTCCTTTCCCGATGGCCCGCAGTATCTGGAAGTGGTCAAAGTTTACTGTGGAGAAAATGAGAAGCAGTTAGTGAGAACGTGTCAGTTTGAGCTGAGCTATAAAACAGGGAACATGACATGTACAGCACTGTGCAAAAGTCTTGAGCCATCCCTCATTTGCTTCCAGGGATCCGGACTTCCCTGTAATCTTTAAAGTGGTATTAAGGAATAGCTCTCCAGGCTTTTTAAAGTGTTTCTGATTTTTAATCCAGGGCTTGTATTTGACCAGTTTTTGTCTGTTAAGACCCTTCACACTAATCTCTGAAACATTCAAACATAAACAGACACCTAAGTCACGGAAAGGACCAGAAAACTTAACAAAGAACCAATTTGAAATTGTATCTTTACACATTTACTTGCAGCCTATTGCAAAAAAACAAGACCCCACATCATTTGTTCTCACTTCTTTAGTTGAAGAATGCAGTTAATAACACCGTTAACACAGACTGACCTGGCAAAACATGAAAAAATAAGGGGGTGGTTCAAGACTTTTGCTCGGTACTGTATGAGAAATGGAAATGTGCACTTCACAATGTATCGCTGCACTTCGGCAGTACTGTGCAGATCAAATGTTTTTTTGAAAGAATTAAAAAGTCGGAGCGCAGTGGGAGAGAATAATGTGTGTGTTAGATAATGAAACGGGAAAGATTGAAAGGTGGAAATAATGAATCACAACAGTCAAAATGTGAAAAAACAAAAACATTTTCCCTGGAGGATCTGTACAGTGACACACCGTCACAGTATCGACGATTAGCAAGCAAAACAAAACCCCAGAAATAACATTTATTAAATGAAGACTCAGCTAAACCTTTTTAAACTTCACATCTGAATAACAAATAACACACGCAGCACATAGAAACAAATATCTAAAATGAGTTAGATCCCAGGAAGTTAGACACGCTTTCATAAGTTTTATGATCGACTTTTACGAGATTAAATTTGAGCAAGTAAAGACATTTCACATGAAGCTCAGAGGCAGGAGAGTTGTACTTCAGAAAGACATCCAGCTCAGAGCGCTCAACTCATTCATCTTACTTTATTTTCCTATTTCAGTATGCATGATAACACAGCCAGATGTTTTCATTCATTGCCACTGAAGCAGATGCATGTGTGTGTTCTGCAGACTGATTGAATCCTTCTGTACGCAGCTTAAAATGAGTCCTGAGGAAAGAGGTTGAATGGAAGTGGTGAGGAAGAGTGTCATGTTTTTTTCCTCTGTAATAAATAAACTAAATAATAAGCACAAATATTTCTGTTTTCCAAATATATTTTTACGAGCGCTGAACATGTGATCAAGATTAGACGATAAATACAAGATTAATTTCACTATTCTGCTGTATTTCTACTTAACACCTACCTGACTCACTTTTGAATGAAATTAATGCAACGTGTGAGACTAATATTTTTAATCAGATCTTAATTTATGCAAAAATATCCATCATAGACCCCAGAAAAAAGCATGAATAAAAAGAACACCCGATCCATGATATTAAAAAAGCCTTGATCATTAATAGCAAGTCTTTTTAATATCAACCAATAAGAGTAAAGTTAGCTTAAAGGCACAACCCCTGTTTTTCAGGCAGAGGAGAAAAAGAGGAGCTTCGTTTAAGATAAAGAAGCATGCAAAGCTACTCTAGTAGAGTCCAAGAATAAGAATATCATGTTGGAAATGAACATGAGGATGATCAAAACACATTCCCTCCAACAAATAAATACTATAGAGAGCGGAGCTGCTTCATCATTTTTAAAAAACAACGTCTTTGGCTGAGCACAAACACAAGCGCTCAGGAATCAGATTAACCAACAACAGACAAGCTTTCTTCCAACAACTCAGAGTAAAGAGTAATGAGCTAACACTGAGTAACTGTTGGCCAGTAAAATCAACGGTTGCTAACTTTCACATGCAGCAGCTCATTAAGACACTTAAAATAAATTGAATTAAGACATTTAAATGTTGGTTGTATTTTCCTTCCCGATGCATGTGAAAGGTTAAGACTTACATCTCCAAATGTACTGGAACTGATTTGAACCAGAGGACTCAGCCACACTGTTACTATGTACTGCATAAACACGTTTACCAATGAAGGCAAATCAGACGCTGTGCTGACTGTGTGGCTAAATTTTGTGCTGAAAGCATCAAATCAATTGAATATGATTAACTTGCTATGAGAGTTTTTTAGTCCAAGTGTGACTTTTTCTGGGTTCATACACCTTTCAGGGTCAAATTCAAGCACTTTGTAAGCACGTTTAATGTCCATTTTCAAACTTTTCCAGCACATTACCATAAAAAGGATGCATATTTCACTTCGCATCACCTGAGTAAGACCACGTGAAAGGCCAAATGAATAAGTCTTCTCATCAGATATTGATGCTTCTTTCTTATGTGACACAAAAAACAGGAGGAGACAGATCTTTGCTTGTGTTGTTTTTTAAGTTCATTCATTCAAAACTAACTGTAAGACGCTTAACTACATTGCAGTCTGTGTTATTGTTGTAGACCTAATTATCACCTTTAAAGTGTTTGTGCTAATAACATCATGTAGAGTAAGACAGGCATAGAGAACAGCACTGACTGGGAGAGGCTTTGAACAGATGACATACTCAGATCAATTCAACACTTTAGACTTTAAAAATGCACAAGCGTCTTTCAAAAACCTATTTATTTAATCTATCATCATTGATATTATTATGTACAGTTATAATGTACTGTTCATCTCCCTTAAATAAACAGGCAGCCTTAAAGTGTGAAATAGTCACTTGTCTACTGTCTCAGTGGCTGATAGTGCCCCACAGGCCTCAATGTGAGCTTGAAGCCATTATGTTTAAATTGTTTAATGATAAACAGATTTTGAATGAAAGGAGGAAACTTCGGTAGCACAAAAAAGTGCCTATTCTTTGTTCCCATATGGTTCAGTCATATTACCGTCATTTCCCCCTAAGGTGTTCCCAAAGACACCAGGTTAATACTTGAAAAAGCTGCAGCAAGACACAAAAATATCATCAATATTCTGTTTACTTGGTGACAACGTCGCTTTTAGCCTTCAATCAGAAAGCCTGACGTTGGCTAGTTAAGCATCGGGCTAACGTTTAACGCTTTCACTTGAGGGAAGTAACTGGTATTACTGCTACTGCTGTGTAATCTTGGTTAAATTCACAGCATATGCTACAAGTTACCCTGCAATAACTAACTGTTAGAATAGCGGCACCGTATTGTATCGCACTGAGTGCACTTCAATCCTTTATCCCGCGAGTTTGCTAGCTAGCAAAATAATAATACCAATTTTTTAAAAATAACATGTGTAACGTACACACTCGAGAAAATTATTTACTAGTACTTACGCAACTCCCCCGTTGTGAAAACGTACAAATCCTTCTTGTATTTTTCGTTTTCCAGCAAACACTCATTAAAACGGCCTCCAGGCACATTAGTGCACTCACCCCCGACTGATCAGGGAGGGGGTGGGGGGGTCACACATTGAAACAGACTAACGTGCAGAGGTACAGCCCAGGCAGAGAAATGTTGCTTTTAGACTTTGCGACTCATTTTATTTCTCTATCTGATAAGAAACTATTCAATCAGATAGTTATTTGTGGTGAATGAAATACGGTTACAGTTTCAAGAAGTTTTAAGCACCAAATCCGAAATCCAAGCACTGCAATATTAAAATCCAATTCAATTTCTTGTTTGCTCCGAAATCTACGACATGACTATATACAGAAAAGCTTGACATGGTATGCAAAAAACCCCGAAAACAATACAAATACATGAACAAAAAATGTTTTAACTGTCAGTTATGTCATTTTAAAATTTTCCAAAACTGACATTTTCTTTGATTGACTGATATTAAATTGATTAGGGTCAAATTTAGTGTGAACAATATTACACAAACAACCACGTGTGTGCGCATGCGCACATATTAGAATCGCTTCGATCGCTTCTAATATGTGCGCATGCGCACATATTAGAATGCTTCGATCGCTTTTGAGTGGTAACTTTGCTTCGATCTTTTCTGACGTCATAACTTTGCTTTGATCCCAAAACCCATAAATAGGAGCGCTCACCTGTTACTTTATGCTTAACGGACGTTGACCTGCAGCAACTAAAACCCTTTCGAGAAGTTTTGAGAGCAATTTACAGGAGAAACCAAAACAAGTTCAGTTTTGTTTCTCACCAATTTACAGCGCAAACAGACACATTACACCATGTCAGTCAACCCATCCTTCGGCTCAGATGAGCTTGAAATATCTAAAGGGACCATTTTGGGAGATCACCACGTGGTGGAGGCTTTCCTTGGAGAAGGAAGCTTTGGTGTCGTAACGAAATGTCGCGATACAAAAAAGAACCAAACTGTTGCTATCAAAGTCAACAAAAGCGACCCTGAAATTCTGCTCCAGGCAAAACTGGAACTTTTCATCCTGGAGCAGCTACGACGCTTGGATCCAGACAGGTGCAACATTGTCGAATGGAACGGCTATTTCCTCGATGGAGAGCGCATTTGCTTGAATTTCGAACTCCTCGACCAAAGCCTGTCAGACTACATAGGGGACCGGAATAACCAAGGTCTCCCAATGAGAGAAATCAGGCCAATTTTGCATCAGCTCGCAAATGCTCTGTTCCACCTGGGTTCTGTGGGAATAGTTCATGCTGACCTCAAACCTGTCAACATCATGGTTGTGAACCGCAGTGAGTCTCCTGTCAAAGTCAAACTTATAGACTTTGGCATCGCATGTCCTGCTTCTGCAGTGATTCCTGGTGGTGCTGTGGGGACAATTGGTTATTGTGCCCCTGAGATTATGCTTGGCACTTCATATGATGAAGCAATTGACATGTGGTCTCTGGGGCTGGTAGCTGTGGAGCTTGCTACAGGGGTGCCTCTCTATCCTGGGGAAGACGATTATGATGTTTTGAAATTCATAATTGAAACTCAGGGTCAGCTACCAGATCATCTTCTAGAGTCTGGCTTGTACACTGACTGCTATTTCATCGAGGATAACTACAACAAACAGCGCTGGACATTTAAGACGCCAGAACAATTTCAATACGAGACAGATTATCGATCCAAGGAAACTCGATCGATAAAACTTAAGTGTCTCGATGACCTCGAACAACTGCTGAAAGTTAGGCGAGGACCGGAAAATGGCCAAACATTATTTGTAAGGCTAATCAAAGAAATGTTGGCCTTGGATGCAAATCGGCGCATAACACCCTCGGAGGTTCTGAAGCATCCCTTTTTCGACCCTCGCCTCTCAAGGAGAACCCCCTGCACTGACATGAATAGCACAGGGGGAGAACTCCTTGTGCTCTCTCAGCAGCCTTCAAGCTGGAAAAGTCAGGGATCGCAAAAATTCAGCTGCAGTTTCCAAAACTCAGTTGAATTTCCTCAAAAAGGAGACATCAACACCTCAGCCAACCCATCTGCCTCTGAAGATGATCTTCAAATAACGGAAGGGACCATTTTAGGAGATCACCACGTGGTAGAGGCCTTCCTTGGAGAAGGAGGCTTTGGTTTGGTAACCAGATGTCGCGATACAAAAAAGAACCAAACTGTTGCTATTAAAGTCAACAAGAGCGACCCTGAAATTCTGCTCCAGGCAAAACTGGAAATTTTCATCCTGGAGCAGCTACGACGCTTGGATCCAGACAGGTGCAACATTGTCGAATGGAACGGCTATTTCCTCGATGGAGAGCGCATTTGCTTGAATTTCGAACTCCTCGACCAAAGCCTGTGGGACTACATTGGGGACCGGAATAACCGAGGTCTCCCAATGAGAGAACTCAGGCCAATTTTGCATCAGCTCGCAAATGCTCTGTTCCACCTGGGTTCTGTGGGAATAGTGCATGCTGACCTCAAACCAGGAAACATCATGGTTGTGAACCGCAGTGAGTCTCCCGTCAAAGTCAAACTCATAGACTTTGGCCTCGCATGTCCTGCTTCTGCAGTGATTCCTGGTGACCGTGTGGGGACGGTTGGTTATTGTGCACCTGAGGTTATGCTTGGCATTCCATACGATGAAGCAATTGACATGTGGTCTCTGGGGCTGGTAGCTGTGGAGCTTGCTACAGGGGTGCCTCTCTATCCTGGGGAAGACGATTATGATGTTTTGAAATTCATAATTGAAACTCAGGGTCAGCTACCAGATCATCTTCTAAAGTCTGGCTTCTACACTGACTGCTATTTCATCGAGGATAACTACAACGAACAGCGCTGGACATTTAAGACCCAAGAACAATTTCAATACGAGACAGATTATCGATCCAAGGAAACTCGATGGATAAAACTTAAGCGTCTCGATGACCTCGAACAACTGCTGAAGGTTAGGCGAGGACCGGAAAACGGCCAATCATTATTTGTAAGGCTAATCAAAGAAATGTTGGCCTTGGATGCAAATCAGCGCATAACACCCTCGGAGGTTCTGAAGCATCCCTTTTTCGACCCTCGCCTCTCAAGGAGAACCCCCTGCACTGATATGAATAACACAGGGGGACAAAACCTTGTGCTCTCTCAGCAGCAATCATCGTTTGGGTGGCCAGAATTCTAGGGGAGCTAGAAATTCTTGTGGAAAAAAAGCCCAAAACAATAACATCAACAAAAACAACCAATGAATATGGTCTTAAACTTGGGCACAATTTGGCTTGAAATCCATCAACTAATCTCTCAATATTCAAAGCGGAGCAGCAGACAACTTACCATCACATCAGTCCTTCAATCAGACCTACAACAAACGTCTTCCTTCTCTCACCCCAACCGGTCGCAGCAGATGGCCGCCCCAACCTGAGCCTGGTTCTGCTGGAGGTTTCTTCCTGTAAAAAGGGAGTTTTTCCTTCCCACTGTCGCCAAAGTGCTTGCTCATAGGGGGTCATATGATTGTTGGGTTCTCTGTATGTATTATTGTAGGGTCTACCTTACAATAATACATACAGCCTTGAAGTGACTGGTGATGTGATTTGCTGCTGAATGAATTCGGAACTAATTGGAAATCTGAATATTAATTAAATAAACCTGCTTTGAGCATCAATTAATTGTTGTTTGAAATTCTTTATAAATATATAAATATAGTGCCACTCTTCTACTGTTTAAATTGCAACTGTTTAATACTGACTAATTTATTCATACACTTGAGCATAAACACACGCACAGTAAATGGCCTGTATTTGTACAGCGCTTTACTTAGTCCCCAAGGACCCCAAAGAGCTTTACACTACATTCAGTCATTCACACATTCACACACTGGTGATGGCAGCTACATTGTAGCCACAGCTGCCCTGGGGCGCACTGACAGAGGCGAGGCTGCCGGACACTGGCGCCACCGGGCCCTCTGACCACCACCAGTAGGCAACGGGTGAAGTGTCTTGCCCAGGGACACAACGACCGAGACTGTCGGAGGCGGGGCTCAATCTGGCAACCTTCCAATTACAGGATGAACTGCGAACTCTTGAGCCACGATTGCCCTATATACACATATACTTTACAGTACTAGTCAGTGCTTACATACTAGTTCTTTTCCCTACTTTTTCATGCTTACTGGTACAAATGCCTGTTACTAGAGTTAAATGCTATCAATGTATTCTCACAGTTATGGAACTGTCAAATGCATACAAAATAACGCTCACGTAAACATAACTGTGCACTAGTTTGCCCTTATTGCTGCAGTTTGTTTCAAATCACTTTGAATAAAGCTCAGCTTCTCTCAAGCTCTCTCTTACTATCTCTCACTCTCTCTCTCTCTCTCTCTCTCACACACACACACACACACACACACACACACACACACACACACTATGTAACGTTTCAGCAAGAAAATACCCCCCCTCCCCCCCACAGTGACACCACCACCACTAGTCTGCACAGCTGACATGAGGCAGCATGGATCCATCCTTTCATGCTATTTATGCCAAATTCTGACCCGACCATCTGCATGTCAGAGCAGAAATCAAACTCATCAGACCAGGCAACATTTATCCAATCTACTCATGTCAAATTTTGAGAACTGTAGCTTCAATTTCCTGTTCTTAGCTGACCAAAACGCTCTTCTGCATTCTTTGGTTGGAACAAATGGTTGTATGAGCTACGGTTGCCTTCCTATCAGACATTTTTCTCTGACCGTTGACATCAATAAGGCAGTTTTTCCAAGAGAACTGCCTTTCACTGGATATTTTCTCTTTTTTGTCACCGAAAAGGGTGTCTGTGTTACTTCTTGTCTTATATATATTGTCTCTGTTTTCCTCTGTCCTTTGTCAGAGTGTCTGTTCACCTACCCCCTGTGTCTCCATATTCCCAGTGTTCAAGGTTTCCGAGTGTTTTCCCAGTTTAGGTTTTCATGGTTGGTTCTGTTTGCTACTCAGCCAGAATAAACAGCTCGCTCTTTTAAAAGTAGGCTCCAGAATGGATGATGGGATGTTCGCATGTCTTTATGTAACACTGAGTGTGCTGAACTAAAGGTAGGCCTAGTTTCATTTTCATGGTCATTATTATCAAGATAATGATTACGCCTTATTCTGATTATTTCTCCCTTTTGGAGGTGTAACATTTACATGAGGGGTGTAGGAACATTTCCCCCTAAATATTTTTAGATACATTTTTGTTGAAGTCACTGTTTTTGTCGTATTGATGATAATGCAGCTCAAATAAATACTTTTAAATAAAAGAATAACCGTTCAAAGTGCTCAGTGGTGAAACTGTAACTCTTTCAGAGTTTGACAGCTGGACAAGTGATGCCGTATTTAAAGAAACATGAGATGAGTGCAGCATATTATCTGAACAGAGATCATTCAATGAGCAAGAATAAACACTGAAAGAGAAACACTTCACTGTTGATTATCATATGAAGTCTAATGAAAGCTGTTAATCTGTTAATATCCTGTTAATCTGCATACAGCAAATACAGAACATGCGACTTTAAAGCATCCAGCAAAGTGATAACTGTCCTCTGCCCACTAAGTAGTGACTCTACAAAAGATTATTTTCAATATCATCTTTATATTATATTTATATTATATTTAGTTATTCTCCAGCGCAACAATGTAAGGAGCTCTGTGATTGGTTAGGAAAGGACAGACTGGCCACCTCGATTTTTCTTCACTGCACATTGATCCATAGCTTTGCTCTGTAAAGACTAACAACGTGCTTTTGCTTTACAAAGACATTTAGCGTCGGTATTCACTCTCTTAAAATGCCACTGAACACTGGAGTGAAATGGAGCCCTGATCCTCAGAGTTTTATTGTTCCTAACATTTCTTATAGATAGCACAGATAGTGCCCCACTGCAGTAATCACTCATGTCTAGATATTCCTGTTAAAAGGGAGTTTTTCCTCCCCACTGTAACATGGCAAACATAGCAAACGGATAATCCAGCTGAACCTTCAGACAGCCGTCAGACAGTGAAACACTGCCATCTGCTGGACTCGAATAACAAAGACGCTGCTTTGACGGGTGAGGGAGTTTCAACAAGTCTGCAACGACTCAAGCATCAAACTACAGAACTATTGTAGCGGACATGGTGCTCTAATGGCTCCATTAACGCAGGTCAGAAAGGATCAAACATATCAATAAATTATAAAACACAAAACGTCTCTTATTGCCCAGGGCTCAGGAAGTGAGTGTGTTCCTTATAGCCTATTAAACCTTAGCAGGTTATTTTGATGTGTTACAGATGAAACAGCTATCCAGTAACATTCAGCTACAAAAATGCTTTTTTATCATTACTTTTTTACAGCTTCACACTTTTACACAAGTTTTATCATCAGTGTCACAATGGCTGCTGCTAAAATTGAGTACAAGATATTTGTTGGCCTGATTAAAAGGTCTTGATGCGTGCTCAATCATCCAGGGAAGTAAATCTCCAAAAGTTGATTCTGTTCTTCTGGACGTAGCGTTTTCAGTCAGAGAAACCAGCCGACTGAAGGAACAATGGGCTGGGAGGTCAGTTCCTTAATCATGATTATGCAAATTCTCATGACCATTGATCAACAACCACTGATCAATGGTCTTGAGTACCATTCACAGAGAGTTGGAGAACAGCTGCAATCACAGCATTGTAAGATGGTGACAGATGTACCCTTAGGCCCCCTCCTCGATTCAGAGAGGGTCTTTCCCTTTTCACGTAAATGGCCTCCTTGACTCCGCCCTCAAACCAGCGTTCATTGCAGTTATTGTTGACAATCATATTGTATCGTGTAACCATCCAGCTCACATATTAAATGTAAATGATTTGTTGAACTCAAGACATGATGAATGTTCCTGCATTAAAACACATCCAGCCTAGTGTTCTCACTCTCCCTAAATGGATCTGTTACATTAGTGATATATGGGAGTTGTGTTTCAGTCTTTTCCACATGAGGACATTTACCTTTAGTTTTTGCTTTACTGATGAGTGGCTGGTTAACCTGCAGTGGTTGAAGTATGTGTCGGTCGTCTGGAAGAGTAGGTGTAGAAGACGTCTTTAATGAATGTAATGCTCTGAAGGTGTCAGTGATTACTGTGAATTCATTATAAAAGTGCATTTCAGTGAATAAAGACAGGCCCTCATGGTGAAGCTCAGGTGTCCATAAAGTGTAACAGGAGAGTGTTACGGATTCAAATATTGGGGATGGATACAAGAGGAAAAACCACAATAACAACACTGGTCCGGCCGGGTTGAGTCAAACGATGATTTTAATGATCACACGCGTGGGAGATGGACACCGTACGCAGACAGCATCAGATCTCAAAATGGTGGAGCATTGATCAAACTCTTATAGCCTCTAGTGGCCCCCACCTAATCATAAAAGCCTAAACATTCACATTCTTTCTCTCACACAGTGCCTAAGCTACGACCTTGGCTCCCTGTTTATCTGCTCCTGCTGAGATGGGGCAGAAAACTCCAGTATGTTCTGTTCTCTTCTAATCAGACAAATAAGGCGATGACTTTCTGCAAACAGTATTTCTCATAACTCAGCAGTATAATGCATCATAAAACAATATCATTCATTCACAATAAACCAGCAGTCTAATGTAATGCAACTCAGCTTAACAAATGCAATAGTTATCACCTTCTTCTATTTCGGGAGAATAATGCAAACTAAAACTACATAATAATTCACCATCTTTAATTAAGGGTCTAACATGGCATAAAATAATATTATAATCTGACACTCCCCCTTTTGTGCTCTTTAGAATAAAGAGCACACCTACACCCTGTAGTCCAATGCGGCCGGGTTCATTTCTTCTTACGCCTGAGGCCCTTTGTCCCCCTGTTGGGCGAACCATATGTGAGATGATCTCTGTGTTTGCGCAGTCCAGGTGCAAGAAGAACTATTATTCCAACAGTAGCAGGTACAGATGACACTCCCCAGTTCTCCCACAGCTTTATTTTGGTGCTACCTTATACCCTTCAGACGTACTCAGACTAGAACCTCTGTCCGAGGAGCTTTTAGCCTTTATTTTATTGCTGCAGCCACCAGTGTCTTCCAGTTGGGTGATCCACTGCTCTTCTTCCTTCAACCTCAGGGGTTAGACAACCCTTCAGTCGTTGCACAGATCAGGGGATTATTCTGCCCCGATGTCAAACAACAATCTGTATCCTCGGGTCCTGTGTATCCCGTGTATTCCCCAGAAAAAGGAACAGGAACGTGTCCCCCTTTTGCCCAAGAGCCTCTCGAACCTCGTTGGTCTGGTGTTCCTGGATCTCCGCCAACCCATTCATGGTTATTGCTGTGTTTATGGGATCCATCCTTTTGAGGTGACTAATCAGAGCCCAAACGCCATGACACTTGGACCCAGTTGGTGTCTCGGCAGTCACTGTGTCTGCCTCTGCTGCGAAGGATCCTCGTATATCTGTGACCTCGTCTGGTGTCTGTTCCTTTCTCTGTAAGAGACAGAAAACCAAAACACCTCTCTGCCTAGCCCTAATAATCTACTGTTGTTATCTACTGACCTTCTGGTGATTCAGAATTGGTTTAGAATATTCAGAATGTCCCAGGGACTTATTCTAATCATATCCTATGTGTGTGTAAGCGTGTTTGCATTTAGCCCTCTGCACTCAAAGTCAATACCTGCAATATATCAGTCCGGACCATCACGCCGGACGAAGCTTATGACCTTCAAAAGACCAAGTGCCAACTCATTATAAGCACATTTGCAAGGTGTGTAAGAAAATTATTAAAACCACTCATGTGTTTCCTTCCGCCTACTGTCCCACGGTTTCCTCTCCAGTGTGGTGCTCAGCTTCTCGTGAACACAGGCATTTTATCTTCTAAACACTATTCAATTCATTTCAGTGATTAATGCTTAAACATGGAAAAATGATTTATGCTTCTCACTGGTTCTCTAAAAAAGGTCCGGAAACCTTTTGGGTCACTATTAGCCCAAGCTTTACCATACCTAAGTTATTAAAACAAATGTAGTCATAAAAATGTTCATATAACCCTTGTTTGATGTTAAAACCCAACTCCCCCCCCTTTTTTGACACATTCCAATGTGTCAAATCAACGGAGCTAGAAAATTAAAAGAAAAGGTCAGTGACCTCATCTCTCAGAAAGTATCAGACTTTCTCCTATCCAGTGTCGTAGCTCCAGTAGGCTCCGCCCGGAGCCAAGAAAAGCATGATATTTGTGTTGTGTAAGCGCGTGCGGCCTTCTATGCTCAAAGTCACTCCAGTCCATAGATCAGCCAGACATCGCGCTGACTGTAGCTTTTAACCCTTATTAACTCGAGCACAACTCTATAATGAGCAACAAACTGCAATATGTATAAAAATGATCATGGTTACACCTGCAATGAAAGATCATACGATTATCCTGACACCTGTAAATAGAAGATTAACCTGAGGTTATGACAATCACCGGAACACAAATGTTAATATAATGTCAAAAGCTTCAATAAATCATTAATGCAATGCTTGTTATATGATTCTGATGCAATAATAATGCTGATGCTAAAATAACAGTAAAACACCCCCTTTTATCCCGTTTACAAACTTCACAAATAAACGTTTATCCATGCCTCTTTTAATTTTATGTCCCCCTGTTTTTCCCTCACTGACCACAGCAGGGGAAACTTTGTTTTGATTCAGCCATGAATCCAGCTCACCTGATTCATCACTGAGCCCCATCGCCACTGGCATCTGACAGGGTGGCGCTGCATACTCTTCCTTCAATGTCTCTATTTTCAATCTGTTAATTAGAGTGCTTAAACATGAAGTAGACTATGTCCACAACAAGTCAATACAGCTGTAAATGTGGCCAATTATCAATCTATAACCAAGCAATAACGAAAAATAGCTTTTATGTTATGCATGCTTTTAGTCAACCACTCACCCAGAGGATCTTCAATCCCAGAAAATTCCTTCTCCTCATTTAATAAGTCAGTCCTCCTTCCATGCCCTGGTAACTGGTCCATCCAGAGCCATATCATCTCGAAATATACATACACCAAGCCAACCCACACCTTGGTCACACCAACCCTTTTCCGCCCTGAAGATGTCCAATGCCATCTTAGTCTGGATCAGGGTTCTAATAGATTTGCAATTTTCATTAGTTTTGACTATGATTTAGTTTCGACTTCAGATTTTCAATTTTATATCAGTTGTAATTAGTTTTTACCAATTGTTTGCTAGTTCAGTCTAGTTTTTATTTTTTGAAAATCCTTAGTTTCAGTTTAGTTTTGATCAGTTTCAGTTATAGTTTTAGTTGTGTTTGCAATAATTAAGTGTAACAAAATCCCAGTTTCATCATATCAGTCATGCTCTTCTGCTTATCCTTGGGTATTGAAACTATAAACTCTTGCAGCGCCGGTGTTCGTAATTTTGGTTCAAGTGAATTGATAAACTTTTAGAAGGCAACTGACTCACACAGTTATGTAGATGTCCCCGTCCTGTTGTCTCGGGATGCATCACGCTGCCTTGCATGGGGTTAGCTTCTGTTTTCTGGGGATGAGGGTTGAGTGGGGGGAGCTCTCTGAGGAGGGGGAGTCAAAAAACAAAAGGGGGAGTGTGCTCCCCCTTACCTTTTCAAGGTAAGCCAGGTCAGCCTTCTTGTGTGAGCTTCTCAAGTGCACTTTAAGGTTTGTAAAGTGGGATTTTTCCCCTTAGAAGTGTCCCTCATAATTTGTCTCTTTCCACTACAAGACACTTGCTTTATACTAAACACAGTCATATTCAAAGTAATCCCAAATTGGACTCTGGCGCTTTCTCCTGACTTTTCCTGACATGATTCTGCGCGTGGACGGAGCAGCAACACAGACGACTCGCCTAACGTGCTGCCACCTGCTGGCATAATGAGACGGCAAGAAAAAATCTGGAAACTAAACTTCATTTTCACCCTTGACTATGGTAGGACACGCACACCTCAATGAAAACTAAACACACTTTGCTATAACTTCAGTTAATTTTAGTTAGTTTTGTGAACGCTCATTACAGTTTTAGTTAGTTTTCCTTTTTTGTTCTTATTTTTATTTCTGTTAATGAAAATGTTTTTTTTCTTTTCACTTCTAGTTTTCGATATTTCGTTTACATGTACTCTATTTGAACAGGGATTGATCAGTGTCAAATGGGATTTTTTTTTTTTTTTTTAATGTGTGTCTGTTAATGCAAATCAATTTATTTATTTATCTTTCTGAAAGACAGATGTTAAACGGGCTCTAACAAATCCACTTCATTGCGTGCTCATAGATTTTCTCTTGTCAGGGTCGCTCACCCAATGTGCTTTATTTAAGCTTATTAATTCTGTCACGCTTATTAGTGGCTCATGATTGCTTAAGGCCTATGTCTGAACTTGACTACAGAGGCAGAGCATCACTCCATCCTTTCAGGGTGAAGGACTCCACTTTCTTTGTGTCAAGGCAGCTCACAATTATCTTAATAGCTTTACCTAATCAAGTTATGGCTTACCATCACTTGTGTTATAAGTATGAAGTGTCCTAAATTCATTCAAATTTTGTTTCCAATTCACTTGCAGCAGTTTAGACCGAATTATGAACGATAATAACCTTGCTCTGGACTGTCAAAGGTGACTTTAACGCTGACTGTTCCGACAATTCATTTTATAACATTTCCTGGTCAGATTAGCCAATCTCTGCACACTTGAATAAACATAATCAACATGGTCAATATTTTCCTGCGTGTTATTTCACCATGGTATCGATTCCAACTCTCCATCCGCATGTGGTTTGGCACATTATATTTATCTAAAACTCCACTCCGTCTCTAAATGTTTTGAAGAATTTTTCAAGCCGGGGGTCAAATTTTGAGAATTTGACCATAAGTGAAAGTTATGGTGTTATCACCCCCTTTTTTGGGGCTTACCTTTCCCAGTTTTGATGATATTCCTCCCTATTCTTTGCAAGTACCCCCTTTTGGTGGCGAGAAACTGTTGGTGTGGTCAAGTGGGTGCTGTAAAAACAAAAGCCCAGGACAGAACAGTCACCAGTCATGTACTTCATACAAAATTAGCATATATTTGATTTCATATTGATCCTCTGAGTGTAATGGTACATTTTAATTTGAATTTCTCAAAGCTAAACACAAAAATTTTCTTTATTTTGCTCTTGTTCCTGTGCAGCACCACCTCTCAGCACATGCCCCTGTCGGTTATATCTCTACTTTTCTGAATTATTGACTATTTCAATGAAAGGACCTAAAAGATGGGGACCAGTGTTCATCCTTACATATCTCCATTTTGAATGTGACAAGTCTATCATTCCCCTGTTATTCACAGACCTCAATAGAGGGTTTTTTTTGTTTTTTTTTTTGGCTTTTTTCTTTTCTTTTTTCCTCTATAAAAGTTAATTGACTTTTTACAGTGGGCTGCTATGGTTAATAATAACATGTTCAGTCATGAGTGAAATCAAACCTTTTCTTCAATTTAGCATTTAACCTTCCCAACAATATAATGTGATACATTAATCGAAACACAGCTACTAAAACACAATTTTCTTAATGCAAACATCAGTAACTCAAAATTAGCCACCAAAGGGTTCAGTCTGCAGTTCACGCTCATGTGAAGCTACAGCCTCCCCCTTTAGTCTCTGTCATCCTTCTGTTCCTGTAAAAACAAATCAAAGTAAGACAAAACATCCACCTTTTTTTATAGGCTGGGTGAATTGTTTGTGGACATTTACTAATCCTAAAGTCGGCACCATTTTTGTCTCAGTATCAAGTCCATTAGAACTTTTAGTCGTCAGTCCATCACAGTCCAGCCACATGCATACATCCACACACATTCATACCAGAAGTTGCTGATAATGGAGTCTCACGCGCAAGCTATTCGAGCCTCCCTCACCAGCAAGATGACGTCATCATTTTAAAGGAAAACAGTTCCTTGTTTTTTGACTGGATTGACTCGCTGCAATCCTTTTAGGCTCAGGACTTCTCATGTGATCAGTGTCCCATATAAGTGAATTTCTCCCCAGCCCATTATAATCATGGAGAAAAACACTTTGCGACTGTCTTCAGTAAGAATATTTTATAGCGCTTTAAAGTTCAATCTCTCAGGCCTGGATTAAAGAGCTGATTTGTTAAATCAGGAACCCACAAAATACCAAAATATCACCACCGGTGGATCACACCTCTCAGATGTTCTTATTTCAGTGCACTGTAACAAAAGCAAAAACAAACGTAACCAATAAAATACTAATAAAGTAACAAATACTGGGGCCCATTGCAAACATGTCCAAGCATAAAACCATCTTTCTCTCTCTTAGAGAAAGAAAACAATCCAAACCTCACTGATGAAATCAACCTAGTGTTAAGCAAAACCCAAAAATCAACTAAAATTCACCAGAAGGTTTTTCTCCCTCCTGGGACAATATTGTGTAGGAATACAGGGACCGTAACTCCTTTTTGCCCTGACAAAAAACGTGTTGGATTTACTTGATTCAATAGTGGACACTGGTTGCACACAAATGTTTTGCTCCGACAGAAACTTAAACAACTGAGTTAAATCAACACAACCTTTTCATATTCAGTAAACCTGCATTTTGTGTTCATAAAACACGATTGAAACATGTTCAGATGGAGTAAGTTGAGATCCTGGAATATTTTGATCCTTCAATTCTGTCAGTTTATTTCAACACTATTCAATAACTTTTATTCAAATTCTACTTGGTCACTTAAATACTACATGTTGTCTTCATATTGCATGCGGTTCAACAAAGTCTAGATCCTGGTTACCATAAAAACTGAATGGGTCTACAACAACTACCATCCTCCTATCTTTATCCTGGTTGCAGCAGGGCCGGGAAATAACCCTGAAGTGACAGGTTATCAGGCAGGGTACACCCCGGACAGCTGACCAGTCTATCAGATAGAAACAAACAGCCATTCACACTCACATTCATGGATAATTTAGAATCATCAATTAACCTAGCTCTAATAGCTGCATGACTTTTCACTGTGGCAGGAAACCAGAACACCCAGAGAGAAACCACTGCAAACTAGCCAGACTGTGGACTTGCACCCAGGACCTTCTTACTGTGGAGCAACAGCACCAACCAGCATGCCAACAATGTAGGAAATACAGGAAAACTATGATTTCCTGTATTTGATGCAGAATTCTTTTGTTCTTGTCCTTGACAGGTTAATCCACAATAAATAGCAATAGCATGCATGTGGTGTGTGTGTCGCTGTCTGCCTCTTATAACTCCAGTGATTTTCCTGTAGTTTGAAATCTTATGCGGTGTTGTGGATTCCGTGAGTTCAGCAGCTAACCACTCTTATTAGATTGTATCGTGTCATCTCAATGAGAACAAATTGAGTTGCTGGATTTTATTTATTTATTTATTTACTTTTTTTTCAGTGTGTTCCTCCTTCAATTAAGTCTCAATCACAAAAAATGTGGCGCTCCGATATAAATCTCACTCCGTTAATTCATCATTTTCACTCTGTACCACTGCTCCTTATCAGGCTGTGTGAAGCACAGTAAACAATTCAGTCGAGGCCTTGAGCCATAAACAGACATCACGCACAGACATTGTTTTCATAACCAAACTGCCTTAGACCCTGTCCCCTAAATCTACACAAACGCCCTCTGGGTGACATGAAATGCATTTAACCAATAAACAATCAATGGCTTCTTGTTGTTGTAACAGATTCTGTATTTGGATGTTTGTGTGCAGCATTTTGCGTGTCAGCATAAGCATTTGTTAGTAAAGCATTCTTCATTGCAGCAGCGTGTGTGTGTGTGTGTATCACTCTTCATTGCACAAGCGTGTGCATGTGTGTGTGTCATTTCTCACTCAATTGACTCAGCGCGTGTGTGTGTGTGTGTCAGTGAATCAACGAGTGCATATGTGTTCATATGTGTGTTTCTCTTCATTCTGAGTCAGTGCATGTAGATGTGTGTGTGTTTGTGTGTGTTTGTGTGTGTTTGTGTTCGTCACTTTCCTGTTCTGGTGTTCTGGGTAAACCACGGCCTGAGGCGTGCCCTGGGGTCCTGCCCTCCTCCATTTCAGTCTGTTTGCATCCATTGGTGCCGCTGCTCAAAGTTCTGTCCATACTGGTTCTGGCCCCAATTGAGGCAGTCCTTTTCTCCAGTGTCCTGCATCTTCTCCTTGTCCAGCTCCTCCTTAACTTGACCCTTTTGCTTCTGTAGCTCCCTCAGGGCTTGCTCCTGCTGTAGGAGCTTCTTGTCAGGTTTGGCGACCTCCTGCTCCAGCAAGCTCCAGCCTGGTTTCAAGTCCTGTGTCTGGGACTCTAAGCCTGACTGATGGGTTCGATTATCAGCCAGCTCCTCCTGAGCCATGCTCAGTTTCTGCTCTGATGCCTTGAGCTCTTACTGAGGGCAGAAACCTCAGAGTCTTTTCCGTACACGTCAGATTAAAGTTTATTGATGTTTTCCTTGCTTTGCTCCACGGCCTTCTGCAGCTCTGCTGTCCGGCTCTTCTCAGAGGTCAGCTCCTGGCCGAGCCCCGACACCTGTGCCTTCAGCTTATTTTCTTCTGGTGCTTTTGTCCATTCTGAGGTGCCTCCTGACCTCAGTTACTCCTCCTGTCTCTGGCACGCCCTTTTTGCTGCCCGATCATCCGTGTTGGTCCGTCACTGTCCTGCACAGTTTTAATGCAGAGTTGTTAAGGTCAGCATTCTTTTGCTCGGCCTCACTTTTCATCCGGGCTTAATGGGCGTCTCGTCAGAGCTCTGTTAGCTGAAGCTGTCTGGAAATCTCCCCCGTGTAGTGAAACGGGCCTTGGATTTAATGCTCTCCGTCTCCGCTGCATGAGATCGTTTTCCTGCAGCTCTGTTGACATTTTCAGGTTGTTGTTGTGGGTCCAGCTGCTGTAGCATTTGGTCAGGGTCACATCAAAGATGGTAGAGGAGAGAGCAAAGATGGTAGAGGGGAGAGCAGGAGTCCAGGTCAGCCTCGGCAAAGCAGCCTGTAATCAAGCATAAAGAGAAAAAACAAAAACAGACGAACAGGAAAATGATGTTGTGTTGGCTGTGTTATTCAGAGAGGGGAGAAACAACGGGGCCAGGCCCTGTGTCAGCCTTCTCTCCCCCTTTTTTTTTTGTTTTTTTCTCAAAGTTATGTATGTATGTTGGCTGTTATACTTTGTTGTGTTTGAAAATAAAAGTTGGTCTGATAAACTTATTTTCAGAATAACTAAATCTGAGACTTTGTGTCACTGTAAGATTATAACAGTGATGGCAATATAATTGTTTGTTGTTCAGCAGTACAGTGTCCACCATATAATCAACTCATAACCCACCAAGCTGACAGGACAACACAGGTACATGTTAAAATTGTTAAGATCATGTTTAAAAGCCCAAAAAAGAATTTTCTTTCATTCAGTAATCACTTGTATTAATCAATCAGCAGAAAACATGTCACAATTTGAATCTTCTAACCACTAAATTTGTCGTGTCATCACTGGTTGGTCAGACCAGTGTCTTTTTTTTTAAGTTAAGTTGTTGTCCTGCAACCCAGAGAGTTTATTTGTTAGTAGTGGATAAACTTTATCATTCAGCAACAGGTGTATGTTAAGTTTCGCTGCTTTAACCTTGCTGGAAAATCTTCACGTGTTCATGAATGTAAGCTGTTTCTTCATTGCGTGTGTGTGCGTTTGTAGGTGGGTTATTTTAACTTTTTTCTCAAACGAGGCATTTCTCTAACACGTGCCTTTCTCATACATTTCTCTGGTTGTGTGTGTGTTTTTATTTTGTTTCCCAAATTTTGATTCCCCACCTTAAATAACAGCTTTCCATGTCTTCAGCCAGGAGTTAGAGCTTGCTTGTGAGATTCAGGGACACATGGTGCCAATAACAATTCAGTCAAAAACTTGCCTGCAAATTTCCAGTGATGGTAACTGATAACTGGAGGAGAAGATGTCCTTTAAGTTTCTTTTCGGGGTGGGGACAAAGTTGGGGTCAAGCTGTAAACTTTTGAGCCAAAGCTTGGCCTGTCTGTCGTCCCAATTCTGTTTATGCTTTTGCCGCTGTACTCAGGTTTCCAGGTTGGGAGAAATCCACCTGTATTAACACACTAAAACATTTACTTACTATTTCTTTTCTGAAAACATTCACTTACTATTTCTTTTCTGAAAACCATGCATACTTCTCACAGTCTGGCCGTTGCCTTTATGGGCATGCAGAGTTCCTGTCACACACACAGCTGAAATTCGTGCTTGATCACACCCTATATTATGATAAAACCAACAGTAAATCAAATGTAACCGCTTATATTATTGGGCTGAACCAAGAGTCACTTTAAAAATCTTATAAATCCTGCTTCACACCATAAAACTGAAACAAATCACAGCTGTATTTATCACTCAGTCTTACTCTGCCGACTGAAGTGTCGGTCTAAATCATGCACGATTTGTCTTTTCTATATCAAAACCCAGCCAAACATCAAACATTCACCCTAGTCATTCAAAACCTTATTTGTAATATTATAATCAGCAAAATCAGCGTCTTATTTACAAGTCTTTAACAGTATTTGCAAATCATAATTATAACACTCAAAAAACACGCTAAACAGGAAGCAGAAGTCCTCTGTGCGCTTCACAGCAGCCACCTCATTTGCATGTTCACACACCGTCTAAAAATAGCTCGCAGCGCTGCAGCGCGCTCTCGTCACACACAGCCTCGTCTCTCACACAGTTCTATTATTTTATATTACAAAGACGTCTTATATTTACAACCACTGTCAGGCCTGGCAGATTTAGCGCCTACACAATTTTGACAAATTTAAGTTAACGGTCCAACCGAAGAAAGTCCAACTTTTTTGTAATCAATTAACCAGTATCTGCCTCTAACTGTATCTGGCCTCATCTCTAAAGTCCCTAACTCAATTTAACAGTGTCCAAAAAAGCGCAGACACCGTTCCAAACGGTGAGTGGTGCAACCACTAGTTATTCTGGAGTGCCCCAAGCTCCACAGTGACCAACTGACTATCCCTCAAAGAGGACAAGGCCTAGGCGTCCCCGACCTTGGCAAGCGTTACCTCTGAGCACTGCGCTTCCTAGCAGACTCCAACTGCCGTCCTATAATAATTTATAATACTTTAAAACAACAGTCAACCCCCCAAAACAAGAGTATGACTGAGGCAGGTGCAACCTAGTGGTCAATGGGGACTCCAACCCACAAAATGACCAATTCCCTATCCAACTACTTGGGACTGCAACCCAATTTCTTAGCAGACTCTAACTGCATTTATTTCTCAGCAGACTCTAACTGCATTTATTTCTCAGCAGACTCTAACTGCATTTATTTCTCAGCAGACTCGAACTGCTTCAACTCATGAGATTTTTTCATCAAAATCAAAACAGACATTTACCAGTACTTTCAGTGAGTAGACTTTAATTTTATCATGTCCAATTTAGCACACTTTGGAAATAATTCAACAGGTAGTGCCTTACCTTTGTATAAGCCGGCTTATGCCCACTCACGTCAGACCACTGGCTTGTGCCTGTCCGTTTGACAACCTCGGACCGTCCAAACCTCCAACTTCCACCCCAATACCACAGGACGAGCCCCCAAACTGTTACGGATTCAAATATTGGGGATGGATACAAGAGGAAAAACCACAATAACAACACTGGTCCGGCCGGGTTGAGTCAAACGATGATTTTAATGATCACACGCGTGGGAGATGGACACCGTACGCAGACAGCATCAGATCTCAAAATGGTGGAGCATTGATCAAACTCTTATAGCCTCTAGTGGCCCCCACCTAATCATGAAAGCCTAAACATTCACATTCTTTCTCTCACACAGTGCCTAAGCTACAACCTTGGCTCCCTGTTTATCTGCTCCTGCTGAGATGGGGCAGAAAACTCCAGTATGTTCTGTTCTCTTCTAATCAGACAAATAAGGCGATGACTTTCTGCGAACAGTATTTCTCATCACTCAGCAGTATAATGCATCATAAAACAATATCATTCATTCACAATAAATCAGCAGTCTGATGTAATGCAACTCAGCTTAACAAATGCAATAGTTATCACCTTCTTCTAATTCAGGAGAATAATGCAAACTAAAACTACATAATAATTCACCATCTTTAATTAAGGGTCTAACATGGCATAAAATAATATTATAATCTGACAAGGTCTAGATTTTTGTATTTGCAAGGTTCCTCACTCGTCCTCTTACAGTCAATGACGTCACACGTGTGGGAGATGGTGTCATTTTTTTTTGTCTTCACACAGAGCCTTAATTGATGCCACCTTCTCTTTCAGGAAAGTATTTATTGCCTTGCATGTATTTTCTTTGTTAATCTTTTTCATCATGTCATTGCACGTTTTTGACCCCTCTGGAAGGATGTGTTCCTTTTTGAACTCAAAGGTTTGTGTGAGCACAGCAGCAGAGAGCAGAAGCAGCAGCAAGCAGGAACACTGAACCCTCGTGATTCCCTGAGGAAGAAAAACACAGAATTACATTAGAAATCTCAGGACATGATCAACTTTCCCAAATCGGTGTTTAAGAGCTTGTTGAGTTCCAGTAAAAAACGTTATTGGAAATGTTTAGTTAATGCTGCGCAGCAATTACTACGTAATTACTGCGTAATTACTGCGTAATAATTACGCAGTAGAATAAACCTCATCTCATAAATGTTAGTATTTAATTAGAAACACCTTCTTCTGTTTTGCCCAGCATTTGTAACACCATTTTTAAAGATTACCTTCATTTTTTCCTTGACTTATGAGTGGTTGGTTCCAGTTGTTCAATCAGGAGGCACTCGTCTGCAGCACCAGTTGGTAAAGACGTCTTTGCTGAGTGAAATTCTCTGAAGCTGGTAAATGGTAACAGTGAATTCATTATGCAGAGCCTGGTTATATGGGCATCTCCTATTAACGTGTAGAAGCAAACACAAGTGCTAACGCTAACAACATCCAATCAGGATTTATTGGAAGTTAGATCAAAGCTAACATCTGCATTACATGTGAGCACTACACATGTTATTTAACATATATAACGTATAAGATTTTTAGATCTTTCTCTTTCCCTCAAGAAGAACTGCTAAAACTGTAGAAATAACATTACAGAAAAGCAGGACATGCTCAAGCAAAACATTATAGAAGATCAAAATGACGAGTCCAAAGACTGACCTGTGTGCAGCTGAAGGTCATGCAGAAAGGAGAGAACAGACCTGTGGAGGCAACAGAAAGAAAAAGGACACGGATTCCTCTGTGACTTCTTTTTATGCTACACCTTTTACAACACTGTCCTAGTCATCAGTGTCACCGCTCCACAAAGCAACAGTTTAACAACCACATCCCCCCCATTTTATTTGAAAACCTATACTGGAAATAAACAAACAAACAAACAAACAAAACCCCACAGAAGTAAAGAAAAACATCTGACTTATGAGTTGCTATAAAATGCACTTTACAATAGAATTACAGCAGAGTCACTGTATAATTAAGAGTAAATAACTGTAAAACCTGCTGCTTGTTTCACTACAAGCTTTAGTTTTTCTTTCTGCACTGCGTTTTCACAGCGTTAAAACAAGGCAAGACAAAGCAAAAAGCTAGAAGTCCTCTCTTCTGCTTTGACTTTTAGCTCATCGGTCGATCTTCAGTACATTTTAATAACTATAATAAAAGAAAATTCAAGACATGAAAACTGAAGACTTTCCTGAATTAAAAAGACGTCCTGGAAAAGGAACTTTGTGGATCTTTGTTCAGAGGTTGCAGATTTACAGTGAAGCAATACTTGACTGTTGTTGGAAGTTTTGCTTGCATTCAGTTGATGTCATTTCTTAACACGGTTACAAATTCATACATTTCACAACAAAAATAAGCGAGAGACAGCGAGCGCATAAAAGACAGACGGAGGGGAACTGGCACACAGGGAAAGGGTGGAAAACAGAGAGAGAGGACACATCCATGGAACAGGTGTCCAGCCAGCAGTGATGGAGAAGATGTGCTTGGATAAAACTTTTAAACCTGTAACATAAAGACATTTGATTAATGTGATCAGTGAGTGTAAACTGCAACTAAGCTTCCATGCTTTGTAAGTGGGCATTATCACGTAGCAATAAATCTCTGGGTTTGAGAAAAAAAATGTGGATCTCACTCATCATCTCATTTCTTGTGCTTATGGCTCTCTGCTGAATGAAGTCTGGATGAAGGAAGAAAATTGGCCTGTTATTAGATTATTACTAAAACAAATGTCCTTCTCTCTCCTTTAGGAGGCTACAAGCCACTGTCTCCAAATATGAGCTGGGTTTCTAACAGTCGGTAACAGAGAGACTTTTACTGTGCTTCAGGAAATTATTTGTGGTAAAAGTAGCAGAAGTGGTGGCCATGTTAGCTTTATATTTCTATAATGTGTAAATTTTTGTCAACCAGGTTTTTCTAAGATAATATTACAGCAAAATAAGTATTCACCCTGCATTATGCAGGCCAGTGAGTACAACATAAATACACAACCTCTACAATCAAATGATCACTTTTGAGCAAGCACTTTGTGACAGTGGGAAGAAAGAACACGCTTTTAACAGGAAGAAACCTCCAGCAGATACAGGCTCAGGGAAGGGTTAGCCATCTGCTATGAGCAGATGGGAGGGATACAAAAAGTCCAGATAGTAAAGCCTTTAAATGTAGCTTCCCCTTTTGCCCTAAAAGCTGCTCGTGCAGTGATATCATCAGTGACAAGTCAGGTGCTAATGCAAAATGGTGTTTCAGTGAGGCAGAATTTATTATGACAATACATTTTTTTAAATACTCAGTATGAATTAAACAGGTTAAAGGTCAATGCTCTGTTGTAATATAAAGACAAAATGATTGACAGCAGCCCAGCAATATCAGTAAAATGCAAATTAGCCACATGGTGCAATGTAAGGAGCTCTGTGATTGGTTAGGAAAGGACAGACTGGCTACCTCGATTTTTCTTCACTGCACATTGATCCATAGCTTTACACTGTAAAGGCTAACAAAGTGCTTTTGCTTTACAAAGACATTTAGCGTCGGTATTCACTCTCTTAAAATGCCACTGGACGCGATCCTTTGTTTTGTTGTTCCTAATATTTCTTATAGATAGCACAGATAGTGCCCCACTGGAATACTCATTCATGTCTAGATATTCCTGTTAAAAGGGAGTTTTTCCTCCCCACTGTAACATGGCAAACACAAACTATTCTATAAAACCATCTAATTTAAACGAACAATCCAGTTGAAGCTTCACACAGCCGTGAAACACTGCCATCTGCTGGACGCGAATAACACAGACGCTGCTTTGACGGGTGAGGGAGTTTCAACAAGTGTGCAATGACTCAAGCATCAAACTACAGAACTATTAGAGCGGACATGGTGCTCTAATGGCTGCTTCATTAATGTAGGTCAGAAAGGATAATAGAAAATCAATAAATTATGAAATACAAAACTTACTGTTTCACTGCACACACAAACCTTCTCTTATTAGCACAACACTGCCCAGGGCTCAGGGCTCAGAGTATATTCCTTATAACCTATTAAACCTTAGCATGTTATTTTGAAGTGTTACTGGTGAAACAGCCAACCAGTGAAGTTAACTGTAATTTCAACATTGAGCTACAAAAATGCTTTTTTTTAAAAATAAATTATTTTTTATTTCTTTTTACAGTTTTGCAATTTTACACAAGTTTTATCATCAGTGTCACAATGACCGCTGCTAAAATGGAGTATGAGCTTTTTGTTGGTCTGATTAAAAGGTTAAATGTAAAAGCGTAATTTAAACATGTGATGTGAGGTCATTAATTACAGTGCAGGTGTCCTGCTTTAGGATCATATATTAATACGTACAAAACAGTAAAGTTGTAGAGAATCTATATTCATTATCATTGCTAATCATGGAAAGACAAAGACGTCAGACTCTGCTGAAAAATTTTTACACCCTCCTACTCTCTGCACACAGCGGTCTGAGGGATCTTCCAGGACTGGTGATTTTATTTTGTTCTTTTTGGTCTTACTGGTTAGTAGGTGGTGATTTTGTACCTGTTGATCTCACATTTGGAACATAAATTGCTTTGGAGCAGATTAGGTTCAAAGGATAACTCGACTCTTGAAGTTAGCCGGAAAAGACAGCGTTCTGCTTCATAGTAAAAGCCTCAGAGAGTTGCTAACCAAAGTCTAGCTTGTACGGCCACGCAGCATCTTATGACATTTTGTAACCTGAGCAGTGAAATGATTGCTGTTTTAGCGCACATACACAGTGTGATGATCAGTATCAGGACAATAAAGTTATGGTGCAAAAAGACCATTTGCACAAAATGAATGGCTGACACTGGACAGATGAGAGGATGTGGATGGTCACCAGTAGGGATGGGTATCGTTTAGGTTTTATCCGATACCGGTACCAAACCGGTACTTTTGAAACGGTGCCGGTGCTTAAACGGTACTCAAACCGGTGCTTAAAGAATGGAGAACACCAACTTTGTCCAAAAACCTCTCATGTTCAGCTGTTTTTTTGTAAAAAGATAACAATGTTAGCCTTTTCTGCAGCTATGGGGCATATATGGTATCACTCTTGGCTGGAAGCAGTGCTTAAACAATGGAAAAAACACAAACTTTATCCAAAAACCTCTCATGTTTAACTGTTTTCCACTTTTTCTTTGGTCATTTTAGCCTTTTTGGCCAGGGTGAAGGGAGTATCTGCCATCAAACAAGACAGCCGCATGTAGCTATGATGATGTTTGCTAGTTCACCTTACATGCATTAATGTAATAACGTGGTTAGCCTACTCAACGTAAATTACACACGAACAACATTACGCTACTCACGCAGAGAAGAACGGCTGCTGCCGCCATCATCATCCGTCATCATTTCTGCTACACTGGCAGGGCTAGGGGCCAGGACTCTATTCTTCGGGTTTTTGGGGGATGTTGCTAACTCCGGGTCGATAACTGGCAACCCACCCGCAGTAGATGTGCACGGTGTGAGGTCTCGCAGCAAGCTATCAAATACGGCGCATTTCTCGGCTTTTAAAAAAAACGCTATGCGTCGCCAGGTGTTTCATCGGATTCAAGGTGTTACCTCCTTTGACAGTATCACAGTATCAGCTTAAAGCACTTGTTGCAGGCTGCTGAGTTTGCATATTTTGCTGTGAAGTACAGCCATACATTTGACTGGTCCTCCTTGGGCATTTTTAATCTGTAGCTCTGCTCTAAAAGAACGTACGTACCTGGACCCGCCTACTATCCTCGGAAACGTAAAATGATTGGCTAGAATCTAAAGTGTATCACAGCTCAGGAAAAAAAAGCACCGAAATAAAGCACCGAAATGTGCGCTGCTTTTCGGTCTGGTTACTACCGAATATGTCAGAACTGGTGCCATCATGGCACCGGATACCGGTACCCATCCCTAGTCACCAGTGTTGGGACTAACGCGTTATTAAGTAACGCGTTACAGTAACTACGTTATTATTGTGGTAACGAGCACGGTAACTAGTTATTATGCCAAAATCAGGAACGCGTTACTCGTTACTGGGATTTAGATAGGCTCGTTATTCGTTACTTCGTGTGGTGGCTATCGCGGAGCTTCCACAGATTCAGTAACATTAGCAAGTGGTGGAAGCCAGCAGGTGGATGAGAGAAAGGGGAGGCAGGAGGAGAGACCCGAAGCGGCCGCCCGTCTGAGTGTCAGGTGAACTGAACTTCAGGTAAGAAGTTATAACCTGCAGTCTATCTGGGTCAGATATGAACCAAGTTTAGGTGGAGTTTATTTTCGTTGTGCTGACTTTTTCGTACTGCGTGCTAGCTAGCATGACGGAGTTTCTATACAGCTGGGTGGTGCTATGTTACTGATGTTGAACTTTATTTTGTTCATACGGTTAATTATTAGAGTTGCCAACCGTTCCCTAAAAAACGGAATCGTCTCGTATTCAGAGAAAATATTACGGGTTTCGTATTTAGGTGAAAAGGAACACAGTTTGTCCCGGACTTCAGCTACAATGAAAAAGACACAAAGCTGGATTTATTCTGTGTTTACGCTGCACAGCTGCCTCTTCTTCTCTCATTCTCTCCCCTCCCTCTCCTGTTGCTACTTTAATCATGAAACTGATCAATGATCAGCTGATTGGCTTTTCCCTCTTGTTTATTTATCATCTGCTTTGCGCCAGAAAGAGAAAACCACCGGATGTCACGTTAAACAACAGCAGCACGTTTGATCAGCTGTTGTTAGAATTTATTTAATATTACTTTCTAGTATCAGCTGATGTTTGCTGGAGCCACAGCTGTAAAGCTGCTGGTCATGATATCGGTTTGGTTATGTGGTGAGAGGGAAACATGAAGATGAGACCAGGAGATGTCCTTACTGAATCATCAGAGCTGAACAGGTGATGGAGAAACAGGTTTACCTTTTAGGTGACATGAATGAGTTGAAGGGAAGTTATGAACTGATCTGAGAGACAAATAACACCAGGATCCTTTTCTATGTAGCTGACAGCTGGTAACTGTGCAGGGGTGGATCTAGCAAAGTTTTGCCAGGGGGCCAGGTAGGGCATTAACAGGGAAAGGGGGGCACAAAGAAATACCTTCTTATTCTCATTTAAAATGTCTAGCTTTTAATAAATAATTATCTGAGTCTTACAACAAACGATTGATAGATTGATACATGTATACCATCAAGACAGTGAACATCACTGTCACAACAGTGTTTGTTTTCATTCAAAGGCTTTATGATTTTTGCTATAATGGTGGGCCGGTCTCTAGTCAAAATGCCCGGGCTGATTTTTTGTCCCAGTCCAGCTCTGTATGCAACTCATCTGCAGTCTGGTGTTACCTACATCTTCCTATTCGGAAGGCAGAATTTCTGAGTTCTGAATACAATCGAAAGCACCACGACTGCAGTTTTTGTGTTGGATGTAAAAAGCGCACATGACGCTGTAACGTAGGCTAGAATCATGCGGCGGTCAACGACGGTCCAGGCGTGGGATTTCTCTCGTGGAAATATGCACATTATTTTTTCCTTTGGTAGGTAGCACAGTGCACTGTGGCAAGTAAGCAAGCTAGAAGACTGGCACTCTTGCTGGGTATCCAGTTAGCAACACATTAACAAGAGAAGTCTGAGTAAAACCAAAGTTACTTTCCCTAGTAACTAGTTACTTTGAAAGTAGCGAGTAACTTGAAGTAACTGAGTTACTTTTGATGGAAGTAACTAGTAATGTAACTAAGTTACTAATTTAAAGTAACTTACCCAACACTGATGGTCACACCCTCGTGCATTAAAGAGGGCTTTCAGTTCATTGAAAACACAAAACCAAACACACAAAAGACACAATAAGACAGCTGATCAGTTTGCTTCACTAAATCATCGACACAAGCCGTGTTGTAGAGGGTACAGCAGCCGTGGCAGGTTATCATCTTAATGTGGCCCTGACACTCCATCATACGCCACAAAGCTGTGTATAAATGAAAAGCAAAGAGGCATCATCGCTAACATAATAACTGTAGAAGTTATCCCACTGCATTACATTTATCATGATATCGTAATAAATGTTCATCATATGTTGCTTTGACCCATCATTGTTGTCATTAATATCGGTACGTGACACTGGACACTTCTTGTCATTCATATGTCATGATTTTGTGATCAGTGTAGCAGCTAGAAAATAACTGCTTGGTTAACAGCAGGTGTACAGGCAGGTGCTCTGATCAAATAACATGTTTGGCTAAAGAAACAGAAAATAAAAATATGTAAATAGGAACACCCACATCTCTACTTCTTCTTCTATTTTCCATTTCACACTTACAAAAAAGTTCTCCTGCGTAGGTGTGGAGACAAATATATGTCAATTTAATACTTCAGACAGGCCCCAGAGCAGGTCTGAACAGTTAGTCAACTTAAAATCAAAATTGCAATTTGAAACCATGCAATTAGCCTCCATGTTTTGCCTGATCGAGGTTTGAAATACAGTGTTATATAAAATGATGTTATATAAACTGATGGTCTCTCTTGTACTAGTCATGCTCACCAATCAGAAGTGATGCAAGATGACTTCTTTTACACGCTAGAACAACAAACACGAGAAACCCAAAGAAAACTTGGCTAGGCTAAGCTAAGCTAACTGTTAGACAAAGTAGAGGAGTTGGAAGAGTAAAGGTTTCTGGTTAACTTAACATTAAATTAAACTGACAAATATCATGTTTATATTCATATCTTAGTCTTTTGATGAGCTCTATCTTATAAATCTATTAGACTCAGACGAGGTCGGCACAGGGACAGGCCTCGGGGGTCCAGGCCCACCCGGTAAAGTCCTTCTTCCCCAACATCTTCTGATGTACTTCATTTATACATTCTGGTAATGAAGTACTTAAACTACCACCTCACTGATTAGTTATTGCAGTGTGAGCTCAGTTCAATTAATCAGGTCACAGTAGTTTAGCACTTCTACAGCAATCATGCAACCAGCATGACTGAGGAGGACACTGGGTGGATGGGCTTTGCAGGTCAGACTTTGAAACTATCTTTTATTTATCTTTTATTGTCATTATGCCAAAAGCAGTGAAAATATATGCTGTCCCATTCAGTGCAAATAAAGAATCTGTTTACTGACAGGACAAAGCGCTGAACATGATTTCATCTGTTAAACTGCAGCTGTTAAACTGGACAAATTCCAACACAATTCAATTCAATTCAATTCAATTTTATTTATATAGCGCCAAATCACAACAAAAGTCGCCTCAAGGCGCTTCATAAATACAGAGAAAAACCCAACAATCATATGACCCCCTATGAGCAAGCACTTTGGCGACAGTGGGAAGGAAAAACTCCCTTTTAACAGGAAGAAACCTCCGGCAGAACCAGGCTCAGGGAGGGGCGGCCATCTGCTGCGACCGGTTGGGGTGAGAGAAGGAAGACAGGATAAAAGACATGCTGTGGAAGAGAGACAGAGGTTAATAACAGATATGATTCAATGCAGAGAGGTCTATTAATACATAGTGAGTGAGAAAGGTGACTGGAAAGGAAAAACTCAATGCATCATGGGAATCCCCCGGCAGCCTACGTCTATTGCAGCATAACTAAGGGAGGATTCAGGGTCACCTGGTCCAGCCCTAACTATATGCTTTAGCAAAAAGGAAAGTTTTAAGCCTAATCTTAAAAGTAGAGAGAGTTTCTGTCTCCCGAATCCAAACTGGAAGCTGGTTCCACAGAAGAGGGGCCTGAAAACTGAAGGCTCTGCCTCCCATTCTACTTTTAAATACTCTAGGAACAACAAGTAGGCCTGCAGAGCGAGAGCGAAGTGCTCTAATAGGGTGATATGGTACTACAAGGTCATTAAGATAAGATGGGGCCTGATTATTTAAGACCTCGTATGTGAGGAGCAGGATTTTGAATTCAATTCTGGATTTAACAGGAAGCCAATGAAGGGAAGCCAAAACAGGAGAAATATGCTCTCTCCTTCTAGTCCCTGTCAGTACTCTTGCTGCAGCATTTTGGATTAGCTGAAGGCTTTTCAGTGAGTTTTTTGGACATCCTGATAATAATGAATTACAGTAGTCCAGCCTGGAAGTAATAAATGCATGAACTAGTTTTTCAGCGTCACTCTGAGACAGGATATTTCTAATTTTAGAGATGTTGCGCAAATGGAAGAAAGCAGTCTTACATATTTGTTTAATATGTGCGTTGAAGGACATGTCCTGGTCAAAAATGACTCCAAGGTTCCTCACAGCGTTACTGGAGGCCAAGGTAATGCCATCCAGAGTATGAATCTGGTTAGATACCATATTTCTAAGATTTTCAGGGCCGAGTACAATAACCTCAGTTTTATCTGAATTAAGAAGCAGAAAGTTAGCGGCCATCCAGGTCTTTATGTCTTTAAGACATTCCTGCAGTTTAACTAATTGGTGTGTGTTATCTGGCTTCATGGACAGATAGAGCTGGGTGTCATCTGCATAGCAGTGAAAATGTATGCTATGTCTTCTAATGATGCTGCCTAAGGGAAGCATGTATAATGTAAACAGAATTGGTCCTAGCACTGAACCCTGTGGAACTCCATAATTAACCTCAGTGTGTGAAGAGGACTCTCCATTTACATGCACAAATTGGAGTCTATTAGATAGATATGATACAAACCACTGCAGCACAGTACCTGTAATACCTACAGCATGTTCTAATCGCTCTAATAGGATATTATGGTCGACAGTATCGAACGCTGCACTGAGGTCTAGCAGGACAAGCACAGAGATGAGTCCACTGTCAGAGGCCATAAGAAGATCATTTGTAACCTTCACTAAAGCTGTTTCTGTGCTGTGATGAGCTCTGAAACCTGACTGAAACTCTTCAAATAAACCATTCCTCTGCAGATGATCTGTTAGCTGTTTGACAACTACTCTTTCAAGGATTTTTGATATGAAAGGAAGGTTGGAGATTGGCCTATAATTAGCTAAGACTGCTGGGTCTAGAGATGGCTTTTTGAGTAAAGGTTTAACCACAGCCAGCTTGAAGGCCTGTGGTACATAGCCGACCATTAGAGATAGGTTGATCATATTTAAGATCGAAGAATTAATCAATGGCAGGACTTCTTTGAGCAGTTTTGTAGGAATGGGGTCTAAAAGACACGTTGATGGTTTGGAGGAAGTAATTATTGAAGTTAACTCAGAAAGATCAATTGGAGAAAAAGAGTCTAACTTAACATCAATGGTACTAAGAGTAGCTGTAGATAATATTACATCTGTGGGATGATTACTGGTAATTTTTTCTCTAATGATAAAAATTTTATTTGTGAAGAAGTTCATGAAGTCATTACTAGTTAACGTTAAAGGGTTGGTTGGCTCAACAGAGCTCTGACTCTTTGTCAGCCTGGCTACAGTGCTGAAGAGAAACCTGGGGTTGTTCTTATTTTCTTCAATCAGTGATGAATAGTAAGATGTTCTGGCTTTGCGGAGGGCTTTCTTATAAAGCAGCAAACTATTTCTCCAGGCTAAATGATGATCCTCTAAATTTGTGACACGCCATTTCCTCTCCAGATTACGAGTCATCTGCTTTAGGGTACGTGTTTGAGAATTATACCACGGAGTCAGGTACTTCTGATTAGAGACCTTAGTTTTCACTGGAGCTACAGTATCCAGAGTCGTACGTAGTGAGGAGGTGAAATTATTAACAAGATAATCAACCTCTGTTGGGGTAGCGTTCAGATAGCTGCTCTGCTCTGTGTTGGTACAGGGCATTGAAGATGATAACAGTGGGTGGATTATATTCTTAAACTTAGTTACAGCGCTTTCAGAAAGACATCTACTTTGATAAAATCTACTCTCCACCGCTGTGTAATCAATTATTGTAAATGTAAATGTTATCAGGAAATGATCAGACAGGAGAGGGTTTTCAGGAAACACTGTTAAATGTTCAGTTTCTATGCCATATCTTAAAACAAGATCTAGAGTGTGATTAAAGTGGTGGGTGGGTTCTTTTACATTTTGAGAGAAGCCAATTGAGTCTAATAACAGACTAAATGCCATGTTGAGGCTGTCATTTTTAGCATCTACATGGATGTTAAAATCACCCACAATAATTATTTTATTTGAGCTCAGAACTAAATTAGATATAAAGTCTGAGAAATCAGACAGAAACTCTGTGTAAGGCCCAGGTGGACGATAGATGATAACAAGTAAGACTGGTTTCTGAGTTTCACAGCTGGGGTGGACAATGTTAAGCATCAGGCTTTCAAATGAATTAAAAGTCTGTCTTGGTCTTTCATTAATTAATAGGCTGGTGTGAAAAATTGCTGCCACACCGCCCCCTCGGCCTGTGCTTCGAGGTTTCTGGTAGTTAGAATGACTCGGGGGTGTTGATTCATTTAAACTAACATAATCATCATAATCATCCTTATTATTTCTTTTTCTTAAGTAAAACCAGTAAAAGCTTCTACTTCAAAAATATGGACTTAACACTGAGATCCTGATATTTTAGACCAGTTGAATTTAGGTTATTTTTTTTAGTTCATTCAGGTTGCTGGTTCTAACGACGACTGTCTTCATCAGTTTTAATGTCACTGTGACTCATATCTCTGCATGGCTGTTTTGTTCTGAGTGCACTGTGACAATTAAGTTAAGATCCGGTGATCAGTACAGCAGCCTTGGTTAACGACGAGGTTTACAAGACCTGATCAAATGTCACACTGGAAATATTTTGCAAGTGAAACAGCAAAAGCAAATGAAAAAATGCAAATATGTTAATTGGACCACCTACATTGTTTCGAGAGCAGGGGTGAACTAAACAGTGCTACCCATCACTTCATTTTCAGCATATATTTTCTATTTAACACTCAAAAAAATCTGTTGTACAAGTATTAAAAATATATTCACAAATGAAATTTACATGCCTGAGATGAAAACATTACTCATACAAGTTACCAGGTAAAGTCTATATAGCACTGTTACATCTAAATATGGACACTGAGCTGGGACTTAACGATGTCACAGATCTGAGCCTCTGCACCTTCACTATACGTTTGTGTATGTCAGGCCTGTCCTGTATCTCTCCACCACCTGATCCAACTCCCCACCAAATCCTGATCAGCTGATCATCTCTGCTCCTCTAATCACCTGAGTATCCAAGTATCCGAGAGTGTCCATCGATCTAACAATACAATTGTAAAATCGATCATTGACCTGTGCCCTAATGTGTTCTGTGCACTTGTGAACACACTTCCTTATGGAGTACGTTTATTAAGGACACACTTTCATTAACACAGAGGTTCAATAACACAACAAATAACCTCCAATAAACTTTTTAATAAACTGTCATTGGAGGCTGATGTGTTCTCTCTTGGCTTGTTTTCTTGTTGTGTGCCACACAGAAAATAAATGCATGGTGTCTTAACTCACTGATACTGGGATATCAATGAGCACAGAGTCCAGCCAACAATGGCACAAAGTCAAACCTCCTTCAAGGAAACTGGAGAGTCCAATACTGGCATTGAGGCTACCCCAACAATATCAATATGGTGTAACTTCCTGCTCTAACTCAGGCTCCTTCCCCACAAGAAAGATGATATTTTATGTACTCGAAGTCAGACCTGGAATCTGCGGGTCAGACTTCCTGGGCCCCCGACCCCTGACCTCTGAGATTTTCATGTCTTGTATTTTATAATATTTATCTTTTGTTCTCCTGCCAAAATTGTAAACACTGTCATCATGACATATTGCACTGTTGTTCGATCAGCTTCATTAAATATACTTTTATATATACACTTTTATCCTTTGTTTTGTTATACATCCATTTAAATCCTCATATGAAATTATTACAACCAACTGGTAGTAAAACAAAAATAAAAAGATTGTCCAACATTTTAACTGCAAATGGTCAATACACTCACTTTATTTGCCAAAACATATACTTAAAAAAGGGAAAAAAGAAGTGTTAATAGTTTATTTGAAAGGTCAAAATATACCAACACGTCTTTTTATTTTAAATCTATTTGTTTGTGCATGAATTTTTTTTCTAAAGCCAGATGTGGAAAAACAGGCTGCATCTACATGCAGGTTCTTGTGGTCAGTGATCATCATATTTGCATTATCTTTCTGAGTCACAAGCAGGGAAGTGTTAAAGTTTCCTAGAAGTGGTGGGCTAGTGATGTAGGTGTGGATGCAAAGGATTATTTGAGGTGGTGCTGATCAGAAGTATAAAAATCAAAGTGTCCAGATCCAAACACACTTTGTTCCTCTGTGACAGAAGTGAACTATAACTCACAGCAGCATCTGAACTGCACTAGAAGAGATCTCTGCTCATCTCCGTCTGCATTCCTCTTTTGGTAAGAACTTATTATGTATAATTTTAAATGATTTTCCTTTTAAAGCTGGGCAGCAGGCTCACGTTGAACATCTCCATAAACTGTGATAATTCTGCTGCTACACTAAACACTGGATTCGGTGAGCATACTAAACTTACGTAAGCTGTATGCTTGCACGGTGAGAGACCTGTTTTTGCTGATTTGTGTTTAAATAAGATCTTTTTGTATTTGAACTGAATGTCAGATGTTGCCTATCCAGTTATGTAATGAACCCACTATATACATTAACCACAGACCCTTCACGACATCTTCATCACCTGCTGTTCCAGACAACCAACTTGTACCTGAACCACTGCAGGTTAATCAGCCGACTGCTCATTAGTAAAGGAAAAAAAAGGTGAGTGTCTTAATTTGGAAAAGCTTGAAATAAAAAATCCTATAAATTACACATAAACAGATACAAATTGAAGGAAAATCCATTGTGTCTTGAGTTCTGTTTTATTTCTATTTTGCAGTGTGTCATTGTTACTGCAGAGCACACTGAAACATATGACAGGAAAGAATAACTGAGTGCAGAAAGGCATTTCCATTAAATAGGATTTAAACTTTGTTCTTAATGAACCAGATTTATTATGACCTGGACTTTTATCTATAAAATGGGCTTGTGAAACCCAGAGAAAAACTCTCTCAATATATCTGTAGATATAAATATATATTTATCCAAATCACATCAAGTAAAAAAGGCAAAATGACACAATAAAAAAAAAGACAAAAAGTACAAATGAAAACACTAAATTTTAAGGCAAAAACAAATATCTTCATGTCTTAATGCGATAAATATAAAATATAAAGTAATACAACAAGGTTAAATATCTAAACATTCAAAGACAACTACTTCAGCTTTTCAAAGCTTCTTTTTCCAGTTGAAAATGACATCATCACGCCTGAATCTGCTTCCAGGAGTCTGTCTGTCCACATCAGGCTTGTTCAGGATATTTATAAAGCTTGATAGTTTTCAATCGTCCTAACAGTTGAAAAATAAACAGAACAAATTTCTATATAAGATTATAAATAAATCAAAAAGAAAACTATAAATAAAACTACTTCTTTCATTTAAAGAAAAAGGTCTATCAGCCCTCTTGTCTTGTGTGTTTGCAGCTCACAAAGACGACTTACTGAGCTTCAGGATCCAAAAGGATGTATCTACCAAATTCTTAATGTGAAAAAATGCCCATGTGTTTTCTTCTCCAGGAGACAATGAAGACACTGTTTGTCTGCATGATGCTCGTGCTGCTCTTTGCAAAGGGATTTTCCAAAGTGAACAATTTTCAACCAAGCAAGAACCGACCTGAAGAAAGACCTTATGAAAAGTTTAGAAGACAGCATGTAGATGCTAAGATGACTGAAAAGCAGTGTAACACAGAAATATCAAATAGGAATATCTACAACATTGACAACAGTTGTAAGGAAACCAACACATTCATCCTCAGCATTCCAGCAAAGATCAAATCCATTTGTAGAGGTGATGGGAGGTACGATGAAAATAGCGGCATGACGTATAGTACCGCAACGTTTCGCATAATTAAATGTAAGCTAAAGCATCAGGGAGCCAGGAAACCCAGCTGCCAGTATGAAGGCAGGCTTCTCACTAACAGGATCATTGTCGTGAAATGTGAAGGGAAGTTACCTGTGCACTTTGATCGGGACCTTCTGCCCTCTGAGAGCAACGATGGCGAGCAACTATGAGGAAAGAGTGGTGTGGAGGGGGGCGTGGTCAGCGATGCTGCTGCAGGTGAGATGGATGTACCTGCGCTGCATTTGCTAGCACGCCTCGCCAACTTAAAAGGCTTTCCGCTGTCTGACTTGTTGGTGTTGTGGATGTGTTGGCTGGCAGCTGGGATGCGGCAGCCATTCATGTGTATTCAGCAACCGTGTGCCTCAATAAAGCATACTGAAAAGCTTGAAAATGTCTCCGGGTCTGCCGTGGTTTATCACAAGTGGGGTTTTTTTCTGAATGCACTTTGAGGGAGAACTAATGTGAAATGTAGCTTCAAGACCGCACGTCTGCATGAAGTACGGAGGGCTATATGGGCCGGGCTTTATTTGTTCCATTTTAACAGCAAATATACAGTTTTGAAAGAAAAAAAACTACATGTGTCATAAATTCTACCTGAAAGTCACTGGAAAGATGTTTTTCATATACTTTGGTCTTATCTCCAGGTGCAAACATTTTGCTAAACATGTGATCAACTTTTATTTCCACACATATTGCAAAAACAATTAACGATCCTGAGACAGCACCAGAGCGTCTGCAGTGGGATTTTTCCTCAAACTGCTACATTAACCAGGGTTAGTAATAATAATAATAAAACATGCTTAAGAAGTAAAAAAAAATACTTTTACACAATTTTATAGATGAGAATTTAAATTGAATTCCATACAGACTGAAACATTTAATTTACATTTGTTAAAAAAGGAGTGTGATAATGTTATCATTAAAACTATTAAAATGTAGAATAACCATCAATCTTGCACAAAATCCCCCCCAAAAAATCTGCTTCTTTGAACTGGACCTCATCAGTGTTTGTGGTCTCATAAACTCTCCTGTGATATTTATTTTGCATCCTTGGTTATTCAAATGAATGATTAATATATTAATATAAATCTATACAGATTTGTCCACACTGGATATGACAGTAAGAGTTAGTAAAGCTCTGTTAACGTGTCCCTCTACAGCCTGTTGTTTCTTAGTTTCACCAGTGAAACTGAATTAGAAACAAAACATAGATGACATATTGTCGCCTAGGCAACCACCAAGCTCCCAGTGCCTACAGACATTAAGTAAAACATGCTGGTCATTGGATAGTTTGAATAAATACCTTTAACTAAATATCAATGTTTTCGACATGTCTTAGTTTACATTATTACACAGTTATTATGAGTGAGCATGTCTAATATTTTTCCACTAAACAGTCGTCTTCTCCTTTGGTTAGGTTTGTTTGTAACAACCATTTATAAAAACTTGTGTTTTGCTTTTGTTTTATTTTTAACTGCAATTCTGGTCGAGTAGCTTTTATAGTGTTAATTCAACATATACTACAAAATAAAATGACTTTTTTAAAAGTAAACTTGTGTACATTTTATTTTGGAATTATCCAATCACAGAATCAAAGGCACAAAGCTCGTGATGTCATCACATTCTGTCATTGGAAGGAGAAATTCAGTCAACTGTAGCAACTCTTTGGTGGCAGAACAACAAAACAACCTGTTTGTTAAAACCAAGATAAGGAAGACACAGAGACGCAGAAGCAGAAGCAGAAGCAGACGCAGACGCTGAAGCAGAAGCAGAAGCAGAAGCAGAAGCAGACGCAGACGCAGACGCATATAAAATGGCAGAAGCACAGATGGAAGTGGTCATGAGCCCAAATATAACAGTTTTGCAAAGATTGGAAAATGACCTCAAAAAACCCCAAACACCAAATCCTGAAACACGTCCTCTGGCACAAGTTCAAACCGAAGTGGTCGTGAAAGGCAAGAAAAAAAGGGGGCAAAAACAGAAAAGAGTGGCTGAAGAAGCCAGACGACCGATTACTCGGGCGTATGCTCGGGCTCTTCTAGAAGCCCAAAACAACGTGGCTGATGGAAGCAACCTGAGAAATGAAGAAGTGTCAGAAAACCCTGAAGGAACCTCTGAAAGGGAAAACCCTGAATCCCTCCCTATGTCAGAACCAAAGGACGACGTGAATATGGAGACAGAGGCAAACATGAATATGGAGACAGAGGCAAACATGAATATGGAGACAGAGGCAAACATGAATAACGCCAGTGGACAAAACCCTGGGCCAAATGGAGGGACGTGGCAACATCAGCCCAATCCCAGATTTATACCCCATCATGGCAGAGTCCAGTATGATTCATGTTGTGAGATTGCTGCTCTCAGGCATCAACTACAAGCTTCCCAAAACCACCAGAATGAGCTTTACTGGAAACTGGTAGCTGCTAATAAGAGGGCTTCTTATTACCAGTCTAAGGTGACCAAACTTCATGCACAGATGATCGCCGACAAAAAACAGCATGAAGAAACAATTAAAGAGCTCATAGAGCAACTGGAGGAGGCTAATGATAATAATAAGCCTGATACGAGCAAAACAGAGGTTCAAGCAAAGGACAACCAAGCAGTTGTCATGCTGGATGACATGATCCGTGTCCTGCACGAAGACGTCAGCGACCCTACCACAGAGCAGTGTGTGGATTCTTCTACCCAAACCACTGAGGCTTCACACACGGACTGTGTAGGTCTGAAGGAGGCTCAATTTGAAGTCCAATACAAGACTCAACAAGAGCAAATAGGAACACTCCAACAACAGCTCCTAGAAGCTCAACACCAACTCAAGGAACAGGAAGATAAACATAGGCAGGACCAGGAGACACTGAACATGGAAATCAGTGAGCTTAAATCCCAGCTGTGCTCCAACAACGAGCTTCATGACATGAAAGTAGAGACTCTTTATCAAGAGTTGAAAGAAGTCAAAGCGTCCTACATTAACATCACACAGGAGCAAAATGAACAAAATTCCAACTCAGCAAATGGAAAATCTGAGCTTCTGGTGGAAAAAGACACCAAAGAACAGGACAAGGAAGAAGAAGAAGACTCCCTGACATCAACTGATATGTCTCTGCATGACTCTCTACAACAAACAGAAGACAGAGATAAAATGATAACTACCAATCCAGCTGAACTCGAAACTGAAGCTAAGACTGTGCCAGAGAAAAAACCCAAGAAGAAGAAGAGGAACTGGCTGCGTCGGCTTTTCAGCTGTACCAGTCCACAGACAGACTGATTTACACAACTGTGGAAAAACTAAATAAATACAAAAAAAAAAAAAAAAAAAAAAAAAAATGGAAAACATAGATGTGTCATTATTTCATGTAGATTTCAAATAACATACCATTTGATGTCAACATGTTTTAGTTGCATTTGCAGTGCTCGTGCTGTTATATTCTTATGATTCTGTTCATTTTATGAGTGTATCCTTCAGCCTTGCTTCACATATTTACTGCTGCTTGATCAGCTTCAGTCCTGCTAGCATCAGCACAGGTAGAAACAGATCACACATCAGAGAATCGGCCGTGCATCTAAATGCAAATGGAAACTAAAAATAAAAACATAGATAACTTAGCTGAACTTCATAGATCTGAAAGTTGACCAATGCATACATAGTGCTAAAAATCAGGTATCGTGAAAACACATTATTTTATATTATGCTGAAGCCCAGAAACGATGTGGGCTTCATAGATAATTGGCAAACCTTCTGGAGGAAACCTGGTCTTGTTAGGAGAGACGGCATCCATCCCACTTTGGATGGAGCAGCTCTCATTTCTAGAAATATGGACAAATTTATTAAACCCCCCAAAATATGACTATCCAGAGTTGGGACCAGGAAGCAGAGTTGCAGTCTTACACGCCTCTCTGCAGCTTCTCTCCTCCTGCTACCCCCCCAAAAACCCATCTCCATAGAGACTGTGTCAGCTTCCAAAAAGACAAAAAACAAACTAAAAACCAGCAACAAACAACTTAAACATAAACAATCAAAAAGAAAGAACAATACAGTATCCACATCTGAACCAAAGAGTAAAACAGTGAAATGTGGATTATTAAATATTAGGTCTCTCTCCTCCAAGTCTCTGTTAGTACATGACTTAATAATTGACCAACAAATTGATTTACTCTGCCTTACAGAAACCTGGTTGCAGCAGGATGATTATGTTAGTTTAAATGAATCAACACCCCCGAGTCATTCTAACTACCAGAAACCTCGAAGCACAGGCCGAGGGGGCGGTGTGGCAGCAATTTTTCACACCAGCCTATTAATTAATGAAAGACCAAGACAGACTTTTAATTCATTTGAAAGCCTGATGCTTAACATTGTCCACCCCAGCTGTGAAACTCAGAAACCAGTCTTACTTGTTATCATCTATCGTCCACCTGGGCCTTACACAGAGTTTCTGTCTGATTTCTCAGACTTTATATCTAATTTAGTTCTGAGCTCAAATAAAATAATTATTGTGGGTGATTTTAACATCCATGTAGATGCTAAAAATGACAGCCTCAACATGGCATTTAGTCTGTTATTAGACTCAATTGGCTTCTCTCAAAATGTAAAAGAACCCACCCACCACTTTAATCACACTCTAGATCTTGTTTTAACATATGGCATAGAAACTGAACATTTAACAGTGTTTCCTGAAAACCCTCTCCTGTCTGATCATTTCCTGATAACATTTACATTTACAATAATTGATTACACAGCGGTGGAGAGTAGATTTTATCAAAGTAGATGTCTTTCTGAAAGCGCTGTAACTAAGTTTAAGAATATAATCCACCCACTGTTATCATCTTCAATGCCCTGTACCAACACAGAGCAGAGCAGCTATCTGAACGCTACCCCAACAGAGGTTGATTATCTTGTTAATAATTTCACCTCCTCACTACGTACGACTCTGGATACTGTAGCTCCAGTGAAAACTAAGGTCTCTAATCAGAAGTACCTGACTCCGTGGTATAATTCTCAAACACGTACCCTAAAGCAGATGACTCGTAATCTGGAGAGGAAATGGCGTGTCACAAATTTAGAGGATCATCATTTAGCCTGGAGAAATAGTTTGCTGCTTTATAAGAAAGCCCTCCGCAAAGCCAGAACATCTTACTATTCATCACTGATTGAAGAAAATAAGAACAACCCCAGGTTTCTCTTCAGCACTGTAGCCAGGCTGACAAAGAGTCAGAGCTCTGTTGAGCCAACCATCCCTTTAACGTTAACTAGTAATGACTTCATGAACTTCTTCACAAATAAAATTTTTATCATTAGAGAAAAAATTACCAGTAATCATCCCACAGATGTAATATTATCTACAGCTACTCTTAGTACCATTGATGTTAAGTTAGACTCTTTTTCTCCAATTGATCTTTCTGAGTTAACTTCAATAATTACTTCCTCCAAACCATCAACGTGTCTTTTAGACCCCATTCCTACAAAACTGCTCAAAGAAGTCCTGCCATTGATTAATTCTTCGATCTTAAATATGATCAACCTATCTCTAATGGTCGGCTATGTACCACAGGCCTTCAAGCTGGCTGTGGTTAAACCTTTACTCAAAAAGCCATCTCTAGACCCAGCAGTCTTAGCTAATTATAGGCCAATCTCCAACCTTCCTTTCATATCAAAAATCCTTGAAAGAGTAGTTGTCAAACAGCTAACAGATCATCTGCAGAGGAATGGTTTATTTGAAGAGTTTCAGTCAGGTTTCAGAGCTCATCACAGCACAGAAACAGCTTTAGTGAAGGTTACAAATGATCTTCTTATGGCCTCTGACAGTGGACTCATCTCTGTGCTTGTCCTGCTAGACCTCAGTGCAGCGTTCGATACTGTCGACCATAATATCCTATTAGAGCGATTAGAACATGCTGTAGGTATTACAGGTACTGTGCTGCAGTGGTTTGTATCATATCTATCTAATAGACTCCAATTTGTGCATGTAAATGGAGAGTCCTCTTCACACACTGAGGTTAATTATGGAGTTCCACAGGGTTCAGTGCTAGGACCAATTCTGTTTACATTATACATGCTTCCCTTAGGCAGCATCATTAGAAGACATAGCATACATTTTCACTGCTATGCAGATGACACCCAGCTCTATCTGTCCATGAAGCCAGATAACACACACCAATTAGTTAAACTGCAGGAATGTCTTAAAGACATAAAGACCTGGATGGCCGCTAACTTTCTGCTTCTTAATTCAGATAAAACTGAGGTTATTGTACTCGGCCCTGAAAATCTTAGAAATATGGTATCTAACCAGATTCATACTCTGGATGGCATTACCTTGGCCTCCAGTAACGCTGTGAGGAACCTTGGAGTCATTTTTGACCAGGACATGTCCTTCAACGCACATATTAAACAAATATGTAAGACTGCTTTCTTCCATTTGCGCAACATCTCTAAAATTAGAAATATCCTGTCTCAGAGTGACGCTGAAAAACTAGTTCATGCATTTATTACTTCCAGGCTGGACTACTGTAATTCATTATTATCAGGATGTCCAAAAAACTCACTGAAAAGCCTTCAGCTAATCCAAAATGCTGCAGCAAGAGTACTGACAGGGACTAGAAGGAGAGAGCATATTTCTCCTGTTTTGGCTTCCCTTCATTGGCTTCCTGTTAAATCCAGAATTGAATTCAAAATCCTGCTCCTCACATACGAGGTCTTAAATAATCAGGCCCCATCTTATCTTAATGACCTTGTAGTACCATATCACCCTATTAGAGCACTTCGCTCTCGCTCTGCAGGCCTACTTGTTGTTCCTAGAGTATTTAAAAGTAGAATGGGAGGCAGAGCCTTCAGTTTTCAGGCCCCTCTTCTGTGGAACCAGCTTCCAGTTTGGATTCGGGAGACAGAAACTCTCTCTACTTTTAAGATTAGGCTTAAAACTTTCCTTTTTGCTAAAGCATATAGTTAGGGCTGGACCAGGTGACCCTGAATCCTCCCTTAGTTATGCTGCAATAGACGTAGGCTGCCGGGGGATTCCCATGATGCATTGAGTTTTTCCTTTCCAGTCACCTTTCTCACTCACTATGTATTAATAGACCTCTCTGCATTGAATCATATCTGTTATTAACCTCTGTCTCTCTTCCACAGCATGTCTTTTATCCTGTCTTCCTTCTCTCACCCCAACCGGTCCCAGCAGATGGCCGCCCCTCCCTGAGCCTGGTTCTGCCGGAGGTTTCTTCCTGTTAAAAGGGAGTTTTTCCTTCCCACTGTCGCCAAAGTGCTTGCTCATAGGGGGTCATATGATTGTTGGGTTTTTCTCTGTATCTATGAAGCGCCTTGAGGCGACTTTTGTTGTGATTTGGCGCTATATAAATAAAATTGAATTGAATTGAAGTCAATTTTTATCCAATTTTAAAACTATATCATATAATAAAGTCTGTTTTGAAGTTTACTTTGGTAACAAGTATGAACCAACAAACCATTTTTCATCATGAAAATAAAAAATGAATCTAAAGGAGATAAACATCACAACTAGACAAACATGACTGTATGTTCAACCAAGCATTAAGTCCATTTTGAAACAAAGAACGATGCACACTCAGCCAATCACATGGCAGCAACTCAATGCAGTGTAAAAGGTGAGATGTAAAATAAAACAATTAAAAATATTAATTAATCTTAATCAATCTTAAAATATGAAGCAATCTTCTAACTCCCCTTTACATACAGAGCTGTGGCCAACCTTACAAACCATTTTGAATTTTTTCCAGCCGAGGCGTTCAAAATAACCAAACTGCTAATAGTCATGGTTTCATTTGGGCAGCTGCCTGCCTAATATAATGTAAAATCATCACAATATTTTACACAAAGAGAGTAAATGTATCCTTGTACTCAGCTAAGACAGCTGGGCTGCTGTAGCTTGTGTTTATGTTCAGAGTGACATCTGATTTAAAAGCAGACTGTCATGGTTGCGGCTGTGTGCAGGCAGGATGAGGACCCAAACGCAAGCTCACGGAGGCAGGAATGAACTCAAAACACAGCTTTATTGCTGGAGAGAAAAATCATACAACCTAAACTGGGAAACTATAACGTAATACACAGAGAACCACACGGCCATGAATGAGGGAGAACGCGACACAGAACTGAGGGAGACGCAGACATAAATACACAGAGGGTCAACGAGGGAAGTGGGAGCACACGGGGAACACAGGTGACACTGATAATCATAACGAGACATGGCAGGAGTAAACGCAAAACTGACGGGAGACTGTCAAAGTAAAACAGGAAGTACACGGAGGTTCAGAGAGGAGGAGAGACAGCACGGGGAGAGCACGGACATAACGGGCTGGGGAAAACATGGAATAAAACACAAGGAGGGGAAACGAGGGCTCACAGATATACAGAGGGGCACACAGGGGGTAATCAAATAAGGAACATCTTAACAGAAACCATGGCATAAATAAAGAACAACACACAAAACATACGGAAACTAAGAATGCTGGGCCAACATGGCCCAGGATCATGACACAGACAGCAAAAGACACTGAGCAGCATATCAGTCAGCATGGAAAAATGCCATAGATTTAAGGAACTAGGCTAAAATAATTGGTTTCTAGTGGGTTCTATTGTAAGTGCTCTATATTTCAGCATGACATACTGTATGCATCCTACGCTGAGAACCCTTGAAGCTGATCATCGGGGTATGCTGTGTATGTTCTTACACAGAAGATAAAATAACATGCAAAGATTTTAGATGGTTGTGGTTGGTCCTTACACACAGATGCAAGGCCAAAAAAAATCACCCACAATGGATCGTTCACAGACGCAGGTCCAGTGGAACCCACTTCCACAAAGGCTGCACCTGCTCTGGCAGAACAGGAAGCATCAACTACATAGTAGCTATTTTCATAATTAAGACATCAACTATAGGTGTTCCCAAAATGTGCCATGTTGTCTGCACACCTGACAGTTCAATAAGTCCTGTGTTGATTACAGATGGTGGTTGTTTCCAGAAACAAACAGCACTTGCATAAAATAAGTACAGAGCACTTTATGAGCCAACCTGCTTCTTTAATGAGCATTTGGGTTGTTTGTATTCAGTGTTCACTGATAATATGCTCATTAAAGGGGGGATCCACTATGTCCTTCTTCACAATCCTGTCTGCCAACTTTAAGAAGAAATTAGAGTGACGCAGACGCTTTAAAACAGTGTTCAGAATAATCAGTGATGCTTTTATCTGAACTGATGACAGATAAAGATGAATGTGAGAGTGGCAGAAGAGTAAGTTCTCCCTCTTTCTTGGAAGTATACAAAAGCCTGTTGTTTATAAAAAGTTAATAAACAAACAACAAGTTCTTACAGAATGAGACGTGAAGCCTGGAGATGAGCAGTTCAGACTCGCTGTTATTAAATTCTACCTGAGCAGGTTATAGTTCACCTCAGTTACGGAAGAACAAATAAAACTTGGCTCTGGGAGCTTCAGTTTTTATACATTGCTGTAGCACCACCCTAAGCAATCATTTGCATCAACACCTACATCACTAGCCCAGCAGTTCTAAGAAACTTCTCTGTTTGTGGTTCAGAACTTAATGTGACACCAATGACCACAACAGCATGCAGCTGCAGGTTGTTGTTCATACCTGGCTTTACAATAAAGAGCCATGTTTGCAGGCAGCTATTTGAAGTTTTGTGTAAAATATCATTTTTACATAAATAAACCAAATGTGTCTAAATATATTAAGTAAACAATCAGAATAAGAACATTTTTAAATAAAATCCAAAAACTGCATCTGGCTTAGTTTTTGTTGAATAAATAACGACTCTGTGTAATATGTCATGTATTGTATATGTAAGTTGTATTTGTACAATGAAGCCAGGCTTTCTTCGTGTTAGCTGCCTGACAAAACCTAAAACTCTAGTCAGGGATTGCAGGTGTCACAACAGACATGATCAGCTTTCTCTGTCAATCCTATCTTTCTGTTTCACACTCTGTGCACTCATATAAAAAAATCTTTAAAAAAAAAAACAATCACATGACTCTTCTTCCACACAACATGATCCCTGAGTGCCGCCTGCTCCAACCAGACATGTTATCACAGCGACGATGGTGATGATTAAAATCTACAAAGAACATGATAAACATTATTAAAATGCAGCACTGTTAAAGCAACGTGATTAATGCTGCATTAAAATGAGCCTTTAGCACATAGAGATGATTAAACAGTTTAATTTGAGTTCATTATTTCTAAGGCAGATGCTACACCAGTGAAGGTGCACTTAGTTTTCACACACTGCTTCTGCATTGTGTCTTAGTTTTAGTGGATTAAATAATGACACAGTGTTTGTTTGTTTGTTTTTCTTTAGTAACAAATGACCTCAGACCAGCTTATAATATTTTATAAACAAATAAGCATAAATGCATAAACTCAGCCTGGAATAACACGGGATAAACATGGGATGTGCATTTTTTTAATTTATTTTTTTTATGTAGTTCTAGATGTGTTACTGAGTCTTGCAAGAATGCCAACCTTACCAGCAGCAACTTGGTTTTTTTTGTTGTTTTTTTAATTTAATGAGTGCTGAAAGTTGAGCAATAGCTGTGACAACGAGAGAAGATGTAGCCAATTAGAAACAACTGTCAAAATGTACAATATGCAAGCTAAGAAAGCAAAGTGTAGCAATGTTGCCATAATTTTTGTTATTGTGGTATTTTTTTCAACATTCACTGAAAATCACTTCTCTCATATTTCCTCTTTGTTATTTTCATCACTGTTTAAGAAACGTAACAAAGTCTTATAAAGCATCTACACCAGAATCATGAAGTGATGTTTAAAGATAGCAGCAAGCTTACAGCATCTCTCAACTCAAGAGCAACATTCAAAGCGTACAGGCTGAAGGAAATTATTGATTTTATCACATGCAATTACAATACGCCTTTTCATCTGTATCTGTTTGTATGTACAATGTGTATCGGTTGTTTGTCCCAGCAGTTTACAATACAGAATGTGCATGTCTGTGGGGCTTTCATAAAGATTTCTATTTGCATTGATACGATTGCTTGGATCATAAATTGTTCTAACTTGATTAAAGTCACCAATGATAAAGGTATTCTTGCGCTTACAGTTACCATTATTATCTCCGTTTGCTATCAGATCATCACATCCCCCTTGTGGGATCATGTTGATATGCTGGTTTTCGAATTTCTGAACACGTCCGTTAGTCATGTCCATATGTGGTAAATTATGAAGTCTTCAGTATATGAGGATATTGATATCCGTATAACTGGAGTTATTATAGATTTTCATACATGACATTTCTGAAAAAGGTGAGGGTGTCAGTCAAAGGAGCTTGCAAAGAAAAGCGTCTGGACTTCTTTAAGTTACTTGAAGACGTTTCACCTCTCATCCGAGAAGCTTCTTCAGTTCTAAGGTCAAATGGTGGAGAGTCCCAGATATAAACCTAGTGGGAGTTTCCCCCCACAGAGGGACAAAAGGACCCCCTGATGATCCTCTAATCGCCTGAGCCAAGGTGTGAAAGTGGGTGTGGGTCCCAATCAGCCAGAGTTTCGGGTGAGTTCATTGTGAAACCTGGCCCCACCCTATCATGCGAATTCCTGAGGTCAGATGGCCCAGGATGTGAGTGGGCGTTAAGGCGTCTGGGGAGGGAACTCAAAACTGGATTATAGATGGCAGACAGTTGGTGTCGTAAACCACCGCCTCTGTTCAAAGATGGTCGCTCACAGTGCACATAGATGGCTTCTTTCACTCCTCTTTCAAACCATCTGTCCTCTCGGTCCAAAATGTGAACATTGGCATCCTCGAAAGAGTGTCCTTTATCCTTAAGATGCAGATGGACTGCTGAGTCTTGTCCTGTGGAGGTGTCAGGGTCCCTGTGTATACCCGGTCGCCTCAGTGTGGCTACATGTGTTTTTTTGTTTTGATTTTGTTCCCGCTCTCTCCCTCCCTCTCTGTCCCTCCTTCTCTCACTGCCTGGGCGGAGCTCATCTGTGGGCTCCTGCCCTTGGCCCACGCACCTGGTCACACCTGTGGCTCATCACCCAACAGTGTTCCAGTCCCCTTATAAGATGGCAGCCCTGTATTTCTCGTCGCTGGACCGTTGCCGACTCTCGTCAGTGTTAACCCCAGCTCAGTTCATTCTCGTGTTTCCCTAGCGATCTTCTTACAGTAACCTTTTGCATCTCTGTGAATAGATTTCCCTGGACCTGCCCCTGTGTTACCTGAGCGATCAAGTGTGTGAGGATTGGAGCGAGCTTTTGTGTTTCTTGTGGAGTGTGAAGCCGAGCGTGGAGCGTGGATGGAGTGAGGACTTTGGAGCGTGTGTGGACTGCAAGTGTCTTTCCCCCCTCCTGTTCGTGTGTGGATTCCCAGAACCCGTCTTTTCCCCACTTTGTAAATAGATCACCTGGTGCTTCTGTAAATAAAAACCCTTTATTGTTCCCTACTCAGAGCCTACGCGTGAGTCCGTTCAGTCCCGTTGTGACAGAGGGTAAGGACGTAAATCGACTGGTAAAGACGGACTGGTAAAGAGTCTGCAGCCGCAGCACCAATCCATCTGTCGATCTCCTGTTCCCTTCTCCGATCACTCGTGAACAAGACTGCGAGTTTTGTAACTTAATAAAAGCAGTAATTTGTTTGCCAGAGTGCCCCTTCCACGTCACACCCTGTTCTTTCTTTCTTGTCTTATATGGAAATTCACTTTGTGTAGCTTTTTGGGGAATTGTTAAACTTCAGGAAGATTCTGAACATGCCCCATTGTTTAGCCAGCTCTTTGGAGCTAAGCAGGTTCAGGCCTGTTGTTGTAATTTTTATAAAACGATCTAATTTAAACGAATAATCCAGCTGAAGCTTCAGACAGCCGTCATATGACAGTGAAACACTGCCATCTGCTGGACTCGAATAACACAGACGCTGCTTTGACGGGTGAGGGAGTTTCAACAAGTCTGCAACGACTACAGGAACTATTAGAGCGGACATGGTGCTCTAATGGCTGCTTCATTAACGCAGGTCAGAAAGGATCAAACATATCAATAAATTGTGAAATACAAAAATTACTGTTTCACTGCACACACAAACCTTCTCTTATTAGCACAACACTGCCCAGGGCTCAGAGTGTATTCCTTATAGACTATTAAACCTTAGCATGTTATTTTAATGTCTTACAGGTGAAACAGCCAAAAAGTAAAGTTAACTGTAATTTAAAATATTCAGCTGCAAAAATGCTTTTAGCAAACAATTTTTTATGACTGCGCTAAAATTCAATACTAGATTTTTGCTGGTCTGATTAAAAGGTTAAATGTAGAAGTTTTAGGATCATATATTAATACTTCCAAAACAATGAAGTTGTTGTAGAGAATCTATATTCATTATTGTTGCTCATCATGGAAAGACAAAGACATCAGACTCTGCTAAAAGATTTTACATCCTCCTACTCTCTGCACACAGCGGTCTGAGGGATCTTCCAGGATCGGGGATTTTATTTATTTTGTTCTTTTTGGTCTTCCTGGTTAGTAGGTTGTGATTTTCTACCTGTTGATCTCACATCTGAACATGATTTGCTCTGGAGCAGATTAGGTTCAAAGCATGAGTTGACCTGGCATTATGTCGTGGATTACAAAAAAATCCCACATTAAACCTTGAAGTTAGCCTCAGAGAGTTGTTGCTAACCAAAGTCTATCTTGTACGGCCACGCAGCATCTTATGACGTTTTGTAACCTGCCACTACGAAGGAGCAGTGAAATGATTTCTGTTTTAGCGCACATACACTGTGTGGTGATCAGTATAAGGACATGAAAGTGATGTTGCAGAAAGCTGCATCTGGTCAGAAGGAAAAAAACACGCACACTTGGAAGACTTGACCATTTGCACAAAATGAATGGCTGACATTGGACAGATGAGAGGATGTGGATGGTCACCAGTAGGGATGGGTATCGTTTAGGTTTTATACGATACCGGTACCAAACCGGTACTTTTGAAACGGTGCCGGTGCTTAAACGGTACTCAAACCGGTGCTTAAAGAATGGAGAACACCAACTTTGTCCAAAAACCTCTCATGTTCAGCTGTTTTTTTGTAAAAAGATAACAATGTTAGCCTTTTCTGCAGCTATGGGGCATATATGGTATCACTCTTGGCTGGAAGCAGTGCTTAAACAATGGAAAAAACACAAACTTTATCCAAAAACCTCTCATGTTTAACTGTTTTCCACTTTTTCTTTGGTCATTTTAGCCTTTTTGGCCAGGGTGAAGGGAGTATCTGCCATCAAACAAGACAAGCCACATGTAGCTATGATGATGTTTGCTAGTTCACCTTACATGCATTAATGTAATAACGTGGTTAGCCTACTCAACGTAAATTACACACGAACAACATTACGCTACTCACGCAGAGAAGAACGGCTGCTGCCGCCATCATCATCCGTCATCATTTCTGCTACACTGGCAGGGCTAGGGGCCAGGACTCTATTCTTCGGGTTTTTGGGGGATGTTGCTAACTCCGGGTCGATAACTGGCAACCCACCCGCAGTAGATGTGCACGGTGTGAGGTCTCGCAGCAAGCTATCAAATACGGCGCATTTCTCGGCTTTTAAAAAAAACGCTATGCGTCGCCAGGTGTTTCATCGGATTCGAGGTGTTACCTCCTTTGACAGTATCACAGTATCAGTTTAAAGCACTTGTTGCAGGCTGCTGAGTTTGCATATTTTGCTGTGAAGTACAGCCATACATTTGACCGGTCCTCCTTGGGCATTTTTAATCTGTAGCTCTGCTCTAAAAGAACGTACGTACCTGGACCCGCCTACTATCCTCGGAAACGTAAAATGATTGGCTAGAATCTAAAGTGTATCACAGCTCAGGAAAAAAAAGCACCGAAATAAAGCACCGAAATGTGCGCTGCTTTTCGGTCTGGTTACTACCGTTTATGTCAGAACCGGTGCCATCATGGCTACCGGTACCCATCCCTAGTCACCAGTGTTGGGACTAACGTGTTATTAAGTAACGCGTTACAGTAACTACGTTATTATTGTGGTAACGAGCACGGTAACTAGTTATTATGCCAAAATCAGGAACGCGTTACTCGTTACTGGGATTTAGATCGGCTCGTTATTTGTTACTTCGTGTGGTGGCTATCGCGGAGCTTCCACAGATTCAGTAACATTAGCAAGTGGTGGAAGCCAGCAGGTGGATGAGAGAAAGGGGAGGCAGGAGGAGAGACCCGAAGCGGCCGCCCGTCTGAGTGTCAGGTGAACTGAACTTCAGGTAAGAAGTTATAACCTGCAGTCTATCTGGGTCAGATATGAACCAAGTTTAGGTGGAGTTTATTTTCGTTGTGCTGACTTTTTCGTACTGCGTGCTAGCTAGCATGACGGAGTTTCTATACAGCTGGGTGGTGCTATGTTACTGATGTTGAACTTTATTTTGTTCATACGGTTAATTATTAGAGTTGCCAACCGTTCCCTAAAAAACGGAATCGTCTCATATTCAGAGAAAATATTACGGGTTTCGTATTACAAAAAAATCCCACATTAAACCTTGAAGTTAGCCGGATAAGACAGCGTTCTGTTTCACAGTAAAGGCCTCAGAGAGTTGTTGCTAACCAAAGTCTATCTTGTACGGCCACGCAGCATCTAATGACGTTTTGTAACCTGCCACTATGAAGGAGCAGTGAAATGATTTCTGTTTTAGCGCACATACACAGTGTGGTGATCAGTATAAGGACATGAAAGTGATGTTGCAGAAAGCTGCATCTGGTCAGAAGGAAAAAAAACACGCGCACTTGGAAGACTTGGCCAAATTTGCACAAAGTGAAATGGCTGACAGTGGACAGATACAAGGATGTGGATGGTCACACCCTCGTGCATTAAAGAGGCCGTTCACAAAACCAAACACTCAACAGACACAATAAGACAGCTGGTCAGTTTGCCTCACTAACTCATCTACACAAGGCGTGTTGTAGAAGTAGAGCAGGGCGATATGGCCAAAAATATTCATCACGATATAAATTTGAAAATGTGCGATAACGATATAACTGACACGAGACAAAATACTTTACAACTCCACTTCATTTGTGCAAAAAAACCCATCAATGTATTTTCACTTAAATAAGCAGCTGTTTTTCATGTGCATTAAACTTATATAAAAATGTAACGGTGCAAATGCAAATTCCTTGCTGACAGTTTAACCAAAAGGCATTTCCAGTGGAAATTGGCCGACATATCCTCAGCATAACCATGTAAATATCCACAAAACTTAAAAAGAGGTTAAACAAACACACAATACGGTAATATTATGTTGAAGCACAGTACGTATCACTCCGCGAGGCTCCTGACTACGATAGCCGTAATGCTCCGACAATCCATTAAACGGTGCGGGTTCGTAGCTTAGCAAAGTCGTACTAAAACATTTGACAGATTTTCGAGCGCCGTGTACATAAAATCGTTTCAAGGTCAGTAAACACAACCAGAATTCATACAGTGGCTTGCAAAAGTATTCGGCCCCCTTGAACTTTTCCACATTTTGTCACATTACAGCCACAAACATGAATCAATTTTATTGGAATTCCACGTGAAAGACCAACACAAAGTGGTGCACACGTGAGAAGTGGAACGAAGATCATACATGATTCCAAACATTTTGTACAAATAAATAACTGCAAAGTGGGGTGTGCGTAATTATTCAGGCCCTTTGGTCTGAGTGCAGTCAGTTGCCCATAGACGTTGCCTGATGAGTGCTAATGACTAAACAGAGTGCGCCTGTGTGTAATCTAATGTCAGTACAAATACAGCTGCTCTGTGACGCCTCAGAGGTTGTCTAAGAGAATATTGGGAGCAACAACACCATGAAGTCCAAAGAACACACCAGACAGGTCAGGGATAAAGTTACTGAGAAATGTAAAGCAGGCTTAGGCTACAAAAAGATTTCCCAAGCCTTGAACATCCCACGGAGCACTGTTCAAGCCATCATTCAGAAATGGAAGGAGTATGGCACAACTGTAAACCTACCAAGACAAGGCCGTCCACCTAAACTCACAGGCCGAACAAGGAGAGCGCTGATCAGAAATGCAGCCAAGAGGCCCACGGTGACTCTGGACGAGCTGCAGAGATCTACAGCTCAGGTGGGGGAATCTGTCCATAGGACAACTATTAGTCGTGCACTGCACAAAGTTGGCCTTTATGGAAGAGTGGCAAGAAGAAAGCCATTGTTAACAGAAAACCATAAGAAGTCCCGTTTGCAGTTTGCCACAAGCCATGTGGGGGACACAGCAAACATGTGGAAGAAGCTGCTCTGGTCAGATGAGACCAAAATGGAACTTTTTGGCCAAAATGCAAAACGCTATGTGTGGAAAACTAACACTGCACATCACTCTGAACACACCATCCCCACTGTCAAATATGGTGGTGGCAGCATCATGCTCTGGGGGGGCTTCTCTGCAGCAGGGACAGGGAAGCTGGTCAGAGTTGATGGGAAGATGGATGGAGCCAAATAGAGGGCAACCTTGGAAGAAAACCTCTTGGAGTCTGCAAAAGACTTGAGACTGGGGCGGAGGTTCACCTTCCAGCAGGACAACGACCCTAAACATAAAGCCAGGGCAACAATGGAGTGGTTTAAAACAAAACATATCCATGTGTTAGAATGGCCCAGTCAAAGTCCAGATCTAAATCCAATCGAGAATCTGTGGCAAGATCTGAAAACTGCTGTTCACAAACGCTGCCCATCTAATCTGACTGAGCTGGAGCTGTTTTGGAAGGAAGAATGGGCAAAGATTTCAGTCTGTAGATGTGCAAAGCTGGTAGAGACATAAGGCGAACCGGATTATAAGGAGCACTGTCGATTTCCAGAAAAATCAAAGGACTGATTTTTAGAGTGCCTTATTTTCCGAAAAACACAGTAATAACATAATAACAACGGCCCGCTAGCATGCTCTTGGTTGCCGAGGGCTATGCTGTGGCTGAGCTGCAAGATTAACTCTGCAAAACCAACTTTCATCAAGTAAAGACGAGAGTTGGTTTTGAGAGGTGCAAAGAAGGGAGGGATGAGAAGTAAAAAGCAGCTACTGTCAGTCTTTAGAGACAGAAGGACTGATTGGCCGTCTGGGAGCCCAACGGATGTTAAAAAAAAGAAAAAAAAGTTGAAAACGTTGAAGGCTTGATCATCTACTCCCTCATCTCCATCTCGTTTTTACTCCCACTCATTTCCAGCAGCCGTCTCTGTTAGTCTGCCTTCCCATTTCCATCCTAATGAGGCTTTATTCCCACTGAAGCAGCTGCACGGCGCAGGGAAAGAAGACGCAGGAACCGCACGCTGAGTCATCCACAACTTCTGACCTTCCCTGTCTCTCTCCATCCACCTCTCTTCTATCCGTTTAGATGTTTACCTGTCCATGTGACTGTTGACATTAGGAAGCTGTCACTAAACTGCTGTCACTGCCAATGACTGTCATGTCCCCCTCGAGTGTTAGCCCCCCTCCAGAGCTCTAAAGCACAGGCTTTAATAAGCCCGGCAAGAGAAATGCCAGCTTCCTATGCAGCCTGAGCTGAGAACATTGGAGTGACAAAGAAGAGGGGGGCGAAAGTCTGATGCACACAGGGAAAAGTTAGAGAGGAAAAGAGAGAGCAGGAAATGATACAGATGAGCTACATCCTCCTGGAAAGCAGCTGCCATTACAGTCTCCCCCATCTGCTGGAAGGCAGATGCTTCAAAACAGAATGAGAAGTAAAGAGAGACGGCAGGAACTCAAACAAAATTAACACTATATTTTATCTTTAATAATCATATATATTGCTTTACCAAAACAGCTTGTTTTTGTGTTTTTTAAACTACCATCTCTCTTAAACCAACTTGAATTGAACAGTGAGCACAGCCACTAAGTACTATGTAACAAAAATACAGGGATGGGAGGGAGACGGTACCTGTACTGACGTTTAAAAAGAAGGAATAGGAGGAGGAGGAGGAGGGGGGGTGGAGGTGGTGGAGCTCTCCGACAGGGGGAAAACTGAGATTTCAGTAAAGCTCAGTCCAAAGCACTTTCCTAATGATTTCCCTGTAACATTAGTCCTCGAGGACCCCGTCACAGCAGACTACTGTGAGCGCCACCAGACAGTTAATGAGACAAAAACGAGACGCTCTTACAGCCAGGAGGCTGCTTCCAGATGACGCTTGATTAATTTGATTGATTATCTGTGAATAAGTCTTGAGCCTCTCCTCGGTTCTTTATATTTTGCCTGTACTGAGCCAGATGTTCTTCTTCTTCCTTTCTTTAGACTTTCTGAAGGTCATTTAGAGTTTTTCTTTGGACATTAACTGCTTTTTCACCCATTTTCAGTCCAGTCCTTGTACCTGATCACTTTCAGAGCGATATTTTTGTTTTTTGGGGGGGTTAAACCACTTAACCTAACTCAAGGGGACAAACCCGAGTTGTCAAATACAATACAAAACACACAATTTAGCAAAGAACCAATTTTAAATTTTATCTTTAGGTACTTTGTTACTAGCAACCTGTCACAGAAACACACCATTTAATTTCTTTGGATTGGGAAAGTAGGAGACAGAAAAAAAGGGGACAGGCTGAAAAATCTATCTACAGTGGAGGAACAGTACCTGAAAGTCATGTCAAAAAAAATTCAGCAAACACCTGACACAGGACCTGAAAGATGCACTTGGTCCTTCAGTTGATCCATCTAGTGTTACCCAAAGCCTCATCTCATGGTGTCAGTGAAGGGTGGCTGTCAAGAAGCCATTATTAAGGAAGGGAACAGGGAGAAAAGGCTGAGGGATGCCAAATTACACAAGAACTGGACTGAAAATCAGTGGCAGCAGGTCTGGTGGAGTGATGAACCAAAATTTGACATTTCTGGTTCAAATTGCTGGTAATATGTCTACAACCACCTGTAAACTACTGTACAGCTCTGTCATAGTTTGGGTCTGCATTTCAGCCAGGGTGTTGGGGATTTCGTCAAAATTGATGGAATTATGAAAAGTACCACCAGACTTTGATGCACCATGCAATACCATCTGGAAAGCGTCTGATCGGCAGCAGCTTACTAAACACATCGAAACACCATCATTCATGGACTGACCTGAGCCGTGTGGGATCATCTCGGCAGAGAATGGAACAAAAAGGCAGCTAATATCGAAAGAAGAGCTCTGAATGTCCTTAAAGAAGCCCGGAGAACTATTCCTGAAGACTACTTAAAGGAATTCCAAAGAAATGTGCCTAAGAGAGTTCAGGGCGTGCTGAAGATAAAGATGCTCAAGCTCATTAGCTCATTATATCAACTCTGTATGACGCCTTTTATACTGTATTTTCATGTAAACTTTTCAAATTTAAACTGTTGCACCCGTTTCCCATTACCCAGCAAGTTATATGTTAGAATTAAGGTGTGGCTCAAACTTTTGCACAGTCCTACATTTCACATCTATAAAATGATTTGGCACCTGATAAACCTTTAAAAGCACTGACCTGCCTCTCCAACTATCTGTTTTAAACAACACGCACTTACCAGCAGTTGTGTTGCGTTTTCATCAGGTTAGTGGCTCAGACCTAAAACAGCCCTACATTATCTCTAATTCAGTTCTGGACCCAAGCTGACCCATTAAATTACGTGGTACTCCTTTTATTTGTACTTGTGTACTCAGGCATAAATTAGACTTTTCAGGTACAAACTAAATAACACAAAGAGGAGCTCTTATGAATAAGAATGAAACTGAGAGGCCCACTGCAAGAAGATACACACCCAAGTGCTGAGATTGTAAAGATGAAAAGTGAGCAGAGGAAAATGAGCGTTTCAGGAGAACGAGGCGGTTTCCTCTTTTTCCCATCTGGCAGCCTCACAGCGGGGAGTTTTGAGGTAGCCCCAACCTACCTCACTGTGAAATGCACTACACACAGGTACACACACGCACAGGTCTTTGTCTCCAGATGCCACGTTTATTTATAGTTTCCTGTGTTATGACCGACCACAGTCTGACAGCTGTCGGTCTCAGATGATTTCCCGCTCCTCTCCCGTCTCACTATAAAAGGGAAGGAAACCATCATCAGTCCAAAACGCCATCAGCTGTTCTCACCTGCGTCTCCAGCACGGCCCCGTTGAGCTCACCACACCACTCCTCCCCTGCAGCCGCGCCCGGGACCACACCTCCGCCACACCCACATCTCCCCGCTGTGCAAGAACGAGCTCAGCAACACAAGCATCCTCTCTCTTTCGCGAGTGCATACGTGCACATCTACAGTGCTGCATGCCGATGAACCCATTTTCTTGGAGCACCTACACAAGCTGCAATATACAGATCATGTTTCACAGCGCTACAGCGAGAGGCAAACACCTCCCTCTGTTTGTGCTTCATTCTAGCTTCTCCCTTCTCTTCCCAACCACACACACCAACACCTTCCTCTTGTGAATTTCATTTTAATCCTTAACATAAAGACAGCTATACATTAGGATAATCAAACTTGATTTATTACCTCCTACCCCCCCACCCCACACTGTGTGTTCAACAGGAAGCTAAAGACTGGTGCTGTTAAAGTGTTCAAAAAACAGCAGGAGCTCGGTGTGAGGCCACAGTGGGCCAAAAAACACACACAAGATGACCTCCAGCAAGGACAAAATGTATCTGGACGTCTCTGTGAGCATCTGTCTCACTGTGTAAGTGTAGCACAGTGTCTGTGTGTGCATGGCTGGGGAAGAGAGACAGCACAACTGAAAGCCAGCACTCAGACGAGGACCCGGTGCATCGTCTGTCTCATCTCAGCCAGTTTACTTACAAACTCTTTAAGTTTGAATTTTAAAGCCGACAATGTGCACAGGGCAGTGATATTTAAAATGAAGGTAAACTATTCCAATCTCTGGAGCCCCAATTGTGTATCTCACACACACACAGTCCTGAATTCATTACTGAAGTCTCATCCAGACGTTCAATGTGTACACAAAGGAATTCTTCGGCAGGAGGTGAAAGAAAATGGCCCACAAGTTAATCCAAAATGACGGTTTTATCAACAATGGCCACCAGCGGTGATTTTGGCACCTGTGACAAGGTTGAAAAGAGCTGTGGGTAATTTGGTCTCACAAAATGCAGCGCGCACACACACACACACACACACACACACACACACTAAGTTCTCCTCCTGCCTTCAGCCCAACCGTTGAGCGCGATGACAAATAGAGCCGCAGAATTTTGCTGCTGTGTAATTAAATTGAGACGTGGGGTCAAAATTCCCACCTAGATTGAGTGAGATGAAATATAAATCGGCTCTCCTCTAACTGACTTTATAGAAATAATTACATAAGCTGCATTTATAACTGTTATTAAATAACAGCAGCACACGAGAACTAAAGTGTAATCCCAGCACATTTCGCTTCGCTTGCACCGATTCTTTAGAGATGACGACTGTGGTGGGTAATTAAGGGCAAACAATATACAAGTCGCGTGAAAAATGGAGGCCGCATTACCTTTCCAAAGCTTCCTTTCCCGATGGCCCGCAGTATCTGGAAGTGGTCAAAGTTTACTGTGGAGAAAATGAGAAGCAGTTAGTGAGAACGTGTCAGTTTGAGCTGAGCTATAAAACAGGGAACATGACATGTACAGCACTGTGCAAAAGTCTTGAGCCATCCCTCATTTGCTTCCAGGGATCCGGACTTCCCTGTAATCTTTAAAGTGGTATTAAGGAATAGCTCTCCAGGCTTTTTAAAGTGTTTCTGATTTTTAATCCAGGGCTTGTATTTGACCAGTTTTTGTCTGTTAAGACCCTTCACACTAATCTCTGAAACATTCAAACATAAACAGACACCTAAGTCACGGAAAGGACCAGAAAACTTAACAAAGAACCAATTTGAAATTGTATCTTTACACATTTACTTGCAGCCTATTGCAAAAAAACAAGACCCCACATCATTTGTTCTCACTTCTTTAGTTGAAGAATGCAGTTAATAACACCGTTAACACAGACTGACCTGGCAAAACATGAAAAAATAAGGGGGTGGTTCAAGACTTTTGCTCGGTACTGTATGAGAAATGGAAATGTGCACTTCACAATGTATCGCTGCACTTCGGCAGTACTGTGCAGATCAAATGTTTTTTTGAAAGAATTAAAAAGTCGGAGCGCAGTGGGAGAGAATAATGTGTGTGTTAGATAATGAAACGGGAAAGATTGAAAGGTGGAAATAATGAATCACAACAGTCAAAATGTGAAAAAACAAAAACATTTTCCCTGGAGGATCTGTACAGTGACACACCGTCACAGTATCGACGATTAGCAAGCAAAACAAAACCCCAGAAATAACATTTATTAAATGAAGACTCAGCTAAACCTTTTTAAACTTCACATCTGAATAACAAATAACACACGCAGCACATAGAAACAAATATCTAAAATGAGTTAGATCCCAGAAAGTTAGACACGCTTTCAAAAGTTTTCTGATCGACTTTTACGAGATTAAATTTGAGCAAGTAAAGACATTTCACATGAAGCTCAGAGGCAGGAGAGTTGTACTTCAGAAAGACATCCAGCTCAGAGCGCTCAACTCATTCATCTTACTTTATTTTCCTATTTCAGTATGCATGATAACACAGCCAGATGTTTTCATTCATTGCCACTGAAGCAGATGCATGTGTGTGTTCTGCAGACTGATTGAATCCTTCTGTACGCAGCTTAAAATGAGTCCTGAGGAAAGAGGTTGAATGGAAGTGGTGAGGAAGAGTGTCATGTTTTTTTCCTCTGTAATAAATAAACTAAATAATAAGCACAAATATTTTTGTTTTCCAAATATATTTTTACGAGCGCTGAACATGTGATCAAGATTAGACGATAAATACAAGATTAATTTCACTATTCTGCTGTATTTCTACTTAACACCTACCCGACTCACTTTTGAATGAAATTAATGCAACGTGTGAGACTAATATTTTTAATCAGATCTTAATTTATGCAAAAATATCCATCATAGACCCCAGAAAAAAGCATGAATAAAAAGAACACCCGATCCATGATATTAAAAAAGCCTTGATCATTAATAGCAAGTCTTTTTAATATCAACCAATAAGAGTAAAGTTAGCTTAAAGGCACAACCCCTGTTTTTCAGGCAGAGGAGAAAAAGAGGAGCTTCGTTTAAGATAAAGAAGCATGCAAAGCTACTCTAGTAGAGTCCAAGAATAAGAATATCATGTTGGAAATGAACATGAGGATGATCAAAACACATTCCCTCCAACAAATAAATACTATAGAGAGCGGAGCTGCTTCATCATTTTAAAAAAACAACGTCTTTGGCTGAGCACAAACACAAGCGCTCAGGAATCAGATTAACCAACAACAGACAAGCTTTCTTCCAACAACTCAGAGTAAAGAGTAATGAGCTAACACTGAGTAACTGTTGGCCAGTAAAATCAACGGTTGCTAACTTTCACATGCAGCAGCTCATTAAGACACTTAAAATAAATTGAATTAAGACATTTAAATGTTGGTTGTATTTTCCTTCCCGATGCATGTGAAAGGTTAAGACTTACATCTCCAAATGTACTGGAACTGATTTGAACCAGAGGACTCAGCCACACTGTTACTATGTACTGCATAAACACGTTTACCGATGAAGGTAAATCAGACGCTGTCCTGACTGTGTGGCTAAATTTAGTGCTGAAAGCATCAAATCAATTGAATATGATTAACTTGCTATGAGAGTTTTTTAGTCCAAGTGTGACTTTTTCTGGGTTCATACACCTTTCAGGGTCAAATTCAAGCACTTTGTAAGCACGTTTAATGTCCATTTTCAAACTTTTCCAGCACATTACCATAAAAAGGATGCATATTTCACTTCGCATCACCTGAGTAAGACCACGTGAAAGGCCAAATGAATAAGTCTTCTCATCAGATATTGATGCTTCTTTCTTATGTGACACAAAAAACAGGAGGAGACAGATCTTTGCTTGTGTTGTTTTTTAAGTTCATTCATTCAAAACTAACTGTAAGACGCTTAACTACATTGCAGTCTGTGTTATTGTTGTAGACCTAATTATCACCTTTAAAGTGTTTGTGCTAATAACATCATGTAGAGTAAGACAGGCATAGAGAACAGCACTGACTGGGAGAGGCTTTGAACAGATGACATACTCAGATCAATTCAACACTTTAGACTTTAAAAATGCACAAGCGTCTTTCAAAAACCTATTTATTTAATCTATCATCATTGATATTATTATGTACAGTTATAATGTACTGTTCATCTCCCTTAAATAAACAGGCAGCCTTAAAGTGTGAAATAGTCACTTGTCTACTGTCTCAGTGGCTGATAGTGCCCCACAGGCCTCAATGTGAGCTTGAAGCCATTATGTTTAAATTGTTTAATGATAAACAGATTTTGAATGAAAGGAGGAAACTTCGGTAGCACAAAAAAGTGCCTATTCTTTGTTCCCATATGGTTCAGTCATATTACCGTCATTTTCCCCTAAGGTGTTCCCAAAGACACCAGGTTAATACTTGAAAAAGCTGCAGCAAGACACAAAAATATCATCAATATTCTGTTTACTTGGTGACAACGTCGCTTTTAGCCTTCAATCAGAAAGCCTGACGTTGGCTAGTTAAGCATCGGGCTAACGTTTAACGCTTTCACTTGAGGGAAGTAACTCGTATTACTGCTACTGCTGTGTAATCTTGGTTAAATTCACAGCATATTCTACAAGTTACCCTGCAATAACTAACTGTTAGAATAGCGGCACCGTATTGTATCGCACTGAGTGCACTTCAATCCTTTATCCCGCGAGTTTGCTAGCTAGCAAAATAATAATACCAATTTTTTAAAAATAACATGTGTAACGTACACACTCGAGAAAATTATTTACTAGTACTTACGCAACTCCCCCGTTGTGAAAACGTACAAATCCTTCTTGTATTTTTCGTTTTCCAGCAAACACTCATTAAAACGGCCTCCAGGCACATTAGTGCACTCACCCCCGACTGATCAGGGAGGGGGTGGGGGGTCACACATTGAAACAGACTAACGTGCAGAGGTACAGCCCAGGCAGAGAAATGTTGCTTTTAGACTTTGCGACTCATTTTATTTCTCTATCTGATAAGAAACTATTCAATCAGATAGTTATTTGTGGTGAATGAAATACGGTTACAGTTTCAAGAAGTTTTAAGCACCAAATCCGAAATCCAAGCACTGCAATATTAAAATCCAATTCAATTTCTTGTTTGCTCCGAAATCTACGACATGACTATATACAGAAAAGCTTGACATTGTATGCAAAAAACCCCGAAAACAATACAAATACATGAACAAAAAATGTTTTAACTGTCAGTTATGTCATTTTAAAATTTTCCAAAACTGACATTTTCTTTGATTGACTGATATTAAATTGATTAGGGTCAAATTTAGTGTGAACAATATTACACAAACAAGCACGTGTGTGCGCATGCGCACATATTAGAACGCTTCGATCGCTTTTGAGTGGTAACTTTGCTTCGATCTTTTCTGACGTCATAACTTTGCTTTGATCCCAAAACCCATAAATAGGAGCGCTCACCTGTTACTTTATGCTTAACGGACGTTGACCTGCAGCAACTAAAACCCTTTCGAGAAGTTTTGAGAGCAATTTACAGGAGAAACCAAAACAAGTTCAGTTTTGTTTCTCACCAATTTACAGCGCAAACAGACACATTACACCATGTCAGCCAACCCATCCTTCGGCTCAGATGAGCTTGAAATATCTAAAGGGACCATTTTGGGAGATCACCACGTGGTGGAGGCTTTCCTTGGAGAAGGAAGCTTTGGTGTCGTAACGAAATGTCGCGATACAAAAAAGAACCAAACTGTTGCTATCAAAGTCAACAAAAGCGACCCTGAAATTCTGCTCCAGGCAAAACTGGAACTTTTCATCCTGGAGCAGCTACGACGCTTGGATCCAGACAGGTGCAACATTGTCGAATGGAACGGCTATTTCCTCGATGGAGAGCGCATTTGCTTGAATTTCGAACTCCTCGACCAAAGCCTGTCAGACTACATAGGGGACCGGAATAACCAAGGTCTCCCAATGAGAGAAATCAGGCCAATTTTGCATCAGCTCGCAAATGCTCTGTTCCACCTGGGTTCTGTGGGAATAGTTCATGCTGACCTCAAACCTGTCAACATCATGGTTGTGAACCGCAGTGAGTCTCCCGTCAAAGTCAAACTTATAGACTTTGGCATCGCATGTCCTGCTTCTGCAGTGATTCCTGGTGGTGCTGTGGGGACAATTGGTTATTGTGCCCCTGAGATTATGCTTGGCACTTCATATGATGAAGCAATTGACATGTGGTCTCTGGGGCTGGTAGCTGTGGAGCTTGCTACAGGGGTGCCTCTCTATCCTGGGGAAGACGATTATGATGTTTTGAAATTCATAATTGAAACTCAGGGTCAGCTACCAGATCATCTTCTAGAGTCTGGCTTCTACACTGACTGCTATTTCATCGAGGATAACTACAACGAACAGCGCTGGACATTTAAGACCCCAGAACAATTTCAATACGAGACAGATTATCGATCCAAGGAAACTCGATCGATAAAACTTAAGTGTCTCGATGACCTCGATCAACTGCTGAAAGTTAGGCGAGGACCGGAAAATGGCCAAACATTATTTGTAAGGCTAATCAAAGAAATGTTGGCCTTGGATGCAAATCGGCGCATAACACCCTCGGAGGTTCTGAAGCATCCCTTTTTCGACCCTCGCCTCTCAAGGAGAACCCCCTGCACTGACATGAATAGCACAGGGGGAGAACTCCTTGTGCTCTCTCAGCAGCCTTCAAGCTGGAAAAGTCATGGATCGCAAAAATTCAGCTGCAGTTTCCAAAACTCAGTTGAATTTCCTCAAAAAGGAGACATCAACACCTCAGCCAACCCATCTGCCTCTGAAGATGATCTTCAAATAACGGAAGGGACCATTTTAGGAGATCACCACGTGGTAGAGGCCTTCCTTGGAGAAGGAGGCTTTGGTTTGGTAACCAGATGTCGCGATACAAAAAACAACCAAACTGTTGCTATTAAAGTCAACAAGAGCGACCCTGAAATTCTGCTCCAGGCAAAACTGGAAATTTTCATCCTGGAGCAGCTACGACGCTTGGATCCAGACAGGTGCAACATTGTCGAATGGAACGGCTATTTCCTCGATGGAGAGCGCATTTGCTTGAATTTCGAACTCCTCGACCAAAGCCTGTCAGACTACATAGGGGACCGGAATAACCAAGGTCTCCCAATGAGAGAACTCAGGCCAATTTTGCATCAGCTCGCAAATGCTCTGTTCCACCTGGGTTCTGTGGGAATAGTTCATGCTGACCTCAAACCTGGAAACATCATGGTTGTGAACCGCAGTGAGTCTCCCGTCAAAGTCAAACTTATAGACTTTGGCCTCGCATGTCCTGCTTCTGCAGTGATTCCTGGTGACCGTGTGGGGACGGTTGGTTATTGTGCACCTGAGGTTATGCTTGGCATTCCATACGATGAAGCAATTGACATGTGGTCTCTGGGGCTGGTAGCTGTGGAGCTTGCTACAGGGGTGCCTCTCTATCCTGGGGAAGACGATTATGATGTTTTGAAATTCATAATTGAAACTCAGGGTCAGCTACCAGATCATCTTCTAAAGTCTGGCTTCTACACTGACTGCTATTTCATCGAGGATAACTACAACGAACAGCGCTGGACATTTAAGACCCAAGAACAATTTCAATACGAGACAGATTATCGATCCAAGGAAACTCGATGGATAAAACTTAAGCGTCTCGATGACCTCGAACAACTGCTGAAGGTTAGGCGAGGACCGGAAAATGGCCAATCATTATTTGTAAGGCTAATCAAAGAAATGTTGGCCTTGGATGCAAATCAGCGCATAACACCCTCGGAGGTTCTGAAGCATCCCTTTTTCGACCCTCGCCTCTCAAGGAGAACCCCCTGCACTGATATGAATAACACAGGGGGACAAAACCTTGTGCTCTCTCAGCAGCAATCATCGTTTGGGTGGCCAGAATTCTAGGGGAGCTAGAAATTCTTGTGGAAAAAAAGCCCAAAACAATAACATCAACAAAAACAACCAATGAATATGGTCTTAAACTTGGGCACAATTTGGCTTGAAATCCATCAACTAATCTCTCAATATTCAAAGCGGAGCAGCAGACAACTTACCATCACATCAGTCCTTCAATCAGACCTACAACAAACGTCTTCATTCTCTCACCCCAACCGGTCGCAGCAGATGGCCGCCCCAACCTGAGCCTGGTTCTGCTGGAGGTTTCTTCCTGTAAAAAGGGAGTTTTTCCTTCCCACTGTCGCCAAAGTGCTTGCTCATAGGGGGTCATATGATTGTTGGGTTCTCTGTATGTATTATTGTAGGGTCTACCTTACAATAATACATACAGCCTTGAAGTGACTGGTGATGTGATTTGCTGCTGAATGAATTCGGAACTAATTGGAAATCTGAATATTAATTAAATAAACCTGCTTTGAGCATCAATTAATTGTTGTTTGAAATTCTTTATAAATATATAAATATAGTGCCACTCTTCTACTGTTTAAATTGCAACTGTTTAAAACTGACTAATTTATTCATACACTTGAGCATAAACACACGCACAGTAAATGGCCTGTATTTGTACAGCACTTTACTTAGTCCCCAAGGACCCCAAAGAGCTTTACACTACATTCAGTCATTCACACATTCACACACTGGTGATGGCAGCTACATTGTAGCCACAGCTGCCCTGGGGCGCACTGACAGAGGCGAGGCTGCCGGACACTGGCGCCACCGGGCCCTCTGACCACCACCAGTAGGCAACGGGTGAAGTGTCTTGCCCAGGGACACAACGACCGAGACTGTCGGAGGCGGGGCTCAATCTGGCAACCTTCCAATTACAGGATGAACTGCGAACTCTTGAGCCACGATTGCCCTATATACACATATACTTTACAGTACTAGTCAGTGCTTACATACTAGTTCTTTTCCCTACTTTTTCATGCTTACTGGTACAAATGCCTGTTACTAGAGTTAAATGCTATCAATGTATTCTCACAGTTATGGAACTGTCAAATGCATACAAAATAACGCTCACGTAAACATAACTGTGCACTAGTTTGCCCTTATTGCTGCAGTTTGTTTCAAATCACTTTGAATAAAGCTCAGCTTCTCTCAAGCTCTCTCTTACTATCTCTCACTCTCTCTCTCTCTCTCTCTCTCTCTCACACACACACACACACACACACACACACTATGTAACGTTTCAGCAAGAAAATACCCCCCCTCCCCCCCACAGTGACACCACCACCACTAGTCTGCACAGCTGACATGAGGCAGCATGGATCCATCCTTTCATGCTATTTATGCCAAATTCTGACTCGACCATCTGCATGTCAGAGCAGAAATCAAACTCATCAGACCAGGCAACATTTATCCAATCTACTCATGTCAAATTTTGAGAACTGTAGTGAAACACTGCCATCTGCTGGACTCGAATAACAAAGACGCTGCTTTGACGGGTGAGGGAGTTTCAACAAGTCTGCAACGACTCAAGCATCAAACTACAGAACTATTGTAGCGGACATGGTGCTCTAATGGCTCCAGTAACGCAGGTCAGAAAGGATCAAACATATCAATAAATTATAAAACACAAAACGTGTTTCTCTGCATTCTTTGGTTGGAACAAATGGTTGTATGAGGTACGGTTGCCTTCCTATCAGACATTTTTCTCTGACCGTTGACATCAATAAGGCAGTTTTTCCAAGAGAACTGCCTTTCACTGGATATTTTCTCTTTTTTGTCACCGAAAAGGGTGTCTGTGTTACTTCTTGTCTTATATATATTGTCTCTGTTTTCCTCTGTCCTTTGTCAGAGTGTCTGTTCACCTACCCCCTGTGTCTCCATATTCCCAGTGTTCAAGGTTTCCAAGTGTTTTCCCAGTTTAGGTTTTCATGGTTGGTTCTGTTTGCTACTCAGCCAGAATAAACAGCTCGCTCTTTTAAAAAGTAGGCTCCAGAATGGATGATGGGATGTTCGCATGTCTTTATGTAACACTGAGTGTGCTGAACTAAAGGTAGGCCTAGTTTCATTTTCATGGTCATTATTATCAAGACAATGATTACGCCTTATTCTGATTATTTCTCCCTTTTGGAGGTGTAACATTTACATGAGGGGTGTAGGAACATTTCCCCCTAAATATTTTTAGATACATTTTTGTTGAAGTCACTGTTTTTGTCGTATTGATGATAATGCAGCTCAAATAAATACTTTTAAATAAAAGAATAACCGATCAAAGTGCTCAGTGGTGAAACTGTAACTCTTTCAGAGTTTGACAGCTGGACAAGTGATGCCGTATTTAAAGAAACATGAGATGAGTGCAGCATATTATCTGAACAGAGATCATTCAATGAGCAAGAATAAACACTGAAAGAGAAACACTTCACTGTTGATTATCATATGAAGTCTAATGAAAGCTGTTAATCTGTTAATATCCTGTTAATCTGCATACAGCAAATACAGAACATGCGACTTTAAAGCATCCAGCAAAGTGATAACTGTCCTCTGCCCACTAAGTAGTGACTCTACAAAAGATTATTTTCAATATCATCTTTATATTATATTTATATTATATTTAGTTATTCTCCAGCGCAACAATGTAAGGAGCTCTGTGATTGGTTAGGAAAGGACAGACTGGCCACCTCGATTTTTCTTCACTGCACATTGATCCATAGCTTTGCTCTGTAAAGGCTAACAAAGTGCTTTTGCTTTACAAAGACATTTAGCGTCGGTATTCACTCTCTTAAAATGCCACTGAACACTGGAGTGAAATGGAGCCCTGATCCTCAGAGTTTTATTGTTCCTAACATTTCTTATAGATAGCACAGATAGTGCCCCACTGCAGTAATCACTCATGTCTAGATATTCCTGTTAAAAGGGAGTTTTTCCTCCCCACTGTAACATGGCAAACATAGCAAACGGATAATCCAGCTGAAGCTTCAGACAGCCGTCAGACAGTGAAACACTGCCATCTGCTGGACTCGAATAACAAAGACGCTGCTTTGACGGGTGAGGGAGTTTCAACAAGTCTGCAACGACTCAAGCATCAAACTACAGAACTATTGTAGCGGACATGGTGCTCTAATGGCTCCATTAACGCAGGTCAGAAAGGATCAAACATATCAATAAATTATAAAACACAAAACGTCTCTTATTGCCCAGGGCTCAGGAAGTGAGTGTGTTCCTTATAGCCTATTAAACCTTAGCAGGTTATTTTGATGTGTTACAGATGAAACAGCTATCCAGTAACATTCAGCTACAAAAATGCTTTTTTATCATTACTTTTTTACAGCTTCGCACTTTTACACAAGTTTTATCATCAGTGTCACAATGGCTGCTGCTAAAATTGAGTACAAGATATTTGTTGGCCTGATTAAAAGGTCTTGATGCGTGCTCAATCATCCAGGGAAGTAAATCTCCAAAAGTTGATTCTGTTCTTCTGGACGTAGCGTTTTCAGTCAGAGAAACCAGCCGACTGAAGGAACAATGGGCTGGGAGGTCAGTTCCTTAATCATGATTATGCAAATTCTCATAACCATTGATCAACAACCACTGATCAATGGTCTTGAGTACCATTCACAGAGAGTTGGAGAACAGCTGCAATCACAGCATTGTAAGATGGTGACAGATGTACCCTTAGGCCCCCTCCTCGATTCAGAGAGGGTCTTTCCCTTTTCACGTAAATGGCCTCCTTGACTCCGCCCTCAAACCAGCGTTCATTGCAGTTATTGTTGACAATCATATTGTATCGTGTAACCATCCAGCTCACATATTAAATGTAAATGTAAATGATTTGTTGAACTCAAGACATGATGAATGTTCCTGCATTAAAACACATCCAGCCTAGTGTTCTCACTCTCCCTAAATGGATCTGTTACATTAGTGATATATGGGAGTTGTGTTTCAGTCTTTTCCACATGAGGACATTTACATTTAGTTTTTGCTTTACTGATGAGTGGCTGGTTAACCTGCAGTGGTTGAAGTATGTGTCGGTCGTCTGGAAGAGTAGGTGTAGAAGACGTCTTTAATGAATGTAATGCTCTGAAGGTGTCAGTGATTACTGTGAATTCATTATAAAAGTGCATTTCAGTGAATAAAGACAGGCCCTCATGGTGAAGCTCAGGTGTCCATAAAGTGTAACAGGAGAGCTTTGTCATACTTTCAGATATTTTACATGAGCCCGTCTTTCAAAAAATAAATAAATAAATAAATAAATAATTCATTCATCCACAGGTAGCACAATGCTCATATCTGAAAGTAAACTCTGATATATATCCCCGACTAGGGTTACTACTAAATAAAGGATCGCCTCAAAATGACTAAATATATAAAGACACTCTCCAGAAGAAGTTAACGGGATTTTGTTTATTGTACAAGCAATATCTTCATAAGAATTACAAATTCTGCAGACATATCACCTTCTTCCTGAACCTGAATAACTCACACACAGACGTGTCTGCTGCTGATCTTTGTTCAAACATGATGTTTTATCTTCTCTTCAAAACACATTACTCATCTTTCTGGCATCATGTTACATGAAAACACCTGCATTCTACCTGTGTCATTGTACCACAAAGACAATGATTGCAACACTGTGCTTGCAAAATAGAAGAAATAAGACGACCAGCAAATACATAAAAGATGGTAAAAGTGATTCCATCTTTGTGTCTCCTCCCATTGTTTCCCCAGTCTGTCTAGTTCCCATATTCCCAGGACACCGCTGGACAACAAGTGGGTATTCCAAGACTGAGAGACAGCCAGAGTTGGCAAAAGATCAGACATTCTCTACTTAAGTAGAAGTAAAAATACTATTGTTCCAGTGAAAGTTAAAGTACTGATTCAACTTCATTACTCAGTTAAAGCAAAAAAGTACAGGCTCGAAGCGCTTACAGAGAAAAGCATACAACAGAATACAACAGAATGCTGTTCGCGGCAGTAACACACACTTGGAGGAGAGGCTCCAGCCGTCCATTCCAGCCCTATCCCTAACATTAACTCTAACCATAACTTTAACCTTAACCCTATCAGGTCTTGTTTTACAAAGCGATTCATGATTAGAACAAAAAACACATTTACACATACCGATGATTTGTCACATAGCATCGTTACCTGTTGGGATGAGAACGTGTTGTTTCCAGAGCACCACAAATTGGGGTTTCTGTAGCTCAGGTAGGAAACCTGCTAATCAGAAAGTTGCTGGTTCAATCCCCGCCTGCTCCAGCCTGCATGCCAAATATCCTTGGGCAAGACACCAACCCCAAGTTGCTCTCCGATGCATCCATCGGGAGGATGAATGCGTATTACTGTTAGATAGAAAGCACTTACAGAGAAAAAGCATAGAAAAAAGTGAGTGCATGAATGAGGCAAGTTGTAGAGAGTAGAAAAGTTTTATACAAGAACCAGTTCATTTACCGTTATATTTTAGTTTTATTTTCAGTTCTGTACTTTTTACATGTAATATTGATTCATTAGATTGACTACATGTATTACACCTAACTTGCGGACAGCAAATTTAAACAACCGTAATAATTTATTTTCAGCATCTGAAATATTTATTTAGTTTGTTTTTTGTTTTGTTTTTGGCTCCTGATATTAGCCAACTACTATTTGTCAATGTTGAACTAATAATGAATCTAAGAAAAGGTATTTGTCACGGTTGGCCAGCGTCAACCGTGGGGATGTGAGGAAGGAGGAGCCAGGCACGGAGCTCTGAATGCAAGCAGTGCGTTTATTTACAGTGAATGGAAAATAACAATAAATCCGCAGTGCGTTCCCGACTCCCGTGAAATGTCCTCTTCCCAGTGCTAGTGTTCCTTGTCTCCGCTCCTCAGTGTCTGAGCACCCCGTGCTCGCTGCCCTCTCGTCTCCACGCTTCTCCTGGGGAGATAACAAACAGGCAGCCGTAAGACACATACAATGCGGCAGACTATCCGTACTGACTGGCCGAGAGACTAACGTGAAGTCACGCAATGATCCAGCGTCAGAGAGAGCGCCACCGCATTCTTAAGTAGCTCCTCCGACAAGGCTTGATCAGCTGTGTGATGGTCTTCAGGTGTGGCCAACCACCTGGCAGGGCCACACCCACCAGGCCTGAAGGTGCCTGTAAACAGGTGCTCTCAGAAACACCGGCATCACACACACACACACACACACACACACAGATATACCTGCAAGCAGGGAGAACGAGGGACAGCACACCAAAAACACACATGTCCATAACTGCTCAGGGACCCTGGGTCGTTTAGACTCCTGAGCTGTGCACGAGGGGTCGACCAGCCACTGGAAGGCCGGGCACTCGTTTTCAACCGTAATATACCTGATGTGCTCAGGTAACCTGTAGCGCCATGAAACCACTGTCACACCAGGGCGCATAAAAAATGATGCTTTAAGAGACTGATGGGATCGGGCAGCAGGGAAAACATCCACAAAATGCTACCTTCAGTTTGACTCCCTAAGACTACCTAAATTAAGTAGAGTCATTACATGCTTGTTAAAAGCAAACTCTCATATAGTTTTTAAATGTGCTTCTTTCATTACAATGACTAGATAAAGAATGTGGCACTGTCTCTATTTAACACTGGCTACCCCAAAATGTTTCCAAACCTACAACCGTAACTTTCACTGAGAGATTTTCAGATAAGGTTATTGAAGCTGTGGGGTTAATTTTTTAAGTAACATGAGACGAGAGGCAGCAGCATACATACAGAGCATCAGTGATAGAAAGCTAGGCTAACATAGGGTAGCTACCTCAGTCTCTCTGACTCAGAGAAAAAGGCTAGGAGCAAGAAGAAGCAAGAAGATGCAATCACAGAACAAACTGTGTAAACACACAGAGGGTCTTATAGTCCTGTTTGAGTGGGACCGGTTAAAATAACAAAAAACTAATTGCATGTTGTAAAAGTCAAATTCTGTGACTGAGTTAGAAAATTCAAAAGTTATGAGACATATGAGATTTGAGAATTGTTTAACACATAACTGCAGTACATACATCTCTATCCTACAATCACTGCTATCAATATATCAGCAATCATGACATAAACAAATAACAAAATTAAGCAGTTTTTTTTTAACAGACTAAAATCTTGCGGCACTTCCAAGGTCCACCTGTTCAAGGAGAAACATGTATAGGCCCATCTCAAGTGCCAGTGAACATCTAAATGATTCAGGGAAGACTTTGGAGAAAGTGCTGTGGGGAGATGAAACGAAATTCCAATTATGTGGCTTTAACTGACCTTTTGAAATAGGAGTGTGATGCAAAAAATAGCATCCCCGCAGTCAAGCAGAGAGATGGGAACATTATGATGTGGGCTACAGGACGACTTAGTCGGGGTTCCAAGCAGTCAGGAAATGTGACATCGTCAGACTGCATGCCACGGATTGGCTTGTCAGTCGCGGCACTCAATGAGTCATGAGACGGTGTCTTTCACTAAAATGAAAACTGCAGTTTTTTTAAAACCCTGCAACAAGGCAAATAGCTGCACAACACCGTGGTTTCCAAGTGTGACAAAAAGCCACAGATACATCATCGCTGCGACGTCTTCCTTTGTTGTGGCATTCGTGTTGCTTATAAATGACAACATGGACATCGGGCCGCTTTGCTGTAATGACCCCACGCACATTAGGTGGTACTTGATTGTAATGGAAAATGAGTTGAGTCACAGCAAGCTGATCTGAGTATGTACTAATGGAGAAGTGCTATAAGATCACGCAGTGGTCTAGTCAGTCTCCAATTCAATTCAATTCAATTTCTTTATTGTCCCACAAGGGGAAATTAGTTTAGCAGCAGGAGGATAAAAATAAACAGAACAATACAATAAAATAATAATGACAATAATAATGATAGAAAGTTCAAGGACAGTTATTTGCCATTTAGGAGACAAGACGCAGTAGGGATAAAAGAGACCTGGAGTCTTTTAGTCCTCCTCACAGGTACTCTAAAACGGCGGCCGGAAGGCAACAACTCAAACTCACTGTGAAGTGGATGGTTCACACAATTAATAATAGAATGAGCCTTTCTAAGCACATTTCTATTGTAAATGGCCAAAAGTCCATCTTGCCAGCGCCCTGAAATTTTGCTAGCAGTTTTTACCAGAAGTCCCAACCGATTCTTATTCTTCACCGTCAGGTTACCAAACCAGGCAGCGATACAAAAGGACATCACAGATTCGATAAAACTTCTATAAAACAAGGACAACATCTCAGATGAGACATTAAAAGATCTCATTTTCCTTAAAAAGAACAGTCTTTGTTGAACTGTTTTAGTAGTGGCATCAGCATGAGATTCAAAACACAGTTTATGGTCAAGTACCACACCTAGATATTTATAACTCTCAACGATCCCAATATCGGCAGTTTTAATGATAGTAGGTGATGAGCTATAAGAGGACTTCCTAAAATCAATAATCATGTCTTTAGTTTTTGACACATTAAGTGAAAGGAAGGACTCATCACACCAATTCACAAAATCATCTACAACCTGTCCATGGCCTGACTCGTCCCCCACTAGAAGACTGACGATTACTGTGTCGTCAGCAAACTTCAGGATGTGTCTGTTCGTGAATTTGCTGCAACACTCATTTGTGTACAGAATGAACAGAAGGGGAGAGAGGCAGCAACCCTGGGGTGATCCAGTAGAGGAGGAGAGCACATCAGAAAATACATGATTCACCCTCACACATTGTGACCTATTGATCAGAAAGTCTGTCACCCAGCCGACCAGACTAGTGTCAAGCTTGAAATGATTGTAAAGCCTGTCAGCAAGTAAGAAGGGTTGAATTGTATTAAATGCAGATGAAAAGTCAGCAAATAATAATCTTGCATGGGTGTGGGGGGCCTCAAGATGCTTATACAAAAGATGCAGGAGTGTGACAGCAGCATCCTCCACACCTCTCCCTGCTCTATAGGCGAACTGGAAGGGGTCAAGATGGTGTTCAACCTGCATTAAAATCTCCTTCTTAATTATCTTCTCAAATGTCTTCATCACTAAAGAAGTCAGAGCCACAGGCCTAAAATCATTCAGCGCCTTAGGAGAACTGCCCTCAGCAACAGGAACAATGACAGCTTGTTTCCCAATCTTAGGTACCGTCTGTAGCTCTAAAGAAAGTGAGAAGATATAGTGAAAAATCCCACTCAGCTGATCAGCACAAGTTCTCAGTACCTGTCCACAGATGTTGTCAGGTCCAGGACTCTTGCTTTTGGTGTGTCTAAAAAGATTAGCTACCCCCGTCTCATCAATACAAATTGATGGGGGAGTGATAGTCTTTTCCCTCAGTGTGCTGGTCTGCCTAGAACAGTCAAAGTTCTCAAAACGAAGGTAAAAACTGTTAAGACTGTCTGCCAGATGTTTGTCAGAGGTAAACCCTTCTAAGGTAATGCTACTTTTACCTTTCGTCTGCAGCCCTGCCATTGTTTTCATACCAAGCCAAGCTCTTTGGAGGTTGTTACTGCTGAGTTCTGCCTCAATCTTATTTCTGTACCTCATCTTGGCGATCTTTATTGCAGCCCTCACCTCCTTCCTCAATATTCTCATAGTGGGAACGTCTCCCTCGTTAAAAGCAATTTTCCTTTTAAGAATCAGATCCTTAATATCTTTAGAGAGCCACGGTTTGTTATTAGGGAAAGTCTTAAATTCTCTGACTGGAACCACAGAGTCTTTGCAAAAAGAGATGTAGCTACACACCACATCAGTGAGTTCATCCAAATCAGAAGTGCTCTCTTGAAACAAGGACCAGTCAGTGCAATCAAAACACCCCTGAAGGGCAACACAACTGTCTTTTGTCCAGACATTAGTCCGCTTCACACAGGCCTTCTCCCTCCTAATCACAGATCTGTAAGCAGGGAGGAGATGAATAACATTGTGATCCGAAGAACCTAGCGCAGGTCCGGCCACAGACTTATATGCCCCCTTAATCGGTCCATAACACAAATCCAGCGTTTTGTTATTCCTTGTAGGACAAGTGACATATTGAAAGAAATTGTTCAGTGATTTCTTAAGATTACATTGTTAAAATCACCAAGAATAAAATTAGGAGCATCCGGTGAGAGAGTCTGCAGATTGTGTACCACTTTAAAAATGGCGTCGGCAGCAACTTTAACGTCAGCTTTAGGATGAATGTAAACAACAGTGACAAAAATTTGAGGGAACTCCCTCGGTAAGTAAAAAGGCCTGACAGATACTGAAAGGAGCTCGATGTCAGGAAGACACAACCGCTCCCGCACAGTAAAGTTATTACACCAGCCCTGGTTGATATACAAACATACCCCTCCTCCGTGAGATTTGCGTGTTACTCCACAGTTCCGATCCAATCTGACAGGGGTCCCAAAGCCGCTGATTTGCAGTGAAGTGTCACTGTCCATATCGGTCAGCCACGTCTCGGTAAGCGCCATCAGACAAGCCTCCCTGTATTCCCGTAGATGAAGCACATTTCCTTGTAATTCATCCGTTTTGTTCCTAAGAGATTGGACATTGGCCAGAATCATAGAAGGCAGAGGAACACGACTCTTCCTCCGAAGTTTTCTTACACGCTGACGCACGCCGCCTTTCTTTCCGCGTTTTCTCAAGTGGCGGGGCTTTCCAAAATTAGTCTTTGACCGGGAAAATAAATCCTCACCAAGAATCACATCTGTCCGAGCATTAGAAGAGTCGTACATAGACAAACAGGACCACCGTAATCCAAGTAGTTCCTCGCGTGTATAAGTGATTGTCAGTGAGAGTGAATGACTCCAGGTGAATATCGCCAACAACAATAAAACTAAGGTGTAGAAGATCTCCATCTCGGCAAAATAAACTTCATAAAAAGTTAAAACCACGGTTAAGAACAGAGTTAAAACAAAGGTAAAAACAAAAAGAAAAAGAGAAAGAAAATGCCAATAAACACCTGCTGCAGGTCGCCACAAGAGCAGCGCCCTCTCACAGCTGATCCACCTCCAGACATCAGTAATGTAGAAAATCTGTGGAGGGAGCTGAAGTTTCAACTTTCCAAGTGGCAGTCAAGAAACTTAAAGGATTTAGAGAGTTTCTGTAAGGAGCAGAGGGTTAATGTTTGTGTGTCCTCACTGTAAAGACTGCAGGTTACTGGAGCGTGTCGTGTCATGTTTCCTGTTGCTCTGAGGTGCATCCAACAAATACACAAATCATTTACCACTAATAATAACACCTCCCCCACTTAAGTGTGATCAACAGGAAGCTAAAAGTTGTTAGCTGTTAAAGTGTTCAAAAAACAGCAGGAGCTCGGTGTGAGGCCACAGTGGGCCAAAAAACACACACAAGATGACCTCCAGCAAGGACAAAATGTATCTGGACGTCTCTGTGAGCATCTGTCTCACTGTGTAAGTGTAGCACAGTGTCTGTGTGTGCATGGCTGGGGAAGAGAGACAGCACAACTGAAAGCCAGCACTCAGACGAGGACCCGGTGCATCGTCTGTCTCATCTCAGCCAGTTTACTTACAAACTCTTTAAGTTTGAATTTTAAAGCCGACAATGTGCACAGGGCAGTGATATTTAAAATGAAGGTAAACTATTCCAATCTCTGGAGCCCCAATTGTGTATCTCACACACACACAGTCCTGAATTCATTACTGAAGTCTCATCCAGACGTTCAATGTGTACACAAAGGAATTCTTCGGCAGGAGGTGAAAGAAAATGGCCCACAAGTTAATCCAAAATGACGGTTTTATCAACAATGGCCACCAGCGGTGATTTTGGCACCTGTGACAAGGTTGAAAAGAGCTGTGGGTAATTTGGTCTCACAAAATGCAGCGCACACACACACACACACACACACACACACACACACACACACACTCACTCACTCACTAAGTTCTCCTCCTGCCTTCAGCCCAACCGTTGAGCGCGATGACAAATAGAGCCGCAGAATTTTGCTGCTGTGTAATTAAATTGAGACGTGGGGTCAAAATTCCCACCTAGATTGAGTGAGATGAAATATAAATCGGCTCTCCTCTAACTGACTTTATAGAAATAATTACATAAGCTGCATTTATAACTGTTATTAAATAACAGCAGCACACGAGAACTAAAGTGTAATCCCAGCACATTTCGCTTCGCTTGCACCGATTCTTTAGAGATGACGACTGTGGTGGGTAATTAAGGGCAAACAATATACAAGTCGCGTGAAAAATGGAGGCCGCATTACCTTTCCAAAGCTTCCTTTCCCGATGGCCCGCAGTATCTGGAAGTGGTCAAAGTTTACTGTGGAGAAAATGAGAAGCAGTTAGTGAGAACGTGTCAGTTTGAGCTGAGCTATAAAACAGGGAACATGACATGTACAGCACTGTGCAAAAGTCTTGAGCCATCCCTCATTTGCTTCCAGGGATCCGGACTTCCCTGTAATCTTTAAAGTGGTATTAAGGAATAGCTCTCCAGGCTTTTTAAAGTGTTTCTGATTTTTAATCCAGGGCTTGGATTTGACCAGTTTTTGTCTGTTAAGACCCTTCACACTAATCTCTGAAACATTCAAACATAAACAGACACCTAAGTCACGGAAAGGACCAGAAAACTTAACAAAGAACCAATTTGAAATTGTATCTTTACACATTTACTTGCAGCCTATTGCAAAAAAACAAGACCCCACATCATTTGTTCTCACTTCTTTAGTTGAAGAATGCAGTTAATAACACCGTTAACACAGACTGACCTGGCAAAACATGAAAAAGTAAGGGGGTGGTTCAAGACTTTTGCTCGGTACTGTATGAGAAATGGAAATGTGCACTTCACAATGTATCGCTGCACTTCGGCAGTACTGTGCAGATCAAATGTTTTTTTGAAAGAATTAAAAAGTCGGAGCGCAGTGGGAGAGAATAATGTGTGTGTTAGATAATGAAACGGGAAAGATTGAAAGGTGGAAATAATGAATCACAACAGTCAAAATGTGAAAAAACAAAAACATTTTCCCTGGAGGATCTGTACAGTGACACACCGTCACAGTATCGACGATTAGCAAGCAAAACAAAACCCCAGAAATAACATTTATTAAATGAAGACTCAGCTAAACCTTTTTAAACTTCACATCTGAATAACAAATAACACACGCAGCACATAGAAACAAATATCTAAAATGAGTTAGATCCCAGGAAGTTAGACACGCTTTCATAAGTTTTCTGATCGACTTTTACGAGATTAAATTTGAGCAAGTAAAGACATTTCACATGAAGCTCAGAGGCAGGAGAGTTGTACTTCAGAAAGACATCCAGCTCAGAGCGCTCAACTCATTCATCTTACTTTATTTTCCTATTTCAGTATGCATGATAACACAGCCAGATGTTTTCATTCATTGCCACTGAAGCAGATGCATGTGTGTGTTCTGCAGACTGATTGAATCCTTCTGTACGCAGCTTAAAATGAGTCCTGAGGAAAGAGGTTGAATGGAAGTGGTGAGGAAGAGTGTCATGTTTTTTTCCTCTGTAATAAATAAACTAAATAATAAGCACAAATATTTTTGTTTTCCAAATATATTTTTACGAGCGCTGAACATGTGATCAAGATTAGACGATAAATACAAGATTAATTTCACTATTCTGCTGTATTTCTACTTAACACCTACCTGACTCACTTTTGAATGAAATTAATGCAACGTGTGAGACTAATATTTTTAATCAGATCTTAATTTATGCAAAAATATCCATCATAGACCCCAGAAAAAAGCATGAAGAAAAAGAACACCCGATCCATGATATTAAAAAAGCCCTGATCATTAATAGCAAGTCTTTTTAATATCAACCAATAAGAGTAAAGTTAGCTTAAAGGCACAACCCCTGTTTTTCAGGCAGAGGAGAAAAAGAGGAGCTTCGTTTAAGATAAAGAAGCATGCAAAGCTACTCTAGTTGAGTCCAAGAATAAGAATATCATGTTGGAAATGAACATGAGGATGATCAAAACACATTCCCTCCAACAAATAAATACTATAGAGAGCGGAGCTGCTTCATCATTTTAAAAAAACAACGTCTTTGGCTGAGCACAAACACAAGCGCTCAGGAATCAGATTAACCAACAACAGACAAGCTTTCTTCCAACAACTCAGAGTAAAGAGTAATGAGCTAACACTGAGTAACTGTTGGCCAGTAAAATCAACGGTTGCTAACTTTCACATGCAGCAGCTCATTAAGACACTTAAAATAAATTGAATTAAGACATTTAAATGTTGGTTGTATTTTCCTTCCCGATGCATGTGAAAGGTTAAGACTTACATCTCCAAATGTACTGGAACTGATTTGAACCAGAGGACTCAGCCACACTGTTACTATGTACTGCATAAACACGTTTACCGATGAAGGTAAATCAGACGCTGTCCTGACTGTGTGGCTAAATTTTGTGCTGAAAGCATCAAATCAATTGAATATGATTAACTTGCTATGAGAGTTTTTTAGTCCAAGTGTGACTTTTTCTGGGTTCATACACCTTTCAGGGTCAAATTCAAGCACTTTGTAAGCACGTTTAATGTCCATTTTCAAACTTTTCCAGCACATTACCATAAAAAGGATGCATATTTCACTTCGCATCACCTGAGTAAGACCACGTGAAAGGCCAAATGAATAAGTCTTCTCATCAGATATTGATGCTTCTTTCTTATGTGACACAAAAAACAGGAGGAGACAGATCTTTGCTTGTGTTGTTTTTTAAGTTCATTCATTCAAAACTAACTGTAAGACGCTTAACTACATTGCAGTCTGTGTTATTGTTGTAGACCTAATTATCACCTTTAAAGTGTTTGTGCTAATAACATCATGTAGAGTAAGACAGGCATAGAGAACAGCACTGACTGGGAGAGGCTTTGAACAGATGACATACTCAGATCAATTCAACACTTTAGACTTTAAAAATGCACAAGCGTCTTTCAAAAACCTATTTATTTAATCTATCATCATTGATATTATTATGTACAGTTATAATGTACTGTTCATCTCCCTTAAATAAACAGGCAGCCTTAAAGTGTGAAATAGTCACTTGTCTACTGTCTCAGTGGCTGATAGTGCCCCACAGGCCTCAATGTGAGCTTGAAGCCATTATGTTTAAATTGTTTGATGATAAACAGATTTTGAATGAAAGGAGGAAACTTCGGTAGCACAAAAAAGTGCCTATTCTTTGTTCCCATATGGTTCAGTCATATTACCGTCATTTCCCCCTAAGGTGTTCCCAAAGACACCAGGTTAATACTTGAAAAAGCTGCAGCAATACACAAAAATATCATCAATATTCTGTTTACTTGGTGACAACGTCGCTTTTAGCCTTCAATCAGAAAGCCTGACGTTGGCTAGTTAAGCATCGGGCTAACGCTTAACGCTTTCACTTGAGGGAAGTAACTCGTATTACTGCTACTGCTGTGTAATCTTGGTTAAATTCACAGCATATTCTACAAGTTCACCTGCAATAACTAACTGTTAGAATAGCGGCACCGTATTGTATCGCACTGAGTGCACTTCAATCCTTTATCCCGCGAGTTTGCTAGCTAGCAAAATAATAATACCAATTTTTTAAAAATAACATGTGTAACGTACACACTCGAGAAAATTATTTACTAGTACTTACGCAACTCCCCCGTTGTGAAAACGTACAAATCCTTCTTGTATTTTTCGTTTTCCAGCAAACACTCATTAAAACGGCCTCCAGGCACATTAGTGCACTCACCCCCGACTGATCAGGGAGGGGGTGGGGGGTCACACATTGAAACAGACTAACGTGCAGAGGTACAGCCCAGGCAGAGAAATGTTGCTTTTAGACTTTGCGACTCATTTTATTTCTCTATCTGATAAGAAACTATTCAATCAGATAGTTATTTGTGGTGAATGAAATACGGTTACAGTTTCAAGAAGTTTTAAGCACCAAATCCGAAATCCAAGCACTGCAATATTAAAATCCAATTCAATTTCTTGTTTGCTCCGAAATCTACGACATGACTATATACAGAAAAGCTTGACATGGTATGCAAAAAACCCCGAAAACAATACAAATACATGAACAAAAAATGTTTTAACTGTCAGTTATGTCATTTTAAAATTTTCCAAAACTGACATTTTCTTTGATTGACTGATATTAAATTGATTAGGGTCAAATTTAGTGTGAACAATATTACACAAACAAGCACGTGTGTGCGCATGCGCACATATTAGAATCGCTTCGATCGCTTCTAATATGTGCGCATGCGCACATATTAGAATGCTTCGATCGCTTTTGAGTGGTAACTTTGCTTCGATCTTTTCTGACGTCATAACTTTGCTTTGATCCCAAAACCCATAAATAGGAGCGCTCACCTGTTACTTTATGCTTAACGGACGTTGACCTGCAGCAACTAAAACCCTTTCGAGAAGTTTTGAGAGCAATTTACAGGAGAAACCAAAACAAGTTCAGTTTTGTTTCTCACCAATTTACAGCGCAAACAGACACATTACACCATGTCAGCCAACCCATCCTTCGGCTCAGATGAGCTTGAAATATCTAAAGGGACCATTTTGGGAGATCACCACGTGGTGGAGGCTTTCCTTGGAGAAGGAAGCTTTGGTGTCGTAACGAAATGTCGCGATACAAAAAAGAACCAAACTGTTGCTATCAAAGTCAACAAAAGCGACCCTGAAATTCTGCTCCAGGCAAAACTGGAACTTTTCATCCTGGAGCAGCTACGACGCTTGGATCCAGACAGGTGCAACATTGTCGAATGGAACGGCTATTTCCTCGATGGAGAGCGCATTTGCTTGAATTTCGAACTCCTCGACCAAAGCCTGTCAGACTACATTGGGGACCGGAATAACCGAGGTCTCCCAATGAGAGAAATCAGGCCAATTTTGCATCAGCTCGCAAATGCTCTGTTCCACCTGGGTTCTGTGGGAATAGTTCATGCTGACCTCAAACCTGTCAACATCATGGTTGTGAACCGCAGTGAGTCTCCTGTCAAAGTCAAACTTATAGACTTTGGCATCGCATGTCCTGCTTCTGCAGTGATTCCTGGTGGTGCTGTGGGGACAATTGGTTATTGTGCCCCTGAGATTATGCTTGGCACTTCATATGATGAAGCAATTGACATGTGGTCTCTGGGGCTGGTAGCTGTGGAGCTTGCTACAGGGGTGCCTCTCTATCCTGGGGAAGACGATTATGATGTTTTGAAATTCATAATTGAAACTCAGGGTCAGCTACCAGATCATCTTCTAGAGTCTGGCTTGTACACTGACTGCTATTTCATCGAGGATAACTACAACGAACAGCGCTGGACATTTAAGACCCCAGAACAATTTCAATACGAGACAGATTATCGATCCAAGGAAACTCGATCGATAAAACTTAAGTGTCTCGATGACCTCGAACAACTGCTGAAAGTTAGGCGAGGACCGGAAAATGGCCAAACATTATTTGTAAGGCTAATCAAAGAAATGTTGGCCTTGGATGCAAATCGGCGCATAACACCCTCGGAGGTTATGAAGCATCCCTTTTTCGACCCTCGCCTCTCAAGGAGAACCCCCTGCACTGACATGAATAGCACAGGGGGAGAACTCCTTGTGCTCTCTCAGCAGCCTTCAAGCTGGAAAAGTCATGGATCGCAAAAATTCAGCTGCAGTGTCCAAAACTCAGTTGAATTTCCTCAAAAAGGAGACATCAACACCTCAGCCAACCCATCTGCCTCTGAAGATGATCTTCAAATAACGGAAGGGACCATTTTAGGAGATCACCACGTGGTAGAGGCCTTCCTTGGAGAAGGAGGCTTTGGTTTGGTAACCAGATGTCGCGATACAAAAAACAACCAAACTGTTGCTATTAAAGTCAACAAGAGCGACCCTGAAATTCTGCTCCAGGCAAAACTGGAAATTTTCATCCTGGAGCAGCTACGACACTTGGATCCAGACAGGTGCAACATTGTCGAATGGAACGGCTATTTCCTCGATGGAGAGCGCATTTGCTTGAATTTCGAACTCCTCGACCAAAGCCTGTGGGACTACATTGGGGACCGGAATAACCGAGGTCTCCCAATGAGAGAACTCAGGCCAATTTTGCATCAGCTCGCAAATGCTCTGTTCCACCTGGGTTCTGTGGGAATAGTTCATGCTGACCTCAAACCTGGAAACATCATGGTTGTGAACCGCAGTGAGTCTCCCGTCAAAGTCAAACTCATAGACTTTGGCCTCGCATGTCCTGCTTCTGCAGTGATTCCTGGTGACCGTGTGGGGACGGTTGGTTATTGTGCACCTGAGGTTATGCTTGGCATTCCATACGATGAAGCAATTGACATGTGGTCTCTGGGGCTGGTAGCTGTGGAGCTTGCTACAGGGGTGCCTCTCTATCCTGGGGAAGACGATTATGATGTTTTGAAATTCATAATTGAAACTCAGGGTCAGCTACCAGATCATCTTCTAAAGTCTGGCTTCTACACTGACTGCTATTTCATCGAGGATAACTACAACGAACAGCGCTGGACATTTAAGACCCAAGAACAATTTCAATACGAGACAGATTATCGATCCAAGGAAACTCGATGGATAAAACTTAAGCGTCTCGATGACCTCGAACAACTGCTGAAGGTTAGGCGAGGACCGGAAAACGGCCAATCATTATTTGTAAGGCTAATCAAAGAAATGTTGGCCTTGGATGCAAATCAGCGCATAACACCCTCGGAGGTTCTGAAGCATCCCTTTTTCGACCCTGGCCTCTCAAGGAGAACCCCCTGCACTGATATGAATAACACAGGGGGACAAAACCTTGTGCTCTCTCAGCAGCAATCATCATTTGGGTGGCCAGAATTCTAGGGGAGCTAGAAATTCTTGTGGAAAAAAAGCCCAAAACAATAACATCAACAAAAACAACCAATGAATATGGTCTTAAACTTGGGCACAATTTGGCTTGAAATCCATCAACTAATCTCTCAATATTCAAAGCGGAGCAGCAGACAACTTACCATCACATCAGTCCTTCAATCAGACCTACAACAAACGTCTTCCTTCTCTCACCCCAACCGGTCGCAGCAGATGGCCGCCCCAACCTGAGCCTGGTTCTGCTGGAGGTTTCTTCCTGTAAAAAGGGAGTTTTTCCTTCCCACTGTCGCCAAAGTGCTTGCTCATAGGGGGTCATATGATTGTTGGGTTCTCTGTATGTATTATTGTAGGGTCTACCTTACAATAATACATACAGCCTTGAAGTGACTGGTGATATGATTTGCTGCTGAATGAATTCGGAACTAATTGGAAATCTGAATATTAATTAAATAAACCTGCTTTGAGCATCAATTAATTGTTGTTTGAAATTCTTTATAAATATATAAATATAGTGCCACTCTTCTACTGTTTAAATTGCAACTGTTTAATACTGACTAATTTATTCATACACTTGAGCATAAACACACGCACAGTAAATGGCCTGTATTTGTACAGCGCTTTACTTAGTCCCCAAGGACCCCAAAGAGCTTTACACTACATTCAGTCATTCACACATTCACACACTGGTGATGGCAGCTACATTGTAGCCACAGCTGCCCTGGGGCGCACTGACAGAGGCGAGGCTGCCGGACACTGGCGCCACCGGGCCCTCTGACCACCACCAGTAGGCAACGGGTGAAGTGTCTTGCCCAGGGACACAACGACCGAGACTGTCGGAGGCGGGGCTCAATCTGGCAACCTTCCAATTACAGGATGAACTGCGAACTCTTGAGCCACGATTGCCCTATATACACATATACTTTACAGTACTAGTCAGTGCTTACATACTAGTTCTTTTCCCTACTTTTTCATGCTTACTGGTACAAATGCCCGTTACTAGAGTTAAATGCTATCAATGTATTCTCACAGTTATGGAACTGTCAAATGCATACAAAATAATGCTCACGTAAACATAACTGTGCACTAGTTTGCCCTTATTGCTGCAGTTTGTTTCAAATCACTTTGAATAAAGCTCAGCTTCTCTCAAGCTCTCTCTTACTATCTCTCACTCTCTCTCTCTCTCTCTCTCTCTCTCTCTCTCTCACACACACACACACACACACACTATGTAACGTTTCAGCAAGAAAATACCCCCCCTCCCCCCCACAGTGACACCACCACCACTAGTCTGCACAGCTGACATGAGGCAGCATGGATCCATCCTTTCATGCTATTTATGCCAAATTCTGACCCGACCATCTGCATGTCAGAGCAGAAATCAAACTCATCAGACCAGGCAACATTTATCCAATCTACTCATGTCAAATTTTGAGAACTGTAGCTTCAATTTCCTGTTCTTAGCTGACCAAAACGCTCTTCTGCATTCTTTGGTTGGAACAAATGGTTGTATGAGCTACGGTTGCCTTCCTATCAGACATTTTTCTCTGACCGTTGACATCAATAAGGCAGTTTTTCCAAGAGAACTGCCTTTCACTGGATATTTTCTCTTTTTTGTCACCGAAAAGGGTGTCTGTGTTACTTCTTGTCTTATATATATTGTCTCTGTTTTCCTCTGTCCTTTGTCAGAGTGTCTGTTCACCTACCCCCTGTGTCTCCATATTCCCAGTGTTCAAGGTTTCCGAGTGTTTTCCCAGTTTAGGTTTTCATGGTTGGTTCTGTTTGCTACTCAGCCAGAATAAACAGCTCGCTCTTTTAAAAAGTAGGCTCCAGAATGGATGATGGGATGTTCGCATGTCTTTATGTAACACTGAGTGTGCTGAACTAAAGGTAGGCCTAGTTTCATTTTCATGGTCATTATTATCAAGACAATGATTACGCCTTATTCTGATTATTTCTCCCTTTTGGAGGTGTAACATTTACATGAGGGGTGTAGGAACATTTCCCCCTAAATATTTTTAGATACATTTTTGTTGAAGTCACTGTTTTTGTCGTATTGATGATAATGCAGCTCAAATAAATACTTTTAAATAAAAGAATAACCGATCAAAGTGCTCAGTGGTGAAACTGTAACTCTTTCAGAGTTTGACAGCTGGACAAGTGATGCCGTATTTAAAGAAACATGAGATGAGTGCAGCATATTATCTGAACAGAGATCATTCAATGAGCAAGAATAAACACTGAAAGAGAAACACTTCACTGTTGATTATCATATGAAGTCTAATGAAAGCTGTTAATCTGTTAATATCCTGTTAATCTGCATACAGCAAATACAGAACATGCGACTTTAAAGCATCCAGCAAAGTGATAACTGTCCTCTGCCCACTAAGTAGTGACTCTACAAAAGATTATTTTCAATATCATCTTTATATTATATTTATATTATATTTAGTTATTCTCCAGCGCAACAATGTAAGGAGCTCTGTGATTGGTTAGGAAAGGACAGACTGGCCACCTCGATTTTTCTTCACTGCACATTGATCCATAGCTTTGCTCTGTAAAGGCTAACAACGTGCTTTTGCTTTACAAAGACATTTAGCGTCGGTATTCACTCTCTTAAAATGCCACTGAACACTGGAGTGAAATGGAGCCCTGATCCTCAGAGTTTTATTGTTCCTAACATTTCTTATAGATAGCACAGATAGTGCCCCACTGCAGTAATCACTCATGTCTAGATATTCCTGTTAAAAGGGAGTTTTTCCTCCCCACTGTAACATGGCAAACATAGCAAACGGATAATCCAGCTGAAGCTTCAGACAGCCGTCAGACAGTGAAACACTGCCATCTGCTGGACTCGAATAACAAAGACGCTGCTTTGACGGGTGAGGGAGTTTCAACAAGTCTGCAACGACTCAAGCATCAAACTACAGAACTATTGTAGCGGACATGGTGCTCTAATGGCTCCATTAACGCAGGTCAGAAAGGATCAAACATATCAATAAATTATAAAACACAAAACGTCTCTTATTGCCCAGGGCTCAGGAAGTGAGTGTGTTCCTTATAGCCTATTAAACCTTAGCAGGTTATTTTGATGTGTTACAGATGAAACAGCTATCCAGTAACATTCAGCTACAAAAATGCTTTTTTATCATTACTTTTTTACAGCTTCGCACTTTTACACAAGTTTTATCATCAGTGTCACAATGGCTGCTGCTAAAATTGAGTACAAGATATTTGTTGGCCTGATTAAAAGGTCTTGATGCGTGCTCAATCATCCAGGGAAGTAAATCTCCAAAAGTTGATTCTGTTCTTCTGGACGTAGCGTTTTCAGTCAGAGAAACCAGCCGACTGAAGGAACAATGGGCTGGGAGGTCAGTTCCTTAATCATGATTATGCAAATTCTCATAACCATTGATCAACAACCACTGATCAATGGTCTTGAGTACCATTCACAGAGAGTTGGAGAACAGCTGCAATCACAGCATTGTAAGATGGTGACAGATGTACCCTTAGGCCCCCTCCTCGATTCAGAGAGGGTCTTTCCCTTTTCACGTAAATGGCCTCCTTGACTCCGCCCTCAAACCAGCGTTCATTGCAGTTATTGTTGACAATCATATTGTATCGTGTAACCATCCAGCTCACATATTAAATGTAAATGTAAATGATTTGTTGAACTCAAGACATGATGAATGTTCCTGCATTAAAACACATCCAGCCTAGTGTTCTCACTCTCCCTAAATGGATCTGTTACATTAGTGATATATGGGAGTTGTGTTTCAGTCTTTTCCACATGAGGACATTTACCTTTAGTTTTTGCTTTACTGATGAGTGGCTGGTTAACCTGCAGTGGTTGAAGTATGTGTCGGTCGTCTGGAAGAGTAGGTGTAGAAGACGTCTTTAATGAATGTAATGCTCTGAAGGTGTCAGTGATTACTGTGAATTCATTATAAAAGTGCATTTCAGTGAATAAAGACAGGCCCTCATGGTGAAGCTCAGGTGTCCATAAAGTGTAACAGGAGAGCTTTGTCATACTTTCAGATATTTTACATGAGCCCGTCTTTCAAAAAATAAATAAATAAATAAATAAATAATTCATTCATCCACAGGTAGCACAATGCTCATATCTGAAAGTAAACTCTGATATATATCCCCGACTAGGGTTACTACTAAATAAAGGATCGCCTCAAAATGACTAAATATATAAAGACACTCTCCAGAAGAAGTTAACGGGATTTTGTTTATTGTACAAGCAATATCTTCATAAGAATTACAAATTCTGCAGACGTATTACCTTCTTACTGAACCTGAATAACTCACACACAGATGTGTCTGCTGCTGATCTTTGTTCAAACATGATGTTTTATCTTCTCTTCAAAACACATTACTCATCTTTCTGGCATCATGTTACATGAAAACACCTGCATTCTACCTGTGTCATTGTACCACAAAGACAATGATTGCAACACTGTGCTTGCAAAATAGAAGAAATAAGACGACCAGCAAATACATAAAAGATGGTAAAAGTGATTCCATCTTTGTGTCTCCTCCCATTGTTTCCCCAGTCTGTCTAGTTCCCATATTCCCAGGACACCGCTGGACAACAAGTGGGTATTCCAAGACTGAGAGACAGCCAGAGTTGGCAAAAGATCAGACATTCTCTACTTAAGTAGAAGCAAAAATACTATTGTTCCAGTGAAAGTTAAAGTACTGATTCAACTTCATTACTCAGTTAAAGCAAAAAAAGTACAGGCTCGAAGCGCTTACAGAGAAAAGCATACAACAGAATACAACAGAATGCTGTTCGCGGCAGTAACACACACTTGGAGGAGAGGCTCCAGCCGTCCATTCCAGCCCTATCCCTAACATTAACTCTAACCATAACTTTAACCTTAACCCTATCAGGTCTTGTTTTACAAAGCGATTCATGATTAGAACAAAAAACACATTTACACATACCGATGATTTGTCACATAGCATCGTTACCTGTTGGGATGAGAACGTGTTGTTTCCAGAGCACCACAAATTGGGGTTTCTGTAGCTCAGGTAGGAAACCTACTAATCAGAAAGTTGCTGGTTCAATCCCCGCCTGCTCCAGCCTGCATGCCAAATATCCTTGGGCAAGACACCAACCCCAAGTTGCTCTCCGATGCATCCATCGGGAGGATGAATGCGTATTACTGTTAGATAGAAAGCACTTACAGAGAAAAAGCATAGAAAAAAGTGAGTGCATGAATGAGGCAAGTTGTAGAGAGTAGAAAAGTTTTATACAAGAACCAGTTCATTTACCGTTATATTTTAGTTTTATTTTCAGTTCTGTACTTTTTACATGTAATATTGATTCATTAGATTGACTACATGTATTACACCTAACTTGCGGACAGCAAATTTAAACAACCGTAATAATTTATTTTCAGCATCTGAAATATTTATTTAGTTTGTTTTTTGTTTTCTTTTTGGCTCCTGATATTAGCCAACTACTATTTGTCAATGTTGAACTAATAATGAATCTAAGAAAAAGTATTTGTCACGGTTGGCCAGCGTCAACCGTGGGGATGTGAGGAAGGAGGAGCCAGGCACGGAGCTCTGAATGCAAGCAGTGCGTTTATTTACAGTGAATGGAAAATAACAATAAATCCGCAGTGCGTTCCCGACTCCCGTGAAATGTCCTCTTCCCAGTGCTAGTGTTCCTTGTCTCCGCTCCTCAGTGTCTGAGCACCCCGTGCTCGCTGCCCTCTCGTCTCCACGCTTCTCCTGGGGAGATAACAAACAGGCAGCCGTAAGACACATACAATGCGGCAGACTATCCGTACTGACTGGCCGAGAGACTAACGTGAAGTCACGCAATGATCCAGCGTCAGAGAGAGCGCCACCGCATTCTTAAGTAGCTCCTCCGACAAGGCTTGATCAGCTGTGTGATGGTCTTCAGGTGTGGCCAACCACCTGGCAGGGCCACACCCACCAGGCCTGAAGGTGCCTGTAAACAGGTGCTCTCAGAAACACCGGCATCCACACACACACACACACACACACACACACACACAGATATACCTGCAAGCAGGGAGAACGAGGGACAGCACACCAAAAACACACATGTCCATAACTGCTCAGGGACCCTGGGTCGTTTAGACTCCTGAGCTGTGCACGAGGGGTCGACCAGCCACTGGAAGGCCGGGCACTCGTTTTCAACCGTAATATACCTGATGTGCTCAGGTAACCTGTAGCGCCATGAAACCACTGTCACACCAGGGCGCATAAAAAATGATGCTTTAAGAGACTGATGGGATCGGGCAGCAGGGAAAACATCCACAAAATGCTACCTTCAGTTTGACTCCCTAAGACTACCTAAATTAAGTAGAGTCATTACATGCTTGTTAAAAGCAAACTCTCATATAGTTTTTAAATGTGCTTCTTTCATTACAATGACTAGATAAAGAATGTGGCACTGTCTCTATTTAACACTGGCTACCCCAAAATGTTTCCAAACCTACAACCGTAACTTTCACTGAGAGATTTTCAGATAAGGTTATTGAAGCTGTGGGGTTAATTTTTTAAGTAACATGAGATGAGAGGCAGCAGCATACATACAGAGCATCAGTGATAGAAAGCTAGGCTAACATAGGGTAGCTACCTCAGTCTCTCTGACTCAGAGAAAAAGGCTAGGAGCAAGAAGAAGCAAGAAGATGCAATCACAGAACAAACTGTGTAAACACACAGAGGGTCTTATAGTCCTGTTTGAGTGGGACCGGTTAAAATAACAAAAAACTAATTGCATGTTGTAAAAGTCAAATTCTGTGACTGAGTTAGAAAATTCAAAAGTTATGAGACATATGAGATTTGAGAATTGTTTAACACATAACTGCAGTACATACATCTCTATCCTACAATCACTGCTATCAATATATCAGCAATCATGACATAAACAAATAACAAAATTAAGCTGTTTTTTTTTAACAGACTAAAATCTTGCGGCACTTCCAAGGTCCACCTGTTCAAGGAGAAACATGTATAGGCCCATCTCAAGTGCCAGTGAACATCTAAATGATTCAGGGAAGACTTTGGAGAAAGTGCTGTGGGGAGATGAAACGAAATTCCAATTATGTGGCTTTAACTGACCTTTTGAAATAGGAGTGTGATGCAAAAAATAGCATCCCCGCAGTCAAGCAGAGAGATGGAAACATTATGATGTGGGCTACAGGACGACTTAGTCGGGGTTCCAAGCAGTCAGGAAATGTGACATCGTCAGACTGCATGCCACGGATTGGCTTGTCAGTCGCGGCACTCAATGAGTCATGAGACGGTGTCTTTCACTAAAATGAAAACTGCAGTTTTTTTAAAACCCTGCAACAAGGCAAATAGCTGCACAACACCGTGGTTTCCAAGTGTGACAAAAAGCCACAGATACATCATCGCTGCGACGTCTTCCTTTGTTGTGGCATTCGTGTTGCTTATAAATGACAACATGGACATCGGGCCGCTTTGCTGTAATGACCCCACGCACATTAGGTGGTACTTGATTGTAATGGAAAATGAGTTGAGTCACAGCAAGCTGATCTGAGTATGTACTAATGGAGAAGTGCTATAAGATCACGCAGTGGTCTAGTCAGTCTCCAATTCAATTCAATTCAATTTCTTTATTGTCCCACAAGGGGAAATTAGTTTAGCAGCAGGAGGATAAAAATAAACAGAACAATACAATAAAATAATAATGACAATAATAATGATAGAAAGTTCAAGGACAGTTATTTGCCATTTAGGAGACAAGACGCAGTAGGGATAAAAGAGACCTGGAGTCTTTGAGTCCTCCTCACAGGTACTCTAAAACGGCGGCCGGAAGGCAACAACTCAAACTCACTGTGAAGTGGATGGTTCACACAATTAATAATAGAATGAGCCTTTCTAAGCACATTTCTATTGTAAATGGCTATAAGTCCATCTTGCCAGCGCCCTGAAATTTTGCTAGCAGTTTTTACCAGAAGTCCCAACCGATTCTTATTCTTCACCGTCAGGTTACCAAACCAGGCAGCGATACAAAAGGACATCACAGATTCGATAAAACTTCTATAAAACAAGGACAACATCTCAGATGAGACATTAAAAGATCTCATTTTCCTTAAAAAGAACAGTCTTTGTTGAACTGTTTTAGTAGTGGCATCAGCATGAGATTCAAAACACAGTTTATGGTCAAGTACCACACCTAGATATTTATAACTCTCAACGATCCCAATATCGGCAGTTTTAATGATAGTAGGTGATGAGCTATAAGAGGACTTCCTAAAATCAATAATCATGTCTTTAGTTTTTGACACATTAAGTGAAAGGAAGGACTCATCACACCAATTCACAAAATCATCTACAACCTGTCCATGGCCTGACTCGTCCCCCACTAGAAGACTGACGATTACTGTGTCGTCAGCAAACTTCAGGATGTGTCTGTTCGTGAATTTGCTGCAACACTCATTTGTGTACAGAATGAACAGAAGGGGAGAGAGGCAGCAACCCTGGGGTGATCCAGTAGAGGAGGAGAGCACATCAGAAAATACATGATTCACCCTCACACATTGTGACCTATTGATCAGAAAGTCTGTCACCCAGCCGACCAGACTAGTGTCAAGCTTGAAATGATTGTAAAGCCTGTCAGCAAGTAAGAAGGGTTGAATTGTATTAAATGCAGATGAAAAGTCAGCAAATAATAATCTTGCATGGGTGTGGGGGGCCTCAAGATGCTTATACAAAAGATGCAGGAGTGTGACAACAGCATCCTCCGCACCTCTCCCTGCTCTATAGGCGAACTGGAAGGGGTCAAGATGGTGTTCAACCTGCATTAAAATCTCCTTCTTAATTATCTTCTCAAATGTCTTCATCACTAAAGAACTCAGAGCCACAGGCCTAAAATCATTCAGCGCCTTAGGAGAACTGCCCTTAGCAACAGGAACAATGACAGCTTGTTTCCCAATCTTAGGTACCGTCTGTAGCTCTAAAGAAAGTGAGAAGATATAGTGAAAAATCCCACTCAGCTGATCAGCACAAGTTCTCAGTACCTGTCCACAGATGTTGTCAGGTCCAGGACTCTTGCTTTTGGTGTGTCTAAAAAGATTAGCTACCCCCGTCTCATCAATACAAATTGATGGGGGAGTGATAGTCTTTTCCCTCAGTGTGCTGGTCTGCCTAGAACAGTCAAAGTTCTCAAAACGAAGGTAAAAACTGTTAAGACTGTCTGCCAGATGTTTGTCAGAGGTAAACCCTTCTAAGGTAATGCTACTTTTACCTTTCGTGTGTAGCCCTGCCATTGTTTTCATACCAAGCCAAGCTCTTTGGAGGTTGTTACTGCTGAGTTCTGCCTCAATCTTATTTCTGTACCTCATCTTGGCGATCTTTATTGCAGCCCTCACCTCCTTCCTCAATATTCTCATAGTGGGAACGTCTCCCTCGTTAAAAGCAATTTTCCTTTTAAGAATCAGATCCTTAATATCTTTAGAGAGCCACGGTTTGTTATTAGGGAAAGTCTTAAATTCTCTGACTGGAACCACAGAGTCTTTGCAAAAAGAGATGTAGCTACACACCACATCAGTGAGTTCATCCAAATCAGAAGTGCTCTCTTGAAACAAGGACCAGTCAGTGCAATCAAAACACCCCTGAAGGGCAACACAACTGTCTTTTGTCCAGACATTAGTCCGCTTCACACAGGCCTTCTCCCTCCTAATCACAGATCTGTAAGCAGGGAGGAGATGAATAACATTGTGATCCGAAGAACCTAGCGCAGGTCCGGCCACAGACTTATATGCCCCCTTAATCGGTCCATAACACAAATCCAGCGTTTTGTTATTCCTTGTAGGACAAGTGACATATTGAAAGAAATTGTTCAGTGATTTCTTAAGATTACATTGTTAAAATCACCAAGAATAAAATTAGGAGCATCCGGTGAGAGAGTCTGCAGATTGTGTACCACTTTAAAAATGGCGTCGGCAGCAACTTTAACGTCAGCTTTAGGATGAATGTAAACAACAGTGACAAAAATTTGAGGGAACTCCCTCGGTAAGTAAAAAGGCCTGACAGATACTGAAAGGAGCTCGATGTCAGGAAGACACAACCGCTCCCGCACAGTAAAGTTATTACACCAGCCCTGGTTGATATACAAACATACCCCTCCTCCGTGAGATTTGCGTGTTACTCCACAGTTCCGATCCAATCTGACAGGGGTCCCAAAGCCGCTGATTTGCAGTGAAGTGTCACTGTCCATATCGGTCAGCCACGTCTCGGTAAGCGCCATCAGACAAGCCTCCCTGTATTCCCGTAGATGAAGCACATTTCCTTGTAATTCATCCGTTTTGTTCCTAAGAGATTGGACATTGGCCAGAATCATAGAAGGCAGAGGAACACGACTCTTCCTCCGAAGTTTTCTTACACGCTGACGCACGCCGCCTTTCTTTCCGCGTTTTCTCAAGTGGCGGGGCTTTCCAAAATTAGTCTTTGACCGGGAAAATAAATCCTCACCAAGAATCACATCTGTCCGAGCATTAGAAGAGTCGTACATAGACAAACAGGACCACCGTAATCCAAGTAGTTCCTCGCGTGTATAAGTGATTGTCAGTGAGAGTGAATGACTCCAGGTGAATATCGCCAACAACAATAAAACTAAGGTGTAGAAGATCTCCATCTCGGCAAAATAAACTTCATAAAAAGTTAAAACCACGGTTAAGAACAGAGTTAAAACAAAGGTAAAAACAAAAAGAAAAAGAGAAAGAAAATGCCAATAAACACCTGCTGCAGGTCGCCACAAGAGCAGCGCCCTCTCACAGCTGATCCACCTCCAGACATCAGTAATGTAGAAAATCTGTGGAGGGAGCTGAAGTTTCAACTTTCCAAGTGGCAGTCAAGAAACTTAAAGGATTTAGAGAGTTTCTGTAAGGAGCAGAGGGTTAATGTTTGTGTGTCCTCACTGTAAAGACTGCAGGTTACTGGAGCGTGTCGTGTCATGTTTCCTGTTGCTCTGAGGTGCATCCAACAAATACACAAATCATTTACCACTAATAATAACACCTCCCCCACTTAAGTGTGTTCAACAGGAAGCTAAAAGTTGTTAGCTGTTAAAGTGTTCAAAAAACAGCAGGAGCTCGGTGTGAGGCCACAGTGGGCCAAAAAACACACACAAGATGACCTCCAGCAAGGACAAAATGTATCTGGACGTCTCTGTGAGCATCTGTCTCACTGTGTAAGTGTAGCACAGTGTCTGTGTGTGCATGGCTGGGGAAGAGAGACAGCACAACTGAAAGCCAGCACTCAGACGAGGACCCGGTGCATCGTCTGTCTCATCTCAGCCAGTTTACTTACAAACTCTTTAAGTTTGAATTTTAAAGCCGACAATGTGCACAGGGCAGTGATATTTAAAATGAAGGTAAACTATTCCAATCTCTGGAGCCCCAATTGTGTATCTCACACACACACAGTCCTGAATTCATTACTGAAGTCTCATCCAGACGTTCAATGTGTACACAAAGGAATTCTTCGGCAGGAGGTGAAAGAAAATGGCCCACAAGTTAATCCAAAATGACGGTTTTATCAACAATGGCCACCAGCAGTGATTTTGGCACCTGTGACAAGGTTGAAAAGAGCTGTGGGTAATTTGGTCTCACAAAATGCAGCGCACACACACACACACACACACACACACACACACACACACACACACTCACTAAGTTCTCCTCCTGCCTTCAGCCCAACCGTTGAGCGCGATGACAAATAGAGCCGCAGAATTTTGCTGCTGTGTAATTAAATTGAGACGTGGGGTCAAAATTCCCACCTAGATTGAGTGAGATGAAATATAAATCGGCTCTCCTCTAACTGACTTTATAGAAATAATTACATAAGCTGCATTTATAACTGTTATTAAATAACAGCAGCACACGAGAACTAAAGTGTAATCCCAGCACATTTCGCTTCGCTTGCACCGATTCTTTAGAGATGACGACTGTGGTGGGTAATTAAGGGCAAACAATATACAAGTCGCGTGAAAAATGGAGGCCGCATTACCTTTCCAAAGCTTCCTTTCCCGATGGCCCGCAGTATCTGGAAGTGGTCAAAGTTTACTGTGGAGAAAATGAGAAGCAGTTAGTGAGAACGTGTCAGTTTGAGCTGAGCTATAAAACAGGGAACATGACATGTACAGCACTGTGCAAAAGTCTTGAGCCATCCCTCATTTGCTTCCAGGGATCCGGACTTCCCTGTAATCTTTAAAGTGGTATTAAGGAATAGCTCTCCAGGCTTTTTAAAGTGTTTCTGATTTTTAATCCAGGGCTTGGATTTGACCAGTTTTTGTCTGTTAAGACCCTTCACACTAATCTCTGAAACATTCAAACATAAACAGACACCTAAGTCACGGAAAGGACCAGAAAACTTAACAAAGAACCAATTTGAAATTGTATCTTTACACATTTACTTGCAGCCTATTGCAAAAAAACAAGACCCCACATCATTTGTTCTCACTTCTTTAGTTGAAGAATGCAGTTAATAACACCGTTAACACAGACTGACCTGGCAAAACATGAAAAAGTAAGGGGGTGGTTCAAGACTTTTGCTCGGTACTGTATGAGAAATGGAAATGTGCACTTCACAATGTATCGCTGCACTTCGGCAGTACTGTGCAGATCAAATGTTTTTTTGAAAGAATTAAAAAGTCGGAGCGCAGTGGGAGAGAATAATGTGTGTGTTAGATAATGAAACGGGAAAGATTGAAAGGTGGAAATAATGAATCACAACAGTCAAAATGTGAAAAAACAAAAACATTTTCCCTGGAGGATCTGTACAGTGACACACCGTCACAGTATCGACGATTAGCAAGCAAAACAAAACCCCAGAAATAACATTTATTAAATGAAGACTCAGCTAAACCTTTTTAAACTTCACATCTGAATAACAAATAACACACGCAGCACATAGAAACAAATATCTAAAATGAGTTAGATCCCAGGAAGTTAGACACGCTTTCATAAGTTTTCTGATCGACTTTTACGAGATTAAATTTGAGCAAGTAAAGACATTTCACATGAAGCTCAGAGGCAGGAGAGTTGTACTTCAGAAAGACATCCAGCTCAGAGCGCTCAACTCATTCATCTTACTTTATTTTCCTATTTCAGTATGCATGATAACACAGCCAGATGTTTTCATTCATTGCCACTGAAGCAGATGCATGTGTGTGTTCTGCAGACTGATTGAATCCTTCTGTACGCAGCTTAAAATGAGTCCTGAGGAAAGAGGTTGAATGGAAGTGGTGAGGAAGAGTGTCATGTTTTTTTCCTCTGTAATAAATAAACTAAATAATAAGCACAAATATTTTTGTTTTCCAAATATATTTTTACGAGCGCTGAACATGTGATCAAGATTAGACGATAAATACAAGATTAATTTCACTATTCTGCTGTATTTCTACTTAACACCTACCTGACTCACTTTTGAATGAAATTAATGCAACGTGTGAGACTAATATTTTTAATCAGATCTTAATTTATGCAAAAATATCCATCATAGACCCCAGAAAAAAGCATGAAGAAAAAGAACACCCGATCCATGATATTAAAAAAGCCTTGATCATTAATAGCAAGTCTTTTTAATATCAACCAATAAGAGTAAAGTTAGCTTAAAGGCACAACCCCTGTTTTTCAGGCAGAGGAGAAAAAGAGGAGCTTCGTTTAAGATAAAGAAGCATGCAAAGCTACTCTAGTAGAGTCCAAGAATAAGAATATCATGTTGGAAATGAACATGAGGATGATCAAAACACATTCCCTCCAACAAATAAATACTATAGAGAGCGGAGCTGCTTCATCATTTTAAAAGAACAACGTCTTTGGCTGAGCACAAACACAAACGCTCAGGAATCAGATAAACCAACAACAGACAAGCTTTCTTCCAACAACTCAGAGTAAAGAGTAATGAGCTAACACTGAGTAACTGTTGGCCAGTAAAATCAACGGTTGCTAACTTTCACATGCAGCAGCTCATTAAGACACTTAAAATAAATTGAATTAAGACATTTAAATGTTGGTTGTATTTTCCTTCCCGATGCATGTGAAAGGTTAAGACTTACATCTCCAAATGTACTGGAACTGATTTGAACCAGAGGACTCAGCCACACTGTTACTATGTACTGCATAAACACGTTTACCGATGAAGGTAAATCAGACGCTGTCCTGACTGTGTGGCTAAATTTTGTGCTGAAAGCATCAAATCAATTGAATATGATTAACTTGCTATGAGAGTTTTTTAGTCCAAGTGTGACTTTTTCTGGGTTCATACACCTTTCAGGGTCAAATTCAAGCACTTTGTAAGCACGTTTAATGTCCATTTTCAAACTTTTCCAGCACATTACCATAAAAAGGATGCATATTTCACTTCGCATCACCTGAGTAAGACCACGTGAAAGGCCAAATGAATAAGTCTTCTCATCAGATATTGATGCTTCTTTCTTATGTGACACAAAAAACAGGAGGAGACAGATCTTTGCTTGTGTTGTTTTTTAAGTTCATTCATTCAAAACTAACTGTAAGACGCTTAACTACATTGCAGTCTGTGTTATTGTTGTAGACCTAATTATCACCTTTAAAGTGTTTGTGCTAATAACATCATGTAGAGTAAGACAGGCATAGAGAACAGCACTGACTGGGAGAGGCTTTGAACAGATGACATACTCAGATCAATTCAACACTTTAGACTTTAAAAATGCACAAGCGTCTTTCAAAAACCTATTTATTTAATCTATCATCATTGATATTATTATGTACAGTTATAATGTACTGTTCATCTCCCTTAAATAAACAGGCAGCCTTAAAGTGTGAAATAGTCACTTGTCTACTGTCTCAGTGGCTGATAGTGCCCCACAGGCCTCAATGTGAGCTTGAAGCCATTATGTTTAAATTGTTTAATGATAAACAGATTTTGAATGAAAGGAGGAAACTTCGGTAGCACAAAAAAGTGCCTATTCTTTGTTCCCATATGGTTCAGTCATATTACCGTCATTTCCCCCTAAGGTGTTCCCAAAGACACCAGGTTAATACTTGAAAAAGCTGCAGCAAGACACAAAAATATCATCAATATTCTGTTTACTTGGTGACAACGTCGCTTTTAGCCTTCAATCAGAAAGCCTGACGTTGGCTAGTTAAGCATCGGGCTAACGTTTAACGCTTTCACTTGAGGGAAGTAACTCGTATTACTGCTACTGCTGTGTAATCTTGGTTAAATTCACAGCATATGCTACACGTTACCCTGCAATAACTAACTGTTAGAATAGCGGCACCGTATTGTATCGCACTGAGTGCACTTCAATCCTTTATCCCGCGAGTTTGCTAGCTAGCAAAATAATAATACCAATTTTTTAAAAAATAACATGTGTAACGTACACACTCGAGAAAATTATTTACTAGTACTTACGCAACTCCCCCGTTGTGAAAACGTACAAATCCTTCTTGTATTTTTCGTTTTCCAGCAAACACTCATTAAAACGGCCTCCAGGCACATTAGTGCACTCACCCCCGACTGATCAGGGAGGGGGTGGGGGGTCACACATTGAAACAGACTAACGTGCAGAGGTACAGCCCAGGCAGAGAAATGTTGCTTTTAGACTTTGCGACTCATTTTATTTCTCTATCTGATAAGAAACTATTCAATCAGATAGTTATTTGTGGTGAATGAAATACGGTTACAGTTTCAAGAAGTTTTAAGCACCAAATCCGAAATCCAAGCACTGCAATATTAAAATCCAATTCAATTTCTTGTTTGCTCCGAAATCTACGACATGACTATATACAGAAAAGCTTGACATGGTATGCAAAAAACCCCGAAAACAATACAAATACATGAACAAAAAATGTTTTAACTGTCAGTTATGTCATTTTAAAATTTTCCAAAACTGACATTTTCTTTGACTGACTGATATTAAATTGATTAGGGTCAAATTTAGTGTGAACAATATTACACAAACAAGCACGTGTGTGCGCATGCGCACATATTTGAATCGCTTCGAATATGTGCGCATGCGCACATATTAGAATGCTTCGATCGCTTTTGAGTGGTAACTTTGCTTCGATCTTTTCTGACGTCATAACTTTGCTTTGATCCCAAAACCCATAAATAGGAGCGCTCACCTGTTACTTTATGCTTAACGGACGTTGACCTGCAGCAACTAAAACCCTTTCGAGAAGTTTTGAGAGCAATTTACAGGAGAAACCAAAACAAGTTCAGTTTTGTTTCTCACCAATTTACAGCGCAAACAGACACATTACACCATGTCAGCCAACCCATCCTTCGGCTCAGATGAGCTTGAAATATCTAAAGGGACCATTTTGGGAGATCACCACGTGGTGGAGGCTTTCCTTGGAGAAGGAAGCTTTGGTGTCGTAACGAAATGTCGCGATACAAAAAAGAACCAAACTGTTGCTATCAAAGTCAACAAAAGCGACCCTGAAATTCTGCTCCAGGCAAAACTGGAACTTTTCATCCTGGAGCAGCTACGACGCTTGGATCCAGACAGGTGCAACATTGTCGAATGGAACGGCTATTTCCTCGATGGAGAGCGCATTTGCTTGAATTTCGAACTCCTCGACCAAAGCCTGTCAGACTACATAGGGGACCGGAATAACCAAGGTCTCCCAATGAGAGAAATCAGGCCAATTTTGCATCAGCTCGCAAATGCTCTGTTCCACCTGGGTTCTGTGGGAATAGTTCATGCTGACCTCAAACCTGTCAACATCATGGTTGTGAACCGCAGTGAGTCTCCTGTCAAAGTCAAACTTATAGACTTTGGCATCGCATGTCCTGCTTCTGCAGTGATTCCTGGTGGTGCTGTGGGGACAATTGGTTATTGTGCCCCTGAGATTATGCTTGGCACTTCATATGATGAAGCAATTGACATGTGGTCTCTGGGGCTGGTAGCTGTGGAGCTTGCTACAGGGGTGCCTCTCTATCCTGGGGAAGACGATTATGATGTTTTGAAATTCATAATTGAAACTCAGGGTCAGCTACCAGATCATCTTCTAGAGTCTGGCTTGTACACTGACTGCTATTTCATCGAGGATAACTACAACGAACAGCGCTGGACATTTAAGACCCCAGAACAATTTCAATACGAGACAGATTATCGATCCAAGGAAACTCGATCGATAAAACTTAAGCGTCTCGATGACCTCGAACAACTGCTGAAAGTTAGGCGAGGACCGGAAAATGGCCAAACATTATTTGTAAGGCTAATCAAAGAAATGTTGGCCTTGGATGCAAATCGGCGCATAACACCCTCGGAGGTTATGAAGCATCCCTTTTTCGACCCTCGCCTCTCAAGGAGAACCCCCTGCACTGACATGAATAGCACAGGGGGAGAACTCCTTGTGCTCTCTCAGCAGCCTTCAAGCTGGAAAAGTCATGGATCGCAAAAATTCAGCTGCAGTGTCCAAAACTCAGTTGAATTTCCTCAAAAAGGAGACATCAACACCTCAGCCAACCCATCTGCCTCTGAAGATGATCTTCAAATAACGGAAGGGACCATTTTAGGAGATCACCACGTGGTAGAGGCCTTCCTTGGAGAAGGAGGCTTTGGTTTGGTAACCAGATGTCGCGATACAAAAAACAACCAAACTGTTGCTATTAAAGTCAACAAAAGCGACCCTGAAATTCTGCTCCAGGCAAAACTGGAAATTTTCATCCTGGAGCAGCTACGACGCTTGGATCCAGACAGGTGCAACATTGTCGAATGGAACGGCTATTTCCTCGATGGAGAGCGCATTTGCTTGAATTTCGAACTCCTCGACCAAAGCCTGTGGGACTACATTGGGGACCGGAATAACCGAGGTCTCCCAATGAGAGAACTCAGGCCAATTTTGCATCAGCTCGCAAATGCTCTGTTCCACCTGGGTTCTGTGGGAATAGTTCATGCTGACCTCAAACCTGGAAACATCATGGTTGTGAACCGCAGTGAGTCTCCCGTCAAAGTCAAACTCATAGACTTTGGCCTCGCATGTCCTGCTTCTGCAGTGATTCCTGGTGACCGTGTGGGGACGGTTGGTTATTGTGCACCTGAGGTTATGCTTGGCATTCCATACGATGAAGCAATTGACATGTGGTCTCTGGGGCTGGTAGCTGTGGAGCTTGCTACAGGGGTGCCTCTCTATCCTGGGGAAGACGATTATGATGTTTTGAAATTCATAATTGAAACTCAGGGTCAGCTACCAGATCATCTTCTAAAGTCTGGCTTCTACACTGACTGCTATTTCATCGAGGATAACTACAACGAACAGCGCTGGACATTTAAGACCCAAGAACAATTTCAATACGAGACAGATTATCGATCCAAGGAAACTCGATGGATAAAACTTAAGCGTCTCGATGACCTCGAACAACTGCTGAAGGTTAGGCGAGGACCGGAAAACGGCCAATCATTATTTGTAAGGCTAATCAAAGAAATGTTGGCCTTGGATGCAAATCAGCGCATAACACCCTCGGAGGTTCTGAAGCATCCCTTTTTCGACCCTCGCCTCTCAAGGAGAACCCCCTGCACTGATATGAATAACACAGGGGGACAAAACCTTGTGCTCTCTCAGCAGCAATCATCGTTTGGGTGGCCAGAATTCTAGGGGAGCTAGAAATTCTTGTGGAAAAAAAGCCCAAAACAATAACATCAACAAAAACAACCAATGAATATGGTCTTAAACTTGGGCACAATTTGGCTTGAAATCCATCAACTAATCTCTCAATATTCAAAGCGGAGCAGCAGACAACTTACCATCACATCAGTCCTTCAATCAGACCTACAACAAACGTCTTCCTTCTCTCACCCCAACCGGTCGCAGCAGATGGCCGCCCCAACCTGAGCCTGGTTCTGCTGGAGGTTTCTTCCTGTAAAAAGGGAGTTTTTCCTTCCCACTGTCGCCAAAGTGCTTGCTCATAGGGGGTCATATGATTGTTGGGTTCTCTGTATGTATTATTGTAGGGTCTACCTTACAATAATACATACAGCCTTGAAGTGACTGGTGATATGATTTGCTGCTGAATGAATTCGGAACTAATTGGAAATCTGAATATTAATTAAATAAACCTGCTTTGAGCATCAATTAATTGTTGTTTGAAATTCTTTATAAATATATAAATATAGTGCCACTCTTCTACTGTTTAAATTGCAACTGTTTAATACTGACTAATTTATTCATACACTTGAGCATAAACACACGCACAGTAAATGGCCTGTATTTGTACAGCGCTTTACTTAGTCCCCAAGGACCCCAAAGAGCTTTACACTACATTCAGTCATTCACACATTCACACACTGGTGATGGCAGCTACATTGTAGCCACAGCTGCCCTGGGGCGCACTGACAGAGGCGAGGCTGCCGGACACTGGCGCCACCGGGCCCTCTGACCACCACCAGTAGGCAACGGGTGAAGTGTCTTGCCCAGGGACACAACGACCGAGACTGTCGGAGGCGGGGCTCAATCTGGCAACCTTCCAATTACAGGATGAACTGCGAACTCTTGAGCCACGATTGCCCTATATACACATATACTTTACAGTACTAGTCAGTGCTTACATACTAGTTCTTTTCCCTACTTTTTCATGCTTACTGGTACAAATGCCCGTTACTAGAGTTAAATGCTATCAATGTATTCTCACAGTTATGGAACTGTCAAATGCATACAAAATAATGCTCACGTAAACATAACTGTGCACTAGTTTGCCCTTATTGCTGCAGTTTGTTTCAAATCACTTTGAATAAAGCTCAGCTTCTCTCAAGCTCTCTCTTACTATCTCTCACTCTCTCTCTCTCTCTCTCTCTCTCTCTCTCTCACACACACACACACACACACACACACACACACACACACACACACACACACACACTATGTAACGTTTCAGCAAGAAAATACCCCCCCTCCCCCCCACAGTGACACCACCACCACTAGTCTGCACAGCTGACATGAGGCAGCATGGATCCATCCTTTCATGCTATTTATGCCAAATTCTGACCCGACCATCTGCATGTCAGAGCAGAAATCAAACTCATCAGACCAGGCAACATTTATCCAATCTACTCATGTCAAATTTTGAGAACTGTAGCTTCAATTTCCTGTTCTTAGCTGACCAAAACGCTCTTCTGCATTCTTTGGTTGGAACAAATGGTTGTATGAGCTACGGTTGCCTTCCTATCAGACATTTTTCTCTGACCGTTGACATCAATAAGGCAGTTTTTCCAAGAGAACTGCCTTTCACTGGATATTTTCTCTTTTTTGTCACCGAAAAGGGTGTCTGTGTTACTTCTTGTCTTATATATATTGTCTCTGTTTTCCTCTGTCCTTTGTCAGAGTGTCTGTTCACCTACCCCCTGTGTCTCCATATTCCCAGTGTTCAAGGTTTCCGAGTGTTTTCCCAGTTTAGGTTTTCATGGTTGGTTCTGTTTGCTACTCAGCCAGAATAAACAGCTCGCTCTTTTAAAAGTAGGCTCCAGAATGGATGATGGGATGTTCGCATGTCTTTATGTAACACTGAGTGTGCTGAACTAAAGGTAGGCCTAGTTTCATTTTCATGGTCATTATTATCAAGACAATGATTACGCCTTATTCTGATTATTTCTCCCTTTTGGAGGTGTAACATTTACATGAGGGGTGTAGGAACATTTCCCCCTAAATATTTTTAGATACATTTTTGTTGAAGTCACTGTTTTTGTCGTATTGATGATAATGCAGCTCAAATAAATGCTTTTAAATAAAAGAATAACCGTTCAAAGTGCTCAGTGGTGAAACTGTAACTCTTTCAGAGTTTGACAGCTGGACAAGTGATGCCGTATTTAAAGAAACATGAGATGAGTGCAGCATATTATCTGAACAGAGATCATTCAATGAGCAAGAATAAACACTGAAAGAGAAACACTTCACTGTTGATTATCATATGAAGTCTAATGAAAGCTGTTAATCTGTTAATATCCTGTTAATCTGCATACAGCAAATACAGAACATGCGACTTTAAAGCATCCAGCAAAGTGATAACTGTCCTCTGCCCACTAAGTAGTGACTCTACAAAAGATTATTTTCAATATCATCTTTATATTATATTTATATTATATTTAGTTATTCTCCAGCGCAACAATGTAAGGAGCTCTGTGATTGGTTAGGAAAGGACAGACTGGCCACCTCGATTTTTCTTCACTGCACATTGATCCATAGCTTTGCTCTGTAAAGGCTAACAACGTGCTTTTGCTTTACAAAGACATTTAGCGTCGGTATTCACTCTCTTAAAATGCCACTGAACACTGGAGTGAAATGGAGCCCTGATCCTCAGAGTTTTATTGTTCCTAACATTTCTTATAGATAGCACAGATAGTGCCCCACTGCAGTAATCACTCATGTCTAGATATTCCTGTTAAAAGGGAGTTTTTCCTCCCCACTGTAACATGGCAAACATAGCAAACACAAACTATTCTATACAACGATCTAATTTAAACGAACAATCCAGCTGAAGCTTCAGACAGCCGTCATATGACAGTGAAACACTGCCATCTGCTGGACTCGAATAACACAGACGCTGCTTTGACGGGTGAGGGAGTTTCAACAAGTCTGCAACGACTACAGGAACTATTAGAGCGGACATGGTGCTCTAATGGCTGCTTCATTAATGTAGGTCAGAAAGGATCAAACATATCAATAAATTGTGAAATACAAAAATTACTGTTTCACTGCACACACAAACCTTCTCTTATTAGCACAACACTGCCCAGGGCTCAGAGTGTATTCCTTATAGACTATTAAACCTTAGCATGTTATTTTAATGTCTTACAGGTGAAACAGCCAACCAGTAATCCTAACTGTAATTTAAAATATTCAGCTGCAAAAATGCTTTTAGCAAATAATTTTTTATGACTGCTGCTAAAATTCAATACTAGATTTTTGCTGGTCTGATTAAAAGGTTAAATGTAGAAGTTTTAGGATCATATATTAATACTTCCAAAACAATAAAGTTGTTGTAGAGAATCTATATTCATTATTGTTGCTCATCATGGAAAGACAAAGACATCAGACTCTGCTGAAAAATTTTACACCCTCCTACTCTCTGCACACAGCGGTCTGAGGGATCTTCCAGGATCGGGGATTTTATTTATTTTGTTCTTTTTGGTCTTCCTGGTTAGTAGGTTGTGATTTTCTACCTGTTGATCTCACATTTGAACATGATTTGCTCTGGAGCAGATTAGGTTCAAAGCATGAGTTGACCTGGCATTATGTCTTGGATTACAAAAAAATCCCACATTAAACCTTGAAGTTAGCCGGATAAGACAGCGTTCTGTTTCACAGTAAAGGCCTCAGAGAGTTGTTGCTAACCAAAGTCTATCTTGTACGGCCACGCAGCATCTAATGACGTTTTGTAACCTGCCACTACGAAGGAGCAGTGAAATGATTTCTGTTTTAGCGCACATACACTGTGTGCTGAGCAGTATAAGGACATTAAAGTGATGTTCATTGCCACTGAAGCAGATGCATGTGTGTGTTCTGCAGACTGATTGAATCCTTCTGTACGCAGCTTAAAATGAGTCCTGAGGAAAGAGGTTGAATGGAAGTGGTGAGGAAGAGTGTCATGTTTTTTTCCTCTGTAATAAATAAACTAAATAATAAGCACAAATATTTTTGTTTTCCAAATATATTTTTACGAGCGCTGAACATGTGATCAAGATTAGACGATAAATACAAGATTAATTTCACTATTCTGCTGTATTTCTACTTAACACCTACCTGACTCACTTTTGAATGAAATTAATGCAACGTGTGAGACTAATATTTTTAATCAGATCTTAATTTATGCAAAAATATCCATCATAGACCCCAGAAAAAAGCATGAATAAAAAGAACACCCGATCCATGATATTAAAAAAGCCCTGATCATTAATAGCAAGTCTTTTTAATATCAACCAATAAGAGTAAAGTTAGCTTAAAGGCACAACCCCTGTTTTTCAGGCAGAGGAGAAAAAGAGGAGCTTCGTTTAAGATAAAGAAGCATGCAAAGCTACTCTAGTTGAGTCCAAGAATAAGAATATCATGTTGGAAATGAACATGAGGATGATCAAAACACATTCCCTCCAACAAATAAATACTATAGAGAGCGGAGCTGCTTCATCATTTTAAAAAAACAACGTCTTTGGCTGAGCACAAACACAAGCGCTCAGGAATCAGATTAACCAACAACAGACAAGCTTTCTTCCAACAACTCAGAGTAAAGAGTAATGAGCTAACACTGAGTAACTGTTGGCCAGTAAAATCAACGGTTGCTAACTTTCACATGCAGCAGCTCATTAAGACACTTAAAATAAATTGAATTAAGACATTTAAATGTTGGTTGTATTTTCCTTCCCGATGCATGTGAAAGGTTAAGACTTACATCTCCAAATGTACTGGAACTGATTTGAACCAGAGGACTCAGCCACACTGTTACTATGTACTGCATAAACACGTTTACCAATGAAGGTAAATCAGACGCTGTCCTGACTGTGTGGCTAAATTTTGTGCTGAAAGCATCAAATCAATTGAATATGATTAACTTGCTATGAGAGTTTTTTAGTCCAAGTGTGACTTTTTCTGGGTTCATACACCTTTCAGGGTCAAATTCAAGCACTTTGTAAGCACGTTTAATGTCCATTTTCAAACTTTTCCAGCACATTACCATAAAAAGGATGCATATTTCACTTCGCATCACCTGAGTAAGACCACGTGAAAGGCCAAATGAATAAGTCTTCTCATCAGATATTGATGCTTCTTTCTTATGTGACACAAAAAACAGGAGGAGACAGATCTTTGCTTGTGTTGTTTTTTAAGTTCATTCATTCAAAACTAACTGTAAGACGCTTAACTACATTGCAGTCTGTGTTATTGTTGTAGACCTAATTATCACCTTTAAAGTGTTTGTGCTAATAACATCATGTAGAGTAAGACAGGCATAGAGAACAGCACTGACTGGGAGAGGCTTTGAACAGATGACATACTCAGATCAATTCAACACTTTAGACTTTAAAAATGCACAAGCGTCTTTCAAAAACCTATTTATTTAATCTATCATCATCATTGATATTATTATGTACAGTTATAATGTACTGTTCATCTCCCTTAAATAAACAGGCAGCCTTAAAGTGTGAAATAGTCACTTGTCTACTGTCTCAGTGGCTGATAGTGCCCCACAGGCCTCAATGTGAGCTTGAAGCCATTATGTTTAAATTGTTTAATGATAAACAGATTTTGAATGAAAGGAGGAAACTTCGGTAGCACAAAAAAGTGCCTATTCTTTGTTCCCATATGGTTCAGTCATATTACCGTCATTTCCCCCTAAGGTGTTCCCAAAGACACCAGGTTAATACTTGAAAAAGCTGCAGCAAGACACAAAAATATCATCAATATTCTGTTTACTTGGTGACAACGTCGCTTTTAGCCTTCAATCAGAAAGCCTGACGTTGGCTAGTTAAGCATCGGGCTAACGTTTAACGCTTTCACTTGAGGGAAGTAACTCGTATTACTGCTACTGCTGTGTAATCTTGGTTAAATTCACAGCATATTCTACAAGTTACCCTGCAATAACTAACTGTTAGAATAGCGGCACCGTATTGTATCGCACTGAGTGCACTTCAATCCTTTATCCCGCGAGTTTGCTAGCTAGCAAAATAATAATACCAATTTTTAAAAAATAACATGTGTAACGTACACACTCGAGAAAATTATTTACTAGTACTTACGCAACTCCCCCGTTGTGAAAACGTACAAATCCTTCTTGTATTTTTCGTTTTCCAGCAAACACTCATTAAAACGGCCTCCAGGCACATTAGTGCACTCACCCCCGACTGATCAGGGAGGGGGTGGGGGGTCACACATTGAAACAGACTAACGTGCAGAGGTACAGCCCAGGCAGAGAAATGTTGCTTTTAGACTTTGCGACTCATTTTATTTCTCTATCTGATAAGAAAACTATTCAATCAGATAGTTATTTGTGGTGAATGAAATACGGTTACAGTTTCAAGAAGTTTTAAGCACCAAATCCGAAATCCAAGCACTGCAATATTAAAATCCAATTCAATTTCTTGTTTGCTCCGAAATCTACGACATGACTATATACAGAAAAGCTTGACATGGTATGCAAAAAACCCCGAAAACAATACAAATACATGAACAAAAAATGTTTTAACTGTCAGTTATGTCATTTTAAAATTTTCCAAAACTAACATTTTCTTTGATTGACTGATATTAAATTGATTAGGGTCAAATTTAGTGTGAACAATATTACACAAACAAGCACGTGTGTGCGCATGCGCACATATTAGAATCGCTTCGATCGCTTCTAATATGTGCGCATGCGCACATATTAGAATGCTTCGATCGCTTTTGAGTGGTAACTTTGCTTCGATCTTTTCTGACGTCATAACTTTGCTTTGATCCCAAAACCCATAAATAGGAGCGCTCACCTGTTACTTTATGCTTAACGGACGTTGACCTGCAGCAACTAAAACCCTTTCGAGAAGTTTTGAGAGCAATTTACAGGAGAAACCAAAACAAGTTCAGTTTTGTTTCTCACCAATTTACAGCGCAAACAGACACATTACACCATGTCAGCCAACCCATCCTTCAGCTCAGATGAGCTTGAAATATCTAAAGGGACCATTTTGGGAGATCACCACGTGGTGGAGGCTTTCCTTGGAGAAGGAAGCTTTGGTGTCGTAACAAAATGTCGCGATACAAAAAAGAACCAAACTGTTGCTATCAAAGTCAACAAAAGCGACCCTGAAATTCTGCTCCAGGCAAAACTGGAACTTTTCATCCTGGAGCAGCTACGACGCTTGGATCCAGACAGGTGCAACATTGTCGAATGGAACGGCTATTTCCTCGATGGAGAGCGCATTTGCTTGAATTTCGAACTCCTCGACCAAAGCCTGTCAGACTACATAGGGGACCGGAATAACCAAGGTCTCCCAATGAGAGAAATCAGGCCAATTTTGCATCAGCTCGCAAATGCTCTGTTCCACCTGGGTTCTGTGGGAATAGTTCATGCTGACCTCAAACCTGTCAACATCATGGTTGTGAACCGCAGTGAGTCTCCTGTCAAAGTCAAACTTATAGACTTTGGCATCGCATGTCCTGCTTCTGCAGTGATTCCTGGTGGTGCTGTGGGGACAATTGGTTATTGTGCCCCTGAGATTATGCTTGGCACTCCATATGATGAAGCAATTGACATGTGGTCTCTGGGGCTGGTAGCTGTGGAGCTTGCTACAGGGGTGCCTCTCTATCCTGGGGAAGACGATTATGATGTTTTGAAATTCATAATTGAAACTCAGGGTCAGCTACCAGATCATCTTCTAGAGTCTGGCTTGTACACTGACTGCTATTTCATCGAGGATAACTACAACGAACAGCGCTGGACATTTAAGACCCCAGAACAATTTCAATACGAGACAGATTATCGATCCAAGGAAACTCGATCGATAAAACTTAAGCGTCTCGATGACCTCGAACAACTGCTGAAAGTTAGGCGAGGACCGGAAAATGGCCAAACATTATTTGTAAGGCTAATCAAAGAAATGTTGGCCTTGGATGCAAATCGGCGCATAACACCCTCAGAGGTTCTGAAGCATCCCTTTTTCGACCCTCGCCTCTCAAGGAGAACCCCCTGCACTGACATGAATAGCACAGGGGGAGAACTCCTTGTGCTCTCTCAGCAGCCTTCAAGCAGGAAAAGTCATGGATCGCAAAAATTCAGCTGCAGTTTCCAAAACTCAGTTGAATTTCCTCAAAAAGGAGACATCAACACCTCAGCCAACCCATCTGCCTCTGAAGATGATCTTCAAATAACGGAAGGGACCATTTTAGGAGATCACCACGTGGTAGAGGCCTTCCTTGGAGAAGGAGGCTTTGGTTTGGTAACCAGATGTCGCGATACAAAAAACAAACAAACTGTTGCTATTAAAGTCAACAAGAGCGACCCTGAAATTCTGCTCCAGGCAAAACTGGAAATTTTCATCCTGGAGCAGCTACGACGCTTGGATCCAGACAGGTGCAACATTGTCGAATGGAATGGCTATTTCCTCGATGGAGAGCGCATTTGCTTGAATTTCGAACTCCTCGACCAAAGCCTGTGGGACTACATTGGGGACCGGAATAACCGAGGTCTCCCAATGAGAGAACTCAGGCCAATTTTGCATCAGCTCGCAAATGCTCTGTTCCACCTGGGTTCTGTGGGAATAGTGCATGCTGACCTCAAACCAGGAAACATCATGGTTGTGAACCGCAGTGAGTCTCCCGTCAAAGTCAAACTTATAGACTTTGGCCTCGCATGTCCTGCTTCTGCAGTGATTCCTGGTGACCGTGTGGGGACGGTTGGTTATTGTGCACCTGAGGTTATGCTTGGCATTCCATACGATGAAGCAATTGACATGTGGTCTCTGGGGCTGGTAGCTGTGGAGCTTGCTACAGGGGTGCCTCTCTATCCTGGGGAAGACGATTATGATGTTTTGAAATTCATAATTGAAACTCAGGGTCAGCTACCAGATCATCTTCTAAAGTCTGGCTTCTACACTGACTGCTATTTCATCGAGGATAACTACAACGAACAGCGCTGGACATTTAAGACCCAAGAACAATTTCAATACGAGACAGATTATCGATCCAAGGAAACTCGATGGATAAAACTTAAGCGTCTCGATGACCTCGAACAACTGCTGAAGGTTAGGCGAGGACCGGAAAATGGCCAATCATTATTTGTAAGGCTAATCAAAGAAATGTTGGCCTTGGATGCAAATCAGCGCATAACACCCTCGGAGGTTCTGAAGCATCCCTTTTTCGACCCTCGCCTCTCAAGGAGAACCCCCTGCACTGATATGAATAACACAGGGGGACAAAACCTTGTGCTCTCTCAGCAGCAATCATCGTTTGGGTGGCCAGAATTCTAGGGGAGCTAGAAATTCTTGTGGAAAAAAAGCCCAAAACAATAACATCAACAAAAACAACCAACGAATATGGTCTTAAACTTGGGCACAATTTGGCTTGAAATCCATCAACTAATCTCTCAATATTCAAAGCGGAGCAGCAGACAACTTACCATCACATCAGTCCTTCAATCAGACCTACAACAAACGTCTTCCTTCTCTCACCCCAACCGGTCGCAGCAGATGGCCGCCCCAACCTGAGCCTGGTTCTGCTGGAGGTTTCTTCCTGTAAAAAGGGAGTTTTTCCTTCCCACTGTCGCCAAAGTGCTTGCTCATAGGGGGTCATATGATTGTTGGGTTCTCTGTATGTATTATTGTAGGGTCTACCTTACAATAATACATACAGCCTTGAAGTGACTGGTGATGTGATTTGCTGCTGAATGAATTCGGAACTAATTGGAAATCTGAATATTAATTAAATAAACCTGCTTTGAGCATCAATTAATTGTTGTTTGAAATTCTTTATAAATATATAAATATAGTGCCACTCTTCTACTGTTTAAATTGCAACTGTTTAATACTGACTAATTTATTCATACACTTGAGCATAAACACACGCACAGTAAATGGCCTGTATTTGTACAGCGCTTTACTTAGTCCCCAAGGACCCCAAAGAGCTTTACACTACATTCAGTCATTCACACATTCACACACTGGTGATGGCAGCTACATTGTAGCCACAGCTGCCCTGGGGCGCACTGACAGAGGCGAGGCTGCCGGACACTGGCGCCACCGGGCCCTCTGACCACCACCAGTAGGCAACGGGTGAAGTGTCTTGCCCAGGGACACAACGACCGAGACTGTCGGAGGCGGGGCTCAATCTGGCAACCTTCCATTACAGGATGAACTGCGAACTCTTGAGCCACGATTGCCCTATATACACATATACTTTACAGTACTAGTCAGTGCTTACATACTAGTTCTTTTCCCTACTTTTTCATGCTTACTGGTACAAATGCCTGTTACTAGAGTTAAATGCTATCAATGTATTCTCACAGTTATGGAACTGTCAAATGCATACAAAATAACGCTCACGTAAACATAACTGTGCACTAGTTTGCCCTTATTGCTGCAGTTTGTTTCAAATCACTTTGAATAAAGCTCAGCTTCTCTCAAGCTCTCTCTTACTATCTCTCACTCTCTCTCTCTCTCTCTCTCACACACACACACACACACACACACACACTATGTAACGTTTCAGCAAGAAAATACCCCCCCTCCCCCCCACAGTGACACCACCACCACTAGTCTGCACAGCTGACATGAGGCAGCATGGATCCATCCTTTCATGCTATTTATGCCAAATTCTGACCCGACCATCTGCATGTCAGAGCAGAAATCAAACTCATCAGACCAGGCAACATTTATCCAATCTACTCATGTCAAATTTTGAGAACTGTAGTGAAACACTGCCATCTGCTGGACTCGAATAACAAAGACGCTGCTTTGACGGGTGAGGGAGTTTCAACAAGTCTGCAACGACTCAAGCATCAAACTACAGAACTATTGTAGCGGACATGGAGCTCTAATGGCTCCATTAACGCAGGTCAGAAAGGATCAAACATATCAATAAATTATAAAACACAAAACGTGTTTCTCTGCATTCTTTGGTTGCAACAAATGGTTGTATGAGCTACGGTTGCCTTCCTATCAGACATTTTTCTCTGACCGTTGACATCAATAAGGCAGTTTTTCCAAGAGAACTGCCTTTCACTGGATATTTTCTCTTTTTTGTCACCGAAAAGGGTGTCTGTGTTACTTCTTGTCTTATATATATTGTCTCTGTTTTCCTCTGTCCTTTGTCAGAGTGTCTGTTCACCTACCCCCTGTGTCTCCATATTCCCAGTGTTCAAGGTTTCCAAGTGTTTTCCCAGTTTAGGTTTTCATGGTTGGTTCTGTTTGCTACTCAGCCAGAATAAACAGCTCGCTCTTTTAAAAGTAGGCTCCAGAATGGATGATGGGATGTTCGCACGTCTTTATGTAACACTGAGTGTGCTGAACTAAAGGTAGGCCTAGTTTCATTTTCATGGTCATTATTATCAAGACAATGATTACGCCTTATTCTGATTATTTCTCCCTTTTGGAGGTGTAACATTTACATGAGGGGTGTAGGAACATTTCCCCCTAAATATTTTTAGATACATTTTTGTTGAAGTCACTGTTTTTGTCGTATTGATGATAATGCAGCTCAAATAAATACTTTTAAATAAAAGAATAACCGTTCAAAGTGCTCAGTGGTGAAACTGTAACTCTTTCAGAGTTTGACAGCTGGACAAGTGATGCCGTATTTAAAGAAACATGAGATGAGTGCAGCATATTATCTGAACAGAGATCATTCAATGAGCAAGAATAAACACTGAAAGAGAAACACTTCACTGTTGATTATCATATGAAGTCTAATGAAAGCTGTTAATCTGTTAATATCCTGTTAATCTGCATACAGCAAATACAGAACATGCGACTTTAAAGCATCCAGCAAAGTGATAACTGTCCTCTGCCCACTAAGTAGTGACTCTACAAAAGATTATTTTCAATATCATCTTTATATTATATTTATATTATATTTAGTTATTCTCCAGCGCAACAATGTAAGGAGCTCTGTGATTGGTTAGGAAAGGACAGACTGGCCACCTCGATTTTTCTTCACTGCACATTGATCCATAGCTTTGCTCTGTAAAGGCTAACAACGTGCTTTTGCTTTACAAAGACATTTAGCGTCGGTATTCACTCTCTTAAAATGCCACTGAACACTGGAGTGAAATGGAGCCCTGATCCTCAGAGTTTTATTGTTCCTAACATTTCTTATAGATAGCACAGATAGTGCCCCACTGCAGTAATCACTCATGTCTAGATATTCCTGTTAAAAGGGAGTTTTTCCTCCCCACTGTTGCATAGCAAACCTAGCAAACACAAACTATTCTATACAACGATCTAATTTAAACGAACAATCCAGCTGAAGCTTCAGACAGCCGTCATATGACAGTGAAACACTGCCATCTGCTGGACTCGAATAACACAGACGCTGCTTTGACGGGTGAGGGAGTTTCAACAAGTCTGCAACGACTACAGGAACTATTAGAGCGGACATGGTGCTCTAATGGCTGCTTCATTAATGTAGGTCAGAAAGGATCAAACATATCAATAAATTGTGAAATACAAAAATTACTGTTTCACTGCACACACAAACCTTCTCTTATTAGCACAACACTGCCCAGGGCTCAGAGTGTATTCCGTATAGACTATTAAACCTTAGCATGTTATTTTAATGTCTTACAGGTGAAACAGCCAACCAGTAATCCTAACTGTAATTTAAAATATTCAGCTGCAAAAATGCTTTTAGCAAATAATTTTTTATGACTGTGCTAAAATTCAATACTAGATTTTTGCTGGTCTGATTAAAAGGTTAAATGTAGAAGTTTTGGGATAATATATTAATACTTCCAAAACAATAAAGTTGTTGTAGAGAATCTATATTCATTATTGTTGCTCACCATGGAAAGACAAAGACATCAGACTCTGCTAAAAGATTTTACACCCTCCTACTCTCTGCACACAGCGGTCTGAGGGATCTTCCAGGATCGGGGATTTTATTTATTTTGTTCTTTTTTGGTCTTCCTGGTTAGTAGGTTGTGATTTTCTACCTGTTGATCTCACATTTGAACATGATTTGCTCTGGAGCAGATTAGGTTCAAAGCATGAGTTGACCTGGCATTATGTCTTGGATTACAAAAAAATCCCACATTAAACCTTGAAGTTAGCCGGATAAGACAGCGTTCTGTTTCACAGTAAAGGCCTCAGAGAGTTGTTGCTAACCAAAGTCTATCTTGTATGGCCACTCAGAATCTTATGATGTTTTGTAACCTGCCACTACAAAGAAGCAGTGAAACAGTTTCTGTTTTAGCGCACATACACTGTGTGCTGAGCAGTATAAGGGCAATAAAGTGATGGTACAGAAATCGGCATCTGGTCAGAAGGAAAAGCACGTACACTTGGAAGACTTGGCCAGATTTTTACAAAATTATTGGCTGACAGTGGACAGATGAAAGGATGTGGATGGTCACACCTTCGTGCAGTAAAGACGGCGTTCGGTTCATTGAATACACAAAACCAAACACACAAAAGACACAATAAGACAGCTGATCAGTTTGCTTCACTGACTCATCTTTTTTTTTTTTTTTTGCCTGTCCCGTTTGGATCTTTAGCCATCAGAATTGTTGTCTGAAGGCTAAGAAAGATGCCAAGCGGCTTTACTTTACCAATTGGATCATCATGGTCTTGCATTTGGGCCATTTGATTGACCTTTATTATAATTATATATTTATTTGATTTGATTTTCGGTTGTTACAGACGGGACAGACATGACTGGGGGATAGGACAGGGAGAAAGAATGAAAGAAAGAGAGGGAGAGAAAGAAAAATAGATGGGAGAAGAGACGGTGAGAAAGGGGGGAAGAAAGAAAGAAAAACAAACAAAACACCTGGATCACCTGTATGGAGATAAGAAACAGAAGAGAAAACAAACAAGAAAGAGCAACATAATAAACACAACACCATCACAATAAAACAGCTAACAGTAGATAACAGTAGATACCAAGTATTAGATGTTATGTTACAGCACGCAAGATAGACAGCGCACAATGTGCTTTGAGGTAGCAGCCAAGAAAGGTGTAGTTTGTGTCTGTGAATACCCGTGTGTACACCTGTGTGCGCACCTGTGTGCATACCTGTGTGGATCAGCACGCTTGTATTCAAAAGGTTTCTCCATGTAACGATCTGCTAGGGAGTGTGGGGAGCCATAGCCCCGTCCCCCAGGGCATGAAGCAGGTATGGAGGAGATCCAGGCCCCAGACATCCAGAGGCCCCAGAGTACAAGGACCCAAGGAGGACCACCAGGGGGCCAACGTGCCACCCTCCTGGGAAGAGCTGAGGAGAGCCCCAAATGAGAGGTCACCAAGCAGCCACGGAGCAGAGGCCAGAGGGGGTTGCAGTGACGTGCCCGCGGGCTCTGCCAGCAGCCAGCTGTGCCAGAGAGGACCGGGCATCAGGCCGAGAGGCCTGAGGGCACCCGACCCCCCGTAAGGGGCCTAGCTGGGCCACAGGTGCCAGGCCCCGCCAATCGGCCACCAGGAGTGAGTCGGTACATACATGAGCGCCCAGCCCCAGACACCAAGAATGAATAACAATAATGGATTGCATTTATATAGAGCTTTTCTAGGCACCCAAAGCGCTTTACAATTCCACTGTTCATTCACTCTCACATTCATAAGACTGGTGGAGGCAAGCTACAGTTGTAGCCACAGCTGCCCTGGGGCAGACTGACAGAAGCGAGGCTTCCCAAATCCCTGAGCCACGGTCGCCCCCAGAACCACCAACACACCAACATCCGAGGGCACCAGCCACTGGCAGGGAGCGTGCTGAGGGGGGAGAGGTCTCCACACCTCGGAGAGCCCGAGATGTCCCCAGAGAGGTGGAGTCTTACACCTAAGCTCCCCCGCTGACCCCAGTAGGCACCCCCACACTCTGGAACCCACCAGGGCAAGGGGGCCCAGGCCCATCCGGACTGGGGCCCACAGCAGCAGCACCACCCAGCCCCACAGAGTCCGGGACAGCCCACCCGACTCCACCGCAGAGAAAAATGCACCCACCCCGTCATCCAATCTTCTCCCAGACTACACAAGACAATAGACACCCAGGTTGAGTCATTCTCCACCTCTCCAATATCTTTCCCCCACCTGCAGAGTCTGCTCCTGTAGAGAGGAGACCTCCTGCAAAGATGTAACAGCCTCCCCACCAGTTAGAGAGCCCTCCATTTGGGCCGATGCACCAGAGGTCCCCCATGCACCACCCCGGCGACACAACAACCAGGACCCAAGGCCCCAAGGCCCAGCCAGAGCCCCAGCCTGGGGGCGGAGCACCACCAGACCCCCAAGCCTCCACGCCCATCCCGGACCCACCCAGGGGCAGCCAGGCTACCAGGCCAGTAACCAACGTCCACCAGCACAGACCCTCCCCCATCTCCGCTGTAAGCAGCCGCAAGGAAAACACCATCTAAGAGCCACCAGAGCCCCTAACCAGGTCATGGCCACAACCCCGCGTTAGGCCCTACAGGGAAAACGTCCCTAGGGAATCCCTAGATGCCCTAAGGCTGTCCCTACCCCCATATCAACCACAATAGCGAAGGCAGAACTAAACCATGACCCCCCACCCCCACTAGGTGATGAAGCCAATCAAAGTAGTCCAGAGGGATTGATCAAATGTGATGGCAGAGGCTGTATCAAGACTAATGTGATCTATTAGATGGTTTTTATATTGGTTAGAATTAAGATTATTTTTATTTTTCCAGTTAATGAGGACCATTTTCTTGGAAATGCATAGGGCCGTAAAAACAATGCGGGCTGTGTTTATTTCTGTAGTGACCTCATCCAAGTTGCCCAGCAAGCATACTAAAGGGGAGGCTGGAATGTTACATTTCAGACACTTTGATAAGTCGTCACATATCTTGCGCCAAAACTTCTGAACTGGTGGACAGAACCAAAGAGCGTGGATGTAATTGTCCGGTGTATTTGCTTGACAGTGTGAGCAGTTGTTGGAAGACGTATAGCCGATCTTGAACATCCTATGACCAGCATAGTGCACTCTGTGTAATATTTTGTATTGTATTAATGGCAAACTGGGATTTCTGATCCATTGAAAGGTTTTTAAGCATATCTGAGACCAAAGGTTTGGGTCTAAGCTGATTGATAAATCTGCTTCCCATTTTGCAATCGGAAGGGATATTGATTCATCTACTTTAGAAAGTGTTCTGTATATTTTAGACAATAATTTGGGGGGGGTGTTAGATTAAAAGATTGTACCACACTTGGTGGTGTTTGTAATTCAGCTTCACTGGGATTAAATTTCTTTTTTACTATGGATTTAATTTGTTGATATTCCAAAAATATTCTCTTGTTGATCCCATATTGTGTAACTAGTCTGTCAAACAAAATAAAGTCTGTTCCTTCTAATATATGTTCCAAGTATTTAATTCCTTTATAACTCCAAACTGGCAAGTTGATCATATTATTGTTTTGTAATATGTCCGGTTTGTTCCAGATAGGTGTACGTTTGCATGGGATTAATGAAGACTCTGTCATTTTTAGAAACTCCCACCATGCTGTCAGAGAAGAGCTGATATTGATGCTTTTAAAGCATTCATGTCGTTTGATGTTTGAGCTGATAAATGGTAGGTCTGAAATCTCTAGGTTATTACATAGTACCTGTTCCACATCTATCCAGGTTTCATCTAAGAAGGTGTGTTTAAACCATCTAGAGATGAACTGAAGCCTGTTGGCTAAAAAGTAGTGATTAAAGTTAGGCAGATCTAGTCCTCCTTTATCCTTGGTCCTTTGTAATGTTTTTAAGCTGATACGTGGGGGTTTATCTTTCCAAAGGAATTTAGAAATATACGAGTCTAGAGATCTGAACCAATCTTGTGATGGCTTATTTGGGATCATTGAAAATAAATAGCTTGTTTTTGGCAAGACCATCATTTTTATAGCGGCGACCCTTCCCATGAGTGATATGGGTAGAGAAATCCATCTAGCCAAATCGCCTTCTACTGTCTTTAAAAGTGGGATGTGGTTTAATTTAGTTAATTCTGCAAGCTCGGGAGAGATATTACTAACTCATCTACACAAGCCGTGTTGTAGACGGTACAGCAGCCGTGGTAGATTATCTTCTTAATGTGGCCCTGACACTCCATCATACGCCACAAAGCTGTGAATAAATGAAAACCAAAGCGGCATCATCACTAACATAATATCATAATAACAACAGAAGTTATCCCACTGCATTACCTAAATCATGATATCTTAATAAATGTTCACCATTTGTTGCTTTGACCCATGGTTGTTGTCATTCATTTTTAATGTCTGTGCATGGCACTGGACAGCTCCTGTCATTTATATGTCTTCATATGTCATGATTTTGTGGTCAGTGTAGCAGCTTGAAAATAACTGCTTGGTTAACAGCAGGTGTACAGGCAGGTGCTCTGATCAAATAACATGTTTGGCTAAAGAAACAGAGAAAATAAAAATATGTAAATAGGAACACCCACATCTCTACTTCTTCTTCTATTTTCCATTTCACACTTACAAAAAAGTTCTCCTGTGTAGGTGTTGAGACAAATATATGTCCATGTGAATTTAATACTTCAGACAGACCCCAGAGCAGGTCTGAACAATTAGTCGACTTAAAATCAAAATTGCAATTTGAAACCATGCAATTAGCCTCCATGTTTTGCCTGATCGAGGTTTGAAATACAGTGTTATATAAAATGATGTTATATAAACTGATGGTCTCTCTTGTACTAGTCATGCTCACCAATCAGAAGTGATGCAAGATGACTTCTTTTACACGCAAGAACAACAAACACGAGAAACCCAAAGAAAACTTGTCCTTCATACAGGAGGAAGATAGGCTAAGCAAAGCTAACTGTTAGACAAAGTAGATATATACTTCAGTCATACAGTTTGGTAATGAAGTACTTAAACTACCACATCACCGATTAGTTATTGCAGAGTGAGCTCAATTCAATTACTCGGGTCACAGTAGTTTAGCACTTCTACAGCAATCATGTAACCAGCATGACTGAGGAGGACACTGGGTGGACGGGCTTTGCAGGTCAGACTTTGAAACTAAAAAGAAGTCATTCATTAGCGTGTACAACTATTTTTAAAGCATGAGCCTAAAATTGCAAAACGAGTGCATATGTGTTGATGTTTGCGTTCACACTCAATGAATCTGAATCTTCTATTGTCATTATGCCAAAAGCAGTGAAAATATGCTGTCCCATTCAGTGCAAATAAAGAATCTGTGTTCACTGACAGGACAAAGCACTGAACATGATTTCATCTGTTAAACTGCAGCTATACAACTTCTATTTCAGGAAAACTGAACTAAAAACTAAAACATTTTTCTTCAGCTGTGGTGGTCCTGAGTCCTGAGATTTTAGACCAGTGGAATTTAAAGTATCTTTTTAAGTTCATTGCTGTTAGGAGTTGGGTTCTGGTTATGTGGTGTTTTTGTCTGTATGTGTTTTTTGGTGCCTCCCTTTTTGTATAGGTAGGCGGGGCAGTGAGTCACTGGACCTGGCACACCTGTTACTCATCAGACGCTTTCCTCAGAAGTGTTCTTTAGGAGCTACCTGACAGAAGACTAGTGTCGGAGTATTGGCCTTTTTTGGAGCGTCTGAAATTCTGCCCCTGCCTGCTGGAGCCCTTGGATTATTTTGGTGACTGTAAGGAGTTTTGTTTCCTCCCTAGGATTTTGCCTCGACTGGTTTGTTTTCCGTCTGGAGGTTTTGGCATCAAACAGTACCAAATCGAGTGCACTACCTGTGTGTGTTTTCGTCACCTGCACGTCCTGGCTCCGCGTCCCCATTCATACACTGTATATATTTTGTCCTTGTAAATACCTCCCCCTCACTGTAAATAAACTGTCTTCACCGCAACTCTGCCTCCGTGCGTTCTGCTTCCTGGGTCCATCTGCATTTGCCATAACAATTGCTGCCTCTAACCACGACTGCCTTCATCAGTTTTAATGTCACTGTGACTCATATTCAAGCATTTTTGCTTGTCGCCTCTCCACTGCTGTATTCAGAATCAGAATCAGAATACTTTATTAGTCCCTAAGGAAATTATTGCAAGATGGCAAAAATACCACATGGTGACTCTGCTTATTTATATGTATACTCAATCATTTGCATCACTGTATTGACACCAATAAACTATACCAACAACTATACCTACATGACCTCGTAGAGCTAAACCTTGCAAAACTAAGTATTTGATGGAGCCTATAATCTTCAGTAATCCATACCTTGCTTCCTCCTGTTTTCTGGCAACAGCTGAAGAAAGCTGTGAAGCTACAGTGTTCCCACTTTGAGCACAGATGTTCATGGCATGGATATGTAACTGACTTTTTGCATGTCCTGAGAACCTGAAGAGAGCCTTTATCCAATTTCTAAAGCCTACATTCACAAAGGCAGGGTCACACTTGCTTGGATTGACTGATTTGAATAAACTTTGGCACAGTGAAAACACAGCACCCCTTGTAAAGTGGCACTGTAATGCAACCAAGGAAAAGTTGCGCTACTATAAACCTAGGATCAGGTTGTGCAGGCTTTGTGCAGGTGATGATGTCTGAAACATAAAATCCTTTTCTGTCCCTGTCATCTGTGGGTGACTGGTTCCTGACATGGGGCTCAAGTCCTTTTGGTAAACATGACAAGAAAACCTGTCACTCTCTGAGGGCCAGGGCAACAGCCAGGCCCTCAGAGAGGAAACCACACAAACCAAATCAGTGTTCTGACAGTGTGTGTTTGCATGCACAATTATTTTTGTTGATTTTTATGCCTGTTTCCTGGACATCCGTCCCTCCTGTGCAGCCGCCTTCTGTGCTTTCTCTCCCTCTCTTTGGTCATCTGACCCACTGTCACCTTTTCTCTCCCCTCAAGTCTATATACAGCACAATGCCCCCAACCAAACACACACACAAACACACCACTGCCATCATCAGTAAGCCCCCTTCCCCACATATACAGCACAGTGTTAACATCAAAGTTTGCTGTGATTTATGGTGGCAGACGTCAACGAATAGGGCAAATATTTCCTTTTCCTTACATTGCAATTATTTTACATTCAGTATTTCAGATTTTTTGCAGACAAGCTAAAGAACAGCGAACCAGATGTTTCTGTTAATCCTTAACTCACCGTTTCTGTCATAGACTACCTCTGTTTGTAACAAACAAACCTACAACCACGCACCGTCATTCACCGTATGTCGGTGTGTGCAGGCGTGCGCTCTGAACCTTACTGCCTATACTGTCACTTGGTGTTCGCTCACTCTGCGGTAGAGTATCACTTCCTGTTCCTGCTCAAACACAGTGGTGTTTCTGAGTAGCTTATTTGCTTAGCAATTTAATTAACAACTTTTAAATACATTCTTCTTTCATAGTATAATCTTCACGTGCTTCATCCGAAGCACACTTTCTGTGTACTCACTACCTAATTTATAGCCAAAGTATTCACTCACTGTCTCTGTACTGTTTCGCTAGCTTAGCTTAGCTCGTAGCCGACTCGTTAGCACCATGGCTACTTCACCTGTCCCTCCTGCACTTTCTTGCTCATTGTGTCAGATGTTTAGTTACTCCTCGGCCTCCTTTAGCAGTAATGATATCTGTAACAAATGTAGCATATTTGCAGCTCTGGAGGCCAGGATTACTGAATTGGAGACTCGGCTTCGCACCCTTCATTCACCCGTAGCTAGCCAGGCCCCTGTAGCTGGTGCAGCCGAAGATAGCGTAGGCCCCGCTAGCTGTTCCCCGGCAGACCCCAAGCAGCTGGGGAAAGAGGGCGGCTGGGTCACGGTGAGGAGGAAGCATAGTCCTAAACAGAAGCCCCAGGTACACCACCAACCCGTTCATGTGTCTAACCGTTTTTCCCCACTCGGTGACACACCCGCCGGGGGTCAAACTCTGGTAATTGGTGATTCTGTTCTCAGACATGTGAAGCTAGAGACACCGGCAACCATAGTCAATTGTCTTCCAGGGGCCAGAGCAGGCGACATTGAAGGAAATTTAAAACTGCTGGCTAAGGGTAAACGTAAATTCAGTAAAATCATAATTCACGTCGGCAGTAATGACACCCGGTTACGCCAATCGGAGGTCACTAAAATCAATATTGAATCGATGTGCAACTTTGCTAAAACAATGTCGGACTCTGTAGTTTTCTCTGGTCCCCTCCCCAATCAGACCAGGAGTGACATGTTTAGCCGCATGTTCTCCTTAAATTGCTGGCTGTCTGAGTGGTGTCCCAGAAACGATGTGGGCTTCATAGATAATTGGCAAACCTTCTGGAGGAAACCTGGTCTTGTTAGGAGAGACGGCATCCATCCCACTTTGGATGGAGCAGCTCTCATTTCTAGAAATATGGACAAATTTATTAAACCCCCCAAAATATGACTATCCAGAGTTGGGACCAGGAAGCAGAGTTGCAGTCTTACACGCCTCTCTGCAGCTTCTCTCCTCCTGCTACCCCCCCAAAAACCCATCTCCATAGAGACTGTGTCAGCTTCCAAAAAGACAAAAAACAAACTAAAAACCAGCAACAAACAACTTAAACATAAACAATCAAAAAGAAAGAACAATACAGTATCCACATCTGAACCAAAGAGTAAAACAGTGAAATGTGGATTATTAAATATTAGGTCTCTCTCCTCCAAGTCTCTGTTAGTACATGACTTAATGATTGATCAACAAATTGATTTACTCTGCCTTACAGAAACCTGGTTGCAGCAGGATGATTATGTTAGTTTAAATGAATCAACACCCCCGAGTCATTCTAACTACCAGAAACCTCGAAGCACAGGCCGAGGGGGCGGTGTGGCAACAATTTTTCACACCAGCCTATTAATTAATGAAAGACCAAGACAGACTTTTAATTCATTTGAAAGCCTGATGCTTAACATTGTCCACCCCAGCTGTGAAACTCAGAAACCAGTCTTACTTGTTATCATCTATCGTCCACCTGGGCCTTACACAGAGTTTCTGTCTGATTTCTCAGACTTTATATCTAATTTAGTTCTGAGCTCAAATAAAATAATTATTGTGGGTGATTTTAACATCCATGTAGATGCTAAAAATGACAGCCTCAACATGGCATTTAGTCTGTTATTAGACTCAATTGGCTTCTCTCAAAATGTAAAAGAACCCACCCACCACTTTAATCACACTCTAGATCTTGTTTTAACATATGGCATAGAAACTGAACATTTAACAGTGTTTCCTGAAAACCCTCTCCTGTCTGATCATTTCCTGATAACATTTACATTTACAATAATTGATTACACAGCAGTGGAGAGTAGATTTTATCAAAGTAGATGTCTTTCTGAAAGCGCTGTAACTAAGTTTAAGAATATAATCCACCCACTGTTATCATCTTCAATGCCCTGTACCAACACAGAGCAGAGCAGCTATCTGAACGCTACTCCAACAGAGGTTGATTATCTTGTTAATAATTTCACCTCCTCACTACGTACGACTCTGGATACTGTAGCTCCAGTGAAAACTAAGGTCTCTAATCAGAAGTACCTGACTCCGTGGTATAATTCTCAAACACGTACCCTAAAGCAGATGACTCGTAATCTGGAGAGGAAATGGCGTGTCACAAATTTAGAGGATCATCATTTAGCCTGGAGAAATAGTTTGCTGCTTTATAAGAAAGCCCTCCGCAAAGCCAGAACATCTTACTATTCATCACTGATTGAAGAAAATAAGAACAACCCCAGGTTTCTCTTCAGCACTGTAGCCAGGCTGACAAACAGTCAGAGCTCTGTTGAGCCAACCATCCCTTTAACGTTAACTAGTAATGACTTCATGAACTTCTTCACAAATAAAATTTTTATCATTAGAGAAAAAATTACCAGTAATCATCCCACAGATGTAATATTATCTACAGCTACTCTTAGTACCATTGATGTTAAGTTAGACTCTTTTTCTCCAATTGATCTTTCTGAGTTAACTTCAATAATTACTTCCTCCAAACCATCAACGTGTCTTTTAGACCCCATTCCTACAAAACTGCTCAAAGAAGTCCTGCCATTGATTAATTCTTCGATCTTAAATATGATCAACCTATCTCTAATGGTCGGCTATGTACCACAGGCCTTCAAGCTGGCTGTGGTTAAACCTTTACTCAAAAAGCCATCTCTAGACCCAGCAGTCTTAGCTAATTATAGGCCAATCTCCAACCTTCCTTTCATATCAAAAATCCTTGAAAGAGTAGTTGTCAAACAGCTAACAGATCATCTGCAGAGGAATGGTTTATTTGAAGAGTTTCAGTCAGGTTTCAGAGCTCATCACAGCACAGAAACAGCTTTAGTGAAGGTTACAAATGATCTTCTTATGGCCTCTGACAGTGGACTCATCTCTGTGCTTGTCCTGCTAGACCTCAGTGCAGCGTTCGATACTGTCGACCATAATATCCTATTAGAGCGATTAGAACATGCTGTAGGTATTACAGGTACTGCACTGCAGTGGTTTGTATCATATCTATCTAATAGACTCCAATTTGTGCATGTAAATGGAGAGTCCTCTTCACACACTGAGGTTAATTATGGCGTTCCACAGGGTTCAGTGCTAGGACCAATTCTGTTTACATTATACATGCTTCCCTTAGGCAGCATTATTAGAAGACATAGCATACATTTTCACTGCTATGCAGATGACACCCAGCTCTATCTGTCCATGAAGCCAGATAACACACACCAATTAGTTAAACTGCAGGAATGTCTTAAAGACATAAAGACCTGGATGGCCGGTAACTTTCTGCTTCTTAATTCAGATAAAACTGAGGTTATTGTACTCGGCCCTGAAAATCTTAGAAATATGGTATCTAACCAGATTCATACTCTGAATGGCATTACCTTGGCCTCCAGTAACGCTGTGAGGAACCTTGGAGTCATTTTTGACCAGGACATGTCCTTCAACGCACATATTAAACAAATATGTAAGACTGCTTTCTTCCATTTGCGCAACATCTCTAAAATTAGAAATATCCTGTCTCAGAGTGACGCTGAAAAACTAGTTCATGCATTTATTACTTCCAGGCTGGACGACTGTAATTCATTATTATTAGGATGTCCAAAAAACTCACTGAAAAGCCTTCAGCTAATCCAAAATGCTGCAGCAAGAGTACTGACAGGGACTAGAAGGAGAGAGCATATTTCTCCTGTTTTGGCTTCCCTTCATTGGCTTCCTGTTAAATCCAGAATTGAATTCAAAATCCTGCATCTCACATACAAAGGTCTAAAATAATCAGGCCCCATCTTATCTTAATGACCTTGTAGTACCATATCACCCTATTAGAGCACTTCACTCTCGCTCTGCAGGCCTACTTGTTGTTCCTAGAGTATTTAAAAGTAGAATGGGAGGCAGAGCCTTCAGTTTTCAGGCCCCTCTTCTGTGGAACCAGCTTCCAGTTTGGATTCGGGAGACAGAAACTATCTCTACTTTTAAGATTAGGCTTAAAACTTTCCTTTTTGCTAAAGCATATAGTTAGGGCTGGACCAGGTGACCCTGAATCCTCCCTTAGTTATGCTGCAATAGACGTAGGCTGCCGGGGGATTCCCAAGATGCATTGAGTTTTTCCTTTCCAGTCACCTTTCTCACTCACTATGTATTAATAGACCTCTCTGCATTGAATCATATCTGTTATTAACCTCTGTCTCTCTTCCACAGCATGTATTTTATCCTGTCTTCCTTCTCTCACCCCAACCGGTCGCAGCAGATGGCCGCCCCTCCCTGAGCCTGGTTCTGCCGGAGGTTTCTTCCTGTTAAAAGGGAGTTTTTCCTTCCCACTGTCGCCAAAGTGCTTGCTCATAGGGGGTCATATGATTGTTGGGTTTTTCTCTGTATCTATGAAGCGCCTTGAGGCGACTTTTGTTGTGATTTGGCGCTATATAAATAAAATTGAATTGAATTGAATTGAATTATGCTCTGAACTAACCATCAGCAGCTAGCTGTCAATGACAGAGTTAAGCAGGAGGGATGGCAGATAGGTAAACAATGCCAAAACGTGTGACTGTATTGTAGCAAACAGCTCCTTAAGTTGCAATTCAGTGAAACGGACATTGGTCCTAGACAGTAGGCTACATCACTGGCAGCCTCTGGCTTTTCCTCACAGGAGACCAACTCCAGTCAACATATCATCACCTAACTTAACAACATGGGTATTTACCTCCTTTTAGTCAGGACTTCTTTTCTTTTTACAAGCGGTTGGTCTGAACCAACAATTAAATAGTGTTGTCTGTCCGCATCTTTTCATGTCTGATGTCTCAGTTCAGTTAGCAAGTTTTTAGTTAGCACCAGCGACTGTGCTAACAAACATACAGCAAATAGGTTTGGTAGAGAAAGCCGGTCGGATTATTAAACATGCAACTTTTTTGCTGGTAATAATTGAAATGATTAAAGAAAATCAACAAGCTATTTATGCAAGATAATTCATAATTTTATTGGGGGGGGGGGGGGGGGGGGGTGTCATAAAGTCTTGTCTAAAGGGATGTCTAAAGAGTATTCAGTAGAAAACAAAGCAAGCAACCTGTAAAACTAAAAAAAACAAAAACAAAAACCATCATGTTAATAATTTTACTTTCTTTTTACAAATAAAATCAAATGCCCCCCTAACACCCCTGGAAATTACGCGCCTGGATGTGTGACAAGTTCATCTAGTAGTAGGCTATGGCACTTGGCCACAGGTGACAGTAGTGGAGTGACCTCCATTTGAGACTGCTCCAGCTGCTGTGATGGTCAGTAGAACTGCTACAAATTGAAGATCATATGCAAGTTTTGGAAATTAAATCATGAATATTCCTAACTTGGATTTAGAACAAAAGATTTCTAACTCTCCTCCACGCTCAAAAACAGATGACAAACCAACAGACACACATGAGTCACTCACAAGCTCTCTCACAAGCTCGACTCAATCACACTGGCTCTGTTTGTTACTAATCACAACCTCGTGCATGGGAGTATCACCAGGTAAACTCACGACACTTTTAAATATTTTGTTAAGGTAACCTCACAAATGTCACAGATGAAATATTTCGTGTTTATTTGCTGGTTTGTCGGTAGCGGCTCCTTAAAAGCAAGTCTACCACACATCTATTCGACCAGCGCCAGTTAATCTGCGACGCCAGTTAATCTAGAACACCAGCTTAAAGTCTCTACTGGTTCCTGCAGAATTGTTGTTGGTTTGTGTGTTCGACTGGTGACTGGAAAGTCGCAGCCACTTGTGAGCAGCGACCGTGAATGAAATGTGTAATGATGCTGGAAAGCATGCAGTTCTATTATATTCTGTTTTACGTTTGTATCGCCTTTTGCTGGACTTCAATAAAACTTAAGCAGGCCCTTTTACTGGAGTAATTTTTTAACACTAGTATCTCTACTTCTACTGAAGTACAGAATGTCTGTACCTTCACCAGACAGATGACAGATGATGAAGACATAAATGGAAGTATCCAGGAACTATTGTATTATTTAGCATTATGTCTGCCACTTACCATAGTAGAACTTTATGGAGGCAAAACTGAGCACAGCATTTATTTGGATACAAAAAGTGATCCATAATATTCACACTGTAAAGCTAATTTAACTATTCAATAGAAGTTCTTTTGTGAATAACTGATCACAGCTTGAACAATATTTTGATATGAAGACAAATATTCAACAAAGGCAGTGCCATTTTTTAATTGCTGATGATGGACTAAATGGGAAAAATGCATTGGTATAATTTTATTATGTTAATTTATAATTTTTTTGATAATGTTATAAATTCAAGCAATGTGTGCATTGAACCCAGAGAGAAAACACTGAGAACAGCTGTACACAAACTACCATGCGCCAACTCGATTACATTTTTTATTATTATGTATGTATTTATTATGTACCAGCTCAGGTAGTATAAAGAAAAATGACGTGTAACCAGATGGTTTTTATAGTAACGTTTTTTTATTGCTCAAACACAAGAAACATGCTTTGAAAAACAAAATTGCTGGGCAGCGCACAGCCCTGGAGTGCTGCTAAAAACAAAGAAAGAAATTAAAAAGCGGCTAACGCGTGTTCAGGTTGTTTACTAAGCTCCAAAAGAAATGACAGAATCAAAGGTAAAAAGACAAAAAAGCGACAGTCTTCCCCCTGCTGTGACTGACAGAGGAACAGCCCATGTGTGTTCAGTGAAATGTGTGTGATCATGAGACTAGTCATTGACATCCCCCAGACTGTAAAAGTATCACAGAAACACAGTCACCTTTGGCACTGCGTCACAAGCCAGCCATGGCTGATGACAGAATCACTGAACAAGTGGCAGCATGTTACTGTTACGACACGTTAATGCTTTGGACCACAAACTCAAAGCAACACGAGCTTCAGGAATCGTTCGATGTTCTGTGATTACTTTGCAGTTTTAGAGAGATTCAAATTCATTGTGTATTTAGCTACAGGTTAACAGTCTTCACAGCTAAGTTTTGCTTCCACCAAAGAGAAAAGAAAAATAATATTAGGGGCTTTCCTGAACATACGTAACACTAGTTGTTAGCCGTCTAAGACCAGAATGTCTCCTGCAAAGTGTACAGGTACTTTATTTTCACAAGCAACTGCAACATATCTGTTAGTGAGGAGCTTACCAGCATACTGGCATCTGGGTTTTCTGGCTCTCTCATTCTTTAGTTCACACTTAACAACTTTGAACTTTTCGTGACTTATTGTCATTTGAAGTGTTTCATCTTTTTTTCCCTTAACACAAATGTTTTTGATCTCACTTGGATTATCAAGGATGAACGTGTTGGTATCTTTACAGCTGTTGTCAAGATTGTAGATCTGTTTACTTTTTATAACCTCATCACAATCCTTTGCAGTCATGCTGGCGTCTATGTGCTGTCTTCTAAACTTGCCATAGCCGTCTTCTTCAAGCGTTGAACTCTCAGTGGCAACGAGCAGCAAACAGAGGAACAGGATCCTCATTATTACCTGGTGAAGAAAAAACAGAAACAATATTCTGATTGAGAATTTTATCCAGAAAAAGCACAAATTATTGCAACAAATATGTAATATATTTGAGTCTACATGCTAACTTGTGGTTCCTAAAGTAGAATGGGAAGTGATAGGTTTGTAGCATAAACCTGTTCGCTGGAACGTTCAAGACAATTTACTACACAGCAAAAAGCAAGACACAAGTAGGCAAAGTTCTTTGTGTTACTCATGCATGAGGGAGGCCTGCCTGGAGCCAAGTGTCGTTCCACCCACTTGACCTCCGTCAGACTCTCAGCCAGGTTCCCCATAGCACTCCTTTTATTGTGGTTACATGAATATGCATAGGTTCATTAACATATGAGGTTTCATATAGGTATACATGTGGCCTTGGCTCAGCCGGTTTCTCTTTTTGGTAATAGCCTCTCCATCTCTGGAGAAAAACCCTTTCACGTGGTACTAAGTAGGCAGGGGTTTAAGGCTATCCCACAGAAAGCCTGTAAAGATTTGGATAGATGCACCTCTGCTTAGATTATATAGATTAGGTGTTGTTGTACCCCAGTTGCTTGGCACAACACAAAAAAAGAGGTGAAAAAGGTGAATCTCCAACATGAGCAGAGGAATTTTGCAGGGATCCAATAGCAGATACAGTGGTCCCTCACTGTTTCGCAGATTTTTTCTTTTTTGTTGCATTTTTTATTTATTTTTTTAAGTGCATTGTATTCTGCGTCCTGACTGGCTGTAGACAATTAGACCATTGTCAATCAATCTCGTGTTGTGTCTCCTGTACAGTACAGAATGCGTTCAGCTGGTCAAATTTACATAAAGCTTTGATCGCTAGCAGTGTGACTCTGACGTGCTGTACTGTATGTTTGTAAGTTTTCTCCCCAACAAACACAACAATGTCGACAAAACATCGTCACCGGCGGGTGCCTTTGGTTTCCTTCTATAACACTGGACTTATTTTTCTACAAGATTTGAACTTTGAGAGTGTTCAAACAAGAGAGAAAAGTGTGAAAATGTTCATGCCTGCCTGGGAAAAGTGTATAAAGTGTGTAGTGAGGGGTTTTACAGCCTTAAAACATCTATAATAATTGTAAAAAATAAAGTTGGCTACTTCATGGATTTCACCTATCAGTGACTCCTGCGATAAACGAGGGACCACTGTATATGGTCATTAATCACACCAGCACTCAAACCACTTTCTGAAACAGCAAGACTCTAATAATTTTCTTATCAGAGACATTACTCACTCTTAAATAAGCAAGCCTTGATACGTGCTTCATAAAAAACGTACTGGATTTCTCCACAAATGTTCAGTATGTCCCATCATTATTTATTTTCCTGTGTGCAGATCCCGTGGAGAAAACAATGTTGTGGTGAGCTGTTCAGGATTAATTCTAAAGTGTGTGAAGTGTGAAGTGGTTTGGATCTGTCAATGCCCTGTGGAATATCGCTCGCTATCATAATGAACAATAAGCTCATTTTTAACTTTGTTTCTTGAAAGGTTCTGTAGCTGCGTCTTTGGCTCAGTGAATTTGAATATCTTACTTTCACAGCTGTCTGTTGCTTATCTCTGCTCAGATATAGCATTCTCATTTCTGGTTCTTTAATCAGTATAAAATGGTTTGTAAGGAACTTACAAAGCAGTTTCACCACTGAGCACCATATATGGTTAGTCTTTCTTTTACAGGCATTTATCAGAAATGCATCATCACTACCAGTATGAAGACAATGACTGCAGCGCTATTTGATCAAAATATGTTGTCTTTATATTGCTTGTTTTATGCTAGCATCTTCTTGCAATTGGGGCCTTCATTTGTTTCTCTATTTGGCTCCAGGAAGGCAACTATAAAATACTACAAGGTCAAATATCAACCATGGCTTTCGCTCTAGCATCCACATCACATAGACTATCTAGTCTTTTTATGCGGTACATGATCCCAGTTGTAGCAGAGTAACAAGCACATTACACATTTTAAGATTACTTTGACGCTTTTTTTCTGATTTTGAAATTTTTTCAGGTGTATGTTCAGGACAATTACTGGAAGCCACATTTCCTTACCCCTAGCCAATGAAGGCCCAAATACAGCTGCCCTCAGTTCTTATTCCCAACACGTAACATACCAACAGTTTGTCATGGCCTGAGGCATCTCATAGTAACGTGAAAGGTATCTTTCCGCATCCTTATGAGACGCTCCAGATTCCCATTTGAAAACAACCGAACGCTGCTCGCAGCAGTAACACACACTTGGAGCAGAGGCTCCTAACATTAACTCTATCCATAACTTTAACCTTAACCCTATCAGGTAGTGTTTTACAAAGCGATTCATGATTAGAACAAAAAACACATTTACACATACCGATGATTTGTCACATAGCATCGTTACCTGTTGGGATGAGAACGTGTTGTTTCCAGAACACCACAAATTGGGGTTTCTGTAGCTCAGGTAGGAAACCTACTAATCAGAAAGTTGCTGGTTCAATCCCCGCCTGCTCCAGCCTGCATGCCAAATATCCTTGGGCAAGACACCAACCCCAAGTTGCTCTCCGATGCATCCATCGGGAGGATGAATGCGTATTACTGTTAGATAGAAAGCACTTACAGAGAAAAAGCATAGAAAAAAGTGAGTGCATGAATGAGGCAAGTTGTAGAGAGTAGAAAAGTTTTATACAAGAACCAGTTCATTTACCGTTATATTTTAGTTTTATTTTCAGCTCTGTACTTTTTACATGTAATATTGATTCATTAGATTGACTACATGTATTACACCTAACTTGCGGACAGCAAATTTAAATAACTGTAATAATTTATTTTCAGCATCTGAAATATTTATTTAGTTTGTTTTTTGTTTTCTTTTTGGCTCCTGATATTAGCCAACTACTATTTGTCAATGTTGAACTAATAATGAATCTAAGAAAAGGTATTTGTCACGGTTGGCCAGCGTCAACCGTGGGGATGTGAGGAAGGAGGAGCCAGGCACGGAGCTCTGAATGCAAGCAGTGCGTTTATTTACAGTGAATGGAAAATAACAATAAATCCGCAGTGCGTTCCCGACTCCCGTGAAATGTCCTCTTCCCAGTGCTAGTGTTCCTTGTCTCCGCTCCTCAGTGTCTGAGCACCCCGTGCTCGCTGCCCTCTCGTCTCCACGCTTCTCCCGGGGAGATAACAAACAGGCAGCCGTAAGACACATACAATGCGGCAGACTATCCGTACTGACTGGCCGAGAGACTAACGTGAAGTCACGCAATGATCCAGCGTCAGAGAGAGCGCCACCGCATTCTTAAGTAGCTCCTCCGACAAGGCTTGATCAGCTGTGTGATGGTCTTCAGGTGTGGCCAACCACCTGGCAGGGCCACACCCACCAGGCCTGAAGGATGCAGTTAGGAAATAGCTGTCACAAAAAAATGTTATCTTCATACACGTCACGGCTGTGTAAGCACTGATATTGATAATAGATGTGATCACAAAGAGACAACATTTTTGCTAAATGTAATTATTATATTAGAAATTTATAAAACTTGTAATTCGAATTTTTCCAAATGAGAACATATACCTTTTTTTGCTTTACTGATCAGTGTTTGGTTGGTTAACTGCAGGTGTTCAGGCACGAGTCCGTATTCTGGAAGAGCAGGTGGTGAAGATGACTTCAGCGACTGAAATGCCCTGAAGGTGGAATTAAAGATAAACTTCATTTGAACATAAATCAGTAAAGACAGGCCTCCATCCTGACATGCAGTACTTGCATTACATATGTATGATATGCATCCTCACAGAAGCCAGATGATGCCAGCATGTTTTTTAAGCCAATGTCTGGATATGAGTATATGTGAATGTGAGTATAAGTGTGGCAGGAGAGTAAGTTCTCCCTCTTTCTTGGAAGTATACAAAAGCCAACGAGTTCTTACCGAATGAGAAGTGAAGCCTGGAGATGAGCAGAGATCAAGTCAAGTGCAGTTCAGACACGCTGTTAAGCGAAAGCACACCTCAGAAACGGCCTTTTTATACATGCTGTAACGACACATACACGCTTACGTTTTTTGTTTTCTATATTTAAGTTAAAATCTCCAAACCACAAAAATGTTGGACTTCCAAATCGTCCGAACACACTGTGTGCTCTCTGTCACTTTTACACTGTGCTGTAATCAACGAACATGTCTTCTTATCGCGATGTTACTGCGAGAAAATCATTTGTGCAGCTCAATGTTGTCGCTGTAACATATGACGTTTAGCACAATAATATATATCAAACTGTGTGACATTTGCCACCGATAAAAGGTCTTTTTGACAGCTTTGCTTTTGCTTACGGCCATACCACCCTGAACACGCCCGATCTCGTCTGATCTCGGAAGCTAAGCAGGGTCGGGCCTGGTCAGTACTTGGATGGGAGACCGCCTGGGAATACCAGGTGCTGTAAGCTTTTGCACTCAACACACAAACTGCAGAGGGCGCTAAAACTGTCACTACTCCTTCCTTCTCTCTCTAGTTTCTTCCTGCTTTCTTTTAAGCACAAAAGCGCCTCGCTGACCATTTCCCAGGTGCTAATTACAGACCTCTCATAGGGAATATTTCCTTTTGACAGTAACAGCCATAAAACCTAGTACAGCACCTCACTGTCAATAACTGATTAAACGGACAAAACACATTTACTAGGGAGCCAATAAGATGGAGACATAGTAAGTTAGAGAGAAAAAAAAAACAAACAATATGTGGCAAGTGGAATTTAATCTCATTATAAAAACAATCAAACAGTTTTGGTTCATAGTTAACAGAGAATTGCAGGAAAAACACCACATCACATTCATATAAATACACAGATCTGACAGACTTGTGCGGGCACAAAGTGAAGGAAGTGTTGAGTTCATCTGCATGGAGCATGGATAATGGAATGGAAAATTTCTATTATTCTCAATTAAAGTGTTTAAGTTCCTATGCATATGCTTAGTTGTGACACTGTAATAGACTGTTCAGTGGAAATTTCTAAAACTACATGAACTTATTTCAGCCTCAGTAGAAGACAACTCTCTGTGACCATGTGTCATCTTCTGCTCCTCTCTTGAGTGGTGTCCCACAGGGCTCAGTTCTCGGCCCCCTCCTCATTTCTTTGCATCTGCTCCCTCTTGGTTCTATGCTGGGAAAATACGGCATTGCATTTCCCTTTTTTGCTGATGACTGTCAGATCTATGTCCCTATAAAGAAAAAAGGCCCATATTCCGTACAGCCATTACCTCAGTGTCTTGATGACATGAAGGCTTGGATGTCTCTTAACTTCTTAAAATTCCGTGACAAAAAGACTAAGGTGATGGTTTTTGGTAGCCCCACTGAGACCCCCAATGTGAATTTAGATACCTTGGCCCAGTATAATCAGAGAATCACAATCAGAATGAGAAAGACTTTATTTATCCTCAAGGGGCAATTATGATACAACAGAGCAGCATGACGTTGAAGATAAGGAAAGGGCATAAACAGGCAATAAGAGTGAGATAATAAATGCACAGAGTATACAGTATATACACAATTTTAAAATTACACAGTTTTAAAATTAAAGTGACTGATAAGCCAGCTGTCACAAACCTGGGGGTCATAGTGAACTCTGAACTGAAGCTTGAAAGTCAGATTAAGGCAGTGGTAAAATCAGGCTTCTTTCACCTCAGGCAGCTGATAAAATAAAGCCAATTCTTTCGCGGCAACACTTTGAGACAGTTATCCACGCCATTGTTAGCACTCGGCTGGATTACTTTAATGCACTTTATGTGGGGGTCCGTGCTTCATACATTACTCATCTACAGAGGGTGCAAAATGCTGCAGGTCGTCTTTTAACTGCCACTCGAAAGTTTGAGCACATCTCCCTTATTTCAGCTTCACTTCAGTGGCTGCCCATTTCATAGGATTCATTTTAAAATTCTTTTATTTGCTTTTAAAGCCCTCCATGGCCTAGCCCCATCTTATCTCTCTGAGCTGCTACAGCCTTATACGTCAGCTGGTCAGCTGTTCCTGAATGTACCCAGGACTGAGTGGAAACTTAGAGGACATCGTGCTTTTGCTGCAGCATCTCCCAAACTGTGGAACGATCTGCCTTTAGAGATTAGACAGACCTCTTCTCAGCCTGTTTTTAAATCACTCCTGAAAACTCATCTCTTCACTCCGACCTTTGACACCTTGTAAGATGTTAGTTTTAGTTTATTTTTATGTTAGTTGTTTTAGTTGATTATATGCTGTTCTGTCTTGTTTTTTTTAATATAGGGCTGTTTTAATCTTTACTATGTGTTTTATTTTATTCTGTTTTGTTTTATTCTACGGTTTGTTTTTTTTACTTATTTACTGTACAGCACTTTGGTCCTGCGCTGGGTACTTTAAAGTGCTTTATAAATAATGCTGGATTGGATCATCCTCCACACCACAGCCATTTTTGTATTCAACAGGACACATCCACATGAATTTTCAGCACATCCAAAAGTCCGTGTGGCTTTGTCACTCCTAAGAAAACAGACACAATCTTCTCCAGTCCCTCTGGATCATTTGTACGCTGGCTATAGGTTTATTTCTCTACCAGGAGTGGGGTTTGAACCCACGTGGACACATATCCATTGGAGCTTAAGTCCAACGCCTTCACCACTCGGCCATCCTGGTCCGACTGAGCTGAGCCGCGTAACAGTCACCCAGCGGTAAAATCATTACTCACAGCATTAAAATGCTTTTTACAAAGTTATATATGAATAAAATAAATCCTATTAACAGGACAGTGTTGCTTTGGCAGAGAGAAGAACGTGTGCAACAGCTGGAGCCACAGCTGTAAAGCTGCTGGTCATGATATCAGGTTGGATATGTGGTGAGAGGGAATCTGAATGTAAGTTTTATTTGTACAATGAAGGAAGTTGCCAGGAGAATAATCTCCTCCTTAATGTCAGCAAGACTAAGGAGCCGATCGTGGACTTCACTACAAAGCAGGAATTACAAGCCCCTCATCATTAGTGGCACACCAGTGGAGAGAGTGGACAGTTTCCGATACCTGGGTGTCCACATCAATCAGGACCTGTCATGGTCCTGTCACATCAACACCGTGGTTAAGAAAGCCCACCAGCGTCTCTTCTTCCTCAGAAGACTCAGAGACTTCCATCTGCCACTGAGGGTGCTCAAGAACTTTTACTCCTGCACCATCGAAAGCGTCCTGACGGGAAACATCTGCACCTGGTTTGGGAACAGCACCGAGCAGGACAGACGAGATCTGCAAAGAGTGGTGCGCTCAGCCGAACGCATCATTCGATCAGAGCTTCCTGACCTGCTGACCAAAGCCAGGAAGATTATGATGGGCCTCTCCCATCCCAATAATGGACTCTTCTCACTGTTGAGGTCTGGGAAGCACTTCTCTTGAGGCCAAAACAGAGAGAATGAGGAGGAGCTTCTTCCCTCAGGCTATTCGGGCCCTGAACCAGGTGTAGGACTGGACTCTCACACACATCACATCACCACATGCACTCTGGTTTTTCTTCTTGCACACTTCCCAAAATTTATAATTTCCAAAGGTGGAAAGTAACGAATTACATTTACTTGCGTTACTGTAATTGAGTAGTTTTTTTTTGTGTATTTGTACTTTTTAAAGTCATTTTCCAAGTCGGTAATTTTACTTTTACTTAAGTATATTTTTTAAAAAGTATTGTACTTCGCTACATTTTCAATCACACCCGTTACTGAGTAAATTAAAAGAACAAACAAACAAAAAAAACCGAAAAAACATTGCGCTTCGGAAATACTGCAGGGAATGATGGGTAGTAGAACAAATTAGCGTTGGGTCACGATAAAAATGGAGTCTGACATCGGTGGTACGGATCCAGCGAAAAAAGAAACCCCATCGAATTCTGCTGACCCTGAACTCGAAGAAACCGATGTGAACCCCCGGCCGTATTTAAGGGACCATTTCGGCTTCAAGTGCAAGAAAGGCAACAGCTTTATTATGCAGTGTAAGCTGTGTTTGCCCAGAGAGACCGACTTAGCAGCTTTTAAAAATTCCACATCAAACCTGCGCAAGCATGTAGAGGTAAGTTAAATGAAACTTGTACATTTATTTTAGCAAAAAAGGCTGTGCTCAAGTTAATCACATTAAGTTAAGACATAAGCTGTTATTGGGCACGTTGTTGTCCACGCAACTTAAAATATTTTTACTTGATTGGTAAATTGCCAAAAGAAAATGTGTTCACTTTTCCTGTTTGTTAATAATAATCATTTATTTAAAAAAAAAATTAGTTAAATTAGACAGAAGACAGAAGCGGCTACTTTCTTACTTAACCCACATATGTTCACACTGCAGGCAAAAGAATAACATGTGCTATGTGCAGAGGTGTTTTTTTTCTGTTCTCAAACTGACCTCCCTGTTGGAGCTCAGTCTGGGGGGACTTATTTTTTTCTCCATATCTTTCCTCACGTGGTGCATTTTCCATCGCGCTGACTGTAGCTTTTAACCCTTATTAACTCGAGCACAACTCTATAATGAGCAACAAACTGCAATATGTATAAAAATGATCATGGTTACACCTGCAATGAAAGATCATACGATTATCCTGACACCTGTAAATAGAAGATTAACCTGAGGTTATGACAATCACCGGAACACAAATGTTAATGTAATGTCAAAAGCTTCAATAAATCATTAATGCAATGCTTGTTATATGATTCTGATGCAATAATAATGCCGATGCTAAAATAACAGTAAAACACCCCCTTTTATCCCGTTTACAAACTTCACAAATAAACGTTTATCACTATCAATGTCAAAACTGAGGACTGCACCAAGCTATTATTCCTAAACCTGGAGATGAGGGGTGAATGTGCAGTGTGAGGTAAAGTACTGATTGTGCTGTGGTGGAAATTGATCATCTTTAAATGATCGGTCTTCACAGTCGGTGAGGGAGAAGATAACTAGCACAACAGCTAACTTTGGACTGTGGCTAATCAGCTAATCAAGAAGCCATCGGTAGTCTCGGCGCTAAAGACTCTGGACTACCCCTGACAATGCCACCTAAGAAAAACTCAGCCTTGGAGGAGGCGGAGGACATCAAAAGATCACTGGACTTCCTATCACAGGATGTAAATGACATCAAAATTAAACAAGACAAAATACTTAACCTAGTGCAGGAAGTAACAGAGTTGCGTGTACGCCTTGCTGAGCGGGACAAAAAAATAACAGAACTAGAGAAGAAAGTTGAGGATTTGGAGCAATACTCAAGGATAAATGATGTTATTGTGACTGGGATTAAGATCAAACCCCGCTCTTATGCTCATGCTGTGACCTCCGGTAACAATGAAGAACCCGGCTTACGGGAGGAGAACTCGACGGAGCAACAGGTGGTGTCTTTTTTTGCGTCTAAAAATATACACTTGGATGTAAATACCATTGATGCCTGTCACCCTCTTCCCACGAAGAACAACATGCCGGCGGTGTTCCTGAGGTTTGTCAGCAGAAAAAACAAAGTTGCATTAATGAAGCAAGGGAAAAAGCTAAAGGGTACTAACGTCTATCTGAATGATCATTTGATTAAAAGAAATGCGGACAATGCTAAAAAAGCCAGAATCATGAGGAAGCAGGACAAGATACAGAATACTTGGGTCATGAACTGTAAGGTAAACATCAAACTGAAAGGAACACCTGAGGAAGCTAAAGTAGTGATTATCAGAGATATAGAGGAATTGAACAAATATGAATGAATATTACTGAGGGTCTGCACAACCTGTGTCAGTTAAGGGAGCGTAAACTCATACAATGACATCTAAATACTCCTTAAATCTGACAAAAGATGAACTAGAAATACAAGAACGGAGTTTAAACCTTGAGGATTTGGAATTGAAGCATTTCGAATATACTGATCATAATGCTTTAGATCAAGAAGAACAATTAGACCCTGACAACCACTTCCTATTAGCCAACCCAAATGACTGTAAATATTATTCTGAAAAAGAATATAATTCCTCAATTAAAACTGATAAGAAATTCTCAATTATTCACTTTAATAGTAGAAGTTTGTATGCAAATTTCAGTTCAATTGAGGAATATTTACAACAGTTTCACGATCCATTTAGTATTATAGCAGTATCAGAAACATGGATTAAAGAGGAAAAAGGTGTTGATTTTGAATTAAAGGATTATAATCTTAATTATGTTAATAGAACAAACAAAGCAGGAGGAGGTGTTGCTATATATGTCCATAGGAAATTTAAATTTCGAATATTGGAAAGTATGACATTGACAATAAATGACTTACTTGAATGCTTAACCATAGAAATTATCAATGAAAAAGAGAAAAACATTATTGTTAGTTGTCTTTATAGATCACCTGGTTCGAGTCTAGAAGTATTCACTGATTGGATAGAAAAAATATTTTCAGTTGTAAGTAATAAAATATTATTCATCTGTGGAGATTTCAATATCGATTTGATAAACCCAAACAATCACAAGACCACCGAGGAGTATATTAATAGGATGATTGGTATGAGTTTATATCCCACAATTTTAAGACCAAGTCGCATAACATCTCATAGTGCTACCCTTATTGATAACATCTTTACAAATAATTTAGAGTTAATAATTGCTAGCGGACTAATGGTATGTGATATAACTGATCACCTGCCAATATTTATAGTGTATGATGTTAAGAGTGTATGTAAGAAAGTACCTCAGAAATATATCTACAAACGAGTAAGAACAGAAAATGCAATTAATCTCCTTTATCAGGACTTGATGAATCAAGATTGGAATGCAGTGTATGTTGGAGATGATGTGGATAGTGCTTTTGAAATATTTTTGGATATCTTCAACTGCCTGTGCGATAAAAATTGCCCAGTCGGGCAATTCAGTATCAACAATAAATCTATTAAATGCCCGTGGTTAACAAAAGGACTACACAAGGCCTGTAAGAAGAAAAATTCTTTATATAGACAATTCACTAAGCTAAGAACCGAAGAAGCAGAGTACAGATATAAAAAATATAAAAATAAGCTAACGGAAATATTAAGAACTAGTAAGAAATTATACTATACTAAATTAATACATAAAAATAAAAACAACACTAAAGAGATATGGGGAATACTTAACACTATTATTAAAGGTAACACAAAAAAGTGCTCATATCCAGATTATTTCATTAATAATAACAGTGACAATTACAATCTAAACGAGATGGTGGAGTGCTTTAACAGCTTTTTTGTAAATGTGGGACCAGAGCTGGCTACAACAATTCCAAAAAGTAATCGCAGCGAAATGTCACTGATAGAAATAAATTCAAAGACTATGTTCTTGTCGGGAGTTACCGAACTAGATATTTTAGATGTAGTTAACAACTGTAAGAACAAGACCTCTACTGATTGTTTTGGTATAGATATGACATTAGTTAAACGAATCATACATAGCATTGCCAGACCTCTAGCTTATATATGTAATTTATCATTTCAAACGGGGAAATGCCCAAAGAAAATGAAAATAGCTAAAGTTATACCCATATATAAAAGTGGAAACAAACACATCTTCCCTGTCCCTGCTCCCTCAGTTTTCTAAAATATTAGAAAAACTTTATAATAATAGACTAGGTAAATTTATTGACAAACATAAACTAATTAATGAAAGTCAGTACGGATTTAGGACAGGAAGGTCAACTTCAATGGCTATCATTGATGCAATAGAAGAGATAACCAACAGTCTGGATAGAAAAAGACATGCAGCAGGGATATTTATTGACTTGAAGAAAGCATTTGATACGATTAATCATAGCAGATTATTTAAAAAATTAGACAGATATGGTATTAGGGGAGTGGCTTTGAAATGGATCCAAAGTTATTTGACTGAGAGACAGCAGTATGTGAAGATGGGCGAGTTTGAATCGGGGTATTTGGGCATTAGCTGTGGAGTGCCACAAGGATCAGTTCTGGGACCAACTCTATTTAACCTTTATATAAACGACATATTTAATGTATCAAAGTTATTAAAATTAGTCATATTTGCTGACGACACCAATATTTTTTATTCTAACGACGACCATAGTGACCTAGTACTTAACATTAACAATGAGTTAAGGAAATTAAAAATATGGATGGATATTAACAAATTATCTATAAATTTGAGCAAAACCAAGGTAATGTTCTTTGGGAATTACAATGTAAATGTAGATACTGCAATAAAAATAGATGGTGTAGTCATAGATGTAGTATCAGAAATAAAATTCTTGGGAGTAATGATTGATAGCAAATTATGCTGGAAATCACACATCAGACATATACAAAATAAAGTGTCCAAAAGTATCTCAATCATAAATAGAGCCAAGTTCTTCTTAAACTGCCATGCAATGTTTTTGCTATACTGTGTACTAGTCCTACCATACTTGACTTATTGTGTAGAGGTGTGGGGCAATAATTACAAAAGTTCTCTGCATCACCTGGTTATACTACAAAAATGTGCTATAAGAATAATGTATAAGGTAGGATATTATAGTCACACTAATATTTTGTTTTTGCAGTCAAAACTATTAAAATTGATTGATTTAGTTGAATTCTCGACTGCTCAACTACTATATAAGGCAAATAAGGGTATACTGCCAGAAAATATCCAAAAGCTCTTTACACATAAAGAAGGAGGTTATAATTTGAGGGGATGTAGTAACTTTAAAAGGCAGATAGTTAGAACCACCAGGAAAAGTTTGTGTGTGTCTGTGTGTGGAGTGAAACTTTGGAACAGATTGGATGTAGAGCTCAAGCAATGTCCAAATATTCATCTGTTTAAATTGAGGTACAAAAAATGTATATTGTCAAGGTACAAAGAGGAATCGAGTGTGTGATTGTTTATCCAGGATAGTAAATAACAATATATTCCTTGTATGATTTATTTTTTTCTTTCTCTCTTTCTCTTTCTTTCTTCCTTGTTTATATATAGAATGCTAACAACTTATATAAACAATTATCTTGTAGAGTTGAAATAGACACTGTTGATATTGTCTTATGCTGTTGTTATTACTGCTATCTCCATTATTAGGAAACAGTAGACCAGAATTAATTCTCAAAAGTAAAATTGATAAAGTTACTACTATACAATGGAAGCAAACTTCATTGATATTTTCATAGCTAAAATATAAATAATATATGGAGAGGATGTAATGACCATGATGGTGATGACTGTGATACTCAACGGTGGTAACAAAGACTGTATTACTGATGCTTAATATTTACACTACTGTATGTTGTAATTATGACAATGTGATAATTTTATAATTGTAATTGTATGTCACAAATATTTAAATGTACTGCGTAACTACAAAATTTAAAACTCAGATAAGATTGTAGGGGTGGGAGTTAAAAAGCTCGTCTTCATCACACTCCTTTTCGAGCTAAACTTGTTTTTTTTTTTGTTTTTTTTTTTAATTGTGTGTGTAATTGTATATCACAATTGTACATTACAATAACTTTATTATTATTTGGTTGCTCGAATAAAGAAAGATATTCATTTATCCATGCCTCTTTTGAATTTTATTTCCCCCTGTTTTTCCCTCACTGACCACAGCAGGGGAACCTTTGTTTTGCTTCAGCCATGAATCCAGCTCACCTGATTCATCACTGAGCCCCATCGTCACTGGCGTCTGACAGGGTGGCGCTGCATATTCTTCCTTTAATGTCTCTATTTTCAATCTGTTAATTAGAGTGCTTAAACCTGAAGTAGACTGCGTCCACAACAAGTCAATACAGCTGTAAATGTGGCCAATTATCAATCTATAACCAAGCAATAACGAAAAATAGCTTTTATTTTATGCATGTTTTTAGTCAACCACTCACCCACAGGATCTTCAATCCCAGAAAATTCCTTCTCCTCATTTGATAAGTCAGTCCTCCTTCCATGCCCTGGTAACTGGTCCATCCAGAGCCATATCATCTCGAAATATACATACACCAAGCCAACCCACACCTTGGTCACACCAACCCTTTTCCACCCTGAAGATGTCCAATGCCATCTTAGTCTGGATCAGGGTTCTAATAGATTTGCAATTTTCGTTAGTTTTTATTTTTATTTAGCTTTGACTTCAGATTTTCAATTTTATGTCAGTTGTAATTAGTTTTTACCAATTGTTTGCTAGTTTAGCTTAGTTTTTTTTGAAAATCCTTAGTTTCAGTTTAGTTTTGATCAGTTTCAGTTATAGTTTTAGTTGTGTTTGCAATAATTAAGTGTAACAAAATCCCAGTTTCATCATATCAGTCATGCTCTTCTGCTTATCCTTGGGTATTGAGACTATTAACTCTTGCAGCACCGGGTGTTCGTAATTTTGGTTCAAGTGAATTGATAAACTTTTTGAAGGCAACTGACTCACACAGTTATGTAGATGTCCCCGTCCTGCTGTCTTGGGATGTATCACACTGCCTTGCATGGGGTTAGCTTCTGTTTTCTGGGGATGAGGGTTGAGTGGGGGGAGCTCTCTGAGGAGGGGGAGTCAAAAAACAAAAGGGGGAGTGTGCTCCCCCTTACCTTTTCAAGGTAAGCCAGGTCAGCCTTCTTGTGTGGGCTTTTCAAGTGCACTTTAAGGTTTGTAAAGTGGGATTTTTCCCCTTAGAAGTGTCCCTCATAATTTGTCTCTTTTCACTACAAGACACTTGCTTTATACTAAACACAGTCATATTTAAAGTAATCCCAAATTGGACTCTGGCGCTTTCTCCTGACTTTTCCTGACATGATTCTGCGCGTGGACGGAGCAGCAACACAGACGACTCGCCTAACGTGCTGCCACCTGCTGGCATAATGAGACACAGCAAGAAAAAAATCTGGAAACTAAACTTCATTTTCACCCTTGACTATGGTAGGACACGCACACCTCAATGAAAACTAAACACAGTTTTGCTATAACTTCAGTTAATTTTAGTTAGTTTTGTGAACGCTCATTACAGTTTTAGTTAATTTTCCTTTTTTGTTCTTATTTTTATTTCTGTTAATGAAAATGTTTTTTTTCTTTTCACTTCTAGTTTTCGATATTTCGTTTACATGTACTCTATTTGAACAGGGATTGATCAGTGTCAAATGGGATTTTTTTTTTTTTTTAATGTGTGTCTGTTAATGCAAATCAATTTATTTATTTATCTTTCTGAAAGACAGATGTTAAACGGGCTCTAACAAATCCACTTCATTGCGTGCTCATAGATTTTCTTTTGTCAGGGTCGCTCACCCAATGTGCTTTATTTAAGCTTATTAATTCTGTCACGCTTATTAGTGGCTCATGATTGCTTAAGGCCTATGTCTGAACTTGACTACAGAGGCAGAGCATCATTCCATCCTTTCAGGGTGAAGGACTCCACTTTCTTTGTGTCAAGGCAGCTCACAATTATCTTAATAGCTTTACCTAATCAAGTTATGGCTTACCATCACTTGTGTTATAAGTATGAAGTGTCCTAAATTCATTCAAATTTTGTTTCCAATTCACTTGCAGCAGTTTAGACCGAATTATGAACGATAATAACCTTGCTCTGGACTGTCAAAGGTGACTTTAACGCTGACTGTTCCGACAATTCATTTTATAACATTTCCTGGTCAGATTAGCCAATCTCTGCACACTTGAATAAACATAATCAACATGGTCAATATTTTCCTGCGTGTTATTTCACCATGGTATCGATTCCAGCTCTCCATCCGCATGTGGTTTGGCACATTATATTTATCTAAAACTCCACTCCGTCTCTAAATGTTTTGAAGAATTTTTCAAGCCGGGGGTCAAATTTTGAGAATTTGACCATAAGTGAAAGTTATGATGTTATCACCCCCTTTTGGGGCTTACCTTTCCCAGTTTTGATGATATTCCTCCCTATTCTTTGCAAGTACCCCCTTTTGGTGGCGAGAAACTGTTGGTGTGGTCAAGTGGGTGCTGTAAAAACAAAAGCTCAGGACAGAACAGTCACCAGTCATGTACTTCATACAAAATTAGCATATATTTGATTTCATATTGATCCTCTGAGTGTAATGGTACATTTGAATTTGAATTTCTCAAAGCTAAACACAAAAATTTTCTTTATTTTGCTCTTGTTCCTGTGCAGCACCACCTCTCAGCACATGCCCCTGTCGGTTATATCTCTACTTTTCTAAATTATTGACTATTTCAATGAAAGGACCTAAAAGATGGGGACCAGTGTTTATCCTTACATATCTCCATTTTGAATGTGACAAGTCTATCATTCCCCTGTTATTCACAGACCTCAATAGAGGGTTTTTTTTTTTTTTTTTTTGGCTTTTTTCTTTTCTTTTTTTCCTCTATAAAAGTTAATTGACTTTTTACAGTGGGCTGCTATGGTTAATAATAACATGTTCAGTCATGAGTGAAATCAAACCTTTTCTTCAATTTAGCATTTAACCTTCCCAACAATATAATGTGATACATTAATCGAAACACAGCTACTAAAACACAATTTTCTTAATGCAAACATCAGTAACTCAAAATTAGCCACCAAAGGGTTAAGTCTGCAGTTCACGCTCATGTGAAGCTACAGTCTCCCCCTTTAGTCTCTGTCATCCTTCTGTTCCTGTAAAAACAAATCAAAGCAAGACAAAACATCCACCCTTTTTTTATAGGCTGGGTGAATTGTTTGTGGACATTTACTAATCCTAAAGTCGGCACCGTTTTTGTCTCAGTATCAAGTCCATTAGAACTTTTAGTCGTCAGTCCATCACAGTCCAGCCACATGCATACATCCACACACATTCATACCAGAAGTTGCTGATAATGGAGTCTCACGCGCAACCTATTCGAGCCTCCCTCACCAGCAAGATGACGTCATCATTTTAAAGGAAAACAGTTCCTTGTTTTTTGACTGGATTGACTCGCTGCAATCCTTTTAGGCTCAGGACTTCTCATGTGATCAGTGTCCCATATAAGTGAATTTCTCCCCAGCCCATTATAATCATGGAGAAAAACACTTTGCGACTGTTTCCAGTAAGAATATTTTATAGCGCTTTAAAGTTCAATCTCTCAGGCCTGGATTAAAGAGCTGATTTGTTAAATCAGGAACTCACAAAATACCAAAATATCACCACCGGTGGATCACACCTCTCAGATGTTCTTATTTCAGTGCACTGTAACAAAAGCAAAAACAAACGTAACCAATAAAATACTAATAAAGTAACAAATACTGGGGCCCATTGCAAACATGTCCAAGCATAAAACCATCTTTCTCTCTCTTAGAGAAAGAAAACAATCCAAACCTCACTGATGAAATCAACCTAGTGTTAAGCAAAACCCAAAAATCAACTAAAATTCACCAGAAGGTTTTTCTCCCTCCTGGGACAATATTGTGTAGGAATACAGGGACCGTAACTCCTTTTTGCCCTGACAAAAAACGTGTTGGATTTACTTGATTCAATAGTGGACACTGGTTGCACACAAATGTTTTGCTCCGACAGAAACTTAAACAACTGAGTTAAATCAACACAACCTTTTCATATTCAGTAAACCTGCATTTTGTGTTCATAAAACACGATTGAAACATGTTCAGATGGAGTAAGTTGAGATCCTGGAATATTTTGATCCTTCAATTCTGTCAGTTTATTTCAACACTATTCAATAACTTTTATTCAAATTCTACTTGGTCACTTAAATACTACATGTTGTCTTCATATTGCATGCAGTTCAACAAAGTCTAGATCCTGGTTACCATAAAAACTGAATGGGTCTACAACAACTACCATCCTCCTATCTTTATCCTGGTTGCAGCAGGGCTGGGAAATAACCCTGAAGTGATAGGTTATCAGGCAGGGTACACCCCGGACAGCTGACCAGTCTATCAGATAGAAACAAACAGCCATTCACACTCACATTCATGGATAATTTAGAATCATCAATTAACCTAGCTCTAATAGCTGCATGACTTTTCACTGTGGCAGGAAACCAGAACACCCAGAGAGAAACCACTGCAAACTAGCCAGACTGTGGACTTGCACCCAGGACCTTCTTACTGTGGAGCAACAGCACTAACCAGCATGCCAACAATGTAGGAAATACAGGAAAGCTATGATTTCCTGTATTTGATGCAGAATTCTTTTGTTCTTGTCCTTGACAGGTTAATCCACAATAAATAGCAATAGCATGCATGTGGTGTGTGTGTCGCTGTCTGCCTCTTATAACTCCAGTGATTTTCCTGTAGTTTGAAATCTTATGCGGTGTTGTGGATTCCGTGAGTTCAGCAGCTAACCACTCTTATTAGATTGTATCGTGTCATCTCAATGAGAACAAATTGAGTTGTTGGATTTTATTTATTTATTTATTTTTTTTTTTTTCAGTGTGTTCCTCCTTCAATTAAGTCTCAATCACAAAAAATGTGGCGCTCCGATATAAATCTCACTCCGTTAATTCATCATTTTCACTCTGTACCACTGCTCCTTATCAGGCTGTGTGACGCACAGTAAACAATTCAGTCAAGGCCTTGAGCCATAAACAGACATCACGCACAGACATTGTTTTCATAACCAAACTGCCTTAGACCCTGTCCCCTAAATCTACACAAACGCCCTCTGGGTGACATGAAATGCATTTAACCAATAAACAATCAATGGCTTCTTGTTGTTGTAACAGATTCTGTATTTGGATGTTTGTGTGCAGCATTTTGCGTGTCAGCATAAGCATTTGTTAGTAAAGCATTCTTCATTGCAGCAGCGTGTGTGTGTGTGTGTATCACTCTTCATTGCAGCAGCGTGTGTGTGTGTGTGTATCACTCTTCATTGCAGCAGCGTGTGTGTGTGTGTGTGTCATTTCTCACTCAATTGACTCAGCGCGTGTGTGTGTGTGTGTGCAGTGAATCAACGAGTGCATATGTGTTCATATGTGTGTTTCTCTTCATTCTGAGTCAGTGCATGTAGATGTGTGTGTGTTTGTGTGTGTTTGTGTGTGTTTGTGTTCGTCACTTTCCTGTTCTGGTGTTCTGGGTAAACCACGGCCTGAGGCGTGCCCTGGGGTCCTGCCCTCCTCCATTTCAGTCTGTTTGCATCCATTGGTGCTGCTGCTCAAAGTTCTGTCCATACTGGTTCTGGCCCCAATTGAGGCAGTCCTTTTCTCCAGTGTCCTGCATCTTCTCCTTGTCCAGCTCCTCCTTAACTTGACCCTTTTGCTTCTGTAGCTCCTCCAGGGCTTGCTCCTGCTGTAGGAGCTTCTTGTCAGGTTTGGCGACCTCCTGCTCCAGGAAGCTCCAGCCTGGTTTCAAGTCCTGTGTCTGGGACTCCAAGCCTGACTGATGGGTTCGATTAGCAGCCAGCTCCTCCTGAGCCATGCTCAGTTTCTGCTCTGATGCCTTGAGCTCTTACTGAGGGCAGAAACCTCAGAGTCTTTTCCGTACACGTCAGATTAAAGTCCATTGATGTTTTCCTTGCTTTGCTCCACGGCCTTCTGCAGCTCTGCTGTCCGGCTCTTCTCAGAGGTCAGCTCCTGGCCGAGCCCCGACACCTGTGCCTTCAGCTTATTTTCTTCTTGTGCTTTTGTCCATTCTGAGGTGCCTCCTGACCTCAGTTACTCCTCCTGTCTCTGGCACGCCCTTTTTGCTGCCCGATCATCCGTGTTGGTCAGTCACTGTCCTGCACAGTTTTAATGCAGAGTTGTTAAGGTCAGCATTCTTTTGCTCGGCCTCACTTTTCATCCGGGCTTAATGGGCGTCTCGTCAGAGCTCTGTTAGCTGAAGCTGTCTGGAAATCTCCCCCGTGTAGTGAAACGGGCCTTGGATTTAATGCTCTCCGTCTCAGCTGCATGAGATCGTTTTCCTGCAGCTCTGTTGACATTTTCAGGTTGTTGTTGTGGGTCCAGCTGCTGTAGCATTTGGTCAGGGTCACATCAAAGATGGTAGAGGAGTGAGCAAAGATGGTAGAGGGGAGAGCAGGAGTCCAGGTCAGCCTCGGCAAAGCAGCCTGTAATCAAGCATAAAGAGAAAAAACAAAAACAAAACAAAAACAGACGAACAGGAAAATGATGTTGTGTTGGCTGTGTTATTCAGAGAGGGGAGAAACAACGGGGCCAGGCCCTGTGTCAGCCTTCTCTCCCCCTTTTTTTTTTTGTTTTTTTCTCAAAGTTATGTATGTATGTTGGCTGTTATACTTTGTTGTGTTTGAAAATAAAAGTTGGTCTGATAAACTTATTTTCAGAATAACTAAATCTGAGACTTTGTGTCACTGTAAGATTATAACAGTGATGGCAATATAATTGTTTGTTGTTCAGCAGTACAGTGTCCACCATATAATCAACTCATAACCCACCAAGCTGACAGGACAACACAGGTACATGTTAAAATTGTTAAGATCATGTTTAAAAGCCCAAAAAAGAATTTTCTTTCATTCAGTAATCACTTGTATTAATCAATCAGCAGAAAACATGTCACAATTTGAATCTTCTAACCACTAAATTTGTCGTGTCATCACTGGTTGGTCAGACCAGTGTCTTTTTTTTTTTTGAAGTTAAGTTGTTGTCCTGCAACCCAGAGAGTTTATTTGTTAGTAGTGGATAAACTTTATCATTCAACAACAGGTGTATGTTAAGTTTCGCTGCTTTAACCTTGCTGGAAAATCTTCACGTGTTCATGAATGTAAGCTGTTTCTTCATTGCGTGTGTGTGCGTTTGTAGGTGGGTTAATTTAACTTTTTCTCAAACGAGGCATTTCTCTAACACGTGCCTTTCTCATACATTTCTCTGGTTGTGTGTGTGTTTTTATTTTGTTTCCCAAATTTTGATTCCCCACCTTAAATAACAGCTTTCCATGTCTTCAGCCAGGAGTTAGAGCTTGCTTGTGAGATTCAGGGACACATGGTGCCAATAACAATTCAGTCAAAAACTTGCCTGCAAATTTCCAGTGATGGTAACCGATAACTGGAGGAGAAGATGTCCTTTAAGCTTCTTTTCAGGGTGGGGACAAAGTGAGGTCAAGCTGTAAACTTTTGAGCCAAAGCTTGGCCTGTCTGTCGTCCCAATTCTGTTTATGCTTTTGCCGCTGTACTCAGGTTTCCAGGTTGGGAGAAATCCACCTGTATTAACACACTAAAACATTTACTTAGTATTTCTTTTCTGAAAACATTCACTTACTATTTCTTTTCTGAAAACCATGCATACTTCTCACAGTCTGGCCGTTGCCTTTTATGGGCATGCAGAGTTCCTGTCACACACACAGCTGAAATTCGTGCTTGATCACACCCTATATTATGATCAAACCAACAGTAAATCAAATGTAACTGCTTATATTATTGGGCTGAACCAAGAGTCACTTTAAAAATCTTATAAATCCTGCTTCACACCATAAAACTGAAACAAATCACAGCTGTATTTATCACTCAGTCTTACTCTGCCGACTGAAGTGTCGGTCTAAATCATGCACGATTTGTCTTTTCTATATCAAAACCCAGCCAAACATCAAACATTCACCCTAGTCATTCAAAACCTTATTTGTAATATTATAATCAGCAAAATCAGCGTCTTATTTACAGGTCTTTAACAGTATTTGCAAATTATAATTATAAAACTCAAAAAACACGCTAAACCGGAAGCAAAAGTCCTCCGTGCGCTTCACAGCAGCCACCTCATTTGCATGTTCACACACCGTCTAAAAATAGCTCGCAGCGCTGCAGCGCGCTCTCGTCACACACAGTCTCGTCTCACACACAGCTCTATTATTTTATATTACAAAGACGTCTTATATTTACAACCACTGTCAGGCCTGGCAGATTTAGCGCCTACACAATTTTGACAAATTTAAGTTAACGGGTCCAACCGAAGAAAGTCCAACTTTTTTGTGATCAATTAACCAGTATCTGCCTCTAACTGTATCTGGCCTCATCTCTAAAGTCCCTAACTCAATTTAACAGTGTCCAAAAAAGCGCAGATACCGTTTAACACGGTAAGGAGCCTCTAACTCCTAGCTTATTCCAGGATGCCCCGTACCCCACAGTTAAGCCAAACTGAACTAACCCTGTTCGCCGACAGGTCAAGGTCGCGCGTCCACGGCCAGGAGGGAGCGTAAACTCCGAGCTATGCGCTTCTTAGCAGCCTCTAACTGCCGTCCTATAATAATTTATAACACTTTGAAACAACAGTCAGCACCCCAAAACAAGAGTCTGACTGAGGCAGGTGCAACCTAGTGGTCAATGGAGCCTCTAACTCACAACATGACCAACTCAGGTCCACCATATAACCAACGGAGCCTCTAACTCACTAAATGACCAATTCCCTATCAAACTACTTGAGCCTCTAACTCAATTTCTTAGCAGCCTCTAACTGCATTAATTTCTTAGCAGCCTCTAACTGCATTAATTTCTTAGCAGCCTCTAACTGCATTTAATTTCTTAGCAGCCTCTAACTGCTTCATGAGATTTTTTCATCAAAATTAAAACAGGCATTTACCAGTACTTTCAGTGAGTAGACTTCAATTTTGTCATGTCCAATTTGGCACACTTTGGAAATAATTCAACAGGTAGTGCCTTACCTTTGTTTAAGCCGGCTTATGCCCACTCACGTCAGACCACTGGCTTGTGCCTGTCCGTTCGACAACCTCGGACCGTCCAAACCTCCAAAATTCCACCCCAATACCACAGGACGAGCCCCCAAACTGTTACGGATTCAAATATTGGGGATGGATACAAGAGGAAAAACCACAATAACAACACTGGTCCGGCCGGGTTGAGTCAAACGATGATTTTAATGATCACACGCGTGGGAGATGGACACCGTACGCAGACAGCATCAGATCTCAAAATGGTGGAGCATTGATCAAACTCTTATAGCCTCTAGTGGCCCCCACCTAATCATAAAAGCCTAAACATTCACATTCTTTCTCTCACACAGTGCCTAAGCTACGACCTTGGCTCCCTGTTTATCTGCTCCTGCTGAGATGGGGCAGAAAACTCCAGTATGTTCTGTTCTCTTCTAATCAGACAAATAAGGCGATGACTTTCTGCAAACAGTATTTCTCATAACTCAGCAGTATAATGCATCATAAAACAATATCATTCATTCACAATAAACCAGCAGTCTAATGCAATGCAAATCAGCTTAACAAATGCAATAGTTATCACCTTCTTCTAATTCAGGAGAATAATGCAAACTAAAACTACATAATAATTCACCATCTTTAATTAAGGGTCTAACATGGCATAAAATAATATTATAATCTGACAAGATGGACAGCTGAGTCTTGTCCTGTGGAGGTGTCAGGGTCCCTGTGTATACCCGGTCGCCTCAGTGTGGCTACATGTGTTGTTTTGTTTTGATTTTGTACCCGCTCTCTCCCTCCCTCTCTGTCTCTCCTTCTCTCACTGCCTGGGCGGAGCTCATCTGTGGGCTCCTGCCCTTGGCCCACGCACCTGGTCACACCTGTGGCTCATCACCCAACAGTGTTCCTGTCCCCTTATAAGATGGCAGCCCTGTATTTCTCGTCGCTGGACCGTTGCCGACTCTCGTCAGTGTTAACCCCAGCTCAGTTCATTCTCGTGTTTCCCTAGCGATCTTCTTACAGTAACCTTTTGCATCTCTGTGAATAGATTTCCCTGGACCTGCCCCTGTGTTACCTGAGCGATCAAGTGTGTGAGGATTGGAGCGAGCTTTTGTGTTTCTTGTGGAGTGTGAAGCCGAGCGTGGAGCGTGGATGGAGTGAGGACTTTGGAGCGTGTGTGGACTGCAAGTGTCTTTCCCCCCTCCTGTTCGTGTGTGGATTCCCAGAACCCGTCTTTTCCCCACTTTGTAAATAGATCACCTGGTGCTTCTGTAAATAAAAACCCTTTATTGTTCCCTACTCAGAGCCTACGCGTGAGTCCGTTCAGTCCCGTTGTGACAGAGGGTAAGGACGTAAATCGACTGGTAAAGACGGACTGGTAAAGAGTCTGCAGCCGCAGCACCAATCCATCTGTCGATCTCCTGTTCCCTTCTCCGATCACTCGTGAACAAGACTGCGAGTTTTGTAACTTAATAAAAGCAGTAATTTGTTTGCCAGAGTGCCCCTTCCACGTCACACCCTGTTCTTTCTTTCTTGTCTTATATGGAAATTCACTTTGTGTAGCTTTTTGGGGAATTGTTAAACTTCAGGAAGATTCTGAACATGCCCCATTGTTTAGCCAGCTCTTTGGAGCTAAGCAGGTTCAGGCCTGTTGTTGTAATTTTTATAAAACGATCTAATTTAAACGAATAATCCAGCTGAAGCTTCAGACAGCCGTCATATGACAGTGAAACACTGCCATCTGCTGGACTCGAATAACACAGACGCTGCTTTGACGGGTGAGGGAGTTTCAACAAGTCTGCAACGACTCAAGCATCAAACTACAGAACTATTAGAGCGGACATGGTGCTCTAATGGCTGCTTCATTAACGCAGGTCAGAAAGGATCAAACATATCAATAAATTGTGAAATACAAAAATTACTGTTTCACTGCACACACAAACCTTCTCTTATTAGCACAACACTGCCCAGGGCTCAGAGTGTATTCCTTATAGACTATTAAACCTTAGCATGTTATTTTAATGTCTTACAGGTGAAACAGCCAAAAAGTAAAGTTAACTGTAATTTAAAATATTCAGCTGCAAAAATGCTTTTAGCAAACAATTTTTTATGACTGCGCTAAAATTCAATACTAGATTTTTGCTGGTCTGATTAAAAGGTTAAATGTAAACGTTTTAGGATCATATATTAATACTTCCAAAACAATAAAGTTGTTGTAGAGAATCTATATTCATTATTGTTGCTCATCATGGAAAGACAAAGACATCAGACTCTGCTAAAAGATTTTACACCCTCCTACTCTCTGCACACAGCGGTCTGAGGGATCTTCCAGGATCGGGGATTTTATTTATTTTGTTCTTTTTGGTCTTCCTGGTTAGTAGGTTGTGATTTTCTACCTGTTGATCTCACATTTGAACATGATTTGCTCTGGAGCAGATTAGGTTCAAAGCATGAGTTGACCTGGCATTATGTCTTGGATTACAAAAAAATCCCACATTTAACCTTGAAGTTAGCCGGATAAGACAGCGTTCTGTTTCACAGTAAAGGCCTCAGAGAGTTGTTGCTAACCAAAGTCTATCTTGTACGGCCACGCAGCATCTAATGACGTTTTGTAACCTGTCACTACGAAGGAGCAGTGAAATGATTTCTGTTTTAGCGCACATACACAGTGTGGTGATCAGTATAAGGACATGAAAGTGATGTTGCAGAAAGCTGCATCTGGTCAGAAGGAAAAAAACACGCACACTTGGAAGACTTGGCCAGATTTGCACAAAGTGAAATGGCTGACAGTGGACAGATACAAGGATGTGGATGGTCACACCCTCGTGCATTAAAGAGGCCGTTCACAAAACCAAACACTCAACAGACACAATAAGACAGCTGGTCAGTTTGCCTCACTAACTCATCTACACAAGGCGTGTTGTAGAAGTAGAGCAGGGCGATATGGCCAAAAATATTCATCACGATATAAATTTGAAAATGTGCGATAACGATATAACTGACACGAGACAAAATACTTTACAACTCCACTTCATTTGTGCAAAAAAACCCATCAATGTATTTTCACTTAAACAAGCAGCTGTTTTTCATGTGCATTAAAGTTATATAAAAATGTAACGGTGCAAATGCAAATTCCTTGCTGACATTTTAACCAAAAGGCATTTCCAGTGGAAATTGGCCGACATATCCTCAGCATAACCATGTAAATATCCACAAAACTTAAAAAGAGGTTAAGCAAACACACAATACGGTAATATTATGTTGAAGCACAGTACGTATCACTCCGTGAGGCTCCTGACTACGATAGCCGTAATGCTCCGACAATCCATTAAACGGTGCGGGTTCGTAGCTTAGCAAAGTCGTACTAAAACATTTGACAGATTTTCGAGCGCCGTGTACATAAAATCGTTTCGAGGTCAGTAAACACAACCAGAATTCATACAGTAGCTTGCAAAAGTATTCGGCCCCCTTGAACTTTTCCACATTTTGTCACATTACAGCCACAAACATGAATCAATCTTATTGGAATTCCACGTGAAAGACCAACACAAAGTGGTGCACACGTGAGAAGTGGAACGAAGATCATACATGATTCCAAACATTTTTTACAAATAAATAACTGCAAAGTGGGGTGTGCGTAATTATTCAGCCCCTTTGGTCTGAGTGCAGTCAGTTGCCCATAGACGTTGCCTGATGAGTGCTAATGACTAAACAGAGTGCACCTGTGTGTAATCTAATGTCAGTACAAATACAGCTGCTCTGTGACGGCCTCAGAGGTTGTCTAAGAGAATATTGGGAGCAACAACACCATGAAGTCCAAAGAACACACCAGACAGGTCAGGGATAAAGTTACTGAGAAATGTAAAGCAGGCTTAGGCTACAAAAAGATTTCCCAAGCCTTGAACATCCCACGGAGCACTGTTCAAGCCATCATTCAGAAATGGAAGGAGTATGGCACAACTGTAAACCTACCAAGACAAGGCCGTCCACCTAAACTCACAGGCCGAACAAGGAGAGCGCTGATCAGAAATGCAGCCAAGAGGCCCACGGTGACTCTGGACGAGCTGCAGAGATCTACAGCTCAGGTGGGGGAATCTGTCCATAGGACAACTATTAGTCGTGCACTGCACAAAGTTGGCCTTTATGGAAGAGTGGCAAGAAGAAAGCCATTGTTAACAGAAAACCATAAGAAGTCCCGTTTGCAGTTTGCCACAAGCCATGTGGGGGACACAGCAAACATGTGGAAGAAGCTGCTCTGGTCAGATGAGACCAAAATGGAACTTTTTGGCCAAAATGCAAAACGCTATGTGTGGAAAACTAACACTGCACATCACTCTGAACACACCATCCCCACTGTCAAATATGGTGGTGGCAGCATCGTGCTCTGGGGGGGCTTCTCTTCAGCAGGGACAGGGAAGCTGGTCAGAGTTGATGGGAAGATGGATGGAGCCAAATAGAGGGCAATCTTGGAAGAAAACCTCTTGGAGTCTGCAAAAGACTTGAGACTGGGGCGGAGGTTCACCTTCCAGCAGGACAACGACCCTAAACATAAAGCCAGGGCAACAATGGAGTGGTTTAAAACAAAACATATCCATGTGTTAGAATGGCCCAGTCAAAGTCCAGATCTAAATCCAATCGAGAATCTGTGGCAAGATCTGAAAACTGCTGTTCACAAACGCTGCCCATCTAATCTGACTGAGCTGGAGCTGTTTTGGAAGGAAGAGTGGGCAAAGATTTCAGTCTGAAGATGTGCAAAGCTGGTAGAGACATAAGGCGAACCGGATTATAAGGAGCACTGTCGATTTCCAGAAAAATCAAAGGACTGATTTTTAGAGTGCCTTATTTTCCGAAAAACACAGTAATAACATAATAACAACGGCCCGCTAGCATGCTCTTGGTTGCCGAGGGCTATGCTGTGGCTGAGCTGCAAGATTAACTCTGCAAAACCAACTTTCATCAAGTAAAGACGAGAGTTGGTTTTGAGAGGTGCAAAGAAGGGAGGGATGAGAAGTAAAAAGCAGCTACTGTCAGTCTTTAGAGACAGAAGGACTGATTGGCCGTCTGGGAGCCCAACGGATGTTAAAAAAAAGAAAAAAAAGTTGAAAACGTTGAAGGCTTGATCATCTACTCCCTCATCTCCATCTCGTTTTTACTCCCACTCATTTCCAGCAGCCGTCTCTGTTAGTCTGCCTTCCCATTTCCATCCTAATGAGGCTTTATTCCCACTGAAGCAGCTGCACGGCGCAGGGAAAGAAGACGCAGGAACCGCACGCTGAGTCATCCACAACTTCTGACCTTCCCTGTCTCTCTCCATCCACCTCTCTTCTATCCGTTTAGATGTTTACCTGTCCATGTGACTGTTGACATTGGGAAGCTGTCACTAAACTGCTGTCACTGCCAATGACTGTCATGTCCCCCTCGAGTGTTAGCCCCCCTCCAGAGCTCTAAAGCACAGGCTTTAATAAGCCCGGCAAGAGAAATGCCAGCTTCCTATGCAGCCTGAGCTGAGAACATTGGAGTGACAAAGAAGAGGGGGGCGAAAGTCTGATGCACACAGGGAAAAGTTACAGAGGAAAAGAGAGAGCAGGAAATGATACAGATGAGCTACATCCTCCTGGAAAGCAGCTGCCATTACAGTCTCCCCCATCTGCTGGAAGGCAGATGCTTCAAAACAGAGTGAGAAGTAAAGAGAGACGGCAGGAACTCAAACAAAATTAACACTATATTTTATCTTTAATAATCATATATATTGCTTTACCATAACAGCTTGTTTTTGTGTTTTTTAAACTACCATCTCTCTTAAACCAACTTGAATTGAACAGTGAGCACAGCCACTAAGTACTATGTAACAAAAATACAGGGATGGGAGGGAGACGGTACCTGTACTGACGTTTAAAAAGAAGGAATAGGAGGAGGAGGAGGAGGGGGGTGGAGGTGGTGGAGCTCTCCGACAGGGGGAAAACTGAGATTTCAGTAAAGCTCAGTCCAAAGCACTTTCCTAATGATTTCCCTGTAACATTAGTCCTCGAGGACCCCGTCACAGCAGACTACTGTGAGCGCCACCAGACAGTTAATGAGACAAAAACGAGACGCTCTTACAGCCAGGAGGCTGCTTCCAGATGACGCTTGATTAATTTGATTGATTATCTGTGAATAAGTCTTGAGCCTCTCCTCGGTTCTTTATATTTTGCCTGTACTGAGCCAGATGTTCTTCTTCTTCCTTTCTTTAGACTTTCTGAAGGTCATTTAAAGTTTTTCTTTGGACATTAACTGCTTTTTCACCCATTTTCAGTCCAGTCCTTGTACCTGATCACTTTCAGAGCGATATTTTTGTTTTTTGGGGGGGTTAAACCACTTAACCTAACTCAAGGGGACAAACCCGAGTTGTCAAATACAATACAAAACACACAATTTAGCAAAGAACCAATTTTAAATATTATCTTTAGGTACTTTGTTACTAGCAACCTGTCACAGAAACACACCATTTAATTTCTTTGGATTGGGAAAGTAGGAGACAGAAAAAAAGGGGACAGGCTGAAAAATCTATCTACAGTGGAGGAACAGTACCTGAAAGTCATGTCAAAAAAAATTCAGCAAACACCTGACACAGGACCTGAAAGATGCACTTGGTCCTTCAGTTGATCCATCTAGTGTTACCCAAAGCCTCATCTCATGGTGTCAGTGAAGGGTGGCTGTCAAGAAGCCATTATTAAGGAAGGGAACAGGGAGAAAAGGCTGAGGGATGCCAAATTACACAAGAACTGGACTGAAAATCAGTGGCAGCAGGTCTGGTGGAGTGATGAACCAAAATTTGACATTTCTGGTTGAAATTGCTGGTAATATGTCTACAACCACCTGTAAACTACTGTACAGCTCTGTCATAGTTTGGGTCTCCATTTCAGCCAGGGTGTTGGGGATTTCGTCAAAATTGATGGAATTATGAAAAGTACCACCAGACTTTGATGCACCATGCAATACCATCTGGAAAGCGTCTGATCGGCAGCAGCTTACTAAACACATCGAAACACCATCATTCATGGACTGACCTGAGCCGTGTGGGATCATCTCGGCAGAGAATGGAACAAAAAGGCAGCTAATATCGAAAGAAGAGCTCTGAATGTCCTTAAAGAAGCCCGGAGAACTATTCCTGAAGACTACTTAAAGGAATTCCAAAGAAATGTGCCTAAGAGAGTTCAGGGCGTGCTGAAGATAAAGATGCTCAAGCTCATTAGCTCATTATATCAACTCTGTATGACGCCTTTTATACTGTATTTTCATGTAAACTTTTCAAATTTAAACTGTTGCACCCGTTTCCCATTACCCAGCAAGTTATATGTTAGAATTAAGGTGTGGCTCAAACTTTTGCACAGTCCTACATTTCACATCTATAAAATGATTTGGCACCTGATAAACCTTTAAAAGCACTGACCTGCCTCTCCAACTATCTGTTTTAAACAACACGCACTTACCAGCAGTTGTGTTGCGTTTTCGTCAGGTTAGTGGCTCAGACCTAAAACAGCCCTACATTATCTCTAATTCAGTTCTGGACCCAAGCTGACCCATTAAATTACGTGGTACTCCTTTTATTTGTACTTGTGTACTCAGGCATAAATTAGACTTTTCAGGTACAAACTAAATAACACAAAGAGGAGCTCTTATGAATAAGAATGAAACTGAGAGGCCCACTGCAAGAAGATACACACCCAAGTGCTGAGATTGTAAAGATGAAAAGTGAGCAGAGGAAAATGAGCGTTTCAGGAGAACGAGGCGGTTTCCTCTTTTTCCCATCTGGCAGCCTCACAGCGGGGAGTTATGAGGTAGCCCCAACCTACCTCACTGTGAAATGCACTACACACAGGTACACACACGCACAGGTCTTTGTCTCCAGATGCCACGTTTATTTATAGTTTCCTGTGTTATGACCGACCACAGTCTGACAGCTGTCGGTCTCAGCTGATTTCCCGCTCCTCTCCCGTCTCACTATAAAAGGGAAGGAAACCATCATCAGTCCAAAACGCCATCAGCTGTTCTCACCTGCGTCTCCAGCACGGCCCCGTTGAGCTCACCACACCACTCCTCCCCTGCAGCCGCGCCCGGGACCACACCTCCGCCACACCCACATCTCCCCGCTGTGCAAGAACGAGCTCAGCAACACAAGCATCCTCTCTCTTTCGCGAGTGCATACGTGCACATCTACAGTGCTGCATGCCGATGAACCCATTTTCTTGGAGCACCTACACAAGCTGCAATATACAGATCATGTTTCACAGCGCTACAGCGAGAGGCAAACACCTCCCTCTGTTTGTGCTTCATTCTAGCTTCTCCCTTCTCTTCCCAACCACACACACCAACACCTTCCTCTTGTGAATTTCATTTTAATCCTTAACATAAAGACAGCTATACATTAGGATAATCAAACTTGATTTATTACCTCCTACCCCCCCACTGTGTGTTCAACAGGAAGCTAAAGACTGGTGCTGTTAAAGTGTTCAAAAAACAGCAGGAGCTCGGTGTGAGGCCACAGTGGGCCAAAAAACACACACAAGATGACCTCCAGCAAGGACAAAATGTATCTGGACGTCTCTGTGAGCATCTGTCTCACTGTGTAAGTGTAGCACAGTGTCTGTGTGTGCATGGCTGGGGAAGAGAGACAGCACAACTGAAAGCCAGCACTCAGACGAGGACCCGGTGCATCGTCTGTCTCATCTCAGCCAGTTTACTTACAAACTCTTTAAGTTTGAATTTTAAAGCCGACAATGTGCACAGGGCAGTGATATTTAAAATGAAGGTAAACTATTCCAATCTCTGGAGCCCCAATTGTGTATCTCACACACACACAGTCCTGAATTCATTACTGAAGTCTCATCCAGACGTTCAATGTGTACACAAAGGAATTCTTCGGCAGGAGGTGAAAGAAAATGGCCCACAAGTTAATCCAAAATGACGGTTTTATCAACAATGGCCACCAGCGGTGATTTTGGCACCTGTGACAAGGTTGAAAAGAGCTGTGGGTAATTTGGTCTCACAAAATGCAGCGCACACAAACACACACACACACACACACACACACACACACACACACACACACACACACACCAAGTTCTCCTCCTGCCTTCAGCCCAACCGTTGAGCGCGATGACAAATAGAGCCGCAGAATTTTGCTGCTGTGTAATTAAATTGAGACGTGGGGTCAAAATTCCCACCTAGATTGAGTGAGATGAAATATAAATCGGCTCTCCTCTAACTGACTTTATAGAAATAATTACATAAGCTGCATTTATAACTGTTATTAAATAACAGCAGCACACGAGAACTAAAGTGTAATCCCAGCACATTTCGCTTCGCTTGCACCGATTCTTTAGAGATGACGACTGTGGTGGGTAATTAAGGGCAAACAATATACAAGTCGCGTGAAAAATGGAGGCCGCATTACCTTTCCAAAGCTTCCTTTCCCGATGGCCCGCAGTATCTGGAAGTGGTCAAAGTTTACTGTGGAGAAAATGAGAAGCAGTTAGTGAGAACGTGTCAGTTTGAGCTGAGCTATAAAACAGGGAACATGACATGTACAGCACTGTGCAAAAGTCTTGAGCCATCCCTCATTTGCTTCCAGGGATCCGGACTTCCCTGTAATCTTTAAAGTGGTATTAAGGAATAGCTCTCCAGGCTTTTTAAAGTGTTTCTGATTTTTAATCCAGGACTTGTATTTGACCAGTTTTTGTCTGTTAAGACCCTTCACACTAATCTCTGAAACATTCAAACATAAACAGACACCTAAGTCACGGAAAGGACCAGAAAACTTAACAAAGAACCAATTTGAAATTGTATCTTTACACATTTACTTGCAGCCTATTGCAAAAAAACAAGACCCCACATCATTTGTTCTCACTTCTTTAGTTGAAGAATGCAGTTAATAACACCGTTAACACAGACTGACCTGGCAAAACATGAAAAAATAAGGGGGTGGTTCAAGACTTTTGCTCGGTACTGTATGAGAAATGGAAATGTGCACTTCACAATGTATCGCTGCACTTCGGCAGTACTGTGCAGATCAAATGTTTTTTTGAAAGAATTAAAAAGTCGGAGCGCAGTGGGAGAGAATAATGTGTGTGTTAGATAATGAAACGGGAAAGATTGAAAGGTGGAAATAATGAATCACAACAGTCAAAATGTGAAAAAACAAAAACATTTTCCCTGGAGGATCTGTACAGTGACACACCGTCACAGTATCGACGATTAGCAAGCAAAACAAAACCCCAGAAATAACATTTATTAAATGAAGACTCAGCTAAACCTTTTTAAACTTCACATCTGAATAACAAATAACACACGCAGCACATAGAAACAAATATCTAAAATGAGTTAGATCCCAGGAAGTTAGACACGCTTTCATAAGTTTTATGATCGACTTTTACGAGATTAAATTTGAGCAAGTAAAGACATTTCACATGAAGCTCAGAGGCAGGAGAGTTGTACTTCAGAAAGACATCCAGCTCAGAGCGCTCAACTCATTCATCTTACTTTATTTTCCTATTTCAGTATGCATGATAACACAGCCAGATGTTTTCATTCATTGCCACTGAAGCAGATGCATGTGTGTGTTCTGCAGACTGATTGAATCCTTCTGTACGCAGCTTAAAATGAGTCCTGAGGAAAGAGGTTGAATGGAAGTGGTGAGGAAGAGTGTCATGTTTTTTTCCTCTGTAATAAATAAACTAAATAATAAGCACAAATATTTTTGTTTTCCAAATATATTTTTACGAGCGCTGAACATGTGATCAAGATTAGACGATAAATACAAGATTAATTTCACTATTCTGCTGTATTTCTACTTAACACCTACCTGACTCACTTTTGAATGAAATTAATGCAACGTGTGAGACTAATATTTTTAATCAGATCTTAATTTATGCAAAAATATCCATCATAGACCCCAGAAAAAAGCATGAATAAAAAGAACACCCGATCCATGATATTAAAAAAGCCTTGATCATTAATAGCAAGTCTTTTTAATATCAACCAATAAGAGTAAAGTTAGCTTAAAGGCACAACCCCTGTTTTTCAGGCAGAGGAGAAAAAGAGGAGCTTCGTTTAAGATAAAGAAGCATGCAAAGCTACTCTAGTAGAGTCCAAGAATAAGAATATCATGTTGGAAATGAACATGAGGATGATCAAAACACATTCCCTCCAACAAATAAATACTATAGAGAGCGGAGCTGCTTCATCATTTTAAAAAAACAACGTCTTTGGCTGAGCACAAACACAAGCGCTCAGGAATCAGATTAACCACCAACAGACAAGCTTTCTTCCAACAACTCAGAGTAAAGAGTAATGAGCTAACACTGAGTAACTGTTGGCCAGTAAAATCAACGGTTGCTAACTTTCACATGCAGCAGCTCATTAAGACACTTAAAATAAATTGAATTAAGACATTTAAATGTTGGTTGTATTTTCCTTCCCGATGCATGTGAAAGGTTAAGACTTACATCTCCAAATGTACTGGAACTGATTTGAACCAGAGGACTCAGCCACACTGTTACTATGTACTGCATAAACACGTTTACCGATGAAGGCAAATCAGACGCTGTCCTGACTGTGTGGCTAAATTTTGTGCTGAAAGCATCAAATCAATTGAATATGATTAACTTGCTATGAGAGTTTTTTTACTCCAAGTGTGACTTTTTCTGGGTTCATACACCTTTCAGGGTCAAATTCAAGCACTTTGTAAGCACGTTTAATGTCCATTTTCAAACTTTTCCAGCACATTACCATAAAAAGGATGCATATTTCACTTCGCATCACCTGAGTAAGACCACGTGAAAGGCCAAATGAATAAGTCTTCTCATCAGATATTGATGCTTCTTTCTTATGTGACACAAAAAACAGGAGGAGACAGATCTTTGCTTGTGTTGTTTTTTAAGTTCATTCATTCAAAACTAACTGTAAGACGCTTAACTACATTGCAGTCTGTGTTATTGTTGTAGACCTAATTATCACCTTTAAAGTGTTTGTGCTAATAACATCATGTAGAGTAAGACAGGCATAGAGAACAGCACTGACTGGGAGAGGCTTTGAACAGATGACATACTCAGATCAATTCAACACTTTAGACTTTAAAAATGCACAAGCGTCTTTCAAAAACCTATTTATTTAATCTATCATCATTGATATTATTATGTACAGTTATAATGTACTGTTCATCTCCCTTAAATAAACAGGCAGCCTTAAAGTGTGAAATAGTCACTTGTCTACTGTCTCAGTGGCTGATAGTGCCCCACAGGCCTCAATGTGAGCTTGAAGCCATTATGTTTAAATTGTTTAATGATAAACAGATTTTGAATGAAAGGAGGAAACTTCGGTAGCACAAAAAAGTGCCTATTCTTTGTTCCCATATCAGGGCTCGCAAAATTTTAAAATCCCTGGTAGCCCTTCGGGCAGGCACTCTTTAGTTTTTGGTAGCCCGAAATAAATTTGAGTAGCCCGAATAAAAAAAGATTATTTTTATTGTATAATATTGTAAAGGAAACAAAACATCAATCAAAAAATTGTTAAAACACAAATTACAACAACTGTGTAAACATTACAACCAACTCAAATATCTGGTTCTAATTAAACAGAATTTTCTGTGAACTTGTTAGAACTGTGTAGAACATGAATTAGTCTGTGTCAGATCCTGAATCTGAAATTTCCACTGAAGTCTCGGATGAGAAAATGCCACTCGACGTTGAGGGCATAGCATCTCCTTCATCAGCTTTCTCTTCCTGTGCATTGCCCTCCATTTCACTGCTCTTTGTTCTTGTCGGGGTTTTATGATCCAGGTGTCTTGAACCTTTTCCAGAAAACATCCAGAAACGAATCGACTTGTCAGGGCAAAAAGATTCAACTGTTTCCCCATTAATGGAGAGTTGCATGCAGTCATTCAGTGTTTCAGGGTGTAGAGAGGTACGATGTGTTGTCTTCACTCGGTTCATGCAAGAAAATCCTCTCTCACAGATGGCTGTCGATGGACTAAGTGTCAGCATTAATTTCACCAGCAACAAGATATGAGAGAGATGTTCTGGATTCTCAGAGAGGAGATCTCTGTACAAGCAATCTACTTTGCGACCCCGGCGTTCTGCAAGCCACACTTTTAGATCCATCCATTCTTGTGGAATTTTCTCTTTCTCTTCTGCATCTAGCAAACAGGCAAAATGTGTGACAAGATAATCCACCTCTTCATCCCCATAATTTGCTAGTTCTTCTCTGGGGTAGGGAAGAGTGGAAGGGTCAAAAACCTTGAAACAAGAGAGAGGCTTTTCATGGAGATTTTTAAATCTGTTGTCCATGTACTTGACTGTGTTGTCAATAATCTTCTGGATCTCTGCACCAAAGGTGTCTTTGTCTGTTCCCTCACCTCTTCTAGCAGGTCGCTGACTTTTTGTTAGCTGAGTTCCACAGTAGCAAATGCTACCATCCTGGTTCGCTGTGAACTTTGTGTCCAAGGTTTTCTGATATTCTCCTGGTTTTGTTTTTAGGCTGAGTAAGCGTGATGTTGTGCTCTCAACTAACTGATTTGTTCGTGTGATGTTTAGGTTATCATGCTGAAAATCAGTAGAGCACTTGGATAAGATGGTACTGTAGTCCAACATGAAATGCAGGAAGCGAACAAATTTCTCAGTCTTCATCTCCTGCACCACCCCCTTAGCCTTGGCTGCATCCTCGGCTTTGACATCACTTCCTTCTGCCATGTTCTCCATATGAACAACAGTGGGAGTGTAATTTTTTTCCACAGCCTTTAGACATCTCAGCCGGCTTGGAAGCCACCGTGTGCTCTTCAGCCCACTGAAATGTGCCAGCCTCTCATTTAGCAGTTCACTTATTTCTGTCAGCTCTCTTCGCTTCTTTGGGGAATAGTAGTACATCTTAAAGATGGTTTTCAGTGTATCTTCAAATTTCACCAGGTACTCACAGCCTTTCACGCTATCCAGCACGGCTAGCTCTAGTTTGTGTGCCACACAGTGGATTGTTATGATGTGGGGTATCCTCTGTTTCAGTCTCCCAGCTACTCCTGTTTTCTCACCCATCATCACTGCAGCACCATCAAAATTTGCACACACTACTTTCTTTTTCCATGTGTCCTCTCTGATACCCATGGTGTTCACTGCTTCATCAATAGCCTCTAAAATACCTGCAGCATTTGCACTCTTGACTGGCTGACATTTGATCATGTATGTGGCTATGTCACCATTATCCCTCACATACCTGACGTGAACCAACTCCTGTTCTATTATACCAGTGTCTGTACTGCCATCTGCAAGAATGGATAAGAACCTGCTTTCTTGAATTTCCTTTTCAATCTGGTCTCTTGAAGTTTGTGCTATTGCTCCAATAAACTCTCTGCAAGCATGGTCATTGAGGTAAGTGGAACCAAGATCTAGGCCATTTGCTTTCTGAAGTTTGCAAAGACTGCTAAATTTTGCCAGTGGTAGTTCACTCTTTGCAACATAGTACGCAGTTCTAAACAGCTTTTTCAGGACTTCTTGTTGTGCTTGGTTTATTTTTAGTATGGTTTTTGCAATTGGTGTTTGTTCTGGGACAGATGCTGCAGACTGAGCACCAATGCATTTCTTGTGATGCAGAGATTTCTCATGAGTTCTGATGGGGTCTTTCCTAAAATTACTGGTCCCAGTAACAAAGGCGCTTGTCGACTCAGCAATAGAGGGAAACTCACGACACACCCGGCAGAACATCATGTTATTTACCTTGTCATATTCCAGCCACAGAAATTCTTTTGTCCATGAATCCAAAGAACTGCGCTTTCTTTTTGCCTCGTAATCTGATTTATCATAACTTTTCCGCTTTGTGGTAGGCCTTTCTTTGCCTGTCCCTTCTTCATCCTGACCTGTCTTTTTTGGCTCAGCAGAACTAAAATACCTGCGTAAATCCATCTGTCTTTACACATGCCAGAGATTTTTTTTTTAAATTCTCTGCGCAGTCAACCTCTAGCACGTTTAAGCTTGCTGCGGGAGATTTCACGTGCCACGTTTGAAGAGTAAGCTAGTAAGTGATGTTGTGTCCTGTCTGACTATACCATATTGCACCACTAGAGGGTGGTGTCGTGAAATAAGAGGAAAGTGCAGTCGGGAAATTGTAGAGTTAGAATATAGTTAAGACGGCTATCTGATAACTCGATATGTCTCCCTGTTACCTCTACGATGTAAAGTTATGTGCTGCATTCATTAAAGAGCACTGTTCTTTGATGAGGACTCAGCTAATTACTCAGCTACATTTGCGAAAGAAAGCAAAGGCATTGTCATATATTTTTACTTCCTATGATAGCCCGACGGGCAGGGCTGAGATAGATTTTGGTAGCCCGACTGGAAATATCACTAGCCCCGGGACGTCGGGCTAGCGATTTTGCGAGCCCTGCATATGGTTCAGTCATATTACCGTCATTTCCCCCTAAGGTGTTCCCAAAGACACCAGGTTAATACTTGAAAAAGCTGCAGCAATACACAAAAATATCATCAATATTCTGTTTACTTGGTGACAACGTCGCTTTTAGCCTTCAATCAGAAAGCCTGACGTTGGCTAGTTAAGCATCGGGCTAACGTTTAACGCTTTCACTTGAGGGAAGTAACTCGTATTACTGCTACTGCTGTGTAATCTTGGTTAAATTCACAGCATATTCTACAAGTTACCCTGCAATAACTAACTGTTAGAATAGCGGCACCGTATTGTATCGCACTGAGTGCACTTCAATCCTTTATCCCGCGAGTTTGCTAGCTAGCAAAATAATAATACCAATTTTTTAAAAATAACATGTGTAACGTACACACTCGAGAAAATTATTTACTAGTACTTACGCAACTCCCCCGTTGTGAAAACGTACAAATCCTTCTTGTATTTTTCGTTTTCCAGCAAACACTCATTAAAACGGCCTCCAGGCACATTAGTGCACTCACCCCCGACTGATCAGGGAGGGGGTGGGGGGTCACACATTGAAACAGACTAACGTGCAGAGGTACAGCCCAGGCAGAGAAATGTTGCTTTTAGACTTTGCGACTCATTTTATTTCTCTATCTGATAAGAAAACTATTCAATCAGATAGTTATTTGTGGTGAATGAAATACGGTTACAGTTTCAAGAAGTTTTAAGCACCAAATCCGAAATCCAAGCACTGCAATATTAAAATCCAATTCAATTTCTTGTTTGCTCCGAAATCTACGACATGACTATATACAGAAAAGCTTGACATGGTATGCAAAAAACCCCGAAAACAATACAAATACATGAACAAAAAATGTTTTAACTGTCAGTTATGTCATTTTAAAATTTTCCAAAACTGACATTTTCTTTGACTGACTGATATTAAATTGATTAGGGTCAAATTTAGTGTGAACAATATTACACAAACAAGCACGTGTGTGCGCATGCGCACATATTAGAATCGCTTCGATCGCTTCGAATGCTTCGAGTGGTAACTTTTCTTCGATCCTTTCTGACGTCATAACTTTGCTTTGATCCCAAAACCCATAAATAGGAGCGCTCACCTGTTACTTTATGCTTAACGGACGTTGACCTGCAGCAACTAAAACCCTTTCGAGAAGTTTTGAGAGCAATTTACAGGAGAAACCAAAACAAGTTCAGTTTTGTTTCTCACCAATTTACAGCGCAAACAGACACATTACACCATGTCAGCCAACCCATCCTTCGGCTCAGATGAGCTTGAAATATCTAAAGGGACCATTTTGGGAGATCACCACGTGGTGGAGGCTTTCCTTGGAGAAGGAAGCTTTGGTGTCGTAACGAAATGTCGCGATACAAAAAAGAACCAAACTGTTGCTATCAAAGTCAACAAAAGCGACCCTGAAATTCTGCTCCAGGCAAAACTGGAACTTTTCATCCTGGAGCAGCTACGACGCTTGGATCCAGACAGGTGCAACATTGTCGAATGGAACGGCTATTTCCTCGATGGAGAGCGCATTTGCTTGAATTTCGAACTCCTCGACCAAAGCCTGTCAGACTACATAGGGGACCGGAATAACCAAGGTCTCCCAATGAGAGAAATCAGGCCAATTTTGCATCAGCTCGCAAATGCTCTGTTCCACCTGGGTTCTGTGGGAATAGTGCATGCTGACCTCAAACCTGTCAACATCATGGTTGTGAACCGCAGTGAGTCTCCCGTCAAAGTCAAACTTATAGACTTTGGCATCGCATGTCCTGCTTCTGCAGTGATTCCTGGTGGTGCTGTGGGGACAATTGGTTATTGTGCCCCTGAGATTATGCTTGGCACTTCATATGATGAAGCAATTGACATGTGGTCTCTGGGGCTGGTAGCTGTGGAGCTTGCTACAGGGGTGCCTCTCTATCCTGGGGAAGACGATTATGATGTTTTGAAATTCATAATTGAAACTCAGGGTCAGCTACCAGATCATCTTCTAGAGTCTGGCTTGTACACTGACTGCTATTTCATCGAGGATAACTACAACGAACAGCGCTGGACATTTAAGACCCCAGAACAATTTCAATACGAGACAGATTATCGATCCAAGGAAACTCGATCGATAAAACTTAAGTGTCTCGATGACCTCGAACAAATGCTGAGAGTTAGGCGAGGACCGGAAAATGGCCAAACATTATTTGTAAGGCTAATCAAAGAAATGTTGGCCTTGGATGCAAATCGGCGCATAACACCCTCGGAGGTTCTGAAGCATCCCTTTTTCGACCCTCGCCTCTCAAGGAGAACCCCCTGCACTGACATGAATAGCACAGGGGGAGAACTCCTTGTGCTCTCTCAGCAGCCTTCGAGCTGGAGAAGTCATGGATCGCAAAAATTCAGCTGCAGTTTCCAAAACTCAGTTGAATTTCCTCAAAAAGGAGACATCAACACCTCAGCCAACCCATCTGCCTCTGAAGATGATCTTCAAATAACGGAAGGGACCATTTTAGGAGATCACCACGTGGTAGAGGCCTTCCTTGGAGAAGGAGGCTTTGGTTTGGTAACCAGATGTCGTGATACAAAAAACAAACAAACTGTTGCTATTAAAGTCAACAAGAGCGACCCTGAAATTCTGCTCCAGGCAAAACTGGAAATTTTCATCCTGGAGCAGCTACGACGCTTGGATCCACACAGGTGCAACATTGTCGAATGGAACGGCTATTTCCTCGATGGAGAGCGCATTTGCTTGAATTTCGAACTCCTCGACCAAAGCCTGTGGGACTACATTGGGGACCGGAATAACCGAGGTCTCCCAATGAGAGAACTCAGGCCAATTTTGCATCAGCTCGCAAATGCTCTGTTCCACCTGGGTTCTGTGGGAATAGTGCATGCTGACCTCAAACCTGGAAACATCATGGTTGTGAACCGCAGTGAGTCTCCCGTCAAAGTCAAACTCATAGACTTTGGCCTCGCATGTCCTGCTTCTGCAGTGATTCCTGGTGACCGTGTGGGGACGGTTGGTTATTGTGCACCTGAGGTTATGCTTGGCATTCCATACGATGAAGCAATTGACATGTGGTCTCTGGGGCTGGTAGCTGTGGAGCTTGCTACAGGGGTGCCTCTCTATCCTGGGGAAGACGATTATGATGTTTTGAAATTCATAATTGAAACTCAGGGTCAGCTACCAGATCATCTTCTAAAGTCTGGCTTCTACACTGACTGCTATTTCATCGAGGATAACTACAACGAACAGCGCTGGACATTTAAGACCCAAGAACAATTTCAATACGAGACACATTATCGATCCAAGGAAACTCGATGGATAAAACTTAAGCGTCTCGATGACCTCGAACAACTGCTGAAGGTTAGGCGAGGACCGGAAAATGGCCAAACATTATTTGTAAGGCTAATCAAAGAAATGTTGGCCTTGGATGCAAATCAGCGCATAACACCCTCGGAGGTTCTGAAGCATCCCTTTTTCGACCCTGGCCTCTCAAGGAGAACCCCCTGCACTGATATGAATAACACAGGGGGACAAAACCTTGTGCTCTCTCAGCAGCAATCATCGTTTGGGTGGCCAGAATTCTAGGGGAGCTAGAAATTCTTGTGGAAAAAAAGCCCAAAACAATAACATCAACAAAAACAACCAATGAATATGGTCTTAAACTTGGGCACAATTTGGCTTGAAATCCATCAACTAATCTCTCAATATTCAAAGCGGAGCAGCAGACAACTTACCATCACATCAGTCCTTCAATCAGACCTACAACAAACGTCTTCCTTCTCTCACCCCAACCGGTCGCAGCAGATGGCCGCCCCAACCTGAGCCTGGTTCTGCTGGAGGTTTCTTCCTGTAAAAAGGGAGTTTTTCCTTCCCACTGTCGCCAAAGTGCTTGCTCATAGGGGGTCATATGATTGTTGGGTTCTCTGTATGTATTATTGTAGGGTCTACCTTACAATAATACATACAGCCTTGAAGTGACTGGTGATGTGATTTGCTGCTGAATGAATTCGGAACTAATTGGAAATCTGAATATTAATTAAATAAACCTGCTTTGAGCATCAATTAATTGTTGTTTGAAATTCTTTATAAATATATAAATATAGTGCCACTCTTCTACTGTTTAAATTGCAACTGTTTAAAACTGACTAATTTATTCATACACTTGAACATAAACACACGCACAGTAAATGGCCTGTATTTGTACAGCGCTTTACTTAGTCCCCAAGGACCCCAAAGAGCTTTACACTACATTCAGTCATTCACACATTCACACACTGGTGATGGCAGCTACATTGTAGCCACAGCTGCCCTGGGGCGCACTGACAGAGGCGAGGCTGCCGGACACTGGCGCCACCGGGCCCTCTGACCACCACCAGTAGGCAACGGGTGAAGTGTCTTGCCCAGGGACACAACGACCGAGACTGTCGGAGGCAGGGCTCAATCTGGCAACCTTCCAATTACAGGATGAACTGCGAACTCTTGAGCCACGATTGCCCTATATACACATATACTTTACAGTACTAGTCAGTGCTTACATACTAGTTCTTTTCCCTACTTTTTCATGCTTACTGGTACAAATGCCTGTTACTAGAGTTAAATGCTATCAATGTATTCTCACAGTTATGGAACTGTCAAATGCATACAAAATAACGCTCACGTAAACATAACTGTGCACTAGTTTGCCCTTATTGCTGCAGTTTGTTTCAAATCACTTTGAATAAAGCTCAGCTTCTCTCAAGCTCTCTCTTACTCTCTCTCTCTCTCTCTCAATCTCTCTCTCTCACACACACACACACACACACACACACACACACACACACACACACACACACTATGTAACGTTTCAGCAAGAAAATACCCCCCCTCCCCCCCACAGTGACACCACCACCACTAGTCTGCACAGCTGACATGAGGCAGCATGGATCCATCCTTTCATGCTATTTATGCCAAATTCTGACCCGACCATCTGCATGTCAGAGCAGAAATCAAGACTCATCAGACCAGGCAACATTTATCCAATCTACTCATGTCAAATTTTGAGAACTGTAGCTTCAATTTCCTGTTCTTAGCTGACCAAAACGCTCTTCTGCATTCTTTGGTTGCAACAAATGGTTGTATGAGCTACGGTTGCCTTCCTATCAGACATTTTTCTCTGACCGTTGACATCAATAAGGCAGTTTTTACAAGAGAACTGCCTTTCACTGGATATTTTCTCTTTTTTGTCACCGAAAAGGGTGTCTGTGTTACTTCTTGTCTTATATATATTGTCTCTGTTTTCCTCTGTCCTTTGTCAGAGTGTCTGTTCACCTACCCCCTGTGTCTCCATATTCCCAGTGTTCAAGGTTTCCGAGTGTTTTCCCAGTTTAGGTTTTCATGGTTGGTTCTGTTTGCTACTCAGCCAGAATAAACAGCTCGCTCTTTTAAAAGTAGGCTCCAGAATGGATGATGGGATGTTCGCATGTCTTTATGTAACACTGAGTGTGCTGAACTAAAGGTAGGCCTAGTTTCATTTTCATGGTCATTATTATCAAGACAATGATTACGCCTTATTCTGATTATTTCTCCCTTTTGGAGGTGTAACATTTACATGAGGGGTGTAGGAACATTTCCCCCTAAATATTTTTAGATACATTTTTGTTGAAGTCACTGTTTTTGTCGTATTGATGAAAATGCAGCTCAAATAAATGCTTTTGAATAAAAGAATAACCGTTCAAAGTGCTCAGTGGTGAAACTGTAACTCTTTCAGAGTTTGACAGCTGGACAAGTGATGCCGTATTTAAAGAAACATGAGATGAGTGCAGCATATTATCTGAACAGAGATCATTCAATGAGCAAGAATAAACACTGAAAGAGAAACACTTCACTGTTTCCTGTATCATATGAAGTCTAATGAAAGCTGTTAATCTGTTAATATCCTGTTAATCTGCATACAGCAAATACAGAACATGCGACTTTAAAGCATCCAGCAAAGTGATAACTGTCCTCTGCCCACTAAGTAGTGACTCTACAAAAGATTATTTTCAATATCATCTTTATATTATATTTATATTATATTTAGTTATTCTCCAGCGCAACAATGTAAGGAGCTCTGTGATTGGTTAGGAAAGGACAGACTGGCCACCTCGATTTTTCTTCACTGCACATTGATCCATAGCTTTGCTCTGTAAAGGCTAACAACGTGCTTTTGCTTTACAAAGACATTTAGCGTCGGTATTCACTCTCTTAAAATGCCACTGAACACTGGAGTGAAATGGAGCCCTGATCCTCAGAGTTTTATTGTTCCTAACATTTCTTATAGATAGCACAGATAGTGCCCCACTGCAGTAATCACTCATGTCTAGATATTCCTGTTAAAAGGGAGTTTTTCCTCCCCACTGTTGCATAGCAAACACAAACTATTCTATACAACGATCTAATTTAAACGAACAATCCAGCTGAAGCTTCAGACAGCCGTCATATGACAGTGAAACACTGCCATCTGCTGGACTCGAATAACACAGACGCTGCTTTGACGGGTGAGGGAGTTTCAACAAGTCTGCAACGACTACAGGAACTATTAGAGCGGACATGGTGCTCTAATGGCTGCTTCATTAATGTAGGTCAGAAAGGATAAAACATATCAATAAATTGTGAAATACAAAAATTACTGTTTCACTGCACACACAAACCTTCTCTTATTAGCACAACACTGCCCAGGGCTCAGAGTGTATTCCGTATAGACTATTAAACCTTAGCATGTTATTTTAATGTCTTACAGGTGAAACAGCCAACCAGTAATCCTAACTGTAATTTAAAATATTCAGCTGCAAAAATGCTTTTAGCAAATAATTTTTTATGACTGCGCTAAAATTCAATACTAGATTTTTGCTGGTCTGATTAAAAGGTTAAGTGTAGAAGTTTTGGGATAATATATTAATACTTCCAAAACAATAAAGTTGTTGTAGAGAATCTATATTCATTATTGTTGCTCACCATGGAAAGACAAAGACATCAGACTCTGCTAAAAGATTTTACACCCTCCTACTCTCTGCACACAGCGGTCTGAGGGATCTTCCAGGATCGGGGATTTTATTTATTTTGTTCTTTTTGGTCTTCCTGGTTAGTAGGTTGTGATTTTCTACCTGTTGATCTCACATTTGAACATGATTTGCTCTGGAGCAGATTAGGTTCAAAGCATGAGTTGACCTGGCATTATGTCTTGGATTACAAAAAAATCCCACATTAAACCTTGAAGTTAGCCGGATAAGACAGCGTTCTGTTTCACAGTAAAGGCCTCAGAGAGTTGTTGCTAACCAAATTCTGTCTTGTATGGCCACTCAGCATCTTATGATGTTTTGTAACCTGCCACTACAAAGAAGCAGTGAAACAGTTTCTGTTTTAGCGCACATACACTGTGTGCTGAGCAGTATAAGGGCAATAAAGTGATGGTACAGAAATCTGCATCTGGTCAGAAGGAAAAGCACGTACACTTGGAAGACTTGGCCAGATTTTTACAAAATTATTGGCTGACAGTGGACAGATGAAAGGATGTGGATGGTCACACCCTCGTGCAGTAAAGACGGCGTTCGGTTCATTGAATACACAAAACCAAACACACAAAAGACACAATAAGACAGCTGATCAGTTTGCTTCACTGACTCATCTTTTTTTTTTTTTTTTGCCTGTCCCGTTTGGATCTTTAGCCATCAGAATTGTTGTCTGAAGGCTAAGAAAGATGCCAAGCAGCTTTACTTTACCAATTGGATCATCATGGTCTTGCATTTGGGCCATTTGATTGACCTTTATTATAATTATATATTTATTTGATTTGATTTTCGGTTGTTACAGACGGGACAGACATGACTGGGGGATAGGACAGGGAGAAAGAATGAAAGAAAGAGAGGGAGAGAAAGAAAAATAGATGGGAGAAGAGACGGTGAGAAAGGGGGGAAGAAAGAAAGAAAAACAAACAAAACACCTGGATCACCTGTATGGAGATAAGAAACAGAAGAGAAAACAAACAAGAAAGAGCAACATAATAAACACAACACCATCACAATAAAACAGCTAACAGTAGATAACAGTAGATACCAAGTATTAGATGTTATGTTACAGCACGCAAGATAGACAGCGCACAATGTGCTTTGAGGTAGCAGCCAAGAAAGGTGTAGTTTGTGTCTGTGAATACCCGTGTGTACACCTGTGTGCACACCTGTGTGCATACCTGTGTGGATCAGCACGCTTGTATTCAAAAGGTTTCTCCATGTAACGATCTGCTAGGGAGTGTGGGGAGCCATAGCCCCGTCCCCCAGGGCATGAAGCAGGTATGGAGGAGATCCAGGCCCCAGACATCCAGAGGCCCCAGAGTACGAGGACCCAAGGAGGACCACCAGGGGGCCAACGTGCCACCCTCCTGGGAAGAGCTGAGGAGAGCCCCAAATGAGAGGTCACCAAGCAGCCACGGAGCAGAGGCCAGAGGGGGTTGCAGTGACGTGCCTGCGGGCTCTGCCAGCAGCCAGCTGTGCCAGAGAGGACCGGGCATCAGGCCGAGAGGCCTGAGGGCACCCGACCCCCCGTAAGGGGCCTAGCTGGGCCACAGGTGCCAGGCCCCGCCAATCGGCCACCAGGAGTGAGTCGGTACATACATGAGCGCCCAGCCCCAGACACCAAGAATGAATAACAATAATGGATTGCATTTATATAGAGCTTTTCTAGGCACCCAAAGCGCTTTACAATTCCACTGTTCATTCACTCTCACATTCATAAGACTGGTGGAGGCAAGCTACAGTTGTAGCCACAGCTGCCCTGGGGCAGACTGACAGAAGCGAGGCTTCCCAAATCCCTGAGCCACGGTCGCCCCCAGAACCACCAACACACCAACATCCGGGGGCACCAGCCACCGGCAGGGAGCGTGCCGAGGGGGGAGAGGTCTCCACACCTCGGAGAGCCCGAGATGTCCCCAGAGAGGTGGAGTCTTACACCTAAGCTCCCCCGCTGACCCCAGTAGGCACCCCCACACTCTGGAACCCACCAGGGCAAGGGGGCCCAGGCCCATCCGGACCGGGGCCCACAGCAGCAGCACCACCCGGCCCCACAGAGTCCGGGACAGCCCACCCGACTCCACCGCAGAGAAAAATGCACCCACCACGTCATCCAATCTTCTCCCAGACTACACAAGACAATAGACACCCAGGTTGAGTCATTCTCCACCTCTCCAATATCTTTCACCCACCTTCAGAGTCTGCTCCTGTAGAGAGGAGACCTCCTGCAAAGATGTAACAGCCTCCCCACCAGTTAGAGAGCCCTCCATTTGGGCCGATGCACCAGAGGTCCCCCATGCACCACCCCGGCGACACAACAACCAGGACCCAAGGCCCCAAGGCCCAGCCAGAGCCCCAGCCTGGGGGCGGAGCACCACCAGACCCCCAAGCCTCCACGCCCATCCCAGACCCACCCAGGGGCAGCCAGGCTACCAGGCCAGTAACCAACGTCCACCAGCACAGACCCTCCCCCATCTCCGCTGTAAGCAGCTGCAAGGAAAACACCATCTAAGAGCCACCAGAGCCCCTAACCAGGTCATGGCCACAACCCCGCGTTAGGCCCTACAGGGAAAACGTCCCTAGGGAATCCCTAGATGCCCTAAGGCCGTCCCTACCCCCATATCAACCACAATAGCGAAGGCAGCACTAAACCATGACCCCCCACCCCCACTAGGTGATGAAGCCAATCAAAGTAGTCCAGAGGGATTGATCAAATGTGATGGCAGAGGCTGTATCAAGACTAATGTGATCTATTAGATGGTTTTTATATTGGTTAGAATTAAGATTATTTTTATTTTTCCAGTTAATGAGGACCATTTTCTTGGCAATGCATAGGGCCGTAAAAACAATGCGGGCTGTGTTTATTTCTGTAGTGACCTCATCCAAGTTGCCCAGCAAGCATACTAAAGGGGAGGCTGGAATGTTACATTTCCGACACTTTGATAAGTCGTCACATATCTTGCGCCAAAACTTCTGAACTGGTGGACAGAACCAAAGAGCGTGGATATAATTGTCCGGTGTATTTGCTTGACAGTGTGAGCAGTTGTTGGAAGACGTATAGCCGATCTTGAACATCCTATGACCAGCATAGTGCACTCTGTGTAATATTTTGTATTGTATTAATGGCAAACTGGGATTTCTGATCCATTGAAAGGTTTTTAAGCATATCTGAGACCAAAGGTTTGGGTCTAAGCTGATTGATAAATCTGCTTCCCATTTTGCAATCAGAAGGGATATTGATTCATCTACTTTAGAAAGTGTTCTGTATATCTTAGACAATAATTTGGGGGGGGGGGGGGTTAGATTAAAAGATTGTACCACACTTGGTGGTGTTTGTAATTCAGCTTCACTGGGATTAAATTTCTTTTTTACTATGGATTTAATTTGTTGATATTCCAAAAATATTTTCTTGTTGATCCCATATTGTGTAACTAGTCTGTCAAACAAAATAAAGTCTGTTCCTTCTAATATATGTTCCAAGTATTTAATTCCTTTATAACTCCAAACCGGCAAGTTGATCATATTATTGTTTTGTAATATGTCCGGATTGTTCCAGATAGGTGTACGTTTGCATGGGATTAATGAAGACTCTGTCATTTTTAGAAACTCCCACCATGCTGTCAGAGAAGAGCTGATATTGATGCTTTTAAAGCATTCATGTCGTTTGATGTTTGAGCTGATAAATGGTAGGTCTGAAATCTCTAGGTTATTACATAGTACCTGTTCTACATCTATCCAGGTTTCATCTAAGAAGGTGTGTTTAAACCATCTAGAGATTAACTGAAGCCTGTTGGCTAAAAAGTAGTGATTAAAGTTAGGCAGATCTAGTCCTCCTTTATCCTTGGTCCTTTGTAATGTTTTTAAGCTGATACGTGGGGGTTTATCTTTCCAAAGGAATTTAGAAATATACGAGTCTAGAGATCTGAACCAATCTTGTGATGGCTTATTTGGGATCATTGAAAATAAATAGTTTATTTTTGGCAAGACCATCATTTTTATAGCGGCGACCCTTCCCATGAGTGATATGGGTAGAGAAATCCATCTAGCCAAATCGCCTTCTACTGTCTTTAAAAGTGGGATGTGGTTTAATTTAGTTAATTCTGCAAGCTCGGGAGAGATATTACTAACTCATCTACACAAGCCGTGTTGTAGAAGGTACAGCAGCCGTGGTAGATTATCTTCTTAATGTGGCCCTGACACTCCATCATACGCCACAAAGCTGTGAATAAATGAAAACCAAAGCGGCATCATCACTAACATAATATCATAATAACAACAGAAGTTATCCCACTACATTACCTAAATCATGATATCTTAATAAATGTTCACCATTTGTTGCTTTGACCCATGGTTGTTGTCATTCATTTTCAATGTCTGTGCATGGCACTGGACAGCTCCTGTCATTTATATGTCTTCATATGTCATGATTTTGTGGTCAGTGTAGCAGCTAGAAAATAACTGCTTGGTTAACAGCAGGTGTACAGGCAGGTGCTCTGATCAAATAACATGTTTGGCTAAAGAAACAGAGAAAATAAAAATATGTAAATAGGAACACCCACATCTCTACTTCTTCTTCTATTTTCCATTTCACACTTACAAAAAAGTTCTCCTGTGTAGGTGTTGAGACAAATATATGTCCATGTGAATTTAATACTTCAGACAGACCCCAGAGCAGGTCTGAACAATTAGTCGACTTAAAATCAAAATTGCAATTTGAAACCATGCAATAAGCCTCCATGTTTTGCCTGATCGAGGTTTGAAATACAGTGTTATATAAAATGATGTTATATAAACTGATGGTCTCTCTTGTACTAGTCATGCTCACCAATCAGAAGTGATGCAAGATGACTTCTTTTACACGCAAGAACAACAAACACGAGAAACCCAAAGAAAACTTGTCCTTCATACAGGAGGAAGCTAGGCTAAGCAAAGCTAACTGTTAGACAAAGTAGATATATACTTCAGTCATACAGTTTGGTAATGAAGTACTTAAACTACCACATCACCGATTAGTTATTGCAGAGTGAGCTCAATTCAATTAATCGGGTCACAGTAGTTTAGCACTTCTACAGCAATCATGTAACCAGCATGACTGAGGAGGACACTGGGTGGACGGGCTTTGCAGGTCAGACTTTGAAACTAAAAAGAAGTCATTCATTAGCGTGTACAACTATTTTTAAAGCATGAGCCTAAAATTGCAAAACGAGTGCATATGTGTTGATGTTTGCGTTCACACTCAATGAATCTGAATCTTCTATTGTCATTATGCCAAAAGCAGTGAAAATATGCTGTCCCATTCAGTGCAAATAAAGAATCTGTGTTCACTGACAGGACAAAGCACTGAACATGATTTCATCTGTTAAACTGCAGCTATACAACTTCTATTTCAGGAAAACTGAACTAAAAACTAAAACATTTTTCTTCAGCTGTGGTGGTCCTGAGTCCTGAGATTTTAGACCAGTGGAATTTAAAGTATCTTTTTAAGTTCATTGCTGTTAGGAGTTGGGTTCTGGTTATGTGGTGTTTTTGTCTGTATGTGTTTTTTGGTGCCTCCCTTTTTGTATAGGTAGGCGGGGCAGTGAGTCACTGGACCTGGCACACCTGTTACTCATCAGACGCTTTCCTCAGAAGTGTTCTTTAGGAGCTACCTGACAGAAGACTAGTGTCGGAGTATTGGCCTTTTTTGGAGCGTCTGAAATTCTGCCCCTGCCTGCTGGAGCCCTTGGATTATTTTGGTGACTGTAAGGAGTTTTGTTTCCTCCCTAGGATTTTGCCTCGACTGGTTTGTTTTCCGTCTGGAGGTTTTGGCATCAAACAGTACCAAATCGAGTGCACTACCTGTGTGTGTTTTCGTCACCTGCACGTCCTGGCTCCGCGTCCCCATTCATACACTGTATATATTTTGTCCTTGTAAATACCTCCCCCTCACTGTAAATAAACTGTCTTCACCGCAACTCTGCCTCCGTGCGTTCTGCTTCCTGGGTCCATCTGCATTTGCCATAACAATTGCTGCCTCTAACCACGACTGTCTTCATCAGTTTTAATGTCACTGTGACTCATATTCAAGCATTTTTGCTTGTCGCCTCTCCACTGCTGTATTCAGAATCAGAATCAGAATACTTTATTAGTCCCTAAGGAAATTATTGCAAGATGGCAAAAATACCACATGGTGACTCTGCTTATTTATATGTATACTCAATCATTTGCATCACTGTATTGACACCAATAAACTATACCAACAACTATACCTACATGACCTCGTAGAGCTAAACCTTGCAAAACTAAGTATTTGATGGAGCCTATAATCTTCAGTAATCCATACCTTGCTTCCTCCTGTTTTCTGGCAACAGCTGAAGAAAGCTGTGAAGCTACAGTGTTCCCACTTTGAGCACAGATGTTCATGGCATGGATATGTAACTGACTTTTTGCATGTCCTGAGAACCTGAAGAGAGCCTTTATCCAATTTCTAAAGCCTACATTCACAAAGGCAGGGTCACACTTGCTTGGATTGACTGATTTGAATAAACTTTGGCACAGTGAAAACACAGCACCCCTTGTAAAGTGGCACTGTAATGCAACCAAGGAAAAGTTGCGCTACTATAAACCTAGGATCAGGTTGTGCAGGCTTTGTGCAGGTGATGATGTCTGAAACATAAAATCCTTTTCTGTCCCTGTCATCTGTGGGTGACTGGTTCCTGACATGGGGCTCAAGTCCTTTTGGTAAACATGACAAGAAAACCTGTCACTCTCTGAGGGCCAGGGCAACAGCCAGGCCCTCAGAGAGGAAACCACACAAACCAAATCAGTGTTCTGACAGTGTGTGTTTGCATGCACAATTATTTTTGTTGATTTTTATGCCTGTTTCCTGGACATCCGTCCCTCCTGTGCAGCCGCCTTCTGTGCTTTCTCTCCCTCTCTTTGGTCATCTGACCCACTGTCACCTTTTCTCTCCCCTCAAGTCTATATACAGCACAATGCCCCCAACCAAACACACACACAAACACACCACTGCCATCATCAGTAAGCCCCCTTCCCCACATATACAGCACAGTGTTAACATCAAAGTTTGCTGTGATTTATGGTGGCAGACGTCAACGAATAGGGCAAATATTTCCTTTTCCTTACATTGCAATTATTTTACATTCAGTATTTCAGATTTTTTGCAGACAAGCTAAAGAACAGCGAACCAGATGTTTCTGTTAATCCTTAACTCACCGTTTCTGTCATAGACTACCTCTGTTTGTAACAAACAAACCTACAACCACGCACCGTCATTCACCGTATGTCGGTGTGTGCAGGCGTGCGCTCTGAACCTTACTGCCTATACTGTCACTTGGTGTTCGCTCACTCTGCGGTAGAGTATCACTTCCTGTTCCTGCTCAAACACAGTGGTGTTTCTGAGTAGCTTATTTGCTTAGCAATTTAATTAACAACTTTTAAATACATTCTTCTTTCATAGTATAATCTTCACGTGCTTCATCCGAAGCACACTTTCTGTGTACTCACTACCTAATTTATAGCCAAAGTATTCACTCACTGTCTCTGTACTGTTTCGCTAGCTTAGCTTAGCTCATAGCCGACTCGTTAGCACCATGGCTACTTCACCTGTCCCTCCTGCACTTTCTTGCTCATTGTGTCAGATGTTTAGTTACTCCTCGGCCTCCTTTAGCAGTAATGATATCTGTAACAAATGTAGCATATTTGCAGCTCTGGAGGCCAGGATTACTGAATTGGAGACTCGGCTTCGCACCCTTCATTCACCCGTAGCTAGCCAGGCCCCTGTAGCTGGTGCAGCCGAAGATAGCGTAGGCCCCGCTAGCTGTTCCCCGGCAGACCCCAAGCAGCTGGGGAAAGAGGGCGGCTGGGTCACGGTGAGGAGGAAGCATAGTCCTAAACAGAAGCCCCAGGTACACCACCAACCCGTTCATGTGTCTAACCGTTTTTCCCCACTCGGTGACACACCCGCCGGGGGTCAAACTCTGGTAATTGGTGATTCTGTTCTCAGACATGTGAAGCTAGAGACACCGGCAACCATAGTCAATTGTCTTCCAGGGGCCAGAGCAGGCGACATTGAAGGAAATTTAAAACTGCTGGCTAAGGGTAAACGTAAATTCAGTAAAATCATAATTCACGTCGGCAGTAATGACACCCGGTCACGCCAATCGGAGGTCACTAAAATCAATATTGAATCGATGTGCAACTTTGCTAAAACAATGTCGGACTCTGTAGTTTTCTCTGGTCCCCTCCCCAATCAGACCAGGAGTGACATGTTTAGCCGCATGTTCTCCTTAAATTGCTGGCTGTCTGAGTGGTGTCCCAGAAACGATGTGGGCTTCATAGATAATTGGCAAACCTTCTGGAGGAAACCTGGTCTTGTTAGGAGAGACGGCATCCATCCCACTTTGGATGGAGCAGCTCTCATTTCTAGAAATATGGACAAATTTATTAAACCCCCCAAAATATGACTATCCAGAGTTGGGACCAGGAAGCAGAGTTGCAGTCTTACACGCCTCTCTGCAGCTTCTCTCCTCCTGCTACCCCCCCAAAAACCCATCTCCATAGAGACTGTGTCAGCTTCCAAAAAGACAAAAAACAAACTAAAAACCAGCAACAAACAACTTAAACATAAACAATCAAAAAGAAAGAACAATACAGTATCCACATCTGAACCAAAGAGTAAAACAGTGAAATGTGGATTATTAAATATTAGGTCTCTCTCCTCCAAGTCTCTGTTAGTACATGACTTAATAATTGATCAACAAATTGATTTACTCTGCCTTACAGAAACCTGGTTGCAGCAGGATGATTATGTTAGTTTAAATGAATCAACACCCCCGAGTCATTCTAACTACCAGAAACCTCGAAGCACAGGCCGAGGGGGCGGTGTGGCAACAATTTTTCACACCAGCCTATTAATTAATGAAAGACCAAGACAGACTTTTAATTCATTTGAAAGCCTGATGCTTAACATTGTCCACCCCAGCTGTGAAACTCAGAAACCAGTCTTACTTGTTATCATCTATCGTCCACCTGGGCCTTACACAGAGTTTCTGTCTGATTTCTCAGACTTTATATCTAATTTAGTTCTGAGCTCAAATAAAATAATTATTGTGGGTGATTTTAACATCCATGTAGATGCTAAAAATGACAGCCTCAACATGGCATTTAGTCTGTTATTAGACTCAATTGGCTTCTCTCAAAATGTAAAAGAACCCACCCACCACTTTAATCACACTCTAGATCTTGTTTTAACATATGGCATAGAAACTGAACATTTAACAGTGTTTCCTGAAAACCCTCTCCTGTCTGATCATTTCCTGATAACATTTACATTTACAATAATTGATTACACAGCGGTGGAGAGTAGATTTTATCAAAGTAGATGTCTTTCTGAAAGCGCTGTAACTAAGTTTAAGAATATAATCCACCCACTGTTATCATCTTCAATGCCCTGTACCAACACAGAGTAGAGCAGCTATCTGAACGCTACCCCAACAGAGGTTGATTATCTTGTTAATAATTTCACCTCCTCACTACGTACGACTCTGGATACTGTAGCTCCAGTGAAAACTAAAGTCTCTAATCAGAAGTACCTGACTCCGTGGTATAATTCTCAAACACGTACCCTAAAGCAGATGACTCATAATCTGGAGAGGAAATGGCGTGTCACAAATTTAGAGGATCATCATTTAGCCTGGAGAAATAGTTTGCTGCTTTATAAGAAAGCCCTCCGCAAAGCCAGAACATCTTACTATTCATCACTGATTGAAGAAAATAAGAACAACCCCAGGTTTCTCTTCAGCACTGTAGCCAGGCTGACAAAGAGTCAGAGCTCTGTTGAGCCAACCATCCCTTTAACGTTAACTAGTAATGACTTCATGAACTTCTTCACAAATAAAATTTTTATCATTAGAGAAAAAATTACCAGTAATCATCCCACAGATGTAATATTATCTACAGCTACTCTTAGTACCATTGATGTTAAGTTAGACTCTTTTTCTCCAATTGATCTTTCTGAGTTAACTTCAATAATTACTTCCTCCAAACCATCAACGTGTCTTTTAGACCCCATTCCTACAAAACTGCTCAAAGAAGTCCTGCCATTGATTAATTCTTCGATCTTAAATATGATCAACCTATCTCTAATGGTCGGCTATGTACCACAGGCCTTCAAGCTGGCTGTGGTTAAACCTTTACTCAAAAAGCCATCTCTAGACCCAGCAGTCTTAGCTAATTATAGGCCAATCTCCAACCTTCCTTTCATATCAAAAATCCTTGAAAGAGTAGTTGTCAAACAGCTAACAGATCATCTGCAGAGGAATGGTTTATTTGAAGAGTTTCAGTCAGGTTTCAGAGCTCATCACAGCACAGAAACAGCTTTAGTGAAGGTTACAAATGATCTTCTTATGGCCTCTGACAGTGGACTCATCTCTGTGCTTGTCCTGCTAGACCTCAGTGCAGCGTTCGATACTGTCGACCATAATATCCTATTAGAGCGATTAGAACATGCTGTAGGTATTACAGGTACTGCACTGCAGTGGTTTGTATCATATCTATCTAATAGACTCCAATTTGTGCATGTAAATGGAGAGTCCTCTTCACACACTGAGGTTAATTATGGAGTTCCACAGGGTTCAGTGCTAGGACCAATTCTGTTTACATTATACATGCTTCCCTTAGGCAGCATCATTAGAAGACATAGCATACATTTTCACTGCTATGCAGATGACACCCAGCTCTATCTGTCCATGAAGCCAGATAACACACACCAATTAGTTAAACTGCAGGAATGTCTTAAAGACATAAAGACCTGGATGGCCGGTAACTTTCTGCTTCTTAATTCAGATAAAACTGAGGTTATTGTACTCGGCCCTGAAAATCTTAGAAATATGGTATCTAACCAGATTCATACTCTGGATGGCATTACCTTGGCCTCCAGTAACGCTGTGAGGAACCTTGGAGTCATTTTTGACCAGGACATGTCCTTCAACGCACATATTAAACAAATATGTAAGACTGCTTTCTTCCATTTGCGCAACATCTCTAAAATTAGAAATATCCTGTCTCAGAGTGACGCTGAAAAACTAGTTCATGCATTTATTACTTCCAGGCTGGACTACTGTAATTCATTATTATCAGGATGTCCAAAAAACTCACTGAAAAGCCTTCAGCTAATCCAAAATGCTGCAGCAAGAGTACTGACAGGGACTAGAAGGAGAGAGCATATTTCTCCTGTTTTGGCTTCCCTTCATTGGCTTCCTGTTAAATCCAGAATTGAATTCAAAATCCTGCTCCTCACATACAAGGTCTTAAATAATCAGGCCCCATCTTATCTTAATGACCTTGTAGTACCATATCACCCTATTAGAGCACTTCACTCTCGCTCTGCAGGCCTACTTGTTGTTCCTAGAGTATTTAAAAGTAGAATGGGAGGCAGAGCCTTCAGTTTTCAGGCCCCTCTTCTGTGGAACCAGCTTCCAGTTTGGATTCGGGAGACAGAAACTATCTCTACTTTTAAGATTAGGCTTAAAACTTTCCTTTTTGCTAAAGCATATAGTTAGGGCTGGACCAGGTGACCCTGAATCCTCCCTTAGTTATGCTGCAATAGACGTAGGCTGCCGGGGGATTCCCAAGATGCATTGAGTTTTTCCTTTCCAGTCACCTTTCTCACTCACTATGTATTAATAGACCTCTCTGCATTGAATCATATCTGTTATTAACCTCTGTCTCTCTTCCACAGCATGTATTTTATCCTGTCTTCCTTCTCTCACCCCAACCGGTCGCAGCAGATGGCCGCCCCTCCCTGAGCCTGGTTCTGCCGGAGGTTTCTTCCTGTTAAAAGGGAGTTTTTCCTTCCCACTGTCGCCAAAGTGCTTGCTCATAGGGGGTCATATGATTGTTGGGTTTTTCTCTGTATCTATGAAGCGCCTTGAGGCGACTTTTGTTGTGATTTGGTGCTATATAAATAAAATTGAATTGAATTGAATTGAATTATGCTCTGAACTAACCATCAGCAGCTAGCTGTCAATGACAGAGTTAAGCAGGAGGGATGGCAGATAGGTAAACAATGCCAAAACGTGTGACTGTATTGTAGCAAACAGCTCCTTAAGTTGCAATTCAGTGAAACGGACATTGGTCCTAGACAGTAGGCTACATCACTGGCAGCCTCTGGCTTTTCCTCACAGGAGACCAACTCCAGTCAACATATCATCACCTAACTTAACAACATGGGTATTTACCTCCTTTTAGTCAGGACTTCTTTTCTTTTTACAAGCGGTTGGTCTGAACCAACAATTAAATAGTGTTGTCTGTCCGCATCTTTTCATGTCTGATGTCTCAGTTCAGTTAGCAAGTTTTTAGTTAGCACCAGCGACTGTGCTAACAAACATACAGCAAATAGGTTTGGTAGAGAAAGCCGGTCGGATTATTAAACATGCAACTTTTTTGCTGGTAATAATTGAAATGATTAAAGAAAATCAACAAGCTATTTATGCAAGATAATTCATAATTTTATTGGGGGGGGGGGGTGTCATAAAGTCTTGTCTAAAGGGATGTCTAAAGAGTATTCAGTAGAAAACAAAGCAAGCAACCTGTAAAACTAAAAAAAACAAAAACAAAAACCATCATGTTAATAATTTTACTTTCTTTTTACAAATCAAATCAAATGCCCCCCTAACACCCCTGGAAATTACGCGCCTGGATGTGTGACAAGTTAATCTAGTAGTAGGCTATGGCACTTGGCCACAGGTGACAGTAGTGGACTGACCTCCATTTGAGACTGCTCCAGCTGCTGTGATGGTCAGTAGAACTGCTACAAATTGAAGATCATATGCAAGTTTTGGAAATTAAATCATGAATATTCCTAACTTGGATTTAGAACAAAAGATTTCTAACTCTCCTCCACGCTCAAAAACAGATGACAAACCAACAGACACACATGAGTCACTCACAAGCTCTCTCACAAGCTCGACTCAATCACACTGGCTCTGTTTGTTACTAATCACAACACTTTTAAATATTTTGTTAAGGTAACCTCACAAATGTCACAGATGAAATATTTCGTGTTTATTTGCTGGTTTGTCGGTAGCGGCTCCTTAAAAGCAAGTCTACCACACATCTATTCGACCAGCGCCAGTTGATCTGCGACGCCAGTTAATCTGGAACACCAGCTTAAAGTCTCTACTAGTTCCTGCAGAATTGTTGTTGGTTTGTGTGTTCGACTGGTGACTGGAAAGTCGCAGCCACTTGTGAGCAGCGACCGTGAATGAAATGTGTAATGATGCTGGAAAGCATGCAGTTCTATTATATTCTGTTTTACGTTTGTATCGCCTTTTGCTGGACTTCAATAAAACTTAAGCAGGCCCTTTTACTGGAGTAATTTTTTAACACTAGTATCTCTACTTCTACTGAAGTACAGAATGTCTGTACCTTCACCAGACAGATGACAGATGATGAAGACATAAATGGAAGTATCCAGGAACTATTGTATTATTTAGCATTATGTCTGCCACTTACCATAGTAGAACTTTATGGAGGCAAAACTGAGCACAGCATTTATTTGGATACAAAAAGTGATCTATAATATTCACACTGTAAAGCTAATTTAACTATTCAATAGAAGTTCTTTTGTGAATAACTGATCACAGCTTGAACAATATTTTGATATGAAGACAAATATTCAACAAAGGCAGTGCCATTTTTTAATTGCTGATGATGGACTAAATGGGAAAAATGCATTGGTATAATTTTATTATGTTAATTTATTTATTTTTTGATAATGTTATAAATTCAAGCGTGTGCATTGAACCCAGAGAGAAAACACTGAGAACAGCTGTACACAAACTACCATGCGCCAACTCGATTACATTTTTTATTATTATGTATGTATTTATTATGTACCAGCTCAGGTAGTATAAAGAAAAATGACGTGTAACCAGATGGTTTTTTTAGTAACGTTTTTTTTATTGCTCAAACACAAGAAACATGCTTTGAAAAACAAAATTGCTGGGCAGCGCACAGCCCTGGAGTGCTGCTAAAAACAAAGAAAGAAATTAAAAAGCGGCTAACGCGTGTTCAGGTTGTTTACTAAGCTCCAAAAGAAATGACAGAATCAAAGGTAAAAAGACAAAAAAGCGACAGTCTTCCCCCTGCTGTGACTGACAGAGGAACAGCCCATGTGTGTTCAGTGAAATGTGTGTGATCATGAGACTAGTCATTGACATCCCCCAGACTGTAAAAGTATCACAGAAACACAGTCACCTTTGGCACTGCGTCACAAGCCAGCCATGGCTGATGACAGAATCACTGAACAAGTGGCAGCATGTTACTGTTACGACACGTTAATGCTTTGGACCACAAACTCAAAGCAACACGAGCTTCAGGAATCGTTCGATGTTCTGTGATTACTTTGCAGTTTTAGAGAGATTCAAATTCATTGTGTATTTAGCTACAGGTTAACAGTCTTCACAGCTAAGTTTTGCTTCCACCAAAGAGAAAAGAAAAATAATATTAGGGGCTTTCCTGAACATACTTAACACTAGTTGTTAGTCGTCTAAGACCAGAATGTCTCCTGCAAAGTGTACAGGTACTTTATTTTCACAAGCAACTGCAACATATCTGTTAGTGAGGGGCTTACCAGCATACTGGCATCTGGGTTTTCTGGCTCCCTTATTCTTTAGTTCACACTTAACAACTTTGACCTTTTCGTGACTTTTTGTCATTTGAAGTGTTTGATCAAATTTTCCCTTATCACAAATAACTTTGATCTTACTTGTTGTGCTACGGATGAACGTGTTGGTAGCTTTACAGCTGTTGTCAACATTGTAGATCTGTTTACTTTTTATAACCTTATCACAATCTGATAGGTTTGTAGCTTGAACCTATTCGCTGGAACGTTGAAGACAATATAATTACACAGCAAAAGCATTGAACACCAAGTAGGCAAAGTTCTTCTTGTTACTCATGCATGAGGGAGACCTGCCTGGAGCCAAGTGTCGTCCCACCACTTGACCTCTGTCAGACTCTCAGCCAGGTTCCCCATAGCACTCCTTTTATTGTGGTTACATGAATATGCATAGGTTCATTAACATATGACGTCTACATACAAACAAAGAGTACCTTGCCTGTGTGTGTGTGTGTGTGTGTGTGTGTGTGTGTGTGTGTGTGGGTGGTTAGAGTGTGACCCCATAAATGACTTCCCTAAACCTGCTGGTCAGGAAGTCCAACAGTTCATCTAAACAAAAGGCACTTAGCCTAAAACAGATATAGCCACGTTTATCCTACCATAAAACAATAAAACAAGGTACGACCTCTTCCCATGCTCCCAGGATGTAGGTGTGCATTCCAGTGTGGAATACACACCAAGCCTTTGCAGCCTGCTAAAGATCACACATCCTATCACTACACAATTGATTATACACCTCTAAGCATATATGGTTAAATATTTCTAAGCATAAATGACAATCAACAATACAAAACCTAACACAATCCTTTGCAGTCATGCTGGCGTCTATGTGCTGTCTTTTAAACTTGGCATAGCCGCCATCTTCAGCCGTTGAACTCTCAGTGGCAACGAGCAGCAAACAGAGGAACAGGATCCTCATTATTACCTGGTGAAGAAAAAACAGAAACAATATTCTGATTGAGAATTTTATCCAGAAAAAGCACAAATTATTGCAACAAATATGTAATATATTTGAGTCTACATGCTAACTTGTGGTTCCTAAAGTAGAATGGGAAGTGATAGGTTTGTAGCATAAACCTGTTCGCTGGAACGTTCAAGACAGTTTACTACACAGCAAAAAGCAAGACACAAGTAGGCAAAGTTCTTTGTGTTACTCATGCATGAGGGAGGCCTGCCTGGAGCCAAGTGTCGTTCCACCCACTTGACCTCCGTCAGACTCTCAGCCAGGTTCCCCATAGCACTCCTTTTATTGTGGTTACATGAATATGCATAGGTTCATTAACATATGAGGTTTCATATAGGTATACATGTGGCCTTGGCTCAGCCGGTTTCTCTTTTTGGTAATAGCCTCTCCATCTCTGGAGAAAAACCCTTTCACGTGGTACTAAGTAGGCAGGGGTTTAAGGCTATCCCACAGAAAGCCTGTAAAGATTTGGATAGATGCACCTCTGCTTAGATTATATAGATTAGGTGTTGTTGTACCCCAGTTGCTTGGCACAACACAAAAAAAGAGGTGAAAAAGGTGAATCTCCAACATGAGCAGAGGAATTTTGCAGGGATCCAATAGCAGATACAGTGGTCCCTCACTGTTTCGCAGATTTTTTCTTTTTTGTTGCATTTTTTATTTATTTTTTTAAGTGCACTGTATTCTGCGTCCTGACTGGCTGTAGACAATTAGACCATTGTCAATCAATCTCGTGTTGTGTCTCCTGTACAGTACAGAATGCGTTCGGCTGGTCAAATTTACATAAAGCTTTGATCGCTAGCAGTGTGACTCTGACGTGCTGTACTGTATGTTTGTAAGTTTTCTCCCCAACAAACACAACAATGTCGACAAAACATCGTCACCGGCGGGTGCCTTTGGTTTCCTTCTATAACACTGGACTTATTTTTCTACAAGATTTGAACTTTGAGAGTGTTCAAACAAGAGAGAAAAGTGTGAAAATGTTCATGCCTGCCTGGGAAAAGTGTATAAAGTGTGTAGTGAGGGGTTTTACAGCCTTAAAACATCTATAATAATTGTAAAAAATAAAGTTGGCTACTTCATGGATTTCACCTATCAGTGACTCCTGCGATAAACGAGGGACCACTGTATATGGTCATTAATCACACCAGCACTCAAACCACTTTCTGAAACAGCAAGACTAATAATTTTCTTATCAGAGACATTACTCACTCTTAAATAAGCAAGCCTTGATACGTGCTTCATAAAAAACGTACTGGATTTCTCCACAAATGTTCAGTATGTCCCATCATTATTTATTTTCCTGTGTGCAGATCCCGTGGAGAAAACAATGTTGTGGTGAGCTGTTCAGGATTAATTCTAAAGTGTGTGAAGTGTGAAGTGGTTTGGATCTGTCAATGCCCTGTGGAATATCGCTCGCTATCATAATGAACAATAAGCTCATTTTTAACTTTGTTTCTTGAAAGGATATATTTTGCAAACTCTTGAGTCATGAGTTCTGTAGCTGCGTCTTTGGCTCAGTGAATTTGAATATCTTACTTTCACAGCTGTCTGTTGCTTATCTCTGCTCAGATATAGCATTCTCATTTCTGGTTCTTTAATCAGTATAAAATGGTTTGTAAGGAACTTACAAAGCAGTTTCACCACTGAGCACCATATATGGTTAGTCTTTCTTTTACAGGCATTTATCAGAAATGCATCATCACTACCAGTATGAAGACAATGACTGCAGCGCTATTTGATCAAAATATGTTGTCTTTATATTGCTTGTTTTATGCTAGCATCTTCTTGCAATTGGGGCCTTCATTTGTTTCTCTATTTGGCTCCAGGAAGGCAACTATAAAATACTACAAGGTCAAATATCAACCATGGCTTTCGCTCTAGCATCCACATCACATAGACTATCTAGTCTTTTTATGCGGTACATGATCCCAGTTGTAGCAGAGTAACAAGCACATTACACATTTTAAGATTACTTTGACGCTTTTTTTCTGATTTTGAAATTTTTTCAGGTGTATGTTCAGGACAATTACTGGAAGCCACATTTCCTTACCCCTAGCCAATGAAGGCCCAAATACAGCTGCCCTCAGTTCTTATTCCCAACACGTAACATACCAACAGTTTGTCATGGCCTGAGGCATCTCATAGTAACGTGAAAGGTATCTTTCCGCATCCTTATGAGATGCTCCAGATTCCCATTTGAAAACAACCGAACGCTGCTCGCAGCAGTAACACACACTTGGAGCAGAGGCTCCTAACATTAACTCTATCCATAACTTTAACCTTAACCCTATCAGGTAGTGTTTTACAAAGCGATTCATGATTAGAACAAAAAACACATTTACACATACCGATGATTTGTCACATAGCATCGTTACCTGTTGGGATGAGAACGTGTTGTTTCCAAAGCACCACAAATTGGGGTTTCTGTAGCTCAGGTAGGAAACCTACTAATCAGAAAGTTGCTGGTTCAATCCCCGCCTGCTCCAGCCTGCATGCCAAATATCCTTGGGCAAGATACCAACCCCAAGTTGCTCTCCGATGCATCCATCGGGAGGATGAATGCGTGTTACTGTTAGATAGAAAGCACTTACAAAAAAAAAAAAGTGATTGGGTGAATGAGGCAAGTTGTAGAGAGTAGAAAGGTTTTATATAAGAACCAGTTCATTTTTATATTTCAGATTTATTTTCAGTTTTCTACTTTTTACATGTAATATTGATGTACATGTATCACATCTAACTCGGTGACAGCAAATTTGAACAACTGTAATAATTTCTTTCCAGCATCTGAAATATTAGTTTCGTTTGGGGTTGTTGTTGTTTTTGTTTCCTTTTGGCTCCTGATATTAGTCAACTACTATTTGTCAATGTTGAATAATGATAAATGAATTTTAAGTGTTATCCCAGTTTTATCCTCTTCAATTCAATTCACAACTACAGTTGCCTCAAAGCGGTTTATAATGCAATTTCACCAGCTGAGACCACATCCTCTTTTTAGGTTTGATAGCATTTTTAGTAGATAATGGCAGATGGCTTGAGCATGAATTTAAGCTGCAGTTTGGGGAAGGTCACAGAGGGGACAGCCAGCGACTCCTGAGCTGTGCAGATCCCTGAGTGCTAATGAGAAGTAAACGAATTGGAAAAAGGAGGGAGTGCGGGGCTCAAAAGCAAGAACATACAGCTTGTAGTGCTGAGTGAAAACAAATATGTTCAAATTATACATTTTCACAATTTATTATCAAATGGTCAGAATTTCAAAGTAGTTTTACATGACGCCATGGACCTCCATCTCTCTGGCTCAAAGACAAAGGCCAAGAGCAAGAAAAAAACAAGAGGATGCAATGACAGAAGAAGCTGTGTCAACACACAGCTTCGATGGAAATGATGATGCAGCTTCAATAAGTGGTGCAAAAGTTAACATGAACGGTGCTCTGAGCTGAAACTGCTTTGCAGTTTCCAAAATGTTGATTCTGAAAACGTTACATCCAGATGAAGAGAATCAAAGTTTTCGTTACATGGATGATTGAGCAGCGTTTGATTAAATGAACAATAACTGCTCTTATTTGAATAAAGGAAAACATAATATCTGAACAGAGATATAACATGTGCCAAATTCAAATTCACTGAGCCAGCCACTTGCTTGCATGAGATCTGAGACACTGGAAGCAGCAAAACAGTTTGTAACATGTTGTTATGTTTGATTCAGGTGGACTGAAAGAGTCTAACATGGGTAAACTATTAATGATATCAATAAATGAAGGACTGCAGTCCACTTTAGCTAACTAAATAAGATCCAGAGGAGGATGAGCATTAACAAGAACACTGTCAGTGTCTGTGTATCATGGTTCTGGGTCTTTGTCCCAGAGTTTTGTGTTGATGGACTTTTGAATGTTGCTTAATCATTATTGTTGTGTTCTTATAGTAACTGAAGTTTCCTAGTTTACTTTTCCTGCATTCGTGAATTTTCTGATTATTGTTTTTTCTCAGTGTCTCCTGTGGATGTCAGTCTTGTTGTCACGTAACGTCTGTCATAGCCTTCGTCTCTGTGTTCTGTCTTCAGCGTCCCCTTAGTGTCCCCAGCCCGTCTTGTGTCTCCCTCTCTTTGTGTCTTAGTGCTGTCTCTGGGTTTTGTCTCCTTTACCTGTTTCCAGTGTCCCTCTCTTTGTGTTTTGTGCTTGTCTCCCCAGTCCGTCGTGTGTTCCCATGTTTGTTTATTTCCATCCTAGTGTCAAGCTTATGCGTCCTTATTTCAGTCTCTGTGTTCGTGCTACTTCTTGTCTTATTTTGATAATCCTAGTCTGTGTTCCCATGTTTGTCCCCTTCCCTGATCACCCCTCAGTGTATTGTTACGGATTCAAATATTGGGGATGGATACAAGAGGAAAAACCACAATAACAACACTGGTCCGGCCGGGTTGAGTCAAACGATGATTTTAATGATCACACGCGTGGGAGATGGACACCGTACGCAGACAGCATCAGATCTCAAAATGGTGGAGCATTGATCAAACTCTTATAGCCTCTAGTGGTCCCCACCTAATCATAAAAGCCTAAACATTCACATTCTTTCTCTCACACAGTGCCTAAGCTACGACCTTGGCTCCCTGTTTATCTGCTCCTGCTGAGATGGGGCAGAAAACTCCAGTATGTTCTGTTCTCTTCTAATCAGACAAATAAGGCGATGACTTTCTGCAAACAGTATTTCTCATAACTCTGCAGTATAATGCATCATAAAACAATATCATTAATTCACAATAAATCAGCAGTCTGATGTAATGCCAATCAGTTTAACAAATGCAATAGTTATCACCTTCTTCTAATTCAGGAGAATAATGCAAACTAAAACTACATAATAATTCACCATCTTTAATTAAGGGTCTAACATGGCATAAAATAATATTTTAATCCGACAGTATATATTGTCTCTGTTTTCCTCTGTCCTTTGTCAGAGTGTCTGTTCACCTACCCCCTGTGTCTCCATATTCCCAGTGTTCAAGGTTTCCAAGTGTTTTCCCAGTTTAGGTTTTCATGGTTGGTTCTGTTTGCTACTCAGCCAGAATAAACAGCTCGCTCTTTTAAAAAGTAGGCTCCAGAATGGATGATGGGATGTTCGCATGTCTTTATGTAACACTGAGTGTGCTGAACTAAAGGTAGGCCTAGTTTCATTTTCATGGTCATTATTATCAAGACAATGATTACGCCTTATTCTGATTATTTCTCCCTTTTGGAGGTGTAACATTTACATGAGGGGTGTAGGAACATTTCCCTCTAAATATTTTTAGATACATTTTTGTTGAAGTCACTGTTTTTGTCGTATTGATGAAAATGCAGCTCAAATAAATGCTTTTAAATAAAAGAATAACCGTTCAAAGTGCTCAGTGGTGAAACTGTAACTCTTTCAGAGTTTGACAGCTGGACAAGTGATGCCGTATTTAAAGAAACATGAGATGAGTGCAGCATATTATCTGAACAGAGATCATTCAATGAGCAAGAATAAACACTGAAAGAGAAACACTTCACTGTTGATTATCATATGAAGTCTAATGAAAGCTGTTAATCTGTTAATATCCTGTTAATCTGCATACAGCAAATACAGAACATGCGACTTTAAAGCATCCAGCAAAGTGATAACTGTCCTCTGCCCACTAAGTAGTGACTCTACAAAAGATTATTTTCAATATCATCTTTATATTATATTTATATTATATTTAGTTATTCTCCAGCGCAACAATGTAAGGAGCTCTGTGATTGGTTAGGAAAGGACAGACTGGCCACCTCGATTTTTCTTCACTGCACATTGATCCATAGCTTTGCTCTGTAAAGGCTAACAACGTGCTTTTGCTTTACAAAGACATTTAGCGTCGGTATTCACTCTCTTAAAATGCCACTGAACACTGGAGTGAAATGGAGCCCTGATCCTCAGAGTTTTATTGTTCCTAACATTTCTTATAGATAGCACAGATAGTGCCCCACTGCAGTAATCACTCATGTCTAGATATTCCTGTTAAAAGGGAGTTTTTCCTCCCCACTGTTGCATAGCAAACCTAGCAAACACAAACTATTCTATACAACGATCTAATTTAAACGAACAATCCAGCTGAAGCTTCAGACAGCCGTCATATGACAGTGAAACACTGCCATCTGCTGGACTCGAATAACACAGACGCTGCTTTGACGGGTGAGGGAGTTTCAACAAGTCTGCAACGACTACAGGAACTATTAGAGCGGACATGGTGCTCTAATGGCTGCTTCATTAATGTAGGTCAGAAAGGATCAAACATATCAATAAATTGTGAAATACAAAAATTACTGTTTCACTGCACACACAAACCTTCTCTTATTAGCACAACACTGCCCAGGGCTCAGAGTGTATTCCTTATAGACTATTAAACCTTAGCATGTTATTTTAATGTCTTACAGGTGAAACAGCCAAAAAGTAAAGTTAACTGTAAGTTAAAATATTCAGCTGCAAAAATGCTTTTAGCAAATAATTTTTTATGACTGCTGCTAAAATTCAATACTAGATTTTTGCTGGTCTGATTAAAAGGTTAAATGTAGAAGTTTTAGGATCATATATTAATACTTCCAAAACAATAAAGTTGTTGTAGAGAATCTATATTCATTATTGTTGCTCATCATGGAAAGACAAAGACATCAGACTCTGCTGAAAAATTTTACACCCTCCTACTCTCTGCACACAGCGGTCTGAGGGATCTTCCAGGATCGGGGATTTTATTTATTTTGTTCTTTTTTGGTCTTCCTGGTTAGTAGGTTGTGATTTTCTACCTGTTGATCTCACATTTGAACATGATTTGCTCTGGAGCAGATTAGGTTCAAAGCATGAGTTGACCTGGCATTATGTCTTGGATTACAAAAAAATCCCACATTAAACCTTGAAGTTAGCCGGATAAGACAGCGTTCTGTTTCACAGTAAAGGCCTCAGAGAGTTGTTGCTAACCAAAGTCTATCTTGTACGGCCACGCAGCATCTAATGACGTTTTGTAACCTGCCACTACGAAGGAGCAGTGAAATGATTTCTGTTTTAGCGCACATACACTGTGTGGTGATCAGTATAAGGACATTAAAGTGATGTTCATTGCCACTGAAGCAGATGCATGTGTGTGTTCTGCAGACTGATTGAATCCTTCTGTACGCAGCTTAAAATGAGTCCTGAGGAAAGAGGTTGAATGGAAGTGGTGAGGAAGAGTGTCATGTTTTTTTCCTCTGTAATAAATAAACTAAATAATAAGCACAAATATTTTTGTTTTCCAAATATATTTTTACGAGCGCTGAACATGTGATCAAGATTAGACGATAAATACAAGATTAATTTCACTATTCTGCTGTATTTCTACTTAACACCTACCTGACTCACTTTTGAATGAAATTAATGCAACGTGTGAGACTAATATTTTTAATCAGATCTTAATTTATGCAAAAATATCCATCATAGACCCCAGAAAAAAGCATGAATAAAAAGAACACCCGATCCATGATATTAAAAAAGCCTTGATCATTAATAGCAAGTCTTTTTAATATCAACCAATAAGAGTAAAGTTAGCTTAAAGGCACAACCCCTGTTTTTCAGGCAGAGGAGAAAAAGAGGAGCTTCGTTTAAGATAAAGAAGCATGCAAAGCTACTCTAGTAGAGTCCAAGAATAAGAATATCATGTTGGAAATGAACATGAGGATGATCAAAACACATTCCCTCCAACAAATAAATACTATAGAGAGCGGAGCTGCTTCATCATTTTAAAAAAACAACGTCTTTGGCTGAGCACAAACACAAGCGCTCAGGAATCAGATTAACCAACAACAGACAAGCTTTCTTCCAACAACTCAGAGTAAAGAGTAATGAGCTAACACTGAGTAACTCATTCAAAATAAATAAATTCAAGCACTTTGTAAGCACGTTTAATGTCCATTTTCAAACTTTTCCAGCACATTACCATAAAAAGGATGCATATTTCACTTCGCATCACCTGAGTAAGACCACGTGAAAGGCCAAATGAATAAGTCTTCTCATCAGATATTGATGCTTCTTTCTTATGTGACACAAAAAACAGGAGGAGACAGATCTTTGCTTGTGTTGTTTTTTAAGTTCATTCATTCAAAACTAACTGTAAGACGCTTAACTACATTGCAGTCTGTGTTATTGTTGTAGACCTAATTATCACCTTTAAAGTGTTTGTGCTAATAACATCATGTAGAGTAAGACAGGCATAGAGAACAGCACTGACTGGGAGAGGCTTTGAACAGATGACATACTCAGATCAATTCAACACTTTAGACTTTAAAAATGCACAAGCGTCTTTCAAAAACCTATTTATTTAATCTATCATCATTGATATTATTATGTACAGTTATAATGTACTGTTCATCTCCCTGAAATAAACAGGCAGCCTTAAAGTGTGAAATAGTCACTTGTCTACTGTCTCAGTGGCTGATAGTGCCCCACAGGCCTCAATGTGAGCTTGAAGCCATTATGTTTAAATTGTTTAATGATAAACAGATTTTGAATGAAAGGAGGAAACTTCGGTAGCACAAAAAAGTGCCTATTCTTTGTTCCCATATGGTTCAGTCATATTACCGTCATTTCCCCCTAAGGTGTTCCCAAAGACACCAGGTTAATACTTGAAAAAGCTGCAGCAAGACACAAAAATATCATCAATATTCTGTTTACTTGGTGACAACGTCGCTTTTAGCCTTCAATCAGAAAGCCTGACGTTGGCTAGTTAAGCATCGGGCTAACGTTTAACGCTTTCACTTGAGGGAAGTAACTCGTATTACTGCTACTGCTGTGTAATCTTGGTTAAATTCACAGCATATTCTACAAGTTACCCTGCAATAACTAACTGTTAGAATAGCGGCACCGTATTGTATCGCACTGAGTGCACTTCAATCCTTTATCCCGCGAGTTTGCTAGCTAGCAAAATAATAATACCAATTTTTTAAAAATAACATGTGTAACGTACACACTCGAGAAAATTATTTACTAGTACTTACGCAACTCCCCCGTTGTGAAAACGTACAAATCCTTCTTGTATTTTTCGTTTTCCAGCAAACACTCATTAAAACGGCCTCCAGGCACATTAGTGCACTCACCCCCGACTGATCAGGGAGGGGGTGGGGGGTCACACATTGAAACAGACTAACGTGCAGAGGTACAGCCCAGGCAGAGAAATGTTGCTTTTAGACTTTGCGACTCATTTTATTTCTCTATCTGATAAGAAACTATTCAATCAGATAGTTATTTGTGGTGAATGAAATACGGTTACAGTTTCAAGAAGTTTTAAGCACCAAATCCGAAATCCAAGCACTGCAATATTAAAATCCAATTCAATTTCTTGTTTGCTCCGAAATCTACGACATGACTATATACAGAAAAGCTTGACATTGTATGCAAAAAACCCCGAAAACAATACAAATACATGAACAAAAAATGTTTTAACTGTCAGTTATGTCATTTTAAAATTTTCCAAAACTAACATTTTCTTTGACTGACTGATATTAAATTGATTAGGGTCAAATTTAGTGTGAACAATATTACACAAACAAGCACGTGTGTGCGCATGCGCACATATTAGAATCGCTTCGATCGCTTCTAATATGTGCGCATGCGCACATATTAGAATGCTTCGATCGCTTTTGAGTGGTAACTTTGCTTCGATCTTTTCTGACGTCATAACTTTGCTTTGATCCCAAAACCCATAAATAGGAGCGCTCACCTGTTACTTTATGCTTAACGGACGTTGACCTGCAGCAACTAAAACCCTTTCGAGAAGTTTTGAGAGCAATTTACAGGAGAAACCAAAACAAGTTCAGTTTTGTTTCTCACCAATTTACAGCGCAAACAGACACATTACACCATGTCAGCCAACCCATCCTTCGGCTCAGATGAGCTTGAAATATCTAAAGGGACCATTTTGGGAGATCACCACGTGGTGGAGGCTTTCCTTGGAGAAGGAAGCTTTGGTGTCGTAACGAAATGTCGCGATACAAAAAAGAACCAAACTGTTGCTATCAAAGTCAACAAAAGCGACCCTGAAATTCTGCTCCAGGCAAAACTGGAACTTTTCATCCTGGAGCAGCTACGACGCTTGGATCCAGACAGGTGCAACATTGTCGAATGGAACGGCTATTTCCTCGATGGAGAGCGCATTTGCTTGAATTTCGAACTCCTCGACCAAAGCCTGTCAGACTACATAGGGGACCGGAATAACCAAGGTCTCCCAATGAGAGAAATCAGGCCAATTTTGCATCAGCTCGCAAATGCTCTGTTCCACCTGGGTTCTGTGGGAATAGTTCATGCTGACCTCAAACCTGTCAACATCATGGTTGTGAACCGCAGTGAGTCTCCCGTCAAAGTCAAACTTATAGACTTTGGCATCGCATGTCCTGCTTCTGCAGTGATTCCTGGTGGTGCTGTGGGGACAATTGGTTATTGTGCCCCTGAGATTATGCTTGGCACTTCATATGATGAAGCAATTGACATGTGGTCTCTGGGGCTGGTAGCTGTGGAGCTTGCTACAGGGGTGCCTCTCTATCCTGGGGAAGACGATTATGATGTTTTGAAATTCATAATTGAAACTCAGGGTCAGCTACCAGATCATCTTCTAGAGTCTGGCTTGTACACTGACTGCTATTTCATCGAGGATAACTACAACGAACAGCGCTGGACATTTAAGACCCCAGAACAATTTCAATATGAGACAGATTATCGATCCAAGGAAACTCGATCGATAAAACTTAAGTGTCTCGATGACCTCGAACAACTGCTGAAAGTTAGGCGAGGACCGGAAAATGGCCAAACATTATTTGTAAGGCTAATCAAAGAAATGTTGGCCTTGGATGCAAATCGGCGCATAACACCCTCGGAGGTTCTGAAGCATCCCTTTTTCGACCCTCGCCTCTCAAGGAGAACCCCCTGCACTGACATGAATAGCACAGGGGGAGAACTCCTTGTGCTCTCTCAGCAGCCTTCAAGCTGGAAAAGTCATGGATCGCAAAAATTCAGCTGCAGTTTCCAAAACTCAGTTGAATTTCCTCAAAAAGGAGACATCAACACCTCAGCCAACCCATCTGCCTCTGAAGATGATCTTCAAATAACGGAAGGGACCATTTTAGGAGATCACCACGTGGTAGAGGCCTTCCTTGGAGAAGGAGGCTTTGGTTTGGTAACCAGATGTCGCGATACAAAAAACAAACAAACTGTTGCTATTAAAGTCAACAAGAGCGACCCTGAAATTCTGCTCCAGGCAAAACTGGAAATTTTCATCCTGGAGCAGCTACGACGCTTGGATCCAGACAGGTGCAACATTGTCGAATGGAACGGCTATTTCCTCGATGGAGAGCGCATTTGCTTGAATTTCGAACTCCTCGACCAAAGCCTGTGGGACTACATTGGGGACCGGAATAACCGAGGTCTCCCAATGAGAGAACTCAGGCCAATTTTGCATCAGCTCGCAAATGCTCTGTTCCACCTGGGTTCTGTGGGAATAGTTCATGCTGACCTCAAACCTGGAAACATCATGGTTGTGAACCGCAGTGAGTCTCCCGTCAAAGTCAAACTCATAGACTTTGGCCTCGCATGTCCTGCTTCTGCAGTGATTCCTGGTGACCGTGTGGGGACGGTTGGTTATTGTGCACCTGAGGTTATGCTTGGCATTCCATACGATGAAGCAATTGACATGTGGTCTCTGGGGCTGGTAGCTGTGGAGCTTGCTACAGGGGTGCCTCTCTATCCTGGGGAAGACGATTATGATGTTTTGAAATTCATAATTGAAACTCAGGGTCAGCTACCAGATCATCTTCTAAAGTCTGGCTTCTACACTGACTGCTATTTCATCGAGGATAACTACAACGAACAGCGCTGGACATTTAAGACCCAAGAACAATTTCAATACGAGACAGATTATCGATCCAAGGAAACTCGATGGATAAAACTTAAGCGTCTCGATGACCTCGAACAACTGCTGAAGGTTAGGCGAGGACCGGAAAATGGCCAATCATTATTTGTAAGGCTAATCAAAGAAATGTTGGCCTTGGATGCAAATCAGCGCATAACACCCTCGGAGGTTCTGAAGCATCCCTTTTTCGACCCTCGCCTCTCAAGGAGAACCCCCTGCACTGATATGAATAACACAGGGGGACAAAACCTTGTGCTCTCTCAGCAGCAATCATCGTTTGGGTGGCCAGAATTCTAGGGGAGCTAGAAATTCTTGTGGAAAAAAAGCCCAAAACAATAACATCAACAAAAACAACCAATGAATATGGTCTTAAACTTGGGCACAATTTGGCTTGAAATCCATCAACTAATCTCTCAATATTCAAAGCGGAGCAGCAGACAACTTACCATCACATCAGTCCTTCAATCAGACCTACAACAAACGTCTTCCTTCTCTCACCCCAACCGGTCGCAGCAGATGGCCGCCCCAACCTGAGCCTGGTTCTGCTGGAGGTTTCTTCCTGTAAAAAGGGAGTTTTTCCTTCCCACTGTCGCCAAAGTGCTTGCTCATAGGGGGTCATATGATTGTTGGGTTCTCTGTATGTATTATTGTAGGGTCTACCTTACAATAATACATACAGCCTTGAAGTGACTGGTGATGTGATTTGCTGCTGAATGAATTCGGAACTAATTGGAAATCTGAATATTAATTAAATAAACCTGCTTTGAGCATCAATTAATTGTTGTTTGAAATTCTTTATAAATATATAAATATAGTGCCACTCTTCTACTGTTTAAATTGCAACTGTTTAATACTGACTAATTTATTCATACACTTGAGCATAAACACACGCACAGTAAATGGCCTGTATTTGTACAGCGCTTTACTTAGTCCCCAAGGACCCCAAAGAGCTTTACACTACATTCAGTCATTCACACATTCACACACTGGTGATGGCAGCTACATTGTAGCCACAGCTACCCTGGGGCGCACTGACAGAGGCGAGGCTGCCGGACAGTGGCGCCACCGGGCCCTCTGACCACCACCAGTAGGCAACGGGTGAAGTGTCTTGCCCAGGGACACAACGACCGAGACTGTCGGAGGCGGGGCTCAATCTGGCAACCTTCCAATTACAGGATGAACTGCGAACTCTTGAGCCACGATTGCCCTATATACACATATACTTTACAGTACTAGTCAGTGCTTACATACTAGTTCTTTTCCCTACTTTTTCATGCTTACTGGTACAAATGCCTGTTACTAGAGTTAAATGCTATCAATGTATTCTCACAGTTATGGAACTGTCAAATGCATACAAAATAACGCTCACGTAAACATAACTGTGCACTAGTTTGCCCTTATTGCTGCAGTTTGTTTCAAATCACTTTGAATAAAGCTCAGCGTCTCTCAAGCTCTCTCTTACTATCTCTCACTCTCTCTCTCTCTCTCTCTCTCTCACACACACACACACACACACACACACTATGTAACGTTTCAGCAAGAAAATACCCCCCCTCCCCTCCACAGTGACACCACCACCACTAGTCTGCACAGCTGACATGAGGCAGCATGGATCCATCCTTTCATGCTATTTATGCCAAATTCTGACCCGACCATCTGCATGTCAGAGCAGAAATCAAACTCATCAGACCAGGCAACATTTATCCAATCTACTCATGTCAAATTTTGAGAACTGTAGCTTCAATTTCCTGTTCTTAGCTGACCAAAACGCTCTTCTGCATTCTTTGGTTGGAACAAATGGTTGTATGAGCTACGGTTGCCTTCCTATCAGACATTTTTCTCTGACCGTTGACATCAATAAGGCAGTTTTTCCAAGAGAACTGCCTTTCACTGGATATTTTCTCTTTTTTGTCACCGAAAAGGGTGTCTGTGTTACTTCTTGTCTTATATATATTGTCTCTGTTTTCCTCTGTCCTTTGTCAGAGTGTCTGTTCACCTACCCCCTGTGTCTCCATATTCCCAGTGTTCAAGGTTTCCGAGTGTTTTCCCAGTTTAGGTTTTCATGGTTGGTTCTGTTTGCTACTCAGCCAGAATAAACAGCTCGCTCTTTTAAAAGTAGGCTCCAGAATGGATGATGGGATGTTCGCATGTCTTTATGTAACACTGAGTGTGCTGAACTAAAGGTAGGCCTAGTTTCATTTTCATGGTCATTATTATCAAGACAATGATTACGCCTTATTCTGATTATTTCTCCCTTTTGGAGGTGTAACATTTACATGAGGGGTGTAGGAACATTTCCCCCTAAATATTTTTAGATACATTTTTGTTGAAGTCACTGTTTTTGTCGTATTGATGATAATGCAGCTCAAATAAATGCTTTTAAATAAAAGAATAACCGTTCAAAGTGCTCAGTGGTGAAACTGTAACTCTTTCAGAGTTTGACAGCTGGACAAGTGATGCCGTATTTAAAGAAACATGAGATGAGTGCAGCATATTATCTGAACAGAGATCATTCAATGAGCAAGAATAAACACTGAAAGAGAAACACTTCACTGTTGATTATCATATGAAGTCTAATGAAAGCTGTTAATCTGTTAATATCCTGTTAATCTGCATACAGCAAATACAGAACATGCGACTTTAAAGCATCCAGCAAAGTGATAACTGTCCTCTGCCCACTAAGTAGTGACTCTACAAAAGATTATTTTCAATATCATCTTTATATTATATTTATATTATATTTAGTTATTCTCCAGCGCAACAATGTAAGGAGCTCTGTGATTGGTTAGGAAAGGACAGACTGGCCACCTCGATTTTTCTTCACTGCACATTGATCCATAGCTTTGCTCTGTAAAGGCTAACAACGTGCTTTTGCTTTACAAAGACATTTAGCGTCGGTATTCACTCTCTTAAAATGCCACTGAACACTGGAGTGAAATGGAGCCCTGATCCTCAGAGTTTTATTGTTCCTAACATTTCTTATAGATAGCACAGATAGTGCCCCACTGCAGTAATCACTCATGTCTAGATATTCCTGTTAAAAGGGAGTTTTTCCTCCCCACTGTAACATGGCAAACATAGCAAACGGATAATCCAGCTGAAGCTTCAGACAGCCGTCAGACAGTGAAACACTGCCATCTGCTGGACTCGAATAACAAAGACGCTGCTTTGACGGGTGAGGGAGTTTCAACAAGTCTGCAACGACTCAAGCATCAAACTACAGAACTATTGTAGCGGACATGGTGCTCTAATGGCTCCATTAACGCAGGTCAGAAAGGATCAAACATATCAATAAATTATAAAACACAAAACGTCTCTTATTGCCCAGGGCTCAGGAAGTGAGTGTGTTCCTTATAGCCTATTAAACCTTAGCAGGTTATTTTGATGTGTTACAGATGAAACAGCTATCCAGTAACATTCAGCTACAAAAATGCTTTTTTATCATTACTTTTTTACAGCTTCGCACTTTTACACAAGTTTTATCATCAGTGTCACAATGGCTGCTGCTAAAATTGAGTACAAGATATTTGTTGGCCTGATTAAAAGGTCTTGATGCGTGCTCAATCATCCAGGGAAGTAAATCTCCAAAAGTTGATTCTGTTCTTCTGGACGTAGCGTTTTCAGTCAGAGAAACCAGCCGACTGAAGGAACAATGGGCTGGGAGGTCAGTTCCTTAATCATGATTATGCAAATTCTCATGACCATTGATCAACAACCACTGATCAATGGTCTTGAGTACCATTTACAGAGAGTTGGAGAACAGCTGCAATCACAGCATTGTAAGATGGTGACAGATGTACCCTTAGGCCCCCTCCTCGATTCAGAGAGGGTCTTTCCCTTTTCACGTAAATGGCCTCCTTGACTCCGCCCTCAAACCAGCGTTCATTGCAGTTATTGTTGACAATCATATTGTATCGTGTAACCATCCAGCTCACATATTAAATGTAAATGTAAATGATTTGTTGAACTCAAGACATGATGAATGTTCCTGCATTAAAACACATCCAGCCTAGTGTTCTCACTCTCCCTAAATGGATCTGTTACATTAGTGATATATGGGAGTTGTGTTTCAGTCTTTTCCACATGAGGACATTTACATTTAGTTTTTGCTTTACTGATGAGTGGCTGGTTAACCTGCAGTGGTTGAAGTATGTGTCGGTCGTCTGGAAGAGTAGGTGTAGAAGACGTCTTTAATGAATGTAATGCTCTGAAGGTGTCAGTGATTACTGTGAATTCATTATAAAAGTGCATTTCAGTGAATAAAGTGAATAAAGACAGGCCCTCATGGTGAAGCTCAGGTGTCCATAAAGTGTAACAGGAGAGCTTTGTCATACTTTCAGATATTTTACATGAGCCCGTCTTTCAATAAATAAATAAATAAATAAATAATTCATTCATCCACAGGAAACACAATGCTCATATCTGAAAGTAAACTCTGATATATATCCCCGACTAGGGTTACTACTAAATAAAGGATCGCCCCAAAATGACTAAATATATAAAGACACTCTCCAGAAGAAGTTAAAGGGATTTTGTTTATTGTACAAGCAATATCTTCATAAGAATTACAAATTCTGCAGACATATTACCTTCTTACTGAACCTGAATAACTCACACACAGACGTGTCTGCTGCTTATCTTTGTTCAAACATGATGTTTTATCTTCTCTTCAAAACACATTACTCATCTTTCTGGCATCATGTTACATGAAAACACCTGCATTCTACCTGTGTCATTGTACCACAAAGACAATGATTGCAACACTGTGCTTGCAAAATAGAAGAAATAAGACGACCAGCAAATACATAAAAGATGGTAAAAGTGATTCCATCTTTGTGTCTCCTCCCATTGTTTCCCCAGTCTGTCTAGTTCCCATATTCCCAGGACACCGCTGGACAACAAGTGGGTATTCCAAGACTGAGAGACAGCCAGAGTTGGCAAAAGATCAGACATTCTCTACTTAAGTAGAAGTAAAAATACTATTGTTCCAGTGAAAGTTAAAGTACTGATTCAACTTCATTACTCAGTTAAAGCAAAAAAGTACAGGCTCGAAGCGCTTACAGAGAAAAGCATACAACAGAATACAACAGAATGCTGTTCGCGGCAGTAACACACACTTGGAGGAGAGGCTCCAGCCGTCCATTCCAGCCCTATCCCTAACATTAACTCTAACCATAACTTTAACCTTAACCCTATCAGGTCTTGTTTTACAAAGCGATTCATGATTAGAACAAAAAACACATTTACACATACCGATGATTTGTCACATAGCATCGTTACCTGTTGGGATGAGAACGTGTTGTTTCCAGAGCACCACAAATTGGGGTTTCTGTAGCTCAGGTAGGAAACCTACTAATCAGAAAGTTGCTGGTTCAATCCCCGCCTGCTCCAGCCTGCATGCCAAATATCCTTGGGCAAGACACCAACCCCAAGTTGCTCTCCGATGCATCCATCGGGAGGATGAATGCGTATTACTGTTAGATAGAAAGCACTTACAGAGAAAAAGCATAGAAAAAAGTGAGTGCATGAATGAGGCAAGTTGTAGAGAGTAGAAAAGTTTTATACAAGAACCAGTTCATTTACCGTTATATTTTAGTTTTATTTTCAGCTCTGTACTTTTTACATGTAATATTGATTCATTAGATTGACTACACGTATTACACCTAACTTGCGGACAGCAAATTTAAACAACTGTAATAATTTATTTTCAGCATCTGAAATATTTATTTAGTTTGTTTTTTGTTTTCTTTTTGGCTCCTGATATTAGCCAACTACTATTTGTCAATGTTGAACTAATAATGAATCTAAGAAAAAGTATTTGTCACGGTTGGCCAGCGTCAACCGTGGGGATGTGAGGAAGGAGGAGCCAGGCACGGAGCTCTGAATGCAAGCAGTGCGTTTATTTACAGTGAATGGAAAATAACAATAAATCCGCAGTGCGTTCCCGACTCCCGTGAAATGTCCTCTTCCCAGTGCTAGTGTTCCTTGTCTCCGCTCCTCAGTGTCTGAGCACCCCGTGCTCGCTGCCCTCTCGTCTCCACGCTTCTCCTGGGGAGATAACAAACAGGCAGCCGTAAGACACATACAATGCGGCAGACTATCCGTACTGACTGGCCGAGAGACTAACGTGAAGTCACGCAATGATCCAGCGTCAGAGAGAGCGCCACCGCATTCTTAAGTAGCTCCTCCGACAAGGCTTGATCAGCTGTGTGATGGTCTTCAGGTGTGGCCAACCACCTGGCAGGGCCACACCCACCAGGCCTGAAGGATGCAGTTAGGAAATAGCTGTCACAAAAAAATGTTATCTTCATACACGTCACGGCTGTGTAAGCACTGATATTGATAATAGATGTGATCACAAAGAGACAACATTTTTGCTAAATGTAATTATTATATTAGAAATTTATAAAACTTGTAATTCGAATTTTTCCAAATGAGAACATATACCTTTTTTTGCTTTACTGATCAGTGTTTGGTTGGTTAACTGCAGGTGTTCAGGCACGAGTCCGTATTCTGGAAGAGCAGGTGGTGAAGATGACTTCAGCGACTGAAATGCCCTGAAGGTGGAATTAAAGATAAACTTTATTTGAACATAAATCAGTAAAGACAGGCCTCCATCCTGACATGCAGTACTTGCATTACATATGTATGATATGCATCCTCACAGAAGCCAGATGATGCCAGCATGTTTTTTAAGCCAATGTCTGGATATGAGTATATGTGAATGTGAGTATAAGTGTGGCAGGAGAGTAAGTTCTCCCTCTTTCTTGGAAGTATACAAAAGCCAACGAGTTCTTACCGAATGAGAAGTGAAGCCTGGAGATGAGCAGAGATCAAGTCAAGTGCAGTTCAGACACGCTGTTAAGCGAAAGCACACCTCAGAAACGGCCTTTTTATACATGCTGTAACGACACATACACGCTTACGTTTTTTGTTTTCTATATTTAAGTTAAAATCTCCAAACCACAAAAATGTTGGACTTCCAAATCGTCCGAACACACTGTGTGCTCTCTGTCACTTTTACACTGTGCTGTAATCAACGAACATGTCTTCTTATCGCGATGTTACTGCGAGAAAATCATTTGTGCAGCTCAATGTTGTCGCTGTAACATATGACGTTTAGCACAATAATATATATCAAACTGTGTGACATTTGCCACCGATAAAAGGTCTTTTTGACAGCTTTGCTTTCGCTTACGGCCATACCACCCTGAACACGCCCGATCTCGTCTGATCTCGGAAGCTAAGCAGGGTCGGGCCTGGTCAGTACTTGGATGGGAGACCGCCTGGGAATACCAGGTGCTGTAAGCTTTTGCACTTCAACACACAAACTGCAGAGGGCGCTAAAACTGTCACTACTCCTTCCTTCTCTCTCTAGTTTCTTCCTGCTTTCTTTTAAGCACAAAAGCGCCTCGCTGACCATTTCCCAGGTGCTAATTACAGACCTCTCATAGGGAATATTTCCTTTTGACAGTAACAGCCATAAAACCTAATACAGCACCTCACTGTCAATAACTGATTAAACGGACAAAACACATTTACTAGGGAGCCAATAAGATGGAGACATAGTAAGTTAGAGAGAAAAAAAAACAAACAATATGTGGCAAGTGGAATTTAATCTAATTATAAAAACAATCAAACAGTTTTGGTTCATAGTTAACAGAGACTTGCAGGAAAAACACCACATCACATTCATATAAATACACAGATCTGACAGACTTGTGCGGGCACAAAGTGAAGGAAGTGTTGAGTTCATCTGCATGGAGCATGGATAATGGAATGGAAAATTTCTATTATTCTCAATTAAAGTGTTTAAGTTCCTATGCATATGCTTAGTTGTGACACTGTAATAGACTGTTCAGTGGAAATTTCTAAAACTACATGAACTTATTTCAGCCTCAGTAGAAGACAACTCTCTGTGACCATGTGTCATCTTCTGCTCCTCTCTTGAGTGGTGTCCCACAGGGCTCAGTTCTCGGCCCCCTCCTCATTTCTTTGCATCTGCTCCCTCTTGGTTCTATGCTGGGAAAATACGGCATTGCATTTCCCTTTTTTGCTGATGACTGTCAGATCTATGTCCCTATAAAGAAAAAAGGCCCATATTCCGTACAGCCATTACCTCAGTGTCTTGATGACATGAAGGCTTGGATGTCTCTTAACTTTTTAAAATTCAGTGACAAAAAGACTAAGGTGATGGTTTTTGGTAGCCCCACTGAGACCCCCAATGTGAATTTAGATACCTTGGCCCAGTATAATCAGAGAATCACAATCAGAATGAGAAAGACTTTATTTATCCTCAAGGGACAATTATGATACAACAGAGCAGCATGACGTTGAAGATAAGGAAAGGGCATAAACAGGCAATAAGAGTGAGATAATAAATGCACAGAGTATACAGTATATACACAATTTTAAAATTACACAGTTTTAAAATTAAAGTGACTGATAAGCCAGCTGTCACAAACCTGGGGGTCATAGTGAACTCTGAACTGAAGCTTGAAAGTCAGATTAAGGCAGTGGTAAAATCAGGCTTCTTTCACCTCAGGCAGCTGATAAAATAAAGCCAATTCTTTCGCGGCAACACTTTGAGACAGTTATCCACGCCATTGTTAGCACTCGGCTGGATTACTTTAATGCACTTTATGTGGGGGTCCGTGCTTCATACATTACTCATCTACAGAGGGTGCAAAATGCTGCAGGTCGTCTTTTAACTGCCACTCGAAAGTTTGAGCACATCTCCCTTATTTCAGCTTCACTTCAGTGGCTGCCCATTTCATAGGATTCATTTTAAAATTCTTTTATTTGCTTTTAAAGCCCTCCATGGCCTAGCCCCATCTTATCTCTCTGAGCTGCTACAGCCTTATACGTCAGCTGGTCAGCTGTTCCTGAATGTACCCAGGACTGAGTGTAAACTTAGAGGACATCGTGCTTTTGCTGCAGCATCTCCCAAACTGTGGAACGATCTGCCTTTAGAGATTAGACAGATCTCTTCTCAGCCTGTTTTTAAATCACTCCTGAAAACTCATCTCTTCACTCCGACCTTTGACACCTTGTAAGATGTTAGTTTTAGTTTATTTTTATGTTAGTTGTTTTAGTTGATTATATGCTGTTCTGTCTTGTTTTTTTAATATAGGGCTGTTTTAATCTTTACTATGTGTTTTATTTTATTCTGTTTTGTTTTATTCTACTGTTTGTTTTTTTTTACTTATTTACTGTACAGCACTTTGGTCCTGCGCTGGGTACTTTAAAGTGCTTTATAAATAATGTTGGATTGGATCATCCTCCACACCACAGCCATTTTTGTATTCAACAGGACACATCCACATGAATTTTCAGCACATCCAAAAGTCCGTGTGGCTTTGTCACTCCTAAGAAAACAGACACAATCTTCTCCAGTCCCTCTGGATCATTTGTACGCTGGCTATAGGTTTATTTCTCTACCAGGAGTGGGGTTTGAACCCACGTGGACACATATCCATTGGAGCTTAAGTGCAACGCCTTCACCACTCGGCCATCCTGGTCCGACTGAGCTGAGCCGCGTAACAGTCACCCAGCGGTAAAATCATTACTCACAGCATTAAAATGCTTTTTACAAAGTTATATATGAATAAAATAAATCCTATTAACAGGACAGTGTTGCTTTGGCAGAGAGAAGAACGTGTGCAACAGCTTTTATTTAAAAAATATGTTTGTGCAGTTTGGAGACTACAAGGTCAAAATATAAAAAATACTGTATTACAGCATCAATAAGAGGCCTGTTCCTCACAGCCACACTGACCCGAACACGCCTGTCAGACATTAGAAAATAATTACAGCTTCAAAATGGCTTTTTTTCCCATAGTAATACAAATAAAATGATACATTTTTGTTTTTAACGGCTCAGTGTTGGATTCACAGAGAGCACACAGTCTCTTAAGATCATTTGAAGTAAAAGATTTTTTTCTATTTGGAAACTTCAACTAACACATACAAGATACAAATACAAGAATATAATTTGAGTATAAATCTTCACACATCAGCAGCTTTTCTTGTGTAACCGCATCTTTGTCCAGAAAGTAAAGTGAGGAATGATGTTGGTGTATTTTTGTCATCCTGGAGCTTTCAGACTCATGAAGTCACACTGAGCTGAAGCTCTGCTCTACAACAGAATCACGAGAGTGTCTCCGATAAGCTGCTGAGATGATTTTTGTTTTAATTTTTTAACTGTACACAAGCACTGGGACTGAAAACAGGTTTTGATCTTTGGTTTCATTCTATAATGGAAACAAGAGAGAAAAGTGTGAAACTGTCCATGCCTGTCTGAGAAAGGTGTATAAAGTGTGTAGTGACGGGTTTTACAGCCTTAAAAAATCTAAAATAATTGTAAAAAATAAAGCTGGCTACTTCGCAGATTTCACCTATCGCTGGTTATTTTTAGAACGTAACACCTGCGATAAACGAGGGGACTCTATATAAAAATACTGAGAAATTTCAGTCCTTTCTCTCTTTTGCTCTGAGGCGCGATAGAAAAATATCGACAAGTTGATGAACATCATCTACATATATATTCGATAAATGCCCAAGACATCTTGAGAAATGTAAATCACCGCTTGATTTGTCCATTTGGTTGACTTTTTATGGAAAATCTGACCTTAAACAAGACGCGAATATCACACCGGAAACGAAGCGCCCTACGGGAGATTCCCCACCGGAAGTAGCATATGCTAAGGTGCGCATAGTCGATTGTAACTGACTGTAAAAAGTCAGCACAATGAAAATAAACTCCACCTAAACTTGGTTCATATCTGACCCAGATAGACTGCAGGTCATAGCTTCTTACCTGAAGTTCAGTTCACCTGACACTCGGATCGGCGGCCGCCTCGGGTCTGCCCTCCTCCTGCCTTCCCTTTCCCTTGTTCCCTCATCCACCTGCTGGCCTCCACCACTTGCTAATGTTACTGAATCTGTGGAAGCTCCGCCATAGCCACCACCAAACAATTGAGTTATTTTTACACATCTGCCAGCATCTGGCCAATCCACCACCTTTCATTGTTTATACAAAAAACAAAAGAAAAGAAAAAAAAACTTCGGCCCATAAAAACGAAAAATCACCATCGGCCCACCGAGTCCAGCTATGGCTGCATATGTGTTTAATAGTCATTTATTTTTGTACAGGGCCAGCAAAACAACAGTTTTTGAGGGCATTTTCATGCATATTGGAATCCCGACTTCTCTGACGAGGCTAACCAGATCGCCGTTTACTCCAGCGAGACATCATTCCCGGGTCCGTGTTTTGATTTACGAGGTAAGTCGAACGCAACACGCAAAGTAACGAATAAAGACCCTATCCAAATCCCAGTAACGATTAAGGCGTTCCTGATTTTGGCATAATAATGAGTTACCGTGCTCGTTACCTCAATAATAACGTAGTTACTGTAACGCGTTAGTCCCTACACTGCTAATAACAAAGAACTGTAATGACAACCTAGGCATAATAGAGATGAACAATGGACTTAAACATAGAAATAAACTCAAACTCAAAACGCTGGGTCAAAAGACTCAGGATCGTGACATGAACAGAATCAAAGTTTTCATTACACGGATGATTGAACAGCGTTTGATTAAATGAACAATAACTGCTCTTATTTGAATAAAGGAATAAATGAGTACAACATCATATCTGAACAGAGAGATGTAACATACACCAAATTCAAATTCACTGAGCCAGCAGCAAAACAGCTTGTAACATGTTGTTTTGTGTGATTCAGGTGGACTGAAAGAGTCTAATACAGGTAAACTATTAATAATATCAGAATATGAAAGACTGCCGTCCACTTTAGCTAATTAAATAAGATCCAGAAGAGGCAGAGCATTAACAAGAACACTGTCAGTGTCTGTGTGTCATAGTTCTGAGTCTTTGTCCCAGTGTTTTGCGTTGGTGGATTTTTCAATGTTGCTTATGCTATATTTTTATTCTTATAGTAACTGATGTTTCCTAGTTTAGTTTTCTTGCTTGATTGTTTGCCTTGATAGCCAAACTTAACAAAACAAAAAGGTGGGGGGAGGAGGACTGGGCGGTTGAGCCAAATCAAAAAAATAATAAAACAAAAAGAGGTCAATAGCTTCCCTGTGCCTAAATAAAATAAAATGTAAAACAAAAAGGCCTATCTAGCTACTCGACAAAAAGGTCAGTAAAAACATGCAAACGTGGCGTCAACCGCATAACCTAGTGCAGGGGTCGGCAACCCTGGGCACGCGTGCCAGGTTAACTGATGGCACAACCATAGTTGGACTGGCCATCCCGGTATGCCGGTGGTGATTTTTCGTTTTTATGGGGGGATGATTTTTGTTCGTTTTTTTTTAATAACAGTATAAACAATGAAAGGTGGTGGATTGGCCAGATGCTGGCCGATGTGTAAAAATAAATCAGTTGTTTAGTGGTGGCTATGGCGGAGCTTCCACAGAGGCCAGCAGGTGGATGATGGAAAGGGGAGGCAGGAGGAGGAGAGACCGAAGGCGGCCGCCGGTCCGAGTGTCAGGTGAACTGAACTTCAGGTAAGAAGCTATGACCTGCAGTCTATCTGGGTCAGATATGAACCAAGTTTAGGTGGAGTTTATTTTCGTTGTGCTGACTTTTTACAGTCAGTTACAATAACTTGTACTGCGTGCTAGCTAGCATGACGGAGTTTCTATACAGCTGGGTGGGTGCTTTGATGTTACTGGTAGTGAACTTTATTTTATTCATAAGGTTAGTTAGTAGAGTTTCCAACCGTCCCGTAAAAAACTGAATCGTCCCGCATTCAGAGAAAATATTATGCGTTTCGTATTGAGCTGAAAAGGAAAACAGTTTGTCCCGTACTTCAGCTAGAAGGAAAAAAAGACACAAAGCTGGAGTTATTCTGTGTCTTTGCTGCACAGCTGTCTCTTCTTCTCTCATTCTCTCCCCTCCCTCTCCTGTTGCTTCTTCAATCATGAAACTGATCAATGATCAGCGGCTTTTCTCTCTTGTTTGTTTATCGCCCACTTTGCGCCAGAAAGAGGAAACCAGCGGATGTCGCACTAATCAACAGCAGCACGTTTAAGCTTGATCAGCTGTTGTTAGAATTTATTTAATATTAATTTCTAGTATCAGCTGATGTTTGCTGGAGCCACAGCTGTAAAGCTGCTGGTCATGATATCGGGTTGGATATGTGGTGAGAGGGAATCTGAATGTAAGTTTTATTTGTACAATGAAGGAAGTTGCCAGGAGAATAATCTCCTCCTTAATGTCAGCAAGACTAAGGAGCCGATCGTGGACTTCACTACAAAGCAGGAATTACAAGCCCCTCATCATTAGTGGCACACCAGTGGAGAGAGTGGACAGTTTCCGATACCTGGGTGTCCACATCAATCAGGACCTGTCATGGTCCTGTCACATCAGCACCGTGGTTAAGAAAGCCCACCAGCGTCTCTTCTTCCTCAGAAGACTCAGAGACTTCCATCTGCCACTGAGGGTGCTCAAGAACTTTTACTCCTGCACCATCGAAAGCGTCCTGACGGGAAACATCTGCACCTGGTTTGGGAACAGCACCGAGCAGGACAGACGAGATCTGCAAAGAGTGGTGCGCTCAGCCGAACGCATCATTCGATCAGAGCTTCCTGACCTGCTGACCAAAGCCAGGAAGATTATGATGGGCCTCTCCCATCCCAATAATGGACTCTTCTCACTGTTGAGGTCTGGGAAGCACTTCTCTTGAGGCCAAAACAGAGAGAATGAGGAGGAGCTTCTTCCCTCAGGCTATTCGGGCCCTGAACCAGGTGTAGGACTGGACTCTCACACACATCACATCACCACATGCACTCTGGTTTTTCTTCTTGCACACTTCCTAAAATTTATAATTTCTTTTGACTAATAATCTCTTACGTAAACTGTTATTTGTACATTTTTACTGTTATTTGCACAATTTTACTGTAAATTTCTAAGTTAAAGCTGTAAATTTTGTAGTAACCTGTAAATTTGTATATCTTACTGTAAACCTACTGTCATTTAATGGTCGGGCGCTGCACAGCTACAAGCATTTCACCTCATGTCATACTGTGTATGGTTGTGTGTGTGACAAATAAAATTTGAATTTGAAGTTCACCTAAACCAGGCTTTCTTTGTGTTAGCTGCCTGACAAAACCTAAAACTCTAGTCAGGGATTGCAGGTGTCACAACGGACATTATCAGCTTTCTCTGTCAATCCTATCTTTCTGTTTCACACTCTGTGCGCACTCATATAAAAAAAATCTTTAAAAAAAATAATCACATGACTCTTCTTCCACACAGCATGATCCCAGAGTGCCGCTTGCTCCAATCAGCACTGTTAAAACAATGAGATTAATGCTGCATTAAAAAATGAGCCTTTAGCACATAGAGAGGATTAAACAGGTTAATTTGAGCTCATTATTTCTAAGGCAGATGCTACACATTAGAGCTCTGAAACTTCAAATTGGACACATTCAAACACTAAAGCTTACTCTCTCACAGACTAACAAAAGAGACTCTACATCGCACTTAAAACACGCTGCGAATAAAATAATCAGTGAAAATTAGTTTATTTTAAAGCACAACTCATAACCTGCTCCTGATATTTTTCGTTTTTATTCTCTCAGCTGCAGGGTTTAAGGGTTAATTAATTATCAATTAATGACAGTGGGTGTGAATACAGATTATTGAACTGTAAAACAGGAGAAATAATAAGCAAAGACATTCGCCTCGTCAGCCATGCCACAGTTTATTGGACAGGAAAAAGCAAACCTTCATGAATTCATCCACTAACTTCTGAATTCTATAACTATAGCCTTGTTTGTTTGTTATTTCTTTTGTTACAAATAAATACATTTATAAACAAATATGCATAAACACTTAATAAACACATAAACTCAGCGTGAAATTACATGGGGTAAAGTTCATAATATTCATTTATGCATTTTTATGTTTTTTTATATGTTTTTTTATGTAGCTATGGACGCATTACTGAGTCTTGCAAGAATGCCAACCTTACAAGCAGCGACAGTTTTTTTTATTTAATAAAAGATGAGCAATAATTGTGAGAACAAGAGAAGATGTAGCCAATTAGAAACAACTGTCAAAATGTACAACATGCAAGCTAAGAAAGCAAAGTGTAACGATGTTGCCATAATTTTAGTGATCGTTGTATCTTTTCAACATTCATTTCAAAATCACTTCTCTCATATTTCCTCTTTATTATTTCCATCACTGTTTAAGAAACTTAACAAAGTCGTATAAAGCATCTAAACCAGCATCATGAAGTGATGTTTAAAGATCGCAGCAAGCTTACAGCATCTCTCAAATCAAAAGAAAGATTGAAAGTGTACAGGCTGAAGGACATTTCTGATATTATCACATGCAATTACAATACGCCTTCTCATCCGTGTCGGTGTGTATGTACAATTTGTATCGGTTGTTTGTCCCAGCGGTTCACAATACAGAATGCGCATGTTCCTACTATAAAGATTGCTATTCGCATAGATAAGATTGCTTGGATCACAAATTGTTCTAACTTGTTTAAAGTTACTAATGATGAAGGTATTCTCGCGCTTACAGTTACCATTATTATCTCTGATGTTCCTGCTTGCTATCAGATCATCACATCCCCCTTGTGGGATTGCGCGGATGATATGCTGGTTTTTGAATTTCTGAACACGTCTGTCAGCGATGCAGAGCACAGTGCCAGAGAGCGCCACCAGCAGGAAAATGGAAGTCTTCATTGTATTTCTATAGCAAAGAAAGTAAACAGAGTGAATATATAAATCAGTATTATTTCATTTAATTTATTAACTTGTTTATTTTTGTTTCCTAAATGTTAATCGTGCTTAACTATTAAAGTAAAAATACAATAGATATTTAAAATTACAAGTTAGATGATACTAATGCTCCAAACAATAACTAGCAAAGATGTCTCACCTTGTCTTCTTTTTTCAGTTAGCCAAAGTGTGATTGGATGCCTTGAACACTCACAGTTGTTGGCAGGAGTTGGTTGAATGAGGAAGATCTTCAGTGTAGGAAACTCTCTGAAAAGTCAGCTTGTTTGCAGTGAGTTCATATATTTGCCAGAGGAAAGGTCAGCACCTGCATATCTGACCAGTTTGAATGAATTTATATCTAAACAGAAATCAGTTAAAGCATGCACTATGCAAGTAAATATGTAAAATATTCATATAATTAAAGATCACAAAATAAAGATCAAGTCATGTAATGCTGTCCATAACTGGTTGATTACGATGTCTTTGGTATATACGGATATATTGATATCCTTATAACTGTAGTTATTTTAGATTTTGTATGTCATCTTCAAAAATTTCACAAAAGGTTATTTTTCCACATTGTTTGTCTTTAGGTTTTATTTGAAGATTCTCCTGCTTTGAAACTCGAGTGGAAAACTAAAAACAGAAACATGTTTTGGATTAAGAGTTTAGTGCAGCTAAAGCTATAGTATTAGAGTGAATATCAAATATGTCCAAAAGGTTAAAGTGGCATTTAGGTAAGTAGGGGAAGTGTAAGTGAAAGTGGTGCAAAGAAGAAGTCACAATAATTTGTTTTGTAATTTAATCCATTCGTTCAGTTTATTCTGCTTATCCGTGGCCGGGTCACGGGGGCAGCAGCCTAAGCAGAGAAGGCCAGACCTCCTTCTCCAAAGCTTGTATCCGCATCTCGTTTTTTTCGGTCGCAACCCAAAGCTGGTGACCAAAGGTGAGTGTTAGGTTTTGTATTGTTGATTGTCATTTATGCTTAGAAATATCTACTTATATATGCTTAGAGTTTTATAATTAGTTGTAGATTGGTAGAGGTTTGACCCTTAATAGTCTGCAAACTTTGTGTGCATTAGAGAGCACTCTGGGAGCATGGGAGAGGTCGTACCTTTTCTTATTGTTTTATGGTAGGATAAACGTGGCTATATCTGTTTTAGGCTAAGTGCCTTTTGTTTAGATGAACTGCTGGACTTCCAGACCAGCAGGTTTAGGGAAGTCATTTATGGGGTCACACTCTGACCTCACACACACACACACACAGTATTCTTTGTTCACATGTATACCTATGTAAGATGTTATATGTTAATGACCCTATGCATATTCATGTAACCACAATAAAAGGAGTGCTATGGGGAACCTGGCTGAGGGTCTGACGGAGGTCAAGTGGTGGAACGACACTTGGCTCCAGGCAGGTCTCCCTCATGCATGAGTAACAAGAAGAACTTTGCCTACTTGGTGTTCAATGCTTTTGCTGTGTTTTTAAATTGTCTTGTTCCAGCGGTGGGCCTGTGCTAGACAGACCCAACATTAATGGTAAGGACGTGGATCGACTGGTGAAGTGAGAGATTCGCGTTTAAGCTCAGCTCTCTCTTCACCATGGACTGGTAAAGAGTCTGCAGCCGCAGCACCAAACTCACTTTGTGTAGCTGTTTGGGAGATAATCTGGAATTAAATTTTTCCTTCTTCACAGTTTCAAATGTATTTATTATTTTTAACTGAGCTTCACTTGTCATTTCACAATAATAATAACCAAGTAATTTCTTATTTTATCTTAGACCATTTTACGGGGCGATCGTGGCTCAAGAGTTGGGCGTTCGCTTTGTAATTGGAAGGTTGCCGGTTCGAGCCCTGGCTCGGACAGTCTCGGTCGTTGTGTCCTTGGGCAAGACACTTCACCCGTTGCCTACTGGTGGTGGTCAGAAGGCCCGGTGGCGCCAGTGTTCGGCAGCCTTGACTCTGTCAGTGCGCCCCAGGGCGGCTGTGGCTACAATGTAGCTGCCATCACCAGTGGGTGGATGACTGGATGTGTAAAGCGCTTTGGGGTCCTTAGGGACTAGTAAAGCGCTATACAAATACAGGCCATTTACCATTTTACCAAAAGGTTGTTAGAGATTCAGATTTGTCACTGTTGACTTTCTGTGCATAAAACCTTATAAACACTGAGCTCTAAATGGTTTGAAACTCTAAATCTCGAGTCTAAAAGGGAGCATGTTTATTTTGAAAGCCTTGCAGATGAAATTTTGGGCGATTCTTTCAGTGCTGACATTATAACAGCTACTTTTCACACTTACTGTGTGTGCTGTCCTTACTGCTGTGAAATTATGTGTCACATGTTGTAAAAATGATGCTAAGATGAATGCAGCTCATATATTTTGACACTGTGATGTTTGTGTGTTTTCAATGCAAAGACTGCAGGTTGTTGGAGAGTTAATAAAAGTGACACTACCTTGATGTTGTTTGGCCTCACTGTTTAATAATCTTAGAATTATTTAATACTTCTTAAAATAATAGCCATGTGAGCACACTTGCCAGCCTTGAGACCTCAGAATTAGGGAGACATTCAAAAGGGCTGTTGGGGAGGGGTGGTATACATATACATATATATACAAAAAACTTGAATCTTACAGTGTTTATTTATCGGATAAAATAAGTTAAATGTCACTGTTATTATTGTCCGGCCGGAAACAGGCCAGGGGTGTCCAAATTCAGAGTCTGCCGCTGTGTCCCAAAACGTCGGCTGCATCCTCCGGAGGCCGCATTTGAAGGCCGATTACGTCACAGCCAGGCGACGAAGGCTGTTCCAATTCGTCGACTCCTTCAAATGCGGCCGACAAATGCGTCCTTCATTTCCCCGAATTTGAAGGATGGGTCAGGTGTGTCCTTCGTGGCCCACCATATCCCAGAATTCATAGCGTGGCCCAGCCAAATTTCAGCTGCCAACAATGGCGGCCGCTACTAAGTTTTAAAATTAGTCTTATTAATCTTTCTGGGTCGCAAAATAAACTTTTAACATATTTTCAGGCGAGAAAGTAGCTGTGTAAATTACAAATATCTGCTTGGTGTATCAAGACATCGCATATTTGCAAAAGTGTGCCGACGTTTTCGGAGACGTCTGTTACCCACCAGCCCGATAGCAGGCCGGGGGGGGTTCAATGGTCACTCCAGCCGGCGCGAGCAGCGGACTCCCGGCTTCATCGTTTTCAGACCCCCGCTCTTTCGCTACTCAGGTTAAACATGATATATAAGTCACTCACAGCATACGCAGATGTACCACAAACCGATGAAGATCATGAAGACTTCTTTTCCTATTTGTTAAATGAAGATGAAGTGCAACCAATTATGTAATAACTGAAAACGGGAAAGACAAGTAGTTACTTACTGATGACTTGTACATTTCATTCTTTGATCAACAGGAGGGAATGTCAAAGGAAAATTGTTTTTATATAATGTGATCAGCTCCATGAAATGTGCTTTTTATTGATCACTAAGCAATCTACATGTCTACGTGACTTTTCACCTAATAACTTTTGTGATGAACTTATTCAGCTACTAACCGCTTCCTGTCTTCAGAGAACAGTCAGATGTAGAGAAGAGAAAGTGCATTTTTTGCATACAGGTATAAAAGAATAGCTTTAGTGGGTTTTTTTTTGTTTTTTTTTAACTTGAGTATGAACTTATACAAAAAGCAGCAAGATATTAAAAAAACAGTTTTATTGATTAAAAAACACACTATATCGGATTCATATCGGGATCGGCCGATATCCAAATATATGATATCGGTATCAGACATAAAAAAGTGGTATCGTGCCATCTCTAAACAACCAGAATTCATACAGTAGCTTGCAAAAGTATTCGGCCCCCTTAAACTTTTCCACATTTTGTCACATTACAGCCACAAACATGAATCAATTTTATTGGAATTCCACGTGAAAGACCAACACAAAGTGGTGCACACGTGAGAAGTGGAACGAAGATCATACATGATTCCAAACATTTTTTTACAAATAAATAACTGCAAAGTGGGGTGTGCGTAATTATTCAGGCCCCTTTGGTCTGAGTGCAGTCAGTTGCCCATAGACATTGCCTGATGAGTGCTAATGACTAAACAGAGTGCACCTGTGTGTAATTTAATGTCAGTACAAATACAGCTGCTCTGTAACGGCCTCAGATGTTGTCTAAGAGAATATTGGGAGCAACAACACCATGAAGTCCAAAGAACATGGTAAATGGTAAATGGCCTGCATTTGTATAGCGCTTTTCTAGACCCTAAGGATCCCAAAGCGCTTCACACTACATTCAGTCATTCACCCATTCACACACACATTCACACACTGGTGATGGCAGCTACATTGTAGCCACAGCTGCCCTGGGGCGCACTGACAGAGGCGAGGCTGCCGGACACTGGCGCCACCGGGCCCTCTGACCACCACCAGTAGGCAACGGGTGAAGTGTCTTGCCCAGGGACACAACGACCGAGACTGTCGGAGGCGGGGCTCAATCTGGCAACCTTCCAATTACAGGATGAACTGCGAACTCTTGAGCCACGATTGCCCTATATACACATATACTTTACAGTACTAGTCAGTGCTTACATACTAGTTCTTTTCCCTACTTTTTCATGCTTACTGGTACAAATGCCTGTTACTAGAGTTAAATGCTATCAATGTATTCTCACAGTTATGGAACTGTCAAATGCATACAAAATAACGCTCACGTAAACATAACTGTGCACTAGTTTGCCCTTATTGCTGCAGTTTGTTTCAAATCACTTTGAATAAAGCTCAGCTTCTCTCAAGCTCTCTCTCACTATCTCTCTCACTCTCTCTCTCTCTCTCTCTCTCTCTCACACACACACACACACACACACACACACACACACACACTATGTAACGTTTCAGCAAGAAAATACCCCCCCTCCCCCCCACAGTGACACCACCACCACTAGTCTGCACAGCTGACATGAGGCAGCATGGATCCATCCTTTCATGCTATTTATGCCAAATTCTGACCCGACCATCTGCATGTCAGAGCAGAAATCAAACTCATCAGACCAGGCAACATTTATCCAATCTACTCATGTCAAATTTTGAGAACTGTAGCTTCAATTTCCTGTTCTTAGCTGACCAAAACGCTCTTCTGCATTCTTTGGTTGCAACAAATGGTTGTATGAGCTACGGTTGCCTTCCTATCAGACATTTTTCTCTGACCGTTGACATCAATAAGGCAGTTTTTCCAAGAGAACTGCCTTTCACTGGATATTTTCTCTTTTTTGTCACCGAAAAGGGTGTCTGTGTTACTTCTTGTCTTATATATATTGTCTCTGTTTTCCTCTGTCCTTTGTCAGAGTGTCTGTTCACCTACCCCCTGTGTCTCCATATTCCCAGTGTTCAAGGTTTCCGAGTGTTTTCCCAGTTTAGGTTTTCATGGTTGGTTCTGTTTGCTACTCAGCCAGAATAAACAGCTCGCTCTTTTAAAAAGTAGGCTCCAGAATGGATGATGGGATGTTCGCATGTCTTTATGTAACACTGAGTGTGCTGAACTAAAGGTAGGCCTAGTTTCATTTTCATGGTCATTATTATCAAGACAATGATTACGCCTTATTCTGATTATTTCTCCCTTTTGGAGGTGTAACATTTACATGAGGGGTGTAGGAACATTTCCCCCTAAATATTTTTAGATACATTTTTGTTGAAGTCACTGTTTTTGTCGTATTGATGATAATGCAGCTCAAATAAATGCTTTTAAATAAAAGAATAACCGTTCAAAGTGCTCAGTGGTGAAACTGTAACTCTTTCAGAGTTTGACAGCTGGACAAGTGATGCCGTATTTAAAGAAACATGAGATGAGTGCAGCATATTATCTGAACAGAGATCATTCAATGAGCAAGAATAAACACTGAAAGAGAAACACTTCACTGTTGATTATCATATGAAGTCTAATGAAAGCTGTTAATCTGTTAATATCCTGTTAATCTGCATACAGCAAATACAGAACATGCGACTTTAAAGCATCCAGCAAAGTGATAACTGTCCTCTGCCCACTAAGTAGTGACTCTACAAAAGATTATTTTCAATATCATCTTTATATTATATTTATATTATATTTAGTTATTCTCCAGCGCAACAATGTAAGGAGCTCTGTGATTGGTTAGGAAAGGACAGACTGGCCACCTCGATTTTTCTTCACTGCACATTGATCCATAGCTTTGCTCTGTAAAGGCTAACAACGTGCTTTTGCTTTACAAAGACATTTAGCGTCGGTATTCACTCTCTTAAAATGCCACTGAACACTGGAGTGAAATGGAGCCCTGATCCTCAGAGTTTTATTGTTCCTAACATTTCTTATAGATAGCACAGATAGTGCCCCACTGCAGTAATCACTCATGTCTAGATATTCCTGTTAAAAGGGAGTTTTTCCTCCCCACTGTAACATGGCAAACATAGCAAACGGATAATCCAGCTGAAGCTTCAGACAGCCGTCAGACAGTGAAACACTGCCATCTGCTGGACTCGAATAACAAAGACGCTGCTTTGACGGGTGAGGGAGTTTCAACAAGTCTGCAACGACTCAAGCATCAAACTACAGAACTATTGTAGCGGACATGGTGCTCTAATGGCTCCATTAACGCAGGTCAGAAAGGATCAAACATATCAATAAATTATAAAACACAAAACGTCTCTTATTGCCCAGGGCTCAGGAAGTGAGTGTGTTCCTTATAGCCTATTAAACCTTAGCAGGTTATTTTGATGTGTTACAGATGAAACAGCTATCCAGTAACATTCAGCTACAAAAATGCTTTTTTATCATTACTTTTTTACAGCTTCGCACTTTTACACAAGTTTTATCATCAGTGTCACAATGGCTGCTGCTAAAATTGAGTACAAGATATTTGTTGGCCTGATTAAAAGGTCTTGATGCGTGCTCAATCATCCAGGGAAGTAAATCTCCAAAAGTTGATTCTGTTCTTCTGGACGTAGCGTTTTCAGTCAGAGAAACCAGCCGACTGAAGGAACAATGGGCTGGGAGGTCAGTTCCTTAATCATGATTATGCAAATTCTCATGACCATTGATCAACAACCACTGATCAATGGTCTTGAGTACCATTCACAGAGAGTTGGAGAACAGCTGCAATCACAGCATTGTAAGATGGTGACAGATGTACCCTTAGGCCCCCTCCTCGATTCAGAGAGGGTCTTTCCCTTTTCACGTAAATGGCCTCCTTGACTCCGCCCTCAAACCAGCGTTCATTGCAGTTATTGTTGACAATCATATTGTATCGTGTAACCATCCAGCTCACATATTAAATGTAAATGTAAATGATTTGTTGAACTCAAGACATGATGAATGTTCCTGCATTAAAACACATCCAGCCTAGTGTTCTCACTCTCCCTAAATGGATCTGTTACATTAGTGATATATGGGAGTTGTGTTTCAGTCTTTTCCACATGAGGACATTTACATTTAGTTTTTGCTTTACTGATGAGTGGCTGGTTAACCTGCAGTGGTTGAAGTATGTGTCGGTCGTCTGGAAGAGTAGGTGTAGAAGACGTCTTTAATGAATGTAATGCTCTGAAGGTGTCAGTGATTACTGTGAATTCATTATAAAAGTGCATTTCAGTGAATAAAGACAGGCCCTCATGGTGAAGCTCAGGTGTCCATAAAGTGTAACAGGAGAGCTTTGTCATACTTTCAGATATTTTACATGAGCCCGTCTTCCAATAAATAAATAAATAAATAAATAATTCATTCATCCACAGGAAACACAATGCTCATAGTAAACTCTGATATATATCCCCGACTAGGGTTACTACTAAATAAAGGATCGCCCCAAAATGACTAAATATATAAAGACACTCTCCAGAAGAAGTTAAAGGGATTTTATTTATTGTACAAGCAATATCTTCATAAGAATTACAAATTCTGCAGACATATTACCTTCTTCCTGAACCTGAATAACTCACACACAGACGTGTCTGCTGCTTATCTTTGTTCAAACATGATGTTTTATCTTCTCTTCAAAACACATTACTCATCTTTCTGGCATCATGTTACATGAAAACACCTGCATTCTACCTGTGTCATTGTACCACAAAGACAATGATTGCAACACTGTGCTTGCAAAATAGAAGAAATAAGACGACCAGCAAATACATAAAAGATGGTAAAAGTGATTCCATCTTTGTGTCTCCTCCCATTGTTTCCCCAGTCTGTCTAGTTCCCATATTCCCAGGACACCGCTGGACAACAAGTGGGTATTCCAAGACTGAGAGACAGCCAGAGTTGGCAAAAGATCAGACATTCTCTACTTAAGTAGAAGTAAAAATACTATTGTTCCAGTGAAAGTTAAAGTACTGATTCAACTTCATTACTCAGTTAAAGCAAAAAAGTACAGGCTCGAAGCGCTTACAGAGAAAAGCATACAACAGAATACAACAGAATGCTGTTCGCGGCAGTAACACACACTTGGAGGAGAGGCTCCAGCCGTCCATTCCAGCCCTATCCCTAACATTAACTCTAACCATAACTTTAACCTTAACCCTATCAGGTCTTGTTTTACAAAGCGATTCATGATTAGAACAAAAAACACATTTACACATACCGATGATTTGTCACATAGCATCGTTACCTGTTGGGATGAGAACGTGTTGTTTCCAGAACACCACAAATTGGGGTTTCTGTAGCTCAGGTAGGAAACCTACTAATCAGAAAGTTGCTGGTTCAATCCCCGCCTGCTCCAGCCTGCATGCCAAATATCCTTGGGCAAGACACCAACCCCAAGTTGCTCTCCGATGCATCCATCGGGAGGATGAATGCGTATTACTGTTAGATAGAAAGCACTTACAGAGAAAAAGCATAGAAAAAAGTGAGTGCATGAATGAGGCAAGTTGTAGAGAGTAGAAAAGTTTTATACAAGAACCAGTTCATTTACCGTTATATTTTAGTTTTATTTTCAGTTCTGTACTTTTTACATGTAATATTGATTCATTAGATTGACTACATGTATTACACCTAACTTGCGGACAGCAAATTTAAACAACCGTAATAATTTATTTTCAGCATCTGAAATATTTATTTCGTTTGTTTTTTGTTTTCTTTTTGGCTCCTGATATTAGCCAACTACTATTTGTCAATGTTGAACTAATAATGAATCTAAGAAAAGGTATTTGTCACGGTTGGCCAGCGTCAACCGTGGGGATGTGAGGAAGGAGGAGCCAGGCACGGAGCTCTGAATGCAAGCAGTGCGTTTATTTACAGTGAATGGAAAATAACAAGAAATCCGCAGTGCGTTCCCGACTCCCGTGAAATGTCCTCTTCCCAGTGCTAGTGTTCCTTGTCTCCGCTCCTCAGTGTCTGAGCACCCCGTGCTCGCTGCCCTCTCGTCTCCACGCTTCTCCTGGGGAGATAACAAACAGGCAGCCGTAAGACACATACAATGCGGCAGACTATCCGTACTGACTGGCCGAGAGACTAACGTGAAGTCCCGCAATGATCCAGCGTCAGAGAGAGCGCCACCGCATTCTTAAGTAGCTCCTCCGACAAGGCTTGATCAGCTGTGTGATGGTCTTCAGGTGTGGCCAACCACCTGGCAGGGCCACACCCACCAGGCCTGAAGGTGCCTGTAAACAGGTGCTCTTAGAAACACCGGCATCCACACATACACACACACACACACATAAAGACACATATACCTGCAAGCAGGGAGAATGAGGGACAGCACACCAAAAACACACATGTCCATAACTGCTCAGGGAACCTGGGTCTAAACGACCCAGGTTCCCTGACAGTATTATCCCAAATTCATCCTGTTCAATTCAATTCACAACTGCAGTTGCCTCAAAGTGGTTTAAATTGCAATTTCACTAGCTGAGACCACATCCTCATTTTAGGTTTGACAGCATGTCTAGTAGATAATGGCAGATGGGTTGAGCATGAATTAAGGCTGCAGTTTGGGGAAGGCCTCAGAGGGGACTGTCAGTGACTCCTGAGCTGTGCACGAGGGGTCGACCACCCACTGGAAGGCCGGGCACTCGTTTTCAACCGTAATATACCTGATGTGCTCAGGTAACTTGTAGCGCCATGAAACCACTGTCACACCAGGGCGCATAAAAAATGATGCTTTATGAGACTGATGGGATCGGGCAGCAGGGAAAACACATCCGCAAAATGCTACCTTCAGTTTGACTCCCTAAGACTACCTAAATTAAATAGAGTCATTACATGTGTAACTGCTCCTGAAGTTTTTCATGTTCGAAGTAGAATAAAGGGCCATGCTCCAACTGATGTTCAGCCAGTATTTTAATCTTCTTTTCACCAGCAAACACCGTGAAAAACTATGGTGAAATGATCAATGAAAATACGGATATTACATCAGCAGAACAAAAATTACAACTCAAATAAAACATACACACAAAGTAAATGCACCAACATACCGTGTGCGCCTTTCTACTGAACATTCATGAGCAATTGTAGTCCATATCTTCTATATTTCCACCTTTTACACAAGCCAGCATTCTCTTTCTGGCTCGAGCCTTCAGTCTCTGGTGACATGTGCGCTTAATTGAGCATCACCCTAAAGCATGCGCACCACAAAGCGCCACACTCAGGCCCACCAGTAGGTGGCGACAACACAACATGAATCCAGATTAAACACCAAATTTTGAACATTGCAATCACATAATAATTACATTTCAATGCGACGGCTACACTGCCACCAAAATTACAAAGGATTTCTATTTACATGTGTTAAACAAAATTAAATCCTGTAATTTTTAATAAATTGACAATCAAACATCAACTTATGTTACAAAAAAACCACTTCTTAAATAAACATATTATGTTTGTGTTCTTAACCCTTGTACTACTTCACTGTAGTTTAGACCCTTTAACTAGTACCACTAGTTTCTGAACTGGTCTCTCAAGAAAAGAGACTTGTTTCAAATGTTCACCTTTCTTTCCCAGATCCTTTTGTCCTATTTGGATCTTAACCTTCCGCACTAAACCATCATCATCTTCATTGGCTTCAACCACCCTTGCCAATTTCCACTCATTTCTTGGAATATTGTCCTCCTTTAAAATCACTACATCTCCAACCTGTACATTTTGTTTAGGAGTATGCCATCGTTGTCTTAAACTAATGCTGGTTAGGTATTCCTTGCGCCACCTGCTCCAGAACAACTCTGTTAAATATTGCACCCTCCGCCACCTCTTCCTGGCGTACAAATCTTCTCTTACAAATCTACCAGGAGGCGGAAGTGGCACAGACTCTTTCATTGTGAGCAAATGATTAGGCGTCAAAGGCTCCGCACTGTTGGGGTCGTTGATTGTATCAGTAGTGAGTGGACGATGGTTCAAAATTGACATGGCCTCGTAGAAGAAAGTTCTCAATGAGGTGTCATCTAACCTCCCTGTGGCTTGGGCTAGGACAGAACTCATGACATTCCTAACAGTGCGGATCTGTCGTTCCCAAATGCCTCCTCTGTGACTAGCTTCAGGAACATTCATTTGAAAGTCACACTGGTTTTTAGCTAGATAAGTAGAAATCATCTCCTTGTCTAATTCCAACAGACCCTTCTTGAACTCGTTCTTAGCTCCGACAAAATTTGTCCCTTGGTCAGAACGAATCTGTCTGACTGTGCCTCTGATTGCTATGAAGCATCTTAAAGCATTTATAAATGCGTCAGTGGAGAGATCCTCCAACATCTCAATGTGTGCGGCTCTCGAGCTTAAACACGTAAACAATAGGCCATACCTCTTCCATTCCTTTCAACCTTGTTTCGTATAGAAGGGGCCGAAAACATCAACTCCAGTGTAGGTGAATGGGGGCGAAGGATCCACTCTGTCAAATGGCAAGTCAGCCATGCGTTGTTCTTCAGCTGGCCCACGCACTTTTCTACAATTGACACACCCTACCTTACTGCCACCTATGATCCAATAGCCACTTTCCCTGAGTTTGTTCAGAGTTTGGCCTCGGCCTTGGAGTTGCGTTTTCTTGTGACAGTGATCAAGAACGAGTTGTGTGACAATGCCTTCCTTTGGAAGGATTACTGGATGATTCAATGCAAATGATGCTGAGGACTTTCTCAACCTTCCTCCAACCCTAAGCAAGTTGTCTACCAAAATAGAATCAAGTTGATACATTTATGAGTTTTTGGTAGTCCAGCTGAGTTTTGACTGAACCATTTGAGCTCTTCTTTAAAGGCTTCCCTCTGTGCTGCCTGGAGGAGTACAAAAGCAGCCATTTGTCTTTCTTTTACACTAATGGGTCCTGAGTTATCTCTCCTTGCAAGTCTTTTAATTCTTGCCACAACGTTAAGAGCTGTATCCCAATTGGAAAATCTTGAGAACCTCTCAAGAAAGCTGTTTTCTTCAAGGGCATTTGTCTTCAGGACCTTTACTTCTGGGTCCCCAACAAGAAGATCAGGGGAATGTTGGTTTGTGACAATTTCCCTTTCCCATAGGAATTTAGGTCCAGTGAGCCAATTCGAGCTTAGCAGATCTGCCACCTTGAGGCCCCTCGACGTGTGATCAGCTGGATTTTGATCAGATTCAATGCAAAACCATTGCTTCGGATCAGTAGAGTCTCTTATTTTCTGAACTCGATTTGCCACAAAGACATGAAAGCGACGAGCATCATTTTTTATGTATCCAAGCGTCACTTTAGAATCTGTCCAGAAAAACTCCTCGTCAATTTTCCGCTCGAGCTCTGACCTGAGGAAGTTACTTACAGCTGCAGAAACTGCAGCTGCAGTGAGCTCAATGCGTGGGATAGTGATTATTCTTGTGGGTGCCACTCTGGCTTTACCCATGACCAGTGCACAATGTACGTTCTTATCAGCAACAATCCTGATGTATGAACATTGTCCATAGCCACTGCTGCTGGCATCCGAAAAATGATGCAGCTCAATTTTCTTGACCTTGCCGAAGTTCTCAGGAACAAGGCATCTTGGTATTTGAATCCTTTTTAGATTCTCCAAGTCACTGAGCCATGCTTTCCATTTGGTCTCTAGTGCCGGGGGAATAGGTTCATCCCATCCCACTCCGCGTTTGCACATTTCCTGGAGTACTTGTTTTCCTGTCAAAATGTAGGATGAGAGAAATCCTAACGGATCATACACACTAGCAACTGTTGCTAGAATTCCTCGGCGTGTGGCTGGCCTTTCTTTGAGGGCTACACTGAATGAGAACACGTCAGCCTCTATGTTCCACTTTACTCCCAGCACACTTTGCATTTGAATTACAGAGTAGTTCAGGTTTACGTCTTTGGTATTGCTGGCTCGTTCTGTTTCTGGGATAATGCTCATGACCTCCTTGTTGTTGCATGCAAATTTGTGCAAGCGCAGTTTCCCTTTTGCACAGACCTCTTGTGCTTCACAGACCAGCTGCTTGGCTTCCCTGACTGAATCAATGCTGATTAGCCCGTCATCCACATAAAAGTTTTTGTGAATGAATCTGGCTGCCAGTGGGTAGTCCTTTTCTTGTTCCCTGGCGAGATACTTCATGCCATAGTTAGCACATCCCGGTGATGATGCCGCTCCAAAAATGTGCACTCGCATGCGATACTCCTTAGGCTCAGTATCTGTATTCCCGTCCTTCCACCACAGAAACCTTAAGAAGTCTCGATCCTCTGGGTTGACATGGAAGCGATGAAACATTTTTTCCACATCACACATAATTGCTATTTGATGCTCTCGAAATCTGCACAAAACCCCTGCCAGAGCATTAATCAAGTCTGGGCCTGTGAGTAGGTGGTCATTTAAAGAGATGCCTTCGTGTTTAGCAGAGCAGTCGAAAACAACTCGAATTTTCTCTGGCTTCCTGGGATGATACACGCCATGGTGCGGAATGTAACATGTGTTACTACCTGATGTGCCATCTGCTTCCTCTGCATCACCATCTTTAAAGACACTAATCATGAACTTGATGTAGTCTTCCTTGTACTTTGGGTTCTTATCCATTTTTCCTTTTAAACGTTTCAAGCGAAACATTGCAAGCTGCCTGTTATTTGGAAGCTGTGGGCGTTCTCTAAAAGGCAGAGGCATTTCTAAATGGCCTTCCTCATTGTAGTGAATGTTCTCATTCAGCATCTCTAGAAACTGAATGTCCTCTTGAGATACACTCCCTTCTTTATGGTTTGTGTCCAGAAAGTCATTTTCAAGTGCTTTAATCACAGAAGCAGGTGTGACAGATGGCAGCTCCTTTACTGTGACACGATGACAGATCCCTGCTGCTTCCATCGAACTTTTCCATGGCTTAATGGCTCCCACGATACTCCACCCTAAGTCTGTTTTTATTGCATAGGGATCATAATCGTTTCCTGGTATGACTTCCCTTGGCTTTAGAGCTCTTGCACAGTCGTAACCGATGAGAAGAGCTACAGGACAGTCCAAGAGATCTGGCATTTCATTTGCTATGCTGAGTAGATGGGGCCACTTTTTTGCTGTCTCTCGAGTTGGAATACTGTGTTTCTCCAATGGAATGTACTCTTGAGTGTAAGTTGGTGGCAAGTCAATGTACTTTTCTGAGTTGTACCCTCTTACCCTCAGTCCATCCACTCTTTGACTAGGTACAATTGAACACCTGTCAGTCATTGTTGTCAGCTTTAGCTTCACTGGTTCCCTGCTTGCCTGTATTTTTTCACAAATATCTTGGTCAATAAATGTGTTGCTGCTTTGGGTGTCTAGCAGAGCATAAACCAATGTCTCTTGATTCTTCGCTGATGAAGAAAGCCACACTGGAACGATCATTGAAGTGCAATCATTGTTGCCTACTCTCACACTGCACGATACGGTGGCTGCATTCTCCTCTTCTGATGGTAGTTCAGGTTCATCTCCCAGTGGAGGAAGGAAGGGTGGCTTCGTCTGCAGACATTACATGTTGCTCTCTGTCGACAGTTTTTGGAAATGTGGCCGACTCGCAGACAAGCAAAGCACATATTGTTGTCCCTAATAAACTGTTTCTTTTCTTCAAGCGGCATTGCTGTAAACTTTGCACATTTATAGATAAAATGATTTTGCTTGCAGCAGATACATTCAAGTTGCCGTTTGTTCTGAGTTGAGGAAGGGTTGGGTTTTGATTTTCTGTTGCTCTGAACTGTAGTTGTGTTCTTCACATCTTTAGACCCATTTGCTGATGTCACCAGGACACTGGCCTTCAGATGTTTTTGTTCTTTCTCAGGTTTTTCAAATGTGTTTTTTAAGGCAAACAGAGAAGAAACTGGATTACATGCTATACGCGCCTCTTCAGCCACAAAGTCTGCAAATTCTGCAAACCCTGGATATGCCTTTTCTTCATCCAGTAATTTTGTGACATAACGATTCCAGCGCGTTGTGGCCCAATCAGGAAGTTTCAGCAATATTTTTTGATTTTCTTCACAATCATCTAAAACCTTGAGGCCTTGGACGTGGGGCATAGCATTCTTACAAGAAATGAGGAAATCACTAAACTCTCTTAATTTAAGTGACTCCTTTGGACCAATCTTTGGCCAACTGCTTAGTTTTCCCCTAAAGGCTCTTTGAACTACAAATGGGTGTCCATAGCATTTGTTCAGAGCATCCCAAGCTTGCTTGTAAGCTTCCTCGTCACTTCGATAAAATGTCCCTTCTAAAACACAGAGAGCTTCTCCACCAATGTACTTCTTCAAGTAGAACAGCTTATGCGCTGAATCTGCGCAGCTAGTCTCGATAAGCGCCTTAAAGCAAGTGCTCCACTCAACAAATTTAAGTGGGTCTCCTGTAAATGTAAACGGCTCTGGCACTGGAAGTCTAGACATTACTAAGGACTCTTTTAATGCCTGCACCAGAGAGAGCTCACTTTCTTTTGGCACCACTTGAGTATCATAGTAAGGGGCGTGAACACTTTGTGAGGTCAGGATGAATTTACCTTCAGAGTGAGGAGGTGCAGTGCTCTGAGGAACTTGGGTGCATGGGGGACTGCTAAGTGGTTTAGGAAGCTGACTGAAAGACAAAGTACTCCTTACTTCACAATTTCTTATTTCAGCATTCATTTTTGATTCCTCTTCAGCATATACATTGTATTCTGCCTGAATGACCTCAAGATCTCTTTGATTTTCCAACATTTTCAATTGCTCTTGTTGAGCTAATATCTCCTTTCTCTGGGCAGATATTTCCATTTCTCTGTTTATTTCAGCTTGCTTCGATGCCAGTCGTGCTGCTGCCTCTGCTTTCCTTGCAGATACATGACTTCCTTGCTGACTATGGCTGTGCTGGCTATTTCTTCCAGCTCTAGACACAGTTGAGCCATAAATTGATTCTGCACCTTCTCTTTGGAGTAACTGAAGGAGTGATTCTTTTACAGCTCCTGCATCAAACTCTTTGTCAACATCTGCGTAACGCCCTTTCAGAAGTATCATCATCTCAGCAGAAACTGAAGTACAGCTATCCATCTTTCTTCTCATATCTTGAGATGGTGTAGTCAGTGCACGTAAAGCCACATAATCTTGCTGTAGGTCTAACTCACATTTTTCTACTGACTTGATCATTTCAGCTAATTCTGCTTTAGAACATTCTTCTTTAAGTTTGGACCTAGTGAGCTGAATTTCTGCCTTAAAGTTTAAATATGTTGACATAAACTTTCTTTGCTTGTTATCTCTGTCTGTTTAAACTCACGCATTTTTTCTGTTAGTTGCCTTTGACGGTCTGTCCGTCTCACCTCTGCGTCAGGTTTAGATGATGGCTGAGGCAGCCCTATTTTGTGTATTTCAAGGTCTCCATGAATTTCTCCTATGCGTGCTTCAACTTCTTCTCTTTCTGCATCTTCAAGTTCAGTTTCTAATTTCTTTTCTAACTGTGCCTTTTCATCTTCTAAGGCTATAAGTATTTGCTCAAGGATATGAGTTTCCTGTGTACTCTGCTCCATTACAATGTTTTGAACCAACAACTTAGAACAATAAAAGGAAACTTACCCAGAGTACACTACCTTAAATATCAAACAGCACAGTAATAAACTTTCAATAAATGAACAAATGTACAATATCTACACCATACAATTTTCTTTTTGGCTTTTTCTTAGATCTCTTTATGCAGTTCAAACGTTTTGCTGATGTAAGAACTCACAGTCTACTCTTCCACGTGGGCTGCCGTCTTGGAAGGATGGCGTGCAGGGCTCTGGCTGCCCGCTCCCTAACAGGCCACGTTTTTCACTGTAACTGCTCCTGAAGGTTTTTCATGTTCGAAGTAGAATAAAGGGCCATGCTCCAACTGATGTTCAGCCAGTATTTTAATCTTCTTTTCACCAGCAAACACCGTGAAAAACTATGGTGAAATGATCAGTGAAAAACACGGATATTACATCAGCAGAACAAAAATTACAACTCAAATAAAACATACACACAAAGTAAATGCACCAACATACCGTGTGCGCCTTTCTACTGAACATTCATGAGCAATTGTAGTCCATATCTTCTATATTTCCACCTTTTACACAAGCCAGCATTCTCTTTCTGGCTCGAGCCTTCAGTCTCTGGTGACATCTGCGCTTAATTGAGCATCACCCCAAAGCATGCGCACCACAAAGCGCCACACTCAGGCCCACCAGTAGGTGGCGACAACACAACATGAATCCAGATTAAACACCAAATTTTGAACATTGCAATCGCATAATAATTACATTTCAATGCGACGGCTACACATGTAAAAGCCTGTTTATGTACAATTTGGTGATATTAGCCCAGATTATTGGAGGAACTTGTACATGAAGCAGATTTCTGAGACTTCAGATTTGAAGGTTGTTGTCATATAATCTAAATGATGGCAGATTAATGTTCCTCTGTCCTACAACCACAGGACTCCTTTGCATTCGACTGATAGAAATTTCAAGCTCAGTGTTAATGAAGATTTCAAAGGCCTTAGTGCAGGGGTAGGGAACGTCTAAAACCTGCAGGGACACCGGCCCTCGAGGCCTGGAGTTCCCTACCGCTGCCTTAGTGTGAAAGGAATGAAGCTGTAGCGCCTCCCAGTGGTTGAAAAGAGGTACACAAGAGATTTTTGCAACCTGCTGTTTAATGAAGGTAATCAGCTGGGACAAAGGTACATTATGAGAATAATATCTCTGACAAACCTCTACCTTAATTAAAAGATGCATTTTGATTTACATGAATGCATTTCATCTTCTCTGCAAAGGCTACACAACCGTCTTTGCCATTTGAGTGTGTGCAGTCCAGCTGAAACCAGCTCATTACTGATGGGATGAAAACGATCTGTGAGGTAACATTTTTGCTTTCATTCATTCCTGTTGAAAACTTGTCACGTGTTTGCTTAGGTTCTTCTCAATAATCCTCCCGTGTCCTGTGTAAAAACTACCCGAGCTTAAAGTATACAGACTGCCGGGAGGGGCGAGACGGGAATTTTCATTGCATATATATATTAAAATACAGATAGCAGCAGCCACGAAAACATAGGCAAGAGAGAGCATAGCAGTGTCGTAGATGTAGCCAAATAAGACAGATAAATTAAGATGGAAAATCCCCAAAACAAATCCCAATCTTTAGTGTGGGAGCATTTCCATTTCCATGTCATTCCCAAAGGTGTAATTATTTTCAGCGACTACAAACTGAACACAAACTTTTCATAACTGAGTTTGTTTCTTCAGTTGTATTTTGGTAATGCTGTTGTACAGCAGGGAAGCAAATCTTGAAGCTATATTTACTTAATTTAACTCATTTTGAATGGATTTTATTTTCTCTTTTAAAAAGCAGGCAGCCCTACATTGTTGTGGAGGATGAAGGTTTCAGGGTCTTTGTCCAAAACCTCACCAACATCCTGCCATCAAGAAAGGTGCTCAAAGAAATGGAGGAGAAGGTTTTCTATGAACATGGATGGTGACTTGCCACAATATCACAAGTGACACAAAAATTGCAGTAGCTCTGCTCAGGGTGACCAGGTTTCAGCCTCATACAGCTGAGCATTTAATGGAGGCAAAAAATGTGCTCATGACTAAATGTTCAAAAGCTCCCTGCCTGGTTACCTCAAATGCAGCAAAAATGGCTCTAAGTGTGCAGCTCTTAAACAGATCCAGCTGCAAGGAAAAAGGAAAAACTGGTAGAGACACAAGGCTTAATGGGCAGACTTCCACTGACACTGATTCAAGAGGTGGAGACAAGGTGGAAGAGCACAGTTGGCATTTTGGAATAGCTGTATGAGCAACATGAGCCAGCGGGTGCAGCACTTTCCCACCTTAACAGCAACATTGTTCCTCTGACAAGTTGTGAATATGGACTGATTCATGAATGCACAACACTGCTTCAAGCATTTAAGCTCGCTACAACTGAACTGTTCGCAAAAAGGTTTTCCAAGGCTGGGGAGATAATTAGCAAGAAGAGATGCAGACTCAGCCCAAAAACAGCTGAAAAATGTATATGTTTAAATAAAAATTTGTACATATGACAAATGTAGTTGGTTTTCTGTTCTTCAGTTTCCCTAAGCATGAGTAGATTCCTGGGGTCTACACTTAACGTACCTACAAAGTAGGTTCAAATCTACAAAACCTGTGTGGTCATCACAAGAAACAAAGGAGCCTCATTGCAAACAGCTGATGTCATAAATTGGTTTGTTATGCGTTGCACTGAACATTAAACTGAAACTCTCATGTATGGTAACACAAATTGCCAAAGTTGCTGGACTATGTATATATCAGTTCCTGGGTTCTTACTTTATGGAGACCATGAGAAACAAATTAGACACCAGACTGTCTTCATGATTTTAGATAGTGAAGGGCAAAGTGAGGCTTTGTGAAACAGTCAAAGCATTTATGCTGGAATTGTATCAAGGCTTTGAAACAATCTGAAACCCATCTCCACAGTGACACCTGGTGGACAAACTGGCTATGATCACAGCTTGAAACAACCTGTGAAACACTGACACAGACAAAGTTATGCACATTTAAAAAACAAACAAACAAACAAAAAATACTTGTTATACCAGAGTGTGAATAACATGTAATGAACACATGTTTTTGAGGTATCCCTGCACAAGCAATGAATTACTATTTCTATTGTTACAACACCGTTACAGTTACTAAGAAGAAATAGTGGTGCGGATGCATTACTATTTTTCAACACACAGACAAAACTGTCCTCAGCTTACCAGGAACTCTGAGGGTGAAACAACTGCACAAGTGCTGCTGATTGGCTGAGGAAGAATAAGCTGCCATGGTAAACCAATTGCATGACCAATTTCCAGTTTTTCTGAATTGCTAAAAACACATTTCCTAAAATCTCATCTCTTTGTCTCAAAACACTAAACACAAACTGTAAAACTGAGCAAGCACGACTTAGCAACGATTACATACTACAGAACTAAATACAAAATACGAAATCCCATCACTACTCCACACGGCCTGCCCCGGCAGCCCGTGACAGTACTTTAGCCGTCAGAATTGTTGTTTGAAGGCCAACAAAGATACCCAATGGATTTACTTTATCAAGTGGTTCATCACGGCTTTGCCATATTGGTCCATTTAATCGACTTTTGTTATTATTATTTATTTATTTTTATTTTCAGTTGTTACAGATGGGACAGACATGGCTGGGGGATAGGAAAGGGAGAAAGAAAGATGAAGGAAAAGAAAAACAGAGGGGAAGAGGGATAGTGAGAAAGGGCACTTAAAAACAAACAAAAAAAAGGAAAAAAATCTCCCGGATCACCTGTTGAGAGAAAAATAAGAGAAAACAAGCAAAAAAAGAGAGCAGCATAATAAACACAACACCACTGCATTAATCTAGCCAAGTGTAAATAACAGTAAATACTAAATAATGAATGTTGTTGAGCAGCACACAGGACCGACAGCGCACAATGTGCTTTGAGGTAGCAGCCAAGAAAGGTGTGGTTTGTGTCTATAAACAGTGAACACCTGTGTGTACACCTGTGTGCTCACCTTTGTGGATGAGCACGCTTGTATTCAAAAGGTTTCTCCATGTAATGATCTGCTAGAGCAGGGGTGTCAAACTCAATCGCACTGGGGGCCAAAACTCAAGGCACACTTTAGGCCACAGGCCAAACAAGATAAACATTTATTGAACACACTAAAACAATGTTTTTTAAACATAAATATGAATAAAAACAGACAGGAATATAAATCCAGAATAAATAAACTTAAAAAAATAAACTTTAACTTTAAATATTTTGCTCTCCATAAAAATATATCCTGTCAAAATTATGCAAGTTAGAAATATGAACATGCTGCCAAAACCCCAGAAAAAATAAATGAAGGTTGGAGCCGCATGTAGACGGAGCTGGAGCATTGCTGCAGGAATGGAACTAATAAACTGTGCGGGCCATTCAGTGTCGTACTTTGCCTTGAGTGTATCATTACACTGCAGCTCCATCTGAATCTGCACAGGTGCAGTTTCCACGTAAATGGGTTGCGAAGCAGCTTGAAATTCTCTTTTTATGCTTCAAAGTCTCCAAAGCACCGTGCAAACTCAGTGTGCAGTGCGCTCAGCTTATCAGCAAAGTGCGCCGACTTGGTTCAACATTACTTGGTGACAGGGAAAGAGGCAAGTTGCACTGGTGCATTTGTGACAGCCTCACTTGAAATGCCTTCACCGCATCATACATGCCATGTCCATGAACTGACAGGTTTCCTTGCTGAGCTCAAAAACTCGATTGAGAATTTTTATCCCAACTCAGCCAGCGGACCTCTGTATGATAAGGAACGTCGGCAAACTCTGAATCTATTTCCCACATAAAAGGCTGAAATTGACGGTGATTTAAACTTTTAGCTCAGATAAAATTTACGGTTTGCGTTATGGTGATCATTACATGCTCCATTTTTAGAACTTTACCACACAGCCTTTCCTGGTGTGTGTGCAGTGATGTGCTGTTAACTCACCGGTACAGTTCTCCTCCTGCATCTTTACTCGCATCCTGCTGACTAGTCCGCTTTTTTCACCACACAGCACCGGCGCTCCATCTGTTGTAAGTCCAACAAGTCTGTCCCAGGACAGTTTCATGTCGGTTACGCTTTGACATATGTTTTAAAAAATGTCTTTTCCTGTCGTTGTCCCCCCGTGCATCGATTTAATGTTCAATATTTCCTCTCCACGGATGAAGATGGTCAGCTGTGCTATGTCCACAGCAAGAGAGTTTTTGCTTCTTTCACACAACTGTGTTCTTAAATCAGTGGCCATCTCACAAACCCGATCAGGAATCGTATTTCTGCTCAGGCTCACATTTGCCAAACTCTGCGTTTTGTCTGGACACAAGACGTCGCACAGCTTCATCATGCAGAGTGGTACCGGGCTGATTTGGCTCCTCTGCTACAATAAAACTTGCTTCCACAACAGCTTCACTTTGTGATTTTGCTCTGCTGAAAAACGTCTGCTGAAATGTCAGATTCTTCTTTAGCTCTTCTACTTCCTGTAGTTTCTGCTCTGCATTTAGGTTTTTCAGCTTATCCTGATGTTTTGTCTTGTAGTGCCATCTTAAATAAAATTCCTTAATTACAACCACATTAGTTCCACTAATAAGACACACGGGTTTACCAGCATGTCTGTAAACATATATTCAGTCTCCCACCGGTGCTGAAAGGCTCTGCTTTCAGAAATAACTTTTCTCTTGGTAGTAGTGTAGTGTAGCTTAGTTTTACATAAAAGCATGAAGTGCTGGTTACTTTCTGAGTAAACAGGACATCAGAGCTACTTCAAAATGCAACAGTAAGCAAAGTTTTCACAGCATCACTGTGAATGCCAGAGTCTACCACAGACAGCTCTGTGTGAGATATGCACTGTGCAGCGTAAGCTTTCTGACACTAGTTGTGTCAGAGAAGACATCTTTTAAGCTCTTGTGACTTTCAGGCCTCACTGAACAGAGTGCATTGAAAAAAAAAAACCCTGATCAATCAGGCAGATAAATTTAAAGTCATATACTGATGATCAGGGCGTCTCAGTACTGTCCACTCATGTATTATGATAAATTATTTGAATATAAATGTCAGCAGGAGCCAGTGGACGTCTCACATGTCCAAAAATGGTCTTTTGCAAATTAGAGGAACATTTGAATGTGGTTTGCTTTTCATAAATACATTTTTAGTTAAGTATAAACATGTTAGGCACATAGTGTTAATACTATACTACTATACTAAAGAAATGTTTATAAATCCATAAATTGCTCCCAAAATGTGACCCAATCTTTATTTGACAAAAGTATGAAAAATACACACAACATATTTTAACTCTTTATTTAACACACAAGGAAAAACAAACTATCCTGAGATTTCATAAATGATAAAACAACAGCTTGAAACAAACATTTCTGGTCAGACATGCTCAGTGTTCAGGAGGACAGACGTCCAGAGCCTTTCCCATTCTGGGAAAGTCGATCTTATGCTGCTTCTGCTCAGCTCTGCTGAGAAGAAGTGAAGTAAAACCCATTATTATGGATTACAAAATCTTATTATGGATTTTATAGATACCTATTTTCATTGATATCAGCTTTAATATGCAGGAAATTACCAAGGCATATAATTTTTTTGCCATATTTTTCAAGTCACGTATATATTTCACAACAGCATAATAAAACTGGAAGTTTTGAACTTTAAAGGAAAATGTGAATATTTGTTTTTCACAAATATTCAGATAAAAGTGGAAGATACAAGTATTTGTACTTCATAAAGCATGTATTTACATTTAATGTAATTGCATAAATGTTTCAAAAGCACCTGCCCCTACTTAAAAGTTTAAAAAATAACCACTGCGTACAAACTCCCATAACTGCAGTTTTACCAAAATGTGGTTGTTATATCTGCTTCATTAAGAGAGAGAGATTTAATTGCAGCAGCAGCCTTTAAAAGCCCTGATGCTTGGCTTTCTCCAGGTGCACCGGCAGGCCACTTTCACATTTTATTGTCACCTTTTTATCTTTGAGGTCTAGATTTTTGTATTTGCAAGGTTCCTCACTCGTCCTCTTACAGTCAATGACGTCACACGTGTGGGAGATGGTGTCATTTTTTTTTGTCTTCACACAGAGCCTTAATTGATGCCACCTTCTCTTTCAGGAAAGTATTTATTGCCTTGCATGTATTTTCTTTGTTAATCTTTTTCATCATGTCATTGCACGTTTTTGACCCCTCTGGAAGGATGTGTTCCTTTTTGAACTCAAAGGTTTGTGTGAGCACAGCAGCAGAGAGCAGAAGCAGCAGCAAGCAGGAACACTGAACCCTCGTGATTCCCTGAGGAAGAAAAACACAGAATTACATTAGAAATCTCAGGACATGATCAACTTTCCCAAATCGGTGTTTAAGAGCTTGTTGAGTTCCAGTAAAAAACGTTATTGGAAATGTTTAGTTAATGCTGCGCAGCAATTACTACGTAATTACTGCGTAATTACTGCGTAATAATTACGCAGTAGAATAAACCTCATCTCATAAATGTTAGTATTTAATTAGAAACACCTTCTTCTGTTTTGCCCAGCATTTGTAACACCATTTTTAAAGATTACCTTCATTTTTTCCTTGACTTATGAGTGGTTGGTTCCAGTTGTTCAATCAGGAGGCACTCGTCTGCAGCACCAGTTGGTAAAGACGTCTTTGCTGAGTGAAATTCTCTGAAGCTGGTAAATGGTAACAGTGAATTCATTATGCAGAGCCTGGTTATATGGGCATCTCCTATTAACGTGTAGAAGCAAACACAAGTGCTAACGCTAACAACATCCAATCAGGATTTATTGGAAGTTAGATCAAAGCTAACATCTGCATTACATGTGAGCACTACACATGTTATTTAACATATATAACGTATAAGATTTTTAGATCTTTCTCTTTCCCTCAAGAAGAACTGCTAAAACTGTAGAAATAACATTACAGAAAAGCAGGACATGCTCAAGCAAAACATTATAGAAGATCAAAATGACGAGTCCAAAGACTGACCTGTGTGCAGCTGAGGGTCATGCAGAAAGGAGAGAACAGACCTGTGGAGGCAACAGAAAGAAAAAGGACACGGATTCCTCTGTGACTTCTTTTTATGCTACACCTTTTACAACACTGTCCTAGTCATCAGTGTCACCGCTCCACAAAGCAACAGTTTAACAACCACATCCCCCCCATTCTATTCGAAAACCTATACTGGAAATAAACAAACAAACAAACAAAACCCCACAGAAGTAAAGAAAAACATCTGACTTATGAGTTGCTATAAAATGCACTTTACAATAGAATTACAGCAGAGTCACTGTATAATTAAGAGTAAATAACTGTAAAACCTGCTGCTTGTTTCACTACAAGGTTTAGTTTTTCTTTCTGCACTGCGTTTTCACAGCGTTAAAACAAGGCAAGACAAAGCAAAAAGCTAGAAGTCCTCTCTTCTGCTTTGACTTTTAGCTCATCGGTCGATCTTCAGTACATTTTAATAACTATAATAAAAGAAAATTCAAGACATGAAAACTGAAGACTTTCCTGAATTAAAAAGACGTCTTGGAAAAGGAACTTTGTGGATCTTTGTTCAGAGGTTGCAGATTTACAGTGAAGCAATACTTGACTGTTGTTGGAAGTTTTGCTTGCATTCAGTTGATGTCATTTCTTAACACGGTTACAAATTCATACATTTCACAACAAAAATAAGCGAGAGACAGCGAGCGCATAAAAGACAGACGGAGGGGAACTGGCACACAGGGAAAGGGTGGAAAACAGAGAGAGAGGACACATCCATGGAACAGGTGTCCAGCCAGCAGTGATGGAGAAGATGTGCTTGGATAAAACTTTTAAACCTGTAACATAAAGACATTTGATTAATGTGATCAGTGAGTGTAAACTGCAACTAAGCTTCCATGCTTTGTAAGTGGGCATTATCACGTAGCAATAAATCTCTGGGTTTGAGAAAAAAAATGTGGATCTCACTCATCATCTCATTTCTTGTGCTTATGGCTCTCTGCTGAATGAAGTCTGGATGAAGGAAGAAAATTGGCCTGTTATTAGATTATTACTAAAACAAATGTCCTTCTCTCTCCTTTAGGAGGCTACAAGCCACTGTCTCCAAATATGAGCTGGGTTTCTAACAGTCGGTAACAGAGAGACTTTTACTGTGCTTCAGGAAATTATTTGTGGTAAAAGTAGCAGAAGTGGTGGCCATGTTAGCTTTATATTTCTATAATGTGTAAATTTTTGTCAACCAGGTTTTTCTAAGATAATATTACAGCAAAATAAGTATTCACCCTGCATTATGCAGGCTAGTGAGTACAACATAAATACACAACCTCTACAATCAAATGATCACTTTTGAGCAAGCACTTGGTGACAGTGGGAAGAAAGAACACGCTTTTAACAGGAAGAAACCTCCAGCAGATACAGGCTCAGGGAAGGGTTAGCCATCTGCTATGAGCAGATGGGAGGGATACAAAAAGTCCAGATAGTAAAGCCTTTAAATGTAGCTTCCCCTTTTGCCCTAAAAGCTGCTCGTGCAGTGATATCATCAGTGACAAGTCAGGTGCTAATGCAAAATGGTGTTTCAGTGAGGCAGAATTTATTATGACAATACATTTTTTTAAATACTCAGTATGAATTAAACAGGTTAAAGGTCAATGCTCTGTTGTAATATAAAGACAAAATGATTGACAGCAGCCCAGCAATATCAGTAAAATGCAAATTAGCCACATGGTGCAATGTAAGGAGCTCTGTGATTGGTTAGGAAAGGACAGACTGGCCACCTCGATTTTTCTTCACTGCACATTGATCCATAGCTTTACACTGTAAAGGCTAACAAAGTGCTTTTGCTTTACAAAGACATTTAGCCTCGGTATTCACTCTCTTAAAATGCCACTGGACGCGATCCTTTGTTTTGTTGTTCCTAATATTTCTTATAGATAGCACAGATAGTGCCCCACTGGAATACTCATTCATGTCTAGATATTCCTGTTAAAAGGGAGTTTTTCCTCCTCACTGTAACATGGCAAACACAAACTATTCTATAAAACGATCTAATTTAAACGAACAATCCAGTTGAAGCTTCACACAGCCGTGAAACACTGCCATCTGCTGGACGCGAATAACACAGACGCTGCTTTGACGGGTGAGGGAGTTTCAACAAGTCTGCAATGACTCAAGCATCAAACTACAGAACTATTAGAGCGGACATGGTGCTCTAATGGCTGCTTCATTAACGCAGGTCAGAAAGGATCAAACATATCAATAAATTGTGAAATACAAAAATTACTGTTTCACTGCACACACAAACCTTCTCTTATTAGCACAACACTGCCCAGGGCTCAGAGTGTATTCCGTATAGACTATTAAACCTTAGCATGTTATTTTAATGTCTTACAGTTGAAACAGCCAACCAGTAATCCTAACTGTAAGTTAAAATATTCAGCTGCAAAAATGCTTTTAGCAAACAATTTTTTATGACTGCGCTAAAATTCAATACTAGATTTTTGCTGGTCTGATTAAAAGGTTAAATGTAAAAGTTTTGGGATCATATATTAATACTTCCAAAACAATAAAGTTGTTGTAGAGAATCTATATTCATTATTGTTGCTCATCATGGAAAGACAAAGACATCAGACTCTGCTAAAAGATTTTACACCCTCCTACTCTCTGCACACAGCGGTCTGAGGGATCTTCCAACAACTCAGAGTAAAGAGTAATGAGCTAACACTGAGTAACTGTTGGCCAGTAAAATCAACGGTTGCTAACTTTCACATGCAGCAGCTCATTAAGACACTTAAAATAAATTGAATTAAGACATTTAAATGTTGGTTGTATTTTCCTTCCCGATGCATGTGAAAGGTTAAGACTTACATCTCCAAATGTACTGGAACTGATTTGAACCAGAGGACTCAGCCACACTGTTACTATGTACTGCATAAACACGTTTACCGATGAAGGCAAATCAGACGCTGTCCTGACTGTGTGGCTAAATTTTGTGCTGAAAGCATCAAATCAATTGAATATGATTAACTTGCTATGAGAGTTTTTTACTCCAAGTGTGACTTTTTCTGGGTTCATACACCTTTCAGGGTCAAATTCAAGCACTTTGTAAGCACGTTTAATGTCCATTTTCAAACTTTTCCAGCACATTACCATAAAAAGGATGCATATTTCACTTCGCATCACCTGAGTAAGACCACGTGAAAGGCCAAATGAATAAGTCTTCTCATCAGATATTGATGCTTCTTTCTTATGTGACACAAAAAACAGGAGGAGACAGATCTTTGCTTGTGTTGTTTTTTAAGTTCATTCATTCAAAACTAACTGTAAGACGCTTAACTACATTGCAGTCTGTGTTATTGTTGTAGACCTAATTATCACCTTTAAAGTGTTTGTGCTAATAACATCATGTAGAGTAAGACAGGCATAGAGAACAGCACTGACTGGGAGAGGCTTTGAACAGATGACATACTCAGATCAATTCAACACTTTAGACTTTAAAAATGCACAAGCGTCTTTCAAAAACCTATTTATTTAATCTATCATCATTGATATTATTATGTACAGTTATAATGTACTGTTCATCTCCCTTAAATAAACAGGCAGCCTTAAAGTGTGAAATAGTCACTTGTCTACTGTCTCAGTGGCTGATAGTGCCCCACAGGCCTCAATGTGAGCTTGAAGCCATTATGTTTAAATTGTTTAATGATAAACAGATTTTGAATGAAAGGAGGAAACTTCGGTAGCACAAAAAAGTGCCTATTCTTTGTTCCCATATGGTTCAGTCATATTACCGTCATTTCCCCCTAAGGTGTTCCCAAAGACACCAGGTTAATACTTGAAAAAGCTGCAGCAAGACACAAAAATATCATCAATATTCTGTTTACTTGGTGACAACGTCGCTTTTAGCCTTCAATCAGAAAGCCTGACGTTGGCTAGTTAAGCATCGGGCTAACGTTTAACGCTTTCACTTGAGGGAAGTAACTCGTATTACTGCTACTGCTGTGTAATCTTGGTTAAATTCACAGCATATTCTACAAGTTACCCTGCAATAACTAACTGTTAGAATAGCGGCACCGTATTGTATCGCACTGAGTGCACTTCAATCCTTTATCCCGCGAGTTTGCTAGCTAGCAAAATAATAATACCAATTTTTTAAAAATAACATGTGTAACGTACACACTCGAGAAAATTATTTACTAGTACTTACGCAACTCCCCCGTTGTGAAAACGTACAAATCCTTCTTGTATTTTTCGTTTTCCAGCAAACACTCATTAAAACGGCCTCCAGGCACATTAGTGCACTCACCCCCGACTGATCAGGGAGGGGGTGGGGGGTCACACATTGAAACAGACTAACGTGCAGAGGTACAGCCCAGGCAGAGAAATGTTGCTTTTAGACTTTGCGACTCATTTTATTTCTCTATCTGATAAGAAACTATTCAATCAGATAGTTATTTGTGGTGAATGAAATACGGTTACAGTTTCAAGAAGTTTTAAGCACCAAATCCGAAATCCAAGCACTGCAATATTAAAATCCAATTCAATTTCTTGTTTGCTCCGAAATCTACGACATGACTATATACAGAAAAGCTTGACATGGTATGCAAAAAACCCCGAAAACAATACAAATACATGAACAAAAAATGTTTTAACTGTCAGTTATGTCATTTTAAAATTTTCCAAAACTGACATTTTCTTTGATTGACTGATATTAAATTGATTAGGGTCAAATTTAGTGTGAACAATATTACACAAACAAGCACGTGTGTGCGCATGCGCACATATTAGAATCGCTTCGATCGCTTCGAATGCTTCGAGTGGTAACTTTTCTTCGATCCTTTCTGACGTCATAACTTTGCTTTGATCCCAAAACCCATAAATAGGAGCGCTCACCTGTTACTTTATGCTTAACGGACGTTGACCTGCAGCAACTAAAACCCTTTCGAGAAGTTTTGAGAGCAATTTACAGGAGAAACCAAAACAAGTTCAGTTTTGTTTCTCACCAATTTACAGCGCAAACAGACACATTACACCATGTCAGCCAACCCATCCTTCGGCTCAGATGAGCTTGAAATATCTAAAGGGACCATTTTGGGAGATCACCACGTGGTGGAGGCTTTCCTTGGAGAAGGAAGCTTTGGTGTCGTAACGAAATGTCGCGATACAAAAAAGAACCAAACTGTTGCTATTAAAGTCAACAAAAGCGACCCTGAAATTCTGCTCCAGGCAAAACTGGAACTTTTCATCCTGGAGCAGCTACGACGCTTGGATCCAGACAGGTGCAACATTGTCGAATGGAACGGCTATTTCCTCGATGGAGAGCGCATTTGCTTGAATTTCGAACTCCTCGACCAAAGCCTGTCAGACTACATAGGGGACCGGAATAACCAAGGTCTCCCAATGAGAGAAATCAGGCCAATTTTGCATCAGCTCGCAAATGCTCTGTTCCACCTGGGTTCTGTGGGAATAGTTCATGCTGACCTCAAACCTGTCAACATCATGGTTGTGAACCGCAGTGAGTCTCCCGTCAAAGTCAAACTTATAGACTTTGGCATCGCATGTCCTGCTTCTGCAGTGATTCCTGGTGGTGCTGTGGGGACAATTGGTTATTGTGCCCCTGAGATTATGCTTGGCACTTCATATGATGAAGCAATTGACATGTGGTCTCTGGGGCTGGTAGCTGTGGAGCTTGCTACAGGGGTGCCTCTCTATCCTGGGGAAGACGATTATGATGTTTTGAAATTCATAATTGAAACTCAGGGTCAGCTACCAGATCATCTTCTAGAGTCTGGCTTGTACACTGACTGCTATTTCATCGAGGATAACTACAACGAACAGCGCTGGACATTTAAGACCCCAGAACAATTTCAATACGAGACAGATTATCGATCCAAGGAAACTCGATCGATAAAACTTAAGTGTCTCGATGACCTCGAACAACTGCTGAGAGTTAGGCGAGGACCGGAAAATGGCCAAACATTATTTGTAAGGCTAATCAAAGAAATGTTGGCCTTGGATGCAAATCGGCGCATAACACCCTCGGAGGTTCTGAAGCATCCCTTTTTCGACCCTCGCCTCTCAAGGAGAACCCCCTGCACTGACATGAATAGCACAGGGGGAGAACTCCTTGTGCTCTCTCAGCAGCCTTCAAGCTGGAAAAGTCATGGATCGCAAAAATTCAGCTGCAGTTTCCAAAACTCAGTTGAATTTCCTCAAAAAGGAGACATCAGCACCTCAGCCAACCCATCTGCCTCTGAAGATGATCTTCAAATAACGGAAGGGACCATTTTAGGAGATCACCACGTGGTAGAGGCCTTCCTTGGAGAAGGAGGCTTTGGTTTGGTAACCAGATGTCGCGATACAAAAAACAACCAAACTGTTGCTATTAAAGTCAACAAGAGCGACCCTGAAATTCTGCTCCAGGCAAAACTGGAAATTTTCATCCTGGAGCAGCTACGACGCTTGGATCCAGACAGGTGCAACATTGTCGAATGGAACGGCTATTTCCTCGATGGAGAGCGCATTTGCTTGAATTTCGAACTCCTCGACCAAAGCCTGTGGGACTACATTGGGGACCGGAATAACCGAGGTCTCCCAATGAGAGAACTCAGGCCAATTTTGCATCAGCTCGCAAATGCTCTGTTCCACCTGGGTTCTGTGGGAATAGTTCATGCTGACCTCAAACCTGGAAACATCATGGTTGTGAACCGCAGTGAGTCTCCCGTCAAAGTCAAACTCATAGACTTTGGCCTCGCATGTCCTGCTTCTGCAGTGATTCCTGGTGACCGTGTGGGGACGGTTGGTTATTGTGCACCTGAGGTTATGCTTGGCATTCCATACGATGAAGCAATTGACATGTGGTCTCTGGGGCTGGTAGCTGTGGAGCTTGCTACAGGGGTGCCTCTCTATCCTGGGGAAGACGATTATGATGTTTTGAAATTCATAATTGAAACTCAGGGTCAGCTACCAGATCATCTTCTAAAGTCTGGCTTCTACACTGACTGCTATTTCATCGAGGATAACTACAACGAACAGCGCTGGACATTTAAGACCCAAGAACAATTTCAATACGAGACAGATTATCGATCCAAGGAAACTCGATGGATAAAACTTAAGCGTCTCGATGACCTCGAACAACTGCTGAAGGTTAGGCGAGGACCGGAAAACGGCCAAACATTATTTGTAAGGCTGATCAAAGAAATGTTGGCCTTGGATGCAAATCGGCGCATAACACCCTCGGAGGTTCTGAAGCATCCCTTTTTCGACCCTGGCCTCTCAAGGAGAACCCCCTGCACTGATATGAATAACACAGGGGGACAAAACCTTGTGCTCTCTCAGCAGCAATCATCATTTGGGTGGCCAGAATTCTAGGGGAGCTAGAAATTCTTGTGGAAAAAAAGCCCAAAACAATAACATCAACAAAAACAACCAATGAATATGGTCTTAAACTTGGGCACAATTTGGCTTGAAATCCATCAACTAATCTCTCAATATTCAAAGCGGAGCAGCAGACAACTTACCATCACATCAGTCCTTCAATCAGACCTACAACAAACGTCTTCCTTCTCTCACCCCAACCGGTCGCAGCAGATGGCCGCCCCAACCTGAGCCTGGTTCTGCTGGAGGTTTCTTCCTGTAAAAAGGGAGTTTTTCCTTCCCACTGTCGCCAAAGTGCTTGCTCATAGGGGGTCATATGATTGTTGGGTTCTCTGTATGTATTATTGTAGGGTCTACCTTACAATAATACATACAGCCTTGAAGTGACTGGTGATGTGATTTGCTGCTGAATGAATTCGGAACTAATTGGAAATCTGAATATTAATTAAATAAACCTGCTTTGAGCATCAATTAATTGTTGTTTGAAATTCTTTATAAATATATAAATATAGTGCCACTCTTCTACTGTTTAAATTGCAACTGTTTAAAACTGACTAATTTATTCATACACTTGAGCATAAACACACGCACAGTAAATGGCCTGTATTTGTACAGCGCTTTACTTAGTCCCCAAGGACCCCAAAGAGCTTTACACTACATTCAGTCATTCACACATTCACACACTGGTGATGGCAGCTACATTGTAGCCACAGCTGCCCTGGGGCGCACTGACAGAGGCGAGGCTGCCGGACACTGGCGCCACCGGGCCCTCTGACCACCACCAGTAGGCAACGGGTGAAGTGTCTTGCCCAGGGACACAACGACCGAGACTGTCGGAGGCGGGGCTCAATCTGGCAACCTTCCAATTACAGGATGAACTGCGAACTCTTGAGCCACGATTGCCCTATATACACATATACTTTACAGTACTAGTCAGTGCTTACATACTAGTTCTTTTCCCTACTTTTTCATGCTTACTGGTACAAATGCCTGTTACTAGAGTTAAATGCTATCAATGTATTCTCACAGTTATGGAACTGTCAAATGCATACAAAATAACGCTCACGTAAACATAACTGTGCACTAGTTTGCCCTTATTGCTGCAGTTTGTTTCAAATCACTTTGAATAAAGCTCAGCGTCTCTCAAGCTCTCTCTTACTCTCTCTCTCTCTCTCTCTCTCACACACACACACACACACACACACACACTATGTAACGTTTCAGCAAGAAAATACCCCCCCTCCCCCCCACAGTGACACCACCACCACTAGTCTGCACAGCTGACATGAGGCAGCATGGATCCATCCTTTCATGCTATTTATGCCAAATTCTGACCCGACCATCTGCATGTCAGAGCAGAAATCAAACTCATCAGACCAGGCAACATTTATCCAATCTACTCATGTCAAATTTTGAGAACTGTAGCTTCAATTTCCTGTTCTTAGCTGACCAAAACGCTCTTCTGCATTCTTTGGTTGGAACAAATGGTTGTATGAGCTACGGTTGCCTTCCTATCAGACATTTTTCTCTGACCGTTGACATCAATAAGGCAGTTTTTCCAAGAGAACTGCCTTTCACTGGATATTTTCTCTTCTTTGTCACCGAAAAGGGTGTCTGTGTTACTTCTTGTCTTATATATATTGTCTCTGTTTTCCTCTGTCCTTTGTCAGAGTGTCTGTTCACCTACCCCCTGTGTCTCCATATTCCCAGTGTTCAAGGTTTCCGAGTGTTTTCCCAGTTTAGGTTTTCATGGTTGGTTCTGTTTGCTACTCAGCCAGAATAAACAGCTCGCTCTTTTAAAAGTAGGCTCCAGAATGGATGATGGGATGTTCGCATGTCTTTATGTAACACTGAGTGTGCTGAACTAAAGGTAGGCCTAGTTTCATTTTCATGGTCATTATTATCAAGACAATGATTACGCCTTATTCTGATTATTTCTCCCTTTTGGAGGTGTAACATTTACATGAGGGGTGTAGGAACATTTCCCCCTAAATATTTTTAGATACATTTTTGTTGAAGTCACTGTTTTTGTCGTATTGATGATAATGCAGCTCAAATAAATGCTTTTGAATAAAAGAATAACCGTTCAAAGTGCTCAGTGGTGAAACTGTAACTCTTTCAGAGTTTGACAGCTGGACAAGTGATGCCGTATTTAAAGAAACATGAGATGAGTGCAGCATATTATCTGAACAGAGATCATTCAATGAGCAAGAATAAACACTGAAAGAGAAACACTTCACTGTTGATTATCATATGAAGTCTAATGAAAGCTGTTAATCTGTTAATATCCTGTTAATCTGCATACAGCAAATACAGAACATGCGACTTTAAAGCATCCAGCAAAGTGATAACTGTCCTCTGCCCACTAAGTAGTGACTCTACAAAAGATTATTTTCAATATCATCTTTATATTATATTTATATTATATTTAGTTATTCTCCAGCGCAACAATGTAAGGAGCTCTGTGATTGGTTAGGAAAGGACAGACTGGCCACCTCGATTTTTCTTCACTGCACATTGATCCATAGCTTTGCTCTGTAAAGGCTAACAACGTGCTTTTGCTTTACAAAGACATTTAGCGTCGGTATTCACTCTCTTAAAATGCCACTGAACACTGGAGTGAAATGGAGCCCTGATCCTCAGAGTTTTATTGTTCCTAACATTTCTTATAGATAGCACAGATAGTGCCCCACTGCAGTAATCACTCATGTCTAGATATTCCTGTTAAAAGGGAGTTTTTCCTCCCCACTGTAACATGGCAAACATAGCAAACGGATAATCCAGCTGAAGCTTCAGACAGCCGTCAGACAGTGAAACACTGCCATCTGCTGGACTCGAATAACAAAGACGCTGCTTTGACGGGTGAGGGAGTTTCAACAAGTCTGCAACGACTCAAGCATCAAACTACAGAACTATTGTAGCGGACATGGTGCTCTAATGGCTCCATTAACGCAGGTCAGAAAGGATCAAACATATCAATAAATTATAAAACACAAAACGTCTCTTATTGCCCAGGGCTCAGGAAGTGAGTGTGTTCCTTATAGCCTATTAAACCTTAGCAGGTTATTTTGATGTGTTACAGATGAAACAGCTATCCAGTAACATTCAGCTACAAAAATGCTTTTTTATCATTACTTTTTTACAGCTTCGCACTTTTACACAAGTTTTATCATCAGTGTCACAATGGCTGCTGCTAAAATTGAGTACAAGATATTTGTTGGCCTGATTAAAAGGTCTTGATGCGTGCTCAATCATCCAGGGAAGTAACTCTCCAAAAGTTGATTCTGTTCTTCTGGACGTAGCGTTTTCAGTCAGAGAAACCAGCCGACTGAAGGAACAATGGGCTGGGAGGTCAGTTCCTTAATCATGATTATGCAAATTCTCATGACCATTGATCAACAACCACTGATCAATGGTCTTGAGTACCATTCACAGAGAGTTGGAGAACAGCTGCAATCACAGCATTGTAAGATGGTGACAGATGTACCCTTAGGCCCCCTCCTCGATTCAGAGAGGGTCTTTCCCTTTTCACGTAAATGGCCTCCTTGACTCCGCCCTCAAACCAGCGTTCATTGCAGTTATTGTTGACAATCATATTGTATCGTGTAACCATCCAGCTCACATATTAAATGTAAATGATTTGTTGAACTCAAGACATGATGAATGTTCCTGCATTAAAACACATCCAGCCTAGTGTTCTCACTCTCCCTAAATGGATCTGTTACATTAGTGATATATGGGAGTTGTGTTTCAGTCTTTTCCACATGAGGACATTTACATTTAGTTTTTGCTTTACTGATGAGTGGCTGGTTAACCTGCAGTGGTTGAAGTATGTGTCGGTCGTCTGGAAGAGTAGGTGTAGAAGACGTCTTTAATGAATGTAATGCTCTGAAGGTGTCAGTGATTACTGTGAATTCATTATAAAAGCGCATTTCAGTGAATAAAGACAGGCCCTCATGGTGAAGCTCAGGTGTCCATAAAGTGTAACAGGAGAGCTTTGTCATACTTTCAGATATTTTACATGAGCCCGTCTTTCAATAAATAAATAAATAAATAAATAATTCATTCATCCACAGGTAGCACAATGCTCATATCTGAAAGTAAACTCTGATATATATCCCCGACTAGGGTTACTACTAAATAAAGGATCGCCCCAAAATGGCTAAATATATAAAGACACTCTCCAGAAGAAGTTAAAGGGATTTTGTTTATTGTACAAGCAATATCTTCATAAGAATTACAAATTCTGCAGACATATTACCTTCTTACTGAACCTGAATAACTCACACACAGACGTGTCTGCTGCTTATCTTTGTTCAAACATGATGTTTTATCTTCTCTTCAAAACACATTACTCATCTTTCTGGCATCATGTTACATGAAAACACCTGCATTCTACCTGTGTCATTGTACCACAAAGACAATGATTGCAACACTGTGCTTGCAAAATAGAAGAAATAAGACGACCAGCAAATACATAAAAGATGGTAAAAGTGATTCCATCTTTGTGTCTCCTCCCATTGTTTCCCCAGTCTGTCTAGTTCCCATATTCCCAGGACACGGCTGGACAACAAGTGGGTATTCCAAGACTGAGAGACAGCCAGAGTTGGCAAAAGATCAGACATTCTCTACTTAAGTAGAAGTAAAAATACTATTGTTCCAGTGAAAGTTAAAGTACTGATTCAACTTCATTACTCAGTTAAAGCAAAAAAGTACAGGCTCGAAGCGCTTACAGAGAAAAGCATACAACAGAATACAACAGAATGCTGTTCGCGGCAGTAACACACACTTGGAGGAGAGGCTCCAGCCGTCCATTCCAGCCCTATCCCTAACATTAACTCTAACCATAACTTTAACCTTAACCCTATCAGGTCTTGTTTTACAAAGCGATTCATGATTAGAACAAAAAACACATTTACACATACCGATGATTTGTCACATAGCATCGTTACCTGTTGGGATGAGAACGTGTTGTTTCCAGAGCACCACAAATTGGGGTTTCTGTAGCTCAGGTAGGAAACCTACTAATCAGAAAGTTGCTGGTTCAATCCCCGCCTGCTCCAGCCTGCATGCCAAATATCCTTGGGCAAGACACCAACCCCAAGTTGCTCTCCGATGCATCCATCGGGAGGATGAATGCGTATTACTGTTAGATAGAAAGCACTTACAGAGAAAAAGCATAGAAAAAAGTGAGTGCATGAATGAGGCAAGTTGTAGAGAGTAGAAAAGTTTTATACAAGAACCAGTTCATTTACCGTTATATTTTAGTTTTATTTTCAGTTCTGTACTTTTTACATGTAATATTGATTCATTAGATTGACTACATGTATTACACCTAACTTGCGGACAGCAAATTTAAATAACTGTAGTAATTTATTTTCAGCATCTGAAATATTTATTTCGTTTGTTTTTTGTTTTCTTTTTGGCTCCTGATATTAGCCAACTACTATTTGTCAATGTTGAACTAATAATGAATCTAAGAAAAGGTATTTGTCACGGTTGGCCAGCGTCAACCGTGGGGATGTGAGGAAGGAGGAGCCAGGCACGGAGCTCTGAATGCAAGCAGTGCGTTTATTTACAGTGAATGGAAAATAACAATAAATCCGCAGTGCGTTCCCGACTCCCGTGAAATGTCCTCTTCCCAGTGCTAGTGTTCCTTGTCTCCGCTCCTCAGTGTCTGAGCACCCCGTGCTCGCTGCCCTCTCGTCTCCACGCTTCTCCCGGGGAGATAACAAACAGGCAGCCGTAAGACACATACAATGCGGCAGACTATCCGTACTGACTGGCCGAGAGACTAACGTGAAGTCACGCAATGATCCAGCGTCAGAGAGAGCGCCACCGCATTCTTAAGTAGCTCCTCCGACAAGGCTTGATCAGCTGTGTGATGGTCTTCAGGTGTGGCCAACCACCTGGCAGGGCCACACCCACCAGGCCTGAAGGATGCAGTTAGGAAATAGCTGTCACAAAAAAATGTTATCTTCATACACGTCACGGCTGTGTAAGCACTGATATTGATAATAGATGTGATCACAAAGAGACAACATTTTTGCTAAATGTAATTATTATATTAGAAATTTATAAAACTTGTAATTCGAATTTTTCCAAATGAGAACATATACCTTTTTTTGCTTTACTGATCAGTGTTTGGTTGGTTAACTGCAGGTGTTCAGGCACGAGTCCGTATTCTGGAAGAGCAGGTGGTGAAGATGACTTCAGCGACTGAAATGCCCTGAAGGTGGAATTAAAGATAAACTTCATTTGAACATAAATCAGTAAAGACGGGCCTCCATCCTGACATGCAGTACTTGCATTACATATGTATGATATGCATCCTCACAGAAGCCAGATGATGCCAGCATGTTTTTTAAGCCAATGTCTGGATATGAGTATATGTGAATGTGAGTATAAGTGTGGCAGGAGAGTAAGTTCTCCCTCTTTCTTGGAAGTATACAAAAGCCAACGAGTTCTTACCGAATGAGAAGTGAAGCCTGGAGATGAGCAGAGATCAAGTCAAGTGCAGTTCAGACACGCTGTTAAGCGAAAGCACACCTCAGAAACGGCCTTTTTATACATGCTGTAACGACACATACACGCTTACGTTTTTTGTTTTCTATATTTAAGTTAAAATCTCCAAACCACAAAAATGTTGGACTTCCAAATCGTCCGAACACACTGTGTGCTCTCTGTCACTTTTACACTGTGCTGTAATCAACGAACATGTCTTCTTATCGCGATGTTACTGCGAGAAAATCATTTGTGCAGCTCAATGTTGTCGCTGTAACATATGACGTTTAGCACAATAATATATATCAAACTGTGTGACATTTGCCACCGATAAAAGGTCTTTTTGACAGCTTTGCTTTCGCTTACGGCCATACCACCCTGAACACGCCCGATCTCGTCTGATCTCGGAAGCTAAGCAGGGTCGGGCCTGGTCAGTACTTGGATGGGAGACCGCCTGGGAATACCAGGTGCTGTAAGCTTTTGCACTTCAACACACAAACTGCAGAGGGCGCTAAAACTGTCACTACTCCTTCCTTCTCTCTCTAGTTTCTTCCTGCTTTCTTTTAAGCACAAAAGCGCCTCGCTGACCATTTCCCAGGTGCTAATTACAGACCTCTCATAGGGAATATTTCCTTTTGACAGTAACAGCCATAAAACCTAATACAGCACCTCACTGTCAATAACTGATTAAACGGACAAAACACATTTACTAGGGAGCCAATAAGATGGAGACATAGTAAGTTAGAGAGAAAAAAAAACAAACAATATGTGGCAAGTGGAATTTAATCTCATTATAAAAACAATCAAACAGTTTTGGTTCATAGTTAACAGAGACTTGCAGGAAAAACACCACATCACATTCATATAAATACACAGATCTGACAGACTTGTGTGGGCACAAAGTGAAGGAAGTGTTGAGTTCATCTGCATGGAGCATGGATAATGGAATGGAAAATTTCTATTATTCTCAATTAAAGTGTTTAAGTTCCTATGCATATGCTTAGTTGTGACACTGTAATAGACTGTTCAGTGGAAATTTCTAAAACTACATGAACTTATTTCAGCCTCAGTAGAAGACAACTCTCTGTGACCATGTGTCATCTTCTGCTCCTCTCTTGAGTGGTGTCCCACAGGGCTCAGTTCTCGGCCCCCTCCTCATTTCTTTGCATCTGCTCCCTCTTGGTTCTATGCTGGGAAAATACGGCATTGCATTTCCCTTTTTTGCTGATGACTGTCAGATCTATGTCCCTATAAAGAAAAAAGGCCCATATTCCGTACAGCCATTACCTCAGTGTCTTGATGACATGAAGGCTTTGATGTCTCTTAACTTTTTAAAATTCAGTGACAAAAAGACTAAGGTGATGGTTTTTGGTAGCCCCACTGAGACCCCCAATGTGAATTTAGATACCTTGGCCCAGTATAATCAGAGAATCACAATCAGAATGAGAAAGACTTTATTTATCCTCAAGGGGCAATTATGATACAACAGAGCAGCATGACGTTGAAGATAAGGAAAGGGCATAAACAGGCAATAAGAGTGAGATAATAAATGCACAGAGTATACAGTATATACACAATTTTAAAATTACACAGTTTTAAAATTAAAGTGACTGATAAGCCAGCTGTCACAAACCTGGGGGTCATAGTGAACTCTGAACTGAAGCTTGAAAGTCAGATTAAGGCAGTGGTAAAATCAGGCTTCTTTCACCTCAGGCAGCTGATAAAATAAAGCCAATTCTTTTGCGGCAACACTTTGAGACAGTTATCCACGCCATTGTTAGCACTCGGCTGGATTACTTTAATGCACTTTATGTGGGGGTCCGTGCTTCATACATTACTCATCTACAGAGGGTGCAAAATGCTGCAGGTCGTCTTTTAACTGCCACTCGAAAGTTTGAGCACATCTCCCTTATTTCAGCTTCACTTCAGTGGCTGCCCATTTCATAGGATTCATTTTAAAATTCTTTTATTTGCTTTTAAAGCCCTCCATGGCCTAGCCCCATCTTATCTCTCTGAGCTGCTACAGCCTTATACGTCAGCTGGTCAGCTGTTCCTGAATGTACCCAGGACTGAGTGGAAACTTAGAGGACATCGTGCTTTTGCTGCAGCATCTCCCAAACTGTGGAACGATCTGCCTTTAGAGATTAGACAGACCTCTTCTCAGCCTGTTTTTAAATCACTCCTGAAAACTCATCTCTTCACTCCGACCTTTGACACCTTGTAAGATGTTAGTTTTAGTTTATTTTTATGTTAGTTGTTTTAGTTGATTATATGCTGTTCTGTCTTGTTTTTTTAATATAGGGCTGTTTTAATCTTTACTATGTGTTTTATTTTATTCTGTTTTGTTTTATTCTACTGTTTGTTTTTTTTACTTATTTACTGTACAGCACTTTGGTCCTGCGCTGGGTACTTTAAAGTGCTTTATAAATAATGTTGGATTGGATCATCCTCCACACCACAGCCATTTTTGTATTCAACAGGACACATCCACATGAATTTTCAGCACATCCAAAAGTCCGTGTGGCTTTGTCACTCCTAAGAAAACAGACACAATCTTCTCCAGTCCCTCTGGATCATTTGTACGCTGGCTATAGGTTTATTTCTCTACCAGGAGTGGGGTTTGAACCCACGTGGACACATATCCATTGGAGCTTAAGTCCAACACCTTTACCACTCGGCCATCCTGGTCCGACTGAGCTGAGCCGCGTAACAGTCACCCAGCGGTAAAATCATTACTCACAGCATTAAAATGCTTTTTACAAAGTTATATATGAATAAAATAAATCCTATTAACAGGACAGTGTTGCTTTGGCAGAGAGAAGAACGTGTGCAACAGCTGGAGCCACAGCTGTAAAGCTGCTGGTCATGATATCAGGTTGGATATGTGGTGAGAGGGAATCTGAATGTAAGTTTTATTTGTACAATGAAGGAAGTTGCCAGGAGAATAATCTCCTCCTTAATGTCAGCAAGACTAAGGAGCCGATCGTGGACTTCACTACAAAGCAGGAATTACAAGCCCCTCATCATTAGTGGCACACCAGTGGAGAGAGTGGACAGTTTCCGATACCTGGGTGTCCACATCAATCAGGACCTGTCATGGTCCTGTCACATCAACACCGTGGTTAAGAAAGCCCACCAGCGTCTCTTCTTCCTCAGAAGACTCAGAGACTTCCATCTGCCACTGAGGGTGCTCAAGAACTTTTACTCCTGCACCATCGAAAGCGTCCTGACGGGAAACATCTGCACCTGGTTTGGGAACAGCACCGAGCAGGACAGACGAGATCTGCAAAGAGTGGTGCGCTCAGCCGAACGCATCATTCGATCAGAGCTTCCTGACCTGCTGACCAAAGCCAGGAAGATTATGATGGGCCTCTCCCATCCCAATAATGGACTCTTCTCACTGTTGAGGTCTGGGAAGCACTTCTCTTGAGGCCAAAACAGAGAGAATGAGGAGGAGCTTCTTCCCTCAGGCTATTCGGGCCCTGAACCAGGTGTAGGACTGGACTCTCACACACATCACATCACCACATGCACTCTGGTTTTTCTTCTTGCACACTTCCCAAAATTTATAATTTCCAAAGGTGGAAAGTAACGAATTACATTTACTTGCGTTACTGTAATTGAGTAGTTTTTTTTTGTGTATTTGTACTTTTTAAAGTCATTTTCCAAGTCGGTAATTTTACTTTTACTTAAGTATATTTTTTAAAAAGTATTGTACTTCGCTACATTTTCAATCACACCCGTTACTGAGTAAATTAAAAGAACAAACAAACAAAAAAAACCAAAAAAACATTGCGCTTCGGAAATACTGCAGGGAATGATGGGTAGTAGAACAAATTAGCGTTGGGTCACGATAAAAATGGAGTCTGACATCGGTGGTACGGATCCAGCGAAAAAAGAAACCCCATCGAATTCTGCTGACCCTGAACTCGAAGAAACCGATGTGAACCCCCGGGCGTATTTAAGGGACCATTTCGGCTTCAAGTGCAAGAAAGGCAACAGCTTTATTATGCAGTGTAAGCTGTGTTTGCCCAGAGAGACCGACTTAGCAGCTTTTAAAAATTCCACATCAAACCTGCGCAAGCATGTAGAGGTAAGTTAAATGAAACTTGTACATTTATTTTAGCAAAAAAGGCTGTGCTCAAGTTAATCACATTAAGTTAAGACATAAGCTGTTATTGGGCACGTTGTTGTCCACGCAACTTAAAATATTTTTACTTGATTGGTAAATTGCCAAAAGAAAATGTGTTCACTTTTCCTGTTTGTTAATAATAATCATTTATTTAAAAAAAAATTAGTTAAATTAGACAGAAGCGGCTACTTTCTTACTTAACCCACATATGTTCACACTGCAGGCAAAAGAATAACATGTGCTATGTGCAGAGGTGTTTTTTTTCTGTTCTCAAACTGACCTCCCTGTTGGAGCTCAGTCTGGGGGGACTTATTTTTTTCTCCATATCTTTCCTCACGTGGTGCATTTTCCATCGCGCTGACTGTAGCTTTTAACCCTTATTAACTCGAGCACAACTCTATAATGAGCAACAAACTGCAATATGTATAAAAATGATCATGGTTACACCTGCAATGAAAGATCATACGATTATCCTGACACCTGTAAATAGAAGATTAACCTGAGGTTATGACAATCACCGGAACACAAATGTTAATGTAATGTCAAAAGCTTCAATAAATCATTAATGCAATGCTTGTTATATGATTCTGATGCAATAATAATGCTGATGCTAAAATAACAGTAAAACACCCCCTTTTATCCCGTTTACAAACTTCACAAATAAACGTTTATCACTATCAATGTCAAAACTGAGGACTGCACCAAGCTATTATTCCTAAACCTGGAGATGAGGGGTGAATGTGCAGTGTGAGGTAAAGTACTGATTGTGCTGTGGTGGAAATTGATCATCTTTAAATGATCGGTCTTCACAGTCGGTGAGGGAGAAGATAACTAGCACAACAGCTAACTTTGGACTGTGGCTAATCAGCTAATCAAGAAGCCATCGGTAGTCTCGGCGCTAAAGACTCTGGACTACCCCTGACAATGCCACCTAAGAAAAACTCAGCCTTGGAGGAGGCGGAGGACATCAAAAGATCACTGGACTTCCTATCACAGGATGTAAATGACATCAAAATTAAACAAGACAAAATACTTAACCTAGTGCAGGAAGTAACAGAGTTGCGTGTACGCCTTGCTGAGCGGGACAAAAAAATAACAGAACTAGAGAAGAAAGTTGAGGATTTGGAGCAATACTCAAGGATAAATGATGTTATTGTGACTGGGATTAAGATCAAACCCCGCTCTTATGCTCATGCTGTGACCTCCGGTAACAATGAAGAACCCGGCTTACGGGAGGAGAACTCGACGGAGCAACAGGTGGTGTCTTTTTTTGCGTCTAAAAATATAGACTTGGATGTAAATACCATTGATGCCTGTCACCCTCTTCCCACGAAGAACAACATGCCGGCGGTGTTCCTGAGGTTTGTCAGCAGAAAAAACAAAGTTGCATTAATGAAGCAAGGGAAAAAGCTAAAGGGTACTAACGTCTATCTGAATGATCATTTGATTAAAAGAAATGCGGACAATGCTAAAAAAGCCAGAATCATGAGGAAGCAGGACAAGATACAGAATACTTGGGTCATGAACTGTAAGGTAAACATCAAACTGAAAGGAACACCTGAGGAAGCTAAAGTAGTGATTATCAGAGATATAGAGGAATTGAACAAATATGAATGAATATTACTGAGGGTCTGCACAACCTGTGTCAGTTAAGGGAGCGTAAACTCATACAATGACATCTAAATACTCCTTAAATCTGACAAAAGATGAACTAGAAATACAAGAACGGAGTTTAAACCTTGAGGATTTGGAATTGAAGCATTTCGAATATACTGATCATAATGCTTTAGATCAAGAAGAACAATTAGACCCTGACAACCACTTCCTATTAGCCAACCCAAATGACTGTAAATATTATTCTGAAAAAGAATATAATTCCTCAATTAAAACTGATAAGAAATTCTCAATTATTCACTTTAATAGTAGAAGTTTGTATGCAAATTTCAGTTCAATTGAGGAATATTTACAACAGTTTCACGATCCATTTAGTATTATAGCAGTATCAGAAACATGGATTAAAGAGGAAAAAGGTGTTGATTTTGAATTAAAGGATTATAATCTTAATTATGTTAATAGAACAAACAAAGCAGGAGGAGGTGTTGCTATATATGTCCATAGGAAATTTAAATTTCGAATATTGGAAAGTATGACATTGACAATAAATGACTTACTTGAATGCTTAACCATAGAAATTATCAATGAAAAAGAGAAAAACATTATTGTTAGTTGTCTTTATAGATCACCTGGTTCGAGTCTAGAAGTATTCACTGATTGGATAGAAAATATATTTTCAGTTGTAAGTAATAAAATATTATTCATCTGTGGAGATTTCAATATCGATTTGATAAACCCAAACAATCACAAGACCACCGAGGAGTATATTAATAGGATGATTGGTATGAGTTTATATCCCACAATTTTAAGACCAAGTCGCATAACATCTCATAGTGCTACCCTTATTGATAACATCTTTACAAATAATTTAGAGTTAATAATTGCTAGCGGACTAATGGTATGTGATATAACTGATCACCTGCCAATATTTATAGTGTATGATGTTAAGAGTGTATGTAAGAAAGTACCTCAGAAATATATCTACAAACGAGTAAGAACAGAAAATGCAATTAATCTCCTTTATCAGGACTTGATGAATCAAGATTGGAATGCAGTGTATGTTGGAGATGATGTGGATAGTGCTTTTGAAATATTTTTGGATATCTTCAACTGCCTGTGCGATAAAAATTGCCCAGTCGGGCAATTCAGTATCAACAATAAATCTATTAAATGCCCGTGGTTAACAAAAGGACTACACAAGGCCTGTAAGAAGAAAAATTCTTTATATAGACAATTCACTAAGCTAAGAACCGAAGAAGCAGAGTACAGATATAAAAAATATAAAAATAAGCTAACGGAAATATTAAGAACTAGTAAGAAATTATACTATACTAAATTAATACATAAAAATAAAAACAACACTAAAGAGATATGGGGAATACTTAACACTATTATTAAAGGTAACACAAAAAAGTGCTCATATCCAGATTATTTCATTAATAATAACAGTGACAATTACAATCTAAACGAGATGGTGGAGTGCTTTAACAGCTTTTTTGTAAATGTGGGACCAGAGCTGGCTACAACAATTCCAAAAAGTAATCGCAGCGAAATGTCACTGATAGAAATAAATTCAAAGACGATGTTCTTGTCGGGAGTTACCGAACTAGATATTTTAGATGTAGTTAACAACTGTAAGAACAAGACCTCTACTGATTGTTTTGGTATAGATATGACATTAGTTAAACGAATCATACATAGCATTGCCAGACCTCTAGCTTATATATGTAATTTATCATTTCAAACGGGGAAATGCCCAAAGAAAATGAAAATAGCTAAAGTTATACCCATATATAAAAGTGGAAACAAACACATCTTCCCTGTCCCTGCTCCCTCAGTTTTCTAAAATATTAGAAAAACTTTATAATAATAGACTAGGTAAATTTATTGACAAACATAAACTAATTAATGAAAGTCAGTACGGATTTAGGACAGGAAGGTCAACTTCAATGGCTATCATTGATGCAATAGAAGAGATAACCAACAGTCTGGATAGAAAAAGACATGCAGCAGGGATATTTATTGACTTGAAGAAAGCATTTGATACGATTAATCATAGCAGATTATTTAAAAAATTAGACAGATATGGTATTAGGGGAGTGGCTTTGAAATGGATCCAAAGTTATTTGACTGAGAGACAGCAGTATGTGAAGATGGGCGAGTTTGAATCGGGGTATTTGGGCATTAGCTGTGGAGTGCCACAAGGATCAGTTCTGGGACCAACTCTATTTAACCTTTATATAAACGACATATTTAATGTATCAAAGTTATTAAAATTAGTCATATTTGCTGACGACACCAATATTTTTTATTCTAACGACGACCATAGTGACCTAGTACTTAACATTAACAATGAGTTAAGGAAATTAAAAATATGGATGGATGTTAACAAATTATCTATAAATTTGAGCAAAACCAAGGTAATGTTCTTTGGGAGTTACAATGTAAATGTAGATACTGCAATAAAAATAGATGGTGTAGTCATAGATGTAGTATCAGAAATAAAATTCTTGGGAGTAATGATTGATAGCAAATTATGCTGGAAATCACACATCAGACATATACAAAATAAAGTGTCCAAAAGTATCTCAATCATAAATAGAGCCAAGTTCTTCTTAAACTGCCATGCAATGTTTTTGCTATACTGTGTACTAGTCCTACCATACTTGACTTATTGTGTAGAGGTGTGGGGCAATAATTACAAAAGTTCTCTGCATCACCTGGTTATACTACAAAAATGTGCTATAAGAATAATGTATAAGGTAGGATATTATAGTCACACTAATATTTTGTTTTTGCAGTCAAAACTATTAAAATTGATTGATTTAGTTGAATTCTCGACTGCTCAACTACTATATAAGGCAAATAAGGGTATACTGCCAGAAAATATCCAAAAGCTCTTTACACATAAAGAAGGAGGTTATAATTTGAGGGGATGTAGTAACTTTAAAAGGCAGATAGTTAGAACCACCAGGAAAAGTTTGTGTGTGTCTGTGTGTGGAGTGAAACTTTGGAACAGATTGGATGTAGAGCTCAAGCAATGTCCAAATATTCATCTGTTTAAATTGAGGTACAAAAAATGTATATTGTCAAGGTACAAAGAGGAATCGAGTGTGTGATTGTTTATCCAGGATAGTAAATAACAATATATTCCTCGTATGATTTATTTTTTTCTTTCTCTCTTTCTCTTTCTTTCTTCCTTGTTTATATATAGAATGCTAACAACTTATATAAACAATTATCTTGTAGAGTTGAAATAGACACTGTTGATATTGTCTTATGCTGTTGTTATTACTGCTATCTCCATTATTAGGAAACAGTAGACCAGAATTAATTCTCAAAAGTAAAATTGATAAAGTTACTACTATACAATGGAAGCAAACTTCATTGATATTTTCATAGCTAAAATATAAATAATATATGGAGAGGATGTAATGACCATGATGGTGATGACTGTGATACTCAACGGTGGTAACAAAGACTGTATTACTGATGCTTAATATTTACACTACTGTATGTTGTAATTATGACAATGTGATAATTTTATAATTGTAATTGTATGTCACAAATATTTAAATGTACTGCGTAACTACAAAATTTAAAACTCAGATAAGATTGTAGGGGTGGGAGTTAAAAAGCTCGTCTTCATCACACTCCTTTTCGAACTAAACTTGTTTTTTTTTTTGTTTTTTTTTTTAATTGTGTGTGTAATTGTATATCACAATTGTACATTACAATAACTTTATTATTATTTGGTTGCTCGAATAAAGAAAGATATTCATTTATCCATGCCTCTTTTGAATTTTATTTCCCCCTGTTTTTCCCTCACTGACCACAGCAGGGGAACCTTTGTTTTGCTTCAGCCATGAATCCAGCTCACCTGATTCATCACTGAGCCCCATCGTCACTGGCGTCTGACAGGGTGGCGCTGCATATTCTTCCTTTAATGTCTCTATTTTCAATCTGTTAATTAGAGTGCTTAAACCTGAAGTAGACTGCGTCCACAACAAGTCAATACAGCTGTAAATGTGGCCAATTATCAATCTATAACCAAGCAATAACGAAAAATAGCTTTTATTTTATGCATGTTTTTAGTCAACCACTCACCCACAGGATCTTCAATCCCAGAAAATTCCTTCTCCTCATTTGATAAGTCAGTCCTCCTTCCATGCCCTGGTAACTGGTCCATCCAGAGCCATATCATCTCGAAATATACATACAACAAGCCAAACCACACCTTGGTCACACCAACCCTCTTCCGCCCTGAAGATGTCCAATGCCATCTTAGTCTGGATCAGGGTTCTAATAGATTTGCAATTTTCGTTAGTTTTTATTTTTATTTAGCTTTGACTTCAGATTTTCAATTTTATGTCAGTTGTAATTAGTTTTTACCAATTGTTTGCTAGTTTAGCTTAGTTTTTTTTGAAAATCCTTAGTTTCAGTTTAGTTTTGATCAGTTTCAGTTATAGTTTTAGTTGTGTTTGCAATAATTAAGTGTAACAAAATCCCAGTTTCATCATATCAGTCATGCTCTTCTGCTTATCCTTGGGTATTGAGACTATTAACTCTTGCAGCACCGGGTGTTCGTAATTTTGGTTCAAGTGAATTGATAAACTTTTTGAAGGCAACTGCCTTGCATGGGGTTAGCTTCTGTTTTCTGGGGATGAGGGTTGAGTGGGGGGAGCTCTCTGAGGAGGGGGAGTGTGCTCCCCCTTACCTTTTCAAGGTAAGCCAGGTCAGCCTTCTTGTGTGGGCTTTTCAAGTGCACTTTAAGGTTTGTAAAGTGGGATTTTTCCCCTTAGAAGTGTCCCTCATAATTTGTCTCTTTTCACTACAAGACACTTGCTTTATACTAAACACAGTCATATTTAAAGTAATCCCAAATTGGACTCTGGCGCTTTCTCCTGACTTTTCCTGACATGATTCTGCGCGTGGACGGAGCAGCAACACAGACGACTCGCCTAACGTGCTGCCACCTGCTGGCATAATGAGACACAGCAAGAAAAAAATCTGGAAACTAAACTTCATTTTCACCCTTGACTATGGTAGGACACGCACACCTCAATGAAAACTAAACACACTTTGCTATAACTTCAGTTAATTTTAGTTAGTTTTGTGAACGCTCATTACAGTTTTAGTTAATTTTCCTTTTTTGTTCTTATTTTTATTTCTGTTAATGAAAATGTTTTTTTTCTTTTCACTTCTAGTTTTCGATATTTCGTTTACATGTACTCTATTTGAACAGGGATTGATCAGTGTCAAATGGGATTTTTTTTTTTTTTTTAATGTGTGTCTGTTAATGCAAATCAATTTATTTATTTATCTTTCTGAAAGACAGATGTTAAACGGGCTCTAACAAATCCACTTCATTGCGTGCTCATAGATTTTCTTTTGTCAGGGTCGCTCACCCAATGTGCTTTATTTAAGCTTATTAATTCTGTCATGCTTATTAGTGGCTCATGATTGCTTAAGGCCTATGTCTGAACTTGACTACAGAGGCAGAGCATCATTCCATCCTTTCAGGGTGAAGGACTCCACTTTCTTTGTGTCAAGGCAGCTCACAATTATCTTAATAGCTTTACCTAATCAAGTTATGGCTTACCATCACTTGTGTTATAAGTATGAAGTGTCCTAAATTCATTCAAATTTTGTTTCCAATTCACTTGCAGCAGTTTAGACCGAATTATGAACGATAATAACCTTGCTCTGGACTGTCAAAGGTGACTTTAACGCTGACTGTTCCGACAATTCATTTTATAACATTTCCTGGTCAGATTAGCCAATCTCTGCACACTTGAATAAACATAATCAACATGGTCAATATTTTCCTGCGTGTTATTTCACCATGGTATCGATTCCAACTCTCCATCCGCATGTGGTTTGGCACATTATATTTATCTAAAACTCCACTCCGTCTCTAAATGTTTTGAAGAATTTTTCAAGCCGGGGGTCAAATTTTGAGAATTTGACCATAAGTGAAAGTTATGGTGTTATCACCCCCTTTTTTGGGGCTTACCTTTCCCAGTTTTGATGATATTCCTCCCTATTCTTTGCAAGTACCCCCTTTTGGTGGCGAGAAACTGTTGGTGTGGTCAAGTGGGTGCTGTAAAAACAAAAGCCCAGGACAGAACAGTCACCAGTCATGTACTTCATACAAAATTAGCATATATTTGATTTCATATTGATCCTCTGAGTGTAATGGTACATTTTAATTTGAATTTCTCAAAGCTAAACACAAAAATTTTCTTTATTTTTCTCTTGTTCCTGTGCAGCACCACCTCTCAGCACATGCCCCTGTCGGTTATATCTCTACTTTTCTGAATTATTGACTATTTCAATGAAAGGACCTAAAAGATGGGGACCAGTGTTTATCCTTACATATCTCCATTTTGAATGTGACAAGTCTATCATTCCCCTGTTATTCGCAGACCTCAATAGAGTGTTTTTTTTTTTTTTTTTTTGGCTTTTTTCTTTTCTTTTTTTCCTCTATAAAAGTTAATTGACTTTTTACAGTGGGCTGCTATGGTTAATAATAACATGTTCAGTCATGAGTGAAATCAAACCTTTTCTTCAATTTAGCATTTAACCTTCCCAACAATATAATGTGATACATTAATCGAAACACAGCTACTAAAACACAATTTTCTTAATGCAAACATCAGTAACTCAAAATTAGCCACCAAAGGGTTCAGTCTGCAGTTCACGCTCATGTGAAGCTACAGTCTCCCCCTTTAGTCTCTGTCATCCTTCTGTTCCTGTAAAAACAAAACAAAGCAAGACAAAACATCCACCTTTTTTTATAGGCTGGGTGAATTGTTTGTGGACATTTACTAATCCTAAAGTCGGCACCATTTTTGTCTCAGTATCAAGTCCATTAGAACTTTTAGTCGTCAGTCCATCACAGTCCAGCCACATGCATACATCCACACACATTCATACCAGAAGTTGCTGATAATGGAGTCTCACGCGCAACCTATTCAAGCCTCCCTCACCAGCAAGATGACGTCATCATTTTAAAGGAAAACAGTTCCTTGTTTTTTGACTGGATTGACTCGCTGCAATCCTTTTAGGCTCAGGACTTCTCATGTGATCAGTGTCCCATATAAGTGAATTTCTCCCCAGCCCATTATAATCATGGAGAAAAACACTTTGCGACTGTCTTCAGTAAGAATATTTTATAGCGCTTTAAAGTTCAATCTCTCAGGCCTGGATTAAAGAGCTGATTTGTTAAATCAGGAACTCACAAAATACCAAAATATCACCACCGGTGGATCACACCTCTCAGATGTTCTTATTTCAGTGCACTGTAACAAAAGCAAAAACAAACGTAACCAATAAAATACTCATATAATAACAAATACTGGGGCCCATTGCAAACATGTCCAAGCATAAAACCATCTTTCTCTCTCTTAGAGAAAGAAAACAATCCAAACCTCACTGATGAAATCAACCTAGTGTTAAGCAAAACCCAAAAATCAACCAAAACTTCGCCAGAAGGTTTTTCTCCCTCCTGGGACAATATTGTGTAGGAATACAGGGACCGTAACTCCTTTTTGCCCTGACAAAAAACGTGTTGGATTTACTTGATTCAATAGTGGACACTGGTTGCACACAAATGTTTTGCTCCGACAGAAACTTAAACAACTGAGTTAAATCAACACAACCTTTTCATATTCAGTAAACCTGCATTTTGTGTTCATAAAACACGATTGAAACATGTTCAGATGGAGTAAGTTGAGATCCTGGAATATTTTGATCCTTCAATTCTGTCAGTTTATTTCAACACTATTCAATAACTTTTATTCAAATTCTACTTGGTCACTTAAATACTACATGTTGTCTTCATATTGCATGCGGTTCAACAAAGTCTAGATCCTGGTTACCATAAAAACTGAATGGGTCTACAACAACTACCATCCTCCTATCTTTATCCTGGTTGCAGCAGGGCCGGGAAATAACCCTGAAGTGATAGGTTATCAGGCAGGGTACACCCCGGACAGCTGACCAGTCTATCAGATAGAAACAATCAGCCATTCACACTCACATTCATGGATAATTTAGAATCATCAATTAACCTAGCTCTAATAGCTGCATGACTTTTCACTGTGGCAGGAAACCAGAACACCCAGAGAGAAACCACTGCAAACTAGCCAGACTGTGGACCTGCACCCAGGACCTTCTTACTGTGGAGCAACAGCACTAACCAGCATGCCAACAATGTAGGAAATACAGGAAAGCTATGATTTCCTGTATTTGATGCAGAATTATTTTGTTCTTGCCCTTGACAGGTTAATTCACAATAAATAGCAATAGCATGCATGTGGTGTGTGTGTCGCTGTCTGCCTCTTATAACTCCAGTGATTTTCCTGTAGTTTGAAATCTTATGCGGTGTTGTGGATTCCGTGAGTTCAGCAGCTAACCACTCTTATTAGATTGTATCGTGTCATCTCAATGAGAACAAATTGAGTTGTTGGATTTCGTACAGATCTTTAAAGCCTGAGGCAATTGTGTTAAATACACACGAGATGCTTACGTAAATCCAAGGGCTGGCCCCTTTTTTTCTCTATTTTTTTTATTATTATTATTTTATTTCTTTTTCAGTGTGTTCCTCCTTCAAGTAAATCTCAATCACAAAAATGTGGCGCTCCGAAATAAGGCTCACACCGTTAATTCATCATTTTCACTCTGTACCACTGCTCCTTATCAGGCCGTGTGAAGCACAGTAAACAATTCAGTCGAGGCCTTGAGCCATAAACAGACATCACGCACAGACATTGTTTTCATAACCAAACTGCCTTAGACCCTGTCCCCTAAATCTACACAAACGCCCTCTGGGTGACATGAAATGCATTTAACCAATAAACAATCAATGGCTTCTTGTTGTTGTAACAGATTCTGTATTTGGATGTTTGTGTGCAGCATTTTGCGTGTCAGCATAAGCATTTGTTAGTAAAGCATTCTTCATTGCAGCAGCGTGTGTGTGTGTGTGTGTATCACTCTTCATTGCACAAGTGTGTGCATGTGTGTGTGTCATTTCTCACTCAATTGACTCAGCGCGTGTGTGTGTGTGTGTCAGTGAATCAACGAGTGCATATGTGTTCATATGTGTGTTTCTCTTCATTCTGAGTCAGTGCATGTAGATGTGTGTGTTTGTGTGTGTTTGTGTTCATCACTTTCCTGTTCTGGTGTTCTGGGTAAACCACGGCCTGAGGCGTGCCCTGGGGTCCTGCCCTCCTCCATTTCAGTCTGTTTGCATCCATTGGTGCTGCTGCTCAAAGTTCTGTCCATACTGGTTCTGGCCCCAATTGAGGCAGTCCTTTTCTCCAGTGTCCTGCATCTTCTCCTTGTCCAGCTCCTCCTTAACTTGACCCTTTTGCTTCTGTAGCTCCTTCAGGGCTTGCTCCTGCTGTAGGAGCTTCTTGTCAGGTTTGGCGACCTCCTGCTCCAGCAAGCTCCAGCCTGGTTTCAAGTCCTGTGTCTGGGACTCCAAGCCTGACTGATGGGTTCGATTAGCAGCCAGCTCCTCCTGAGCCATGCTCAGTTTCTGCTCTGATGCCTTGAGCTCTTACTGAGGGCAGAAACCTCAGAGTCTTTTCCGTACACGTCAGATTGAAGTTTATTGATGTTTTCCTTGCTTTGCTCCACGGCCTTCTGCGGCTCTGCTGTCCGGCTCTTCTCAGAGGTCAGCTCCTGGCCGAGCCCCGACACCTGTGCCTTCAGCTTATTTTCTTCTGGTGCTTTTGTCCATTCTGAGGTGCCTCCTGACCTCAGTTACTCCTCCTGTCTCTGGCACGCCCTTTTTGCTGCCCGATCATCCGTGTTGGTCAGTCACTGTCCTGCACAGTTTTAATGCAGAGTTGTTAAGGTCAGCATTCTTTTGCTCGGCCTCACTTTTCCTCTGGGCTTAATGGGCGTCTCGTCAGAGCTCTGTTAGCTGAAGCTGTCTGGAAATCTCCCCCGTGTAGTGAAACGGGCCTTGGATTTAATGCTCTCCGTCTCAGCTGCATGAGATCGTTTTCCTGCCGCTCTGTTGACATTTTCAGGTTGTTGTTGTGGGTCCAGCTGCTGTAGCATTTGGTCAGGGTCACATCAAAGATGGTAGAGGAGAGAGCAAAGATGGTAGAGGGGAGAGCAGGAGTCCAGGTCAGCCTCGGCAAAGCAGCCTGTAATCAAGCATAAAGAGAAAAAACAAAAACAAAACAAAAACAAAACAAAAACAGACGAACAGGAAAATGATGTTGTGTTGGCTGTGTTATTCAGAGAGGGGAGAAACAACGGAGCCAGGCCCTGTGTCAGCCTTCTCTCCCCCTTTTTTTTGTTTTTTTTCTCACTATATAATCAACTCATAACCCACCAAGCTGACAGGACAACACAGGTACATGTTAAAATTCTTAAAATCATGTTTAAAAGCCCAAAAAAGAATTTTCTTTCATTCAGTAATCACTTGTATTAATCAATCAGCAGAAAACATGTCACAATTTGAATCTTTTAACCACTAAATTTGTCGTGTCATCACTGGTTGGTCAGACCAGTGTCTTTTTTTTTTTTTTTTGAAGTTAAGTTGTTGTCCTGCAACCCAGAGAGTTTATTTGTTAGTAGTGGATAAACTTTTTCATTCAACAACAGGTGTATGTTAAGTTTCGCTGCTTTAACCTTGCTGGAAAATCTTCACATGTTCATGAATGTAATAATTATAATAATAATAATAATAATGGATTGGATTTATATAGCGCTTTTCAAGGCACCCAAAGCTGTTTCTTCATTGCGTGTGTGTGCGTTTGTAGGTGGGTTAATTTAACTTTTTCTCAAACGAGGCATTTCTCTAACACGTGCCTTTCTCATATATTTCTCTGGTTGTGTGTGTGTTTTTATTTTGTTTCCCAAATTTTGATTTCCCACCTTAAATAACAGCTTTCCATGTCTTCAGCCAGGAGTTAGAGCTTGCTTGTGAGATTCAGGGACACATGGTGCCAATAACAATTCAGTCAAAAACTTGCCTGCAAATTTCCAGTGGTGGTAACTGATAACTGGAGGAGAAGATGTCCTTTAAGCTTATTTTCAGGGTGGGGACAAAGTTGGGGTCAAGCTGTAAACTTTTGAGCCAAAGCTTGGCCTGTCTGTCGTCCCAATTCTGTTTATGCTTTTGTCGCTGTACTCAGGTTTCCAGGTTGGGAGAAATCCACCTGTATTAACACACTAAAACATTCACTTACTATTACTTTTCTGAAAACATCCACTCACTTCATCTGACTAGATTTTACTCTCTCTCTCTCTCTCTCTCTCTCTCTCTCTCGGTGCATACTTCTCACAGTCTGGCCGTTGCCTTTTATGGGCATGCAGAGTTCCTGTCACACACACAGCTGAAATTCGTGCTTGATCACACCCTATATTATGATAAAACCAACAGTAAATCAAATGTAACCGCTTATATTATTGGGCTGAACCAAGAGTCACTTTAAAAATCTTATAAATCCTGCTTCACACCATAAAACTGAAACAAATCACAGCTGTATTTCTCACACAATCTCACTCTGCCGACTGAAGTGTCGGTCTAAATCATGCACGATTTGTCTCGTCTATTTCAAACCTCAGCCAGACATCAAACATTCACCCTAGTCATTCAAAACCTTATTTGTAATATTATAATCAGCAAAATCAGCGTCTTATTTACAAGTCTTTAACAGTATTTGCAAATTATAATTATAAAACTCAAAAAACACGCTAAACAGGAAGCAAAAGTCCTCCGTGCGCTTCACAGCAGCCACCTCATTTGCATGTTCACACACCGTCTAAAAATAGCTCGCAGCGCTGCAGTGCGCTGACGTCACACACAGCCTCGTCTCACACACAGCTCTATTATTTTATATTACAAAGACGTCTTATATTTACAACCACTGTCAGGCCTGGCAGATTTAGCGCCTACACAATTTTGACAAATTTAAGTTAACGGTCCAACCGAAAAAGTCCAACTTTTTTGTGATCAATTAACCAGTATCTGTCCAACAGTTTCTGGCCTCATTTCTAAAGTCCCTAACTCAATTTAACAGTGTCCGACACCCAAGGTCCAACCTTTGCTGCCCAAAAAAGCGCAGATACCGTTCCAAACGGTAAGGAGACTCTAACTCCTAGCTTATTCCAGGATGCCCCGTACCCCACAGTTAAGCCAAACTGAACTAACCCTGTTCGCCGACAGGTCAAGGTCGCGCGTCCACGGCCAGGAGGGAGCGTAACCTCCGGGCTATGCGCTTCTTAGCAGTCCAACTGCCGTTCTTGAAAAATTTATAATACTTTGAAACAACAGTCAACACCCCAAAACAAGTGTATGACTGACGCAGGTCCAACCTGTCTGACCAATGGGGACTCTAACCCACAAAATGACCAATTCCCTATCCAACTAAATTCACTCAGCAGTCCAACTGCTCTAACTACTCAGTACTGTCACAGTTCTCATGAGATTTTTCATCAAAATCCAAACAGACATCTACCAGTAACTTCAGTGAGTAGACTTCAATTTTGTCATGTCCAATTTGGCACACTTTGGAAATAATTCAACAGGTAGTGCCTTACCTTTGTATAAGCCGGCTTATGCCCACTCACGTCAGACCACTGGCTTGTGCCTGTCCGTTCGACAACCTCGGACCGTCCAAACCTCCAAAATTCCACCCCAATACCACAGGACGAGCCCCCAAACTGTTACGGATTCAAATATTGGGGATGGATACAAGAGGAAAAACCACAATAACAACACTGGTCCGGCCGGGTTGAGTCAAACGATGATTTTAATGATCACACGCGTGGGAGATGGACACCGTACGCAGACAGCATCAGATCTCAAAATGGTGGAGCATTGATCAAACTCTTATAGCCTCTAGTGGCCCCCACCTAATCATAAAAGCCTAAACATTCACATTCTTTCTCTCACACAGTGGCTAAGCTACAACCTTGGCTCCCTGTTTATCTGCTCCTGCTGAGATGGGGCAGAAAACTCCAGTGTGTTCTGTTCTCTTCTAATCAGACAAATAAGGCGATGACTTTCTGCAAACAGTATTTCTCATAACTCAGCAGTATAATGCATCATAAAACAATATCATTCATTCACAATAAACCAGCAGTCTAATGTAATGCAACTCAGCTTAACAAATGCAATAGTTATCACCTTCTTCTAATTCAGGAGAATAATGCAAACTAAAACTACATAATAATTCACCATCTTTAATTAAGGGTCTAACATGGCATAAAATAATATTATAATCTGACAAGGTCTAGATTTTTGTATTTGCAAGGTTCCTCACTCGTCCTCTTACAGTCAATGACATCACACGTGTGGGAGATGGTGTCATTTTTTTTTGTCTTCACACAGAGCCTTAATTGATGCCACCTTCTCTTTCAGGAAAGTATTTATTGCCTTGCATGTATTTTCTTTGTTAATCTTTTTCATCATGTCATTGCACGTTTTTGACCCCTCTGGAAGGATGTGTTCCTTTTTGAACTCAAAGGTTTGTGTGAGCACAGCAGCAGAGAGCAGAAGCAGCAGCAAGCAGGAACACTGAACCCTCGTGATTCCCTGAGGAAGAAAAACACAGAATTACATTAGAAATCTCAGGACATGATCAACTTTCCCAAATCGGTGTTTAAGAGCTTGTTGAGTTCCAGTAAAAAACGTTATTGGAAATGTTTAGTTAATGCTGCGCAGCAATTACTACGTAATTACTGCGTAATTACTGCGTAATTACTGCGTAATAATTACGCAGTAGAATAAACCATCTCATAAATTTAGTATTTAATTAGAAACACCTTCTTCTGTTTTGCCCAGCATTTGTAACACCATTTTTAAAGATTACCTTCATTTTTTCCTTGACTTATGAGTGGTTGGTTCCAGTTGTTCAATCAGGAGGCACTCGTCTGCAGCACCAGTTGGTAAAGACGTCTTTGCTGAGTGAAATTCTCTGAAGCTGGTAAATGGTAACAGTGAATTCATTATGCAGAGCCTGGTTATATGGGCATCTCCTATTAACGTGTAGAAGCAAACACAAGTGCTAACGCTAACAACATCCAATCAGGATTTATTGGAAGTTAGATCAAAGCTAACATCTGCATTACATGTGAGCACTACACATGTTATTTAACATATATAACGTATAAGATTTTTAGATCTTTCTCTTTCCCTCAAGAAGAACTGCTAAAACTGTAGAAATAACATTACAGAAAAGCAGGACATGCTCAAGCAAAACATTATAGAAGATCAAAATGACGAGTCCAAAGACTGACCTGTGTGCAGCTGAGGGTCATGCAGAAAGGAGAGAACAGACCTGTGGAGGCAACAGAAAGAAAAAGGACACGGATTCCTCTGTGACTTCTTTTTATGCTACACCTTTTACAACACTGTCCTAGTCATCAGTGTCACCGCTCCACAAAGCAACAGTTTAACAACCACATCCCCCCCATTTTATTTGAAAACCTATACTGTAAATAAACAAACAAACAAACAAAACCCCACAGAAGTAAAGAAAAACATCTGACTTATGAGTTGCTATAAAATGCACTTTACAATAGAATTACAGCAGAGTCACTGTATAATTAAGAGTAAATAACTGTAAAACCTGCTGCTTGTTTCACTACAAGGTTTAGTTTTTCTTTCTGCACTGCGTTTTCACAGCGTTAAAACAAGGCAAGACAAAGCAAAAAGCTAGAAGTCCTCTCTTCTGCTTTGACTTTTAGCTCATCGGTCGATCTTCAGTACATTTTAATAACTATAATAAAAGAAAATTCAAGACATGAAAACTGAAGACTTTCCTGAATTAAAAAGACGTCTTGGAAAAGGAACTTTGTGGATCTTTGTTCAGAGGTTGCAGATTTACAGTGAAGCAATACTTGACTGTTGTTGGAAGTTTTGCTTGCATTCAGTTGATGTCATTTCTTAACACGGTTACAAATTCATACATTTCACAACAAAAATAAGCGAGAGACAGCGAGCGCATAAAAGACAGACGGAGGGGAACTGGCACACAGGGAAAGGGTGGAAAACAGAGAGAGAGGACACATCCATGGAACAGGTGTCCAGCCAGCAGTGATGGAGAAGATGTGCTTGGATAAAACTTTTAAACCTGTAACATAAAGACATTTGATTAATGTGATCAGTGAGTGTAAACTGCAACTAAGCTTCCATGCTTTGTAAGTGGGCATTATCACGTAGCAATAAATCTCTGGGTTTGAGAAAAAAAATGTGGATCTCACTCATCATCTCATTTCTTGTGCTTATGGCTCTCTGCTGAATGAAGTCTGGATGAAGGAAGAAAATTGGCCTGTTATTAGATTATTACTAAAACAAATGTCCTTCTCTCTCCTTTAGGAGGCTACAAGCCACTGTCTCCAAATATGAGCTGGGTTTCTAACAGTCGGTAACAGAGAGACTTTTACTGTGCTTCAGGAAATTATTTGTGGTAAAAGTAGCAGAAGTGGTGGCCATGTTAGCTTTATATTTCTATAATGTGTAAATTTTTGTCAACCAGGTTTTTCTAAGATAATATTACAGCAAAATAAGTATTCACCCTGCATTATGCAGGCCAGTGAGTACAACATAAATACACAACCTCTACAATCAAATGATCACTTTTGAGCAAGCACTTGGTGACAGTGGGAAGAAAGAACACGCTTTTAACAGGAAGAAACCTCCAGCAGATACAGGCTCAGGGAAGGGTTAGCCATCTGCTATGAGCAGATGGGAGGGATACAAAAAGTCCAGATAGTAAAGCCTTTAAATGTAGCTTCCCCTTTTGCCCTAAAAGCTGCTCGTGCAGTGATATCATCAGTGACAAGTCAGGTGCTAATGCAAAATGGTGTTTCAGTGAGGCAGAATTTATTATGACAATACATTTTTTTTAAATACTCAGTATGAATTAAACAGGTTAAAGGTCAATGCTCTGTTGTAATATAAAGACAAAATGATTAACAGCAGCCCAGCAATATCAGTAAAATGCAAATTAGCCACATGGTGCAATGTAAGGAGCTCTGTGATTGGTTAGGAAAGGACAGACTGGCCACCTCGATTTTTCTTCACTGCACATTGATCCATAGCTTTACACTGTAAAGGCTAACAAAGTGCTTTTGCTTTACAAAGACATTTAGCGTCGGTATTCACTCTCTTAAAATGCCACTGGACGCGATCCTTTGTTTTGTTGTTCCTAATATTTCTTATAGATAGCACAGATAGTGCCCCACTGGAATACTCATTCATGTCTAGATATTCCTGTTAAAAGGGAGTTTTTCCTCCCCACTGTAACATGGCAAACACAAACTATTCTATAAAACCATCTAATTTAAACGAACAATCCAGTTGAAGCTTCACACAGCCGTGAAACACTGCCATCTGCTGGACGCGAATAACACAGACGCTGCTTTGACGGGTGAGGGAGTTTCAACAAGTGTGCAATGACTCAAGCATCAAACTACAGAACTATTAGAGCAGACATGGTGCTCTAATGGCTGCTTCATTAATGTAGGTCAGAAAGGATAATAGAAAATCAATAAATTATGAAATACAAAACTTACTGTTTCACTGCGCACACAAACCTTCTCTTATTAGCACAACACTGCCCAGGGCTCAGAGTGTATTCCTTATAACCTATTAAACCTTAGCATGTTATTTTGAAGTGTTACCGGTGAAACAGCCAACCAGTGAAGTTAACTGTAATTTCAACATTGAGCTACAAAAATGCTTTTTTTTTAAAATAAATTATTTTTTATTTCTTTTTACAGTTTTGCAATTTTACACAAGTTTTATCATCAGTGTCACAATGACCGCTGCTAAAATGGAGTATGAGCTTTTTGTTGGTCTGATTAAAAGGTTAAATGTAAAAGCGTAATTTAAACATGTGATGTGAGGTCATTAATTACAGTGCAGGTGTCCTGCTTTAGGATCATATATTAATACTTACAAAACAGTAAAGTTGTAGAGAATCTATATTCATTATCATTGCTAATCATGGAAAGACAAAGACGTCAGACTCTGCTGAAAAATTTTTACACCCTCCTACTCTCTGCACACAGCGGTCTGAGGGATCTTCCAGGACTGGTGATTTTATTTTGTTCTTTTTGGTCTTACTGGTTAGTAGGTGGTGATTTTGTACCTGTTGATCTCACATTTGGAACATAAATTGCTTTGGAGCAGATTAGGTTCAAAGGATAACTTGACTCTTGAAGTTAGCTGGAAAGGACAGCGTTCTGCTTCATAGTAAAAGCCTCAGAGAGTTGCTAACCAAAGTCTATCTTGTACGGCCACGCAGCATCTTATGACATTTTGTAACCTGAGCAGTGAAATGATTGCTGTTTTAGCGCACATACACAGTGTGATGATCAGTATCAGGACAATAAAGTTATGGTGCAAAAAGACCATTTGCACAAAATGAATGGCTGACACTGGACAGATGAGAGGATGTGGATGGTCACCAGTAGGGATGGGTATCGTTTAGGTTTTATCCGATACCGGTACCAAACCGGTACTTTTGAAACGGTGCCGGTGCTTAAACGGTACTCAAACCGGTGCTTAAAGAATGGAGAACACCAACTTTGTCCAAAAACCTCTCATGTTCAGCTGTTTTTTTGTAAAAAGATAACAATGTTAGCCTTTTCTGCAGCTATGGGGCATATATGGTATCACTCTTGGCTGGAAGCAGTGCTTAAACAATGGAAAAAACACAAACTTTATCCAAAAACCTCTCATGTTTAACTGTTTTCCACTTTTTCTTTGGTCATTTTAGCCTTTTTGGCCAGGGTGAAGGGAGTATCTGCCATCAAACAAGACAGCCGCATGTAGCTATGATGATGTTTGCTAGTTCACCTTACATGCATTAATGTAATAACGTGGTTAGCCTACTCAACGTAAATTACACACGAACAACATTACGCTACTCACGCAGAGAAGAACGGCTGCTGCCGCCATCATCATCCGTCATCATTTCTGCTACACTGGCAGGGCTAGGGGCCAGGACTCTATTCTTCGGGTTTTTGGGGGATGTTGCTAACTCCGGGTCGATAACTGGCAACCCACCCGCAGTAGATGTGCACGGTGTGAGGTCTCGCAGCAAGCTATCAAATACGGCGCATTTCTTGGCTTTTAAAAAAAACGCTATGCGTCGCCAGGTGTTTCATCGGATTCGAGGTGTTACCTCCTTTGACAGTATCACAGTATCAGTTTAAAGCACTTGTTGCAGGCTGCTGAGTTTGCATATTTTGCTGTGAAGTACAGCCATACATTTAACTGGTCCTCCTTGGGCATTTTTAATCTGTAGCTCTGCTCTAAAAGAACGTACGTACCTGGACCCGCCTACTATCCTCGGAAACGTAAAATGATTGGCTAGAATCTAAAGTGTATCACAGCTCAGGAAAAAAAAGCACCGAAATAAAGCACCGAAATGTGCGCTGCTTTTCGGTCTGATTACTACCGTTTATGTCAGAACTGGTGCCATCATGGCACCGGCTACCGGTACCCATCCCTAGTCACCAGTGTTGGGACTAACGCGTTATTAAGTAACGCGTTACAGTAACTACGTTATTATTGTGGTAACGAGCACGGTAACTAGTTATTATGCCAAAATCAGGAACGCGTTACTCGTTACTGGGATTTAGATAGGCTCGTTATTCGTTACTTCGTGTGGTGGCTATCGCGGAGCTTCCACAGATTCAGTAACATTAGCAAGTGGTGGAAGCCAGCAGGTGGATGAGAGAAAGGGGAGGCAGGAGGAGAGACCCGAAGCGGCCGCCCGTCTGAGTGTCAGGTGAACTGAACTTCAGGTAAGAAGTTATGACCTGCAGTCTATCTGGGTGAGATATGAACCAAGTTTAGGTGGAGTTTATTTTCGTTGTGCTGACTTTTTCGTACTGCGTGCTAGCTAGCATGACAGAGTTTCTATACAGCTGGGTGGTGCTATGTTACTGATGTTGAACTTTATTTTGTTCATACGGTTAATTATTAGAGTTGCCAACCGTTCCCTAAAAAACGGAATCGTCTCATATTCAGAGAAAATATTACGGGTTTCGTATTGAGGTGAAAAGGAACACAGTTTGTCCCGGACTTCAGCTACAATGAAAAAGACACAAAGCTGGATTTATTCTGTGTTTACGCTGCACAGCTGCCTCCTCTTCTCTCATTCTCTCCCCTCCCTCTCCTGTTGCTACTTTAATCATGAAACTGATCAATGATCAGCTGATTGGCTTTTCCCTCTTGTTTATTTATCGTCCGCTTTGCGCCAGAAAGAGGAAACCAGCGGTTGTCACGTTAAACAACAGCAGCACGTTTGATCAGCTGTTGTTAGAATTTATTTAATATTACTTTCTAGTATCAGCTGATGTTTGCTGGAGCCACAGCTGTAAAGCTGCTGGTCATGATATCGGTTTGGTTATGTGGTGAGAGTGGTGAGGAAATATGTCTGTGAAGGTTCTCAGTCATCCAGGTCATCGTAGTCAAAGGAGCTTGCAAAGAAAAGCGTCTGGACTTCTTTAAGTTACTTGAAGACGTTTCACCTCTCATCCGAGAAGCTTCTTCAGTTCTAAGGTCAAATGGTGGAGAGTCCCAGATATAAACCTAGTGGGAGTATCCCCCCACAGAGGGACAAAAGGACCCCCTGATGATCCTCTAATCGCCTGAGCCAAGGTGTGAAAGTGGGTGTGGGTCCCAATCAGCCAGAGTTTCGGGTGTGTTCATTGTGAAACCTGGCCCCACCTTATCATGCGAATTCCTGAGGTCAGATGGCCCAGGATGTGAGTGGGCGTTAAGGCGTCTGGGAAGGGATCTCAAAACTGGATTATAGATGGCAGAGAGTTGGTGTCGTAAACCCCCGCCTCTGTTCAAAGATGGTCGCTCACAGTGGACATAGATGGCTTCTTTCACTCCTCTTTCAAACCATCTGTCCTCTCTGTCCAAAATGTGAACATTGGCATCCTCGAAAGAGTGTCCTTTATCCTTAAGATGCAGATGGACTGCTGAGTCTTGTCCTGTGGAGGTGGCTCTTCTGTGTTGTGCCATGCGCTTGTGAAGTGGCTGTTTGGTCTCTCCAATGTAGAGGTCTGGGCATTTCTCGCTGCACTGTACAGCATACACCACATTGTTAAGTCTGTGTTTTGGCGTTTTGTCTTTCGGGTGAACCAGTTTTTGTCTGAGCGTGTTGCTGGGTCTGAAATGCACCGGGATGTCATGCTTGGAGAAAACTCTCCTAAGTTTTTCTGATACACCGGCTACATAGGGGATGACAATGTTGTTGCGTCTGTCCTTCTTATCCTCCCTCGCTGGTGTCTGGTCTTCTTTTCTGTGCCTCTTTGCTGACTTTAAGAACGCCCATTTAGGATAGCCGCACGTTTTGAGTGCTTCCTTTACATGTGTGTGTTCCTTCTTTTTTCCTTCAGGCTTAGAGGGAACATGTTCTGCCCGGTGGTGTAGGGTCCTAATTACTCCAAGTTTGTGTTCCAAAGGGTGATGGGAGTCAAAGAGGAGGTACTGGTCCGTGTGTGTGGGCTTCCGGTAAACTTCGATGTTGAGTTTGCCGTTCTCTTCAATGTGCACAGCGCAGTCCAGGAAAGGCAAACAGTTGTCCTTTGTGTCTTCCCTGGTGAACTTGATGTTTTTATCCACAGCGTTAATGTGCGCAGTGAAGGATTCCACTTCTTGTGTCTTGATTTTGACCCAGGTGTCGTCCACATATCTGTACCAGTGGCTGGGTACTCTTCCTTTGAAAGAGCCAAGAGCCTTCCTTTCCACTTCCTCCATGTAAAGGTTGGCTACAATAGGTGACACGGGGGAGCCCATGGCACAGCCATGTTTTTGTCTGTAAAAGCCTTCGTTGTATTTGAAATATGTAGTGGTGAGGCAGAGGTCTAACAGTGTGCAAATCTGATCGGGTGTGAAGTTGGTCCTGTCCTCCAAGGAGCTGTCTTCTTGTAGTCGTTTTCTGACAGTCTCCACGGCCTCCGTGGTGGGTATGCAAGTGAAGAGAGAGACTACATCAAAGGACACCATGGTTTCATCTGGGTCCAGGGTAAGTTTCTGGACCTTGTCAGTGAAGTCGGTGGAGTTCTTGATGTGGTGTGGGGTGTTCCCCACAAGGGGAGCAAGGATGGTAGCAAGGTGTTTAGCAATGTTATAAGTGGCTGAGTTTATGCTACTGACTATGGGTCTGAGTGGGACAGCTTCCTTGTGGATTTTAGGAAGTCCGTAGATGCAGGGTATGGCATCCCCTGGGTAAAGGCGGTGATATGTAAGGCGGTCAATAATTTTGTCCTTTTCAAAGTCTTGAAGGCAAGCTATAACTTTCTTTTTGTAGCTGCTTGTGGGGTCTCGCTTTAAGGCTTCGTAGGTATTATTGTCACTGAGGAGAGTAGTGATCTTTGTATGGTAATCTGTAGTGTTTAGGACCACGGTGCATCTTCCCTTATCAGCTGGTAAAACAGTGATGTTGTGGTCTTTGCTCAGGGAAGCGACGGCCTTCTTTTCCTGTATTGTGAGGTTGGATGGAGGGACTTTGGCCCTGGAGAGCGTGGCTGAGACTTTCATCCTGATTTGCTCTGCTTCTGTCTGTGATAATTTATTAATCCGTATGGCAGATTCTGTGGCTGTGATGAGGTCCACTATGGGCAACTGTTGTGGAGAAATGGCAAAATTGAGTCCTTTGGCTAATACTCTCTTTTCAGGTTCAGTGAGAATCCTGTCTGAAAAGTTCTTAACCCATTTCTCCTGACTGACTTCAGGTGTGTTTTCTTCTCTGGGTTGTGTAGGTTCAGGATGAGGAGTGTGTGTTTTTGAAAGCAAGGTGTGAAATTTCCTGCGTTGTCTTTCTTTTCCTTTAGAGTGTTGGGCCCGCTGAGCCTTGTCCACAAACTTGTAAACCTGATTGGGACCCACACCCGCTTTCACACCTTGGCTCAGGCGATTAGAGGATCATCAGGGGGTCCTTTTGTCCCTCTGTGGGGGGATACTCCCACTAGGTTTATATCTGGGACTCTCCACCATTTGACCTTAGAACTGAAGAAGCTTCTCGGATGAGAGGTGAAACGTCTTCAAGTAACTTAAAGAAGTCCAGACGCTTTTCTTTGCAAGCTCCTTTGACAGTGGTGAGGAAACATGAAGATGAAACCAGGAGATGTCCTTACTGAATCATCAGAGCTGAACAGGTGATGGAGAAACAGGTTTACCTTTTAGGTGACATGAATGAGTTGAAGGGAAGTTATGAACTGTTTCTGAGAGACAAATAACACCAGGATCCTTTTCTATGTAGCTGACAGCTGGTAACTGTGCAGGGGTGGATCTAGCAAAGTTTTGCCAGGGGGGCAGGTAGGGCATTAACAGGGAAAGGGGGGCACAAAGAAATACTTTCTTGTTCTCATTTAAAATGTCTAGCTTTTAATAAATAATTATCTGAGTCTTACAACAAACGATTGATAGATTGATACATGTATACCATCAAGACAGTGAACATCACTGTCACAACAGTGTTTGTTTTCATTCAAAGGCTTTATGATTTTTGCTATAATGGCGGCCGGTCTCTAGTCAAAATGCCCGGGCTGATTTTTTGTCCCAGTCCAGCTCTGTATGCAACTCATCTGCAGTCTGGTGTTACCTACATCTTCCTATTCGGAAGGCAGAATTTCTGAGTTCTGAGTACAATCGAAAGCACCACGACTGCAGTTTTTGTGTTGGATGTAAAAAGCGCACATGACGCTGTAACGTAGGCTAGAATCATGCGGCGGTCAACGACGGTCCAGGCGTGGGATTTCTCTCGTGGAAATATGCACATTACTTTTTCCTTTGGTAGGTGGCACGGTGCACTGTGGCAAGTAAGCAAGCTAGAAGACTGGCACTCTTGCTGGGTATCCAGTTAGCAACACATTAACAAGAGAAGTCTGAGTAAAACCAAAGTTACTTTCCCTAGTAACTAGTTACTTTGAAAGTAACGAGTAACTTGAAGTAACTGAGTTACTTTTGATGGAAGTAACTAGTAATGTAACTAAGTTACTAATTTAAAGTAACTTACCCAACACTGATGGTCACACCCTCGTGCATTAAAGAGGGCTTTCAGTTCATTGAAAACACAAAACCAAACACACAAAAGACACAATAGGACAGCTGATCAGTTTGCTTCACTAAATCATCGACACAAGCCGTGTTGTAGAGGGTACAGCAGCCGTGGCAGGTTATCATCTTAATGTGGCCCTGACACTCCATCATACGCCACAAAGCTGTGTATAAATGAAAAGCAAAGAGGCATCATCGCTAACATAATAACTGTAGAAGTTATCCCACTGCATTACATTTATCATGATATCGTAATAAATGTTCATCATATGTTGCTTTGACCCATCATTGTTGTCATTAATATCGGTACGTGACACTGGACACTTCCTGTCATTCATATGTCATGATTTTGTGATCAGTGTAGCAGCTAGAAAATAACTGCTTGGTTAACAGCAGGTGTACAGGCAGGTGCTCTGATCAAATAACATGTTTGGCTAAAGAAACAGAAAATAAAAATATGTAAATAGGAACACCCACATCTCTACTTCTTCTATTTTCCATTTCACACTTACAAAAAAGTTCTCCTGCGTAGGTGTGGAGACAAATATATGTCAATTTAATACTTCAGACAGGCCCCAGAGCAGGTCTGAACAATTAGTCAACTTAAAATCAAAATTGCAATTTGAAACCATGCAATTAGCAATTTGCAAAAACTGCAATTAGCCTCCATGTTTTGCAAAGTGTCTGATCCAGGTTTGAAATAGAGTGTTATATAAAATGATGTTAAAACTGACGGTCTCTTTCTTGTGTACTCATGTTCACCAATCAGAAGTGATGCAAGATGACTGCTTTTACACGCAAGAACAACAAACACGAGAAACCCAAAGAAAACTTGGCTAGGCTAAGCTAAGCTAACTGTTAGACAAAGTAGAGGAGTTGGAAGAGTAAAGGTTTCTGGTTAACTCCAGTTCAACTTAACATTAAATTAAACTGACAAATATCATGTTTATATTCATATCTTAGTCTTTTGATGAGCTCTATCTTATAAATCTATTAGACTCAGACGAGGTCGGCACAGGGACAGGCCTCGGGGGTCCAGGCCCACCCGGTAAAGTCCTTCTTCCCCAACATCTTCTGATGTACTTCATTTATACATTCTGGTAATGAAGTACTTAAACTACCACCTCACTGATTAGTTATTGCAGTGTGAGCTCAGTTCAATTAATCAGGTCACAGTAGTTTAGCACTTCTACAGCAATCATGCAACCAGCATGACTGAGGAGGACACTGGGTGGACGGGCTTTGCAGGTCAGACTTTGAAACTATCTTTTATTTATCTTTTATTGTCATTATGCCAAAAGCAGTGAAAATATATGCTGTCCCATTCAGTGCAAATAAAGAATCTGTGTTTACTGACAGGACAAAGCGCTGAACATGATTTCATCTGTTAAACTGCAGCTGTTAAACTGGACAAATTCCAACACAATTCCTTATTATTTCTTTTTCTTAAGTAAAACCAGTAAAAGCTTCTACTTCAAAAATATGGACTTAACACTGAGATCCTGATATTTTAGACCAGTTGAATTTAGGTTATTTTTTTTAGTTCATTCAGGTTGCTGGTTCTAACGACGACTGTCTTCATCAGTTTTAATGTCACTGTGACTCATATCTCTGCATGGCTGTTTTGTTCTGAGTGCACTGTGACAATTAAGTTAAGATCCGGTGATCAGTACAGCAGCCTTGGTTAACGACGAGGTTTACAAGACCTGATCAAATGTCACACTGGAAATATTTTGCAAGTGAAACAGCAAAAGCAAATGAAAAAATGCAAATATGTTAATTGGACCACCTACATTGTTTCGAGAGCAGGGGTGAACTAAAGAGTGCTACCCATCACTTCATTTGCAGCATATATTTTCTATTTAACACTCAAAAAAATCTGTTGTACAAGTATTAAAAATATATTCACAAATGAAATTTACATGCCTGAGATGAAAACATTACTCATACAAGTTACCAGGTAAAGTCTATATAGCACTGTTACATCTAAATATGGACACTGAGCTGGGACTTAACGATGTCACAGATCTGAGCCTCTGCACCTTCACTATACGTTTGTGTATGTCAGGCCTGTCCTGTATCTCTCCACCACCTGATCCAACTCCCCACCAAATCCTGATCAGCTGATCATCTCTGCTCCTCTAATCACCTGAGTATCCAAGTATCCGAGAGTGTCCATCGATCTAACAATACAATTGTAAAATCGATCATTGACCTGTGCCCTAATGTGTTCTGTGCACTTGTGAACACACTTCCTTATGGAGTACGTTTATTAAGGACACACTTTCATTAACACAGAGGTTCAATAACACAACAAATAACCTCCAATAAACTTTTTAATAAACTGTCATTGGAGGCTGATGTGTTCTCTCTTGGCTTGTTTTCTTGTTGTGTGCCACACAGAAAATAAATGCATGGTGTCTTAACTCACTGATACTGGGATATCAATGAGCACAGAGTCCAGCCAACAATGGCACAAAGTCAAACCTCCTTCAAGGAAACTGGAGAGTCCAATACTGGCATTGAGGCTACCCCAACAATATCAATATGGTGTAACTTCCTGCTCTAACTCAGGCTCCTTCCCCACAAGAAAGATGATATTTTATGTACTCGAAGTCAGACCTGGAATCTGCGGGTCAGACTTCCTGGGCCCCCGACCCCTGACCTCTGAGATTTTCATGTCTTGTATTTTATAATATTTATCTTTTGTTCTCCTGCCAAAATTGTAAACACTGTCATCATGACATATTGCACTGTTGTTCGATCAGCTTCATTAAATATACTTTTATATATACACTTTTATCCTTTGTTTTGTTATACATCCATTTAAATCCTCATATGAAATTATTACAACCAACTGGTAGTAAAACAAAAATAAAAAGATTGTCCAACATTTTAACTGCAAATGGTCAATACACTCACTTTATTTTCCAAAACATATACTTAAAAAAGGGAAAAAAGAAGTGTTAATAGTTTATTTGAAAGGTCAAAATATACCAACACGTCTTTTTATTTTAAATCTATTTGTTTGTGCATGAATTTTTTTTCTAAAGCCAGATGTGGAAAAACAGGCTGCATCTACATGCAGGTTCTTGTGGTCAGTGATCATCATATTTGCATTATCTTTCTGAGTCACAAGCAGGGAAGTGTTAAAGTTTCCTAGAAGTGGTGGGCTAGTGATGTAGGTGTGGATGCAAAGGATTATTTGAGGTGGTGCTGATCAGAAGTATAAAAATCAAAGTGTCCAGATCCAAACACACTTTGTTCCTCTGTGACAGAAGTGAACTATAACTCACAGCAGCATCTGAACTGCACTAGAAGAGATCTCTGCTCATCTCCGTCTGCATTCCTCTTTTGGTAAGAACTTATTATGTATAATTTTAAATGATTTTCCTTTTAAAGCTGGGCAGCAGGCTCACGTTGAACATCTCCATAAACTGTGATAATTCTGCTGCTACACTAAACACTGGATTCGGTGAGCATACTAAACTTACGTAAGCTGTATGCTTGCACGGTGAGAGACCTGTTTTTGCTGATTTGTGTTTAAATAAGATCTTTTTGTATTTGAACTGAATGTCAGATGTTGCCTATCCAGTTATGTAATGAACCCACTATATACATTAACCACAGACCCTTCACGACATCTTCATCACCTGCTGTTCCAGACAACCAACTTGTACCTGAACCACTGCAGGTTAATCAGCCGACTGCTCATTAGTAAAGGAAAAAAAAGGTGAGTGTCTTAATTTGGAAAAGCTTGAAATAAAAAAATCCTATAAATTACACATAAACAGATACAAATTGAAGGAAAATCCATTGTGTCTTGAGTTCTGTTTTATTTCTATTTTGCAGTGTGTCATTGTTACTGCAGAGCACACTGAAACATATGACAGGAAAGAATAACTGAGTGCAGAAAGGCATTTCCATTAAATAGGATTTAAACTTTGTTCTTAATGAACCAGATTTATTATGACCTGGACTTTTATCTATATAATGGGCTTGTGAAACCCAGAGAAAAACTCTCTCAATATATCTGTAGATATAAATATATATTTATCCAAATCACATCAAGTAAAAAAGGCAAAATGACACAATAAAAAAAAAAGACAAAAAGTACAAATGAAAACACTAAATTTTAAGGCAAAAACAAATATCTTCATGTCTTAATGCGATAAATATAAAATATAAAGTAATACAACAAGGTTAAATATCTAAACATTCAAAGACAACTACTTCAGCTTTTCAAAGCTTCTTTTTCCAGTTGAAAATGACATCATCACGCCTGAATCTGCTTCCAGGAGTCTGTCTGTCCACATCAGGCTTGTTCAGGATATTTATAAAGCTTGATAGTTTTCAATCGTCCTAACAGTTGAAAAATAAACAGAACAAATTTCTATATAAGATTATAAATAAATCAAAAAGAAAACTATAAATAAAACTACTTCTTTCATTTAAAGAAAAAGGTCTATCAGCCCTCTTGTCTTGTGTGTTTGCAGCTCACAAAGACGACTTACTGAGCTTCAGGATCCAAAAGGATGTATCTACCAAATTCTTAATGTGAAAAAATGCCCATGTGTTTTCTTCTCCAGGAGACAATGAAGACACTGTTTGTCTGCATGATGCTCGTGCTGCTCTTTGCAAAGGGATTTTCCAAAGTGAACAATTTTCAACCAAGCAAGAACCGACCTGAAGAAAGACCTTATGAAAAGTTTAGAAGACAGCATGTAGATGCTAAGATGACTGAAAAGCAGTGTAACACAGAAATATCAAATAGGAATATCTACAAAATTGACAACAGTTGTAAGGAAACCAACACATTCATCCTCAGCATTCCAGCAAAGATCAAATCCATTTGTAGAGGTGATGGGAGGTACGATGAAAATAGCGGCATGACGTATAGTACCGCAACGTTTCGCATAATTAAATGTAAGCTAAAGCATCAGGGAGCCAGGAAACCCAGCTGCCAGTATGAAGGCAGGCTTCTCACTAACAGGATCATTGTCGTGAAATGTGAAGGGAAGTTACCTGTGCACTTTGATCGGGACCTTCTGCCCTCTGAGAGCAACGATGGCGAGCAACTATGAGGAAAGAGTGGTGTGGAGGGGGGCGTGGTCAGCGATGCTGCTGCAGGTGAGATGGATGTACCTGCGCTGCATTTGCTAGCACGCCTCGCCAACTTAAAAGGCTTTGCGCTGTCTGACTTGTTGGTGTTGTGGATGTGTTGGCTGGCAGCTGGGATGCGGCAGCCATTCATGTGTATTCAGCAACCGTGTGCCTCAATAAAGCATACTGAAAAGCTTGAAAATGTCTCCGGGTCTGCCGTGGTTTATCACAAGTGGGGTTTTTTTCTGAATGCACTTTGAGGGAGAACTAATGTGAAATGTAGCTTCAAGACCACACGTCTGCATGAAGTACGGAGGGCTATATGGGCCGGGCTTTATTTGTTCCATTTTAACAGCAAATATACAGTTTTGAAAGAAAAAAAACTACATGTGTCATAAATTCTACCTGAAAGTCACTGGAAAGATGTTTTTCATATACTTTGGTCTTATCTCCAGGTGCAAACATTTTGCTAAACATGTGATCAACTTTTATTTCCACACATATTGCAAAAACAATTAACGATCCTGAGACAGCACCAGAGCGTCTGCAGTGGGATTTTTCCTCAAACTGCTACATTAACCAGGGTTAGTAATAATAATAATAAAACATGCTTAAGAAGTAAAAAAAAATACTTTTACACAATTTTATAGATGAGAATTTAAATTGAATTCCATACAGACTGAAACATTTAATTTACATTTGTTAAAAAAGGAGTGTGATAATGTTATCATTAAAACTATTAAAATGTAGAATAACCATCAATCTTGCACAAAATCCCCCCCAAAAATCTGCTTCTTTGAACTGGACCTCATCAGTGTTTGTGGTCTCATAAACTCTCCTGTGATTTTTAGTTTGCATGCTTGCATTATTCAAATGAATGATTAATATATTAATATAAATCTATACAGATTTGTCCACACTGGATATGACAGTAAGAGTTAGTAAAGCTCTGTTAACGTGTCCCTCTACAGCCTGTTGTTTCTTAGTTTCACCAGTGAAACTGAATTAGAAACAAAACATAGATGACATATTGTCGCCTAGGCAACCACCAAGCTCCCAGTGCCTACAGACATTAAGTAAAACATGCTGGTCATTGGATAGTTTGAATAAATACCTTTAACTAAATATCAATGTTTTCGACATGTCTTAGTTTACATTATTACACAGTTATTATGAGTGAGCATGTCTAATATTTTTCCACTAAACAGTCGTCTTCTCCTTTGGTTAGGTTTGTTTGTAACAACCATTTATAAAAACTTGTGTTTTGCTTTTGTTTTATTTTTAACTGCAATTCTGGTCGAGTAGCTTTTATAGTGTTAATTCAACATATACTACAAAATAAAATGACTTTTTTAAAAGTAAACTTGTGTACATTTTATTTTGGAATTATCCAATCACAGAATCAAAGGCACAAAGCTCGTGATGTCATCACATTCTGTCATTGGAAGGAGAAATTCAGTCAACTGTAGCAACTCTTTGGTGGCAGAACAACAAAACAACCTGTTTGTTAAAACCAAGATAAGGAAGACACAGAGACGCAGAAGCAGACGCAGAAGCAGAAGCAGACGCAGAAGCAGAAGCAGACGCAGACGCAGACGCAGACGCATATAAAATGGCAGAAGCACAGATGGAAGTGGTCGTGAGCCCAAATATAACAGTTTTGCAAAGATCGGAAAATGACCTCAAAAAACCCCAAACACCAAATCCTGAAACACGTCCTCTGGCACAAGTTCAAACCGAAGTGGTCGTGAAAGGCAAGAAAAAAAGGGGGCAAAAACAGAAAAGAGTGGCTGAAGAAGCCAGACGACCGATTACTCGGGCGTATGCTCGGGCTCTTCTAGAAGCCCAAAACAACGTGGCTGATGGAAGCAACCTGAGAAATGAAGAAGTGTCAGAAAACCCTGAAGGAACCTCTGAAAGGGAAAACCCTGAATCCCTCCCTATGTCAGAACCAAAGGACGACGTGAATATGGAGACAGAGGCAAACATGAATATGGAGACAGAGGCAAACATGAATATGGAGACAGAGGCAAACATGAATAACGCCAGTGGACAAAACCCTGGGCCAAATGGAGGGACGTGGCAACATCAGCCCAATCCCAGATTTATACCCCATCATGGCAGAGTCCAGTATGATTCATGTTGTGAGATTGCTGCTCTCAGGCATCAACTACAAGCTTCCCAAAACCACCAGAATGAGCTTTACTGGAAACTGGTAGCTGCTAATAAGAGGGCTTCTTATTACCAGTCTAAGGTGACCAAACTTCATGCACAGATGATCGCCGACAAAAAACAGCATGAAGAAACAATTAAAGAGCTCATAGAGCAACTGGAGGAGGCTAATGATAATAATAAGCCTGATACGAGCAAAACAGAGGTTCAAGCAAAGGACAACCAAGCAGTTGTCATGCTGGATGACATGATCCGTGTCCTGCACGAAGACGTCAGCGACCCTACCACAGAGCAGTGTGTGGATTCTTCTACCCAAACCACTGAGGCTTCACACACGGACTGTGTAGGTCTGAAGGAGGCTCAATTTGAAGTCCAATACAAGACTCAACAAGAGCAAATAGGAACACTCCAACAACAGCTCCTAGAAGCTCAACACCAACTCAAGGAACAGGAAGATAAACATAGGCAGGACCAGGAGACACTGAACATGGAAATCAGTGAGCTTAAATCCCAGCTGTGCTCCAACAACGAGCTTCATGACATGAAAGTAGAGACTCTTTATCAAGAGTTGAAAGAAGTCAAAGCGTCCTACATTAACATCACACAGGAGCAAAATGAACAAAATTCCAACTCAGCAAATGGAAAATCTGAGCTTCTGGTGGAAAAAGACACCAAAGAACAGGACAAGGAAGAAGAAGAAGACTCCCTGACATCAACTGATATGTCTCTGCATGACTCTCTACAACAAACAGAAGACAGAGAGAAAATGATAACTACCAATCCAGCTGAACTCGAAACTGAAGCTAAGACTGTGCCAGAGAAAAAACCCAAGAAGAAGAAGAGGAACTGGCTGCGTCGGCTTTTCAGCTGTACCAGTCCACAGACAGACTGATTTACACAACTGTGGAAAAACTAAATAAATACAAAAAAAAAAAAAAATGGAAAACATAGATGTGTCATTATTTCATGTAGATTTCAAATAACATACCATTTGATGTCAACATGTTTTAGTTGCATTTGCAGTGCTCGTGCTGTTATATTCTTATGATTCTGTTCATTTTATGAGTGTATCCTTCAGCCTTGCTTCACATATTTACTGCTGCTTGATCAGCTTCAGTCCTGCTAGCATCAGCACAGGTAGAAACAGATCACACATCAGAGAATCGGCCGTGCATCTAAATGCACATGGAAACTAAAAATAAAAACATAGATAACTTAGCTGAACTTCATAGATCTGAAAGTTGACCAATGCATACATAGTGCTAAAAATCAGGTATCGTGAAAACACATTATTTTATATTATGCTGAAGTCAATTTTTATCCAATTTTAAAACTATATCATATAATAAAGTCTGTTTTGAAGTTTACTTTGGTAACAAGTATGAACCAACAAACCATTTTTCATCATGAAAATAAAAAATGAATCTAAAGGAGATAAACATCACAACTAGACAAACATGACTGTATGTTCAACCAAGCATTAAGTCCATTTTGAAACAAAGAACGATGCACACTCAGCCAATCACATGGCAGCAACTCAATGCAGTGTAAAAGGTGAGATGTAAAATAAAACAATTAAAAATATTAATCAATCTTAAAATATGAAGCAATCTTCTAACTCCCCTTTACATACAGAGCTGTGGCCAACCTTACAAACCATTTTGAATTTTTTCCAGCCGAGGCGTTCAAAATAACCAAACTGCTAATAGTCACGGTTTAATTTGGGCAGCTGCCTGCCTAATATAATGTAAAATCATCACAATATTTTACACAAAGAGAGTAAATGTATCCTTGTACTCAGCTAAGACAGCTGGGCTGCTGTAGCTTGTGTTTATGTTCAGAGTGACATCTGATTTAAAAGCAGACTGTCATGGTTGCGGCTGTGTGCAGGCAGGATGAGGACCCAAACGCAAGCTCACGGAGGCAGGAATGAACTCAAAACACAGCTTTATTGCTGGAGAGAAAAATCATACAACCTAAACTGGGAAACTATAACGTAATACACAGAGAACCACACGGCCATGAATGAGGGAGAACACGACACAGAACTGAGGGAGACGCAGACATAAATACACAGAGGGTCAACGAGGGAAGTGGGAGCACACGGGGAACACAGGTGACACTGATAATCATAACGAGACATGGCAGGAGTAAACGCAAAACTGACGGGAGACTGTCAAAGTAAAACAGGAAGTACACGGAGGTTCAGAGAGGAGGAGAGACAGCACGGGGAGAGCACGGACATAACGGGCTGGGGAAAACATGGAATAAAACACAAGGAGGGGAAACGAGGGCTCACAGATATACAGAGGGGCACACAGGGGGTAATCAAATAAGGAACATCTTAACAGAAACCATGGCATAAATAAAGAACAACACACAAAACATACGGAAACTAAGAATGCTGGGCCAACATGGCCCAGGATCATGACACAGACAGCAAAAGACACTGAGCAGCATATCAGTCAGCATGGAAAAATGCCATAGATTTAAGGAACTAGGCTAAAATAATTGGTTTCTAGTGGGTTCTATTGTAAGTGCTCTATATTTCAGCATGACATACTGTATGCATCCTACGCTGAGAACCCTTGAAGCTGATCATCGGGGTATGCTGTGTATGTTCTTACACAGAAGATAAAATAACATGCAAAGATTTTAGATGGTTGTGGTTGGTCCTTACACACAGATGCAAGGCCAAAAAAAATCACCCACAATGGATCGTTCACAGACGCAGGTCCAGTGGAACCCACTTCCACAAAGGCTGCACCTGCTCTGGCAGAACAGGAAGCATCAACTACATAGTAGCTATTTTCATAATTAAGACATCAACTATAGGTGTTCCCAAAATGTGCCATGTTGTCTGCACACCTGACAGTTCAATAAGTCCTGTGTTGATTACAGATGGTGGTTGTTTCCAGAAACAAACAGCACTTGCATAAAATAAGTACAGAGCACTTTATGAGCCAACCTGCTTCTTTAATGAGCATTTGGGTTGTTTGTATTCAGTGTTCACTGATAATATGCTCATTAAAGGGGGGATCCACTATGTCCTTCTTCACAATCCTGTCTGCCAACTTTAAGAAGAAATTAGAGTGACGCAGACGCTTTAAAACAGTGTTCAGAATAATCAGTGATGCTTTTATCTGAACTGATGACAGATAAAGATGAATGTGAGTGTGGCAGAAGAGTAAGTTCTCCCTCTTTCTTGGAAGTATACAAAAGCCTGTTGTTTATAAAAAGTTAATAAACAAACAACAAGTTCTTACAGAATGAGACGTGAAGCCTGGAGATGAGCAGTTCAGACTCGCTGTTATTAAATTCTACCTGAGCAGGTTATAGTTCACCTCAGTTACGGAAGAACAAATAAAACTTGGCTCTGGGAGCTTCAGTTTTTATACATTGCTGTAGCACCACCCTAAGCAATCATTTGCATCAACACCTACATCACTAGCCCAGCAGTTCTAAGAAACTTCTCTGTTTGTGGTTCAGAACTTAATGTGACACCAATGACCACAACAGCATGCAGCTGCAGGTTGTTGTTCATACCTGGCTTTACAATAAAGAGCCATGTTTGCAGGCAGCTATTTGAAGTTTTGTGTAAAATATCATTTTTATATAAATAAACCAAATGTGTCTAAATATATTAAGTAAACAATCAGAATAAGAACATTTTTAAATAAAATCCAAAAACTGCATCTGGCTTAGTTTTTGTTGAATAAATAACGACTCTGTGTAATATGTCATGTATTGTATATGTAAGTTGTATTTGTACAATGAAGCCAGGCTTTCTTCGTGTTAGCTGCCTGACAAAACCTAAAACTCTAGTCAGGGATTGCAGGTGTCACAACAGACATGATCAGCTTTCTCTGTCAATCCTATCTTTCTGTTTCACACTCTGTGCACTCATATAAAAAAATCTTTAAAAAAAACAATCACATGACTCTTCTTCCACACAACATGATCCCTGAGTGCCGCCTGCTCCAACCAGACATGTTATCACAGCAACGATGGTGATGATTAAAATCTACAAAGAACATGATAAACATTATTAAAATGCAGCACTGTTAAAGCAACGTGATTAATGCTGCATTAAAATGAGCCTTTAGCACATAGAGATGATTAAACAGTTTAATTTGAGTTCATTATTTCTAAGGCAGATGCTACACCAGTGAAGGTGCACTTAGTTTTCACACACTGCTTCTGCATTGTGTCTTAGTTTTAGTGGATTAAATAATGACACAGTGTTTGTTTGTTTGTTTTTCTTTAGTAACAAATGACCTCAGACCAGCTTATAATATTTTACAAACAAATAAGCATAAATGCATAAACTCAGCCTGGAATAACACGGGATAAACATGGGATGTGCATTTTTTTAATTTATTTTTTTATGTAGTTCTAGATGTGTTACTGAGTCTTGCAAGAATGCCAACCTTACCAGCAGCAACTTGGTTTTTTTTGTTGTTTTTTTAATTTAATGAGTGCTGAAAGTTGAGCAATAGCTGTGACAACGAGAGAAGATGTAGCCAATTAGAAACAACTGTGAAAATGTACAATATGCAAGCTAAGAAAGCAAAGTGTAGCAATGTTGCCATAATTTTTGTTATTGTGGTATTTTTTTCAACATTCACTGAAAATCACTTCTCTCATATTTCCTCTTTGTTATTTTCATCACTGTTTAAGAAACGTAACAAAGTCTTATAAAGCATCTACACCAGAATCATGAAGTGATGTTTAAAGATAGCAGCAAGCTTACAGCATCTCTCAACTCAAGAGCAACATTCAAAGCGTACAGACTGAAGGAAATTATTGATTTTATCACATGCAATTACAATACGCCTTTTCATCTGTATCTGTTTGTATGTACAATGTGTATCGGTTGTTTGTCCCAGCAGTTTACAATACAGAATGTGCATGTCTGTGGGGCTTTCATAAAGATTTCTATTTGCATTGATACGATTGCTTGGATCACAAATTGTTCTAACTTGATTAAAGTCACCAATGATAAAGGTATTCTTGCGCTTACAGTTACCATTATTATCTCCGTTTGCTATCAGATCATCACATCCCCCTTGTGGGATCATGTTGATATGCTGGTTTTCGAATTTCTGAACACGTCCGTTAGTCATGTCCATATGTGGTAAATTATGAAGTCTTCAGTATATGAGGATATTGATATCCGTATAACTGGAGTTATTATAGATTTTCATACATGACATTTCTGAAAAAGGTGAGGGTGTCAGTCAAAGGAGCTTGCAAAGAAAAGCGTCTGGACTTCTTTAAGTTACTTGAAGACGTTTCACCTCTCATCCGAGAAGCTTCTTCAGTTCTAAGGTCAAATGGTGGAGAGTCCCAGATATAAACCTAGTGGGAGTTTCCCCCCACAGAGGGACAAAAGGACCCCCTGATGATCCTCTAATCGCCTGAGCCAAGGTGTGAAAGTGGGTGTGGGTCCCAATCAGCCAGAGTTTCGGGTGAGTTCATTGTGAAACCTGGCCCCACCTTATCATGCGAATTCCTGAGGTCAGATGGCCCAGGATGTGAGTGGGCGTTAAGGCGTCTGGGGAGGGAACTCAAAACTGGATTATAGATGGCAGACAGTTGGTGTCGTAAACCACCGCCTCTGTTCAAAGATGGTCGCTCACAGTGCACATAGATGGCTTCTTTCACTCCTCTTTCAAACCATCTGTCCTCTCGGTCCAAAATGTGAACATTGGCATCCTCGAAATAGTGTCCTTTATCCTTAAGATGCAGATGGACAGCTGAGTCTTGTCCTGTGGAGGTGTCAGGGTCCCTGTGTATACCCGGTCGCCTCAGTGTGGCTACATGTGTTTTTTTGTTTTGATTTTGTCCCCGCTCTCTCCCTCCCTCTCTGTCCCTCCTTCTCTCACTGCCTGGGCGGAGCTCATCTGTGGGCTCCTGCCCTTGGCCCACGCACCTGGTCACACCTGTGGCTCATCACCCAACAGTGTTCCAGTCCCCTTATAAGATGGCAGCCCTGTATTTCTCGTCGCTGGACCGTTGCCGACTCTCGTCAGTGTTAACCCCAGCTCAGTTCATTCTCGTGTTTCCCTAGCGATCTTCTTACAGTAACCTTTTGCATCTCTGTGAATAGATTTCCCTGGACCTGCCCCTGTGTTACCTGAGCGATCAAGTGTGTGAGGATTGGAGCGAGCTTTTGTGTTTCTTGTGGAGTGTGAAGCCGAGCGTGGAGCGTGGATGGAGTGAGGACTTTGGAGCGTGTGTGGACTGCAAGTGTCTTTCCCCCCTCCTGTTCGTGTGTGGAGTCCCAGAACCCGTCTTTTCCCCACTTTGTAAATAGATCACCTGGTGCTTCTGTAAATAAAAACCCTTTATTGTTCCCTACTCAGAGCCTACGCGTGAGTCCGTTCAGTCCCGTTGTGACAGAGGGTACGGACGTAAATCGACTGGTAAAGACGGACTGGTAAAGAGTCTGCAGCCGCAGCACCAATCCATCTGTCGATCTCCTGTTCCCTTCTCCGATCACTCGTGAACAAGACTGCAAGTTTTGTAACTTAATAAAAGCAGTAATTTGTTTGCCAGAGTGCCCCTTCCACGTCACACCCTGTTCTTTCTTTCTTGTCTTATATGGAAATTCACTTTGTGTAGCTTTTTGGGGAATTGTTAAACTTCAGGAAGATTCTGAACATGCCCCATTGTTTAGCCAGCTCTTTGGAGCTAAGCAGGTTCAGGCCTGTTGTTGTAATTTTTATAAAACGATCTAATTTAAACGAATAATCCAGCTGAAGCTTCAGACAGCCGTCATATGACAGTGAAACACTGCCATCTGCTGGACTCGAATAACACAGACGCTGCTTTGACGGGTGAGGGAGTTTCAACAAGTCTGCAACGACTCAAGCATCAAACTACAGAACTATTGTAGCGGACATGGTGCTCTAATGGCTGCTTCATTAACGCAGGTCAGAAAGGATCAAACATAAAAATAAATTGTGAAATACAAAAATTACTGTTTCACTGCACACACAAACCTTCTCTTATTAGCACAACACTGCCCAGGGCTCAGAATGTATTCCTTATAGACTATTAAACCTTAGCATGTTATTTTAATGTCTTACAGGTGAAACAGCCAAAAAGTAAAGTTAACTGTAATTTAAAATATTCAGCTACAAAAATGCTTTTAGCAAACAATTTTTTATGACTGCGCTAAAATTCAATACTAGATTTTTGCTGGTCTGATTAAAAGGTTAAATGTAAACGTTTTAGGATCATATATTAATACTTCCAAAACAATAAAGTTGTTGTAGAGAATCTATATTCATTATTGTTGCTCATCATGGAAAGACAAAGACATCAGACTCTGCTGAAAAATTTTACACCCTCCTACTCTCTGCACACAGCGGTCTGAGGGATCTTCCAGGATCGGGGATTTTATTTATTTTGTTCTTTTTTGGTCTTCCTGGTTAGTAGGTTGTGATTTTCTACCTGTTGATCTCACATTTGAACATGATTTGCTCTGGAGCAGATTAGGTTCAAAGCATGAGTTGACCTGGCATTATGTCGTGGATTACAAAAAAATCCCACATTAAACCTTGAAGTTAGCCGGATAAGACAGCGTTCTGTTTCACAGTAAAGGCCTCAGAGAGTTGTTGCTAACTAGGGCTGCCACAAACGATTATTTTGATAGTCGACCAGTCACCGATTAATTTTGCGATTAGTCGACTAATCAGATCATGCATCCATTGGAAGTAAAACGTGCAACTCCCGGCTGTGCAAGAACGAGTTCAGCAACACAAGCATCCTCTCTCTTTCGCGAGTGCATACGTGCACATCTACAGTGCTGCATGCCGATGAACCCATTTTCTTGGAGCACCTCGACAAGCTGCAATATACAGATTAGGGCTGCCACAAACGATTATTTTGATAGTCGACTAGTCACCGATTATTTTTGCGATTAGTCGATTAATCAGATCATCATCCATTGGACATAAAACGGACAGCTTATTGCACCAGCAGCATCTGCTCTTATATAACTATCATTAGCTTACAGCTTTAAGTGTGTAAGGTCTGTGCTAACTAAAAATAAAGACAAGATGGTAGTTTGTTAAATTTTAATGAAATTTGCAGATTGTTTCGGTGAAGTTTAATAAACTCCTTGCTATCTAAAATATAACAGGACACCGGAGTAAATTCTCGAGCATCTCACACTTCTGATAATCAGCTGTCTGCTTGACGTTTATTCAGCTGTGTAAAAACTAGAACTTTAATCTCAGCCAAACCGATTTGCTCAGGAACAAATAAAATACTAAAAAAAAGCCAAACAATAAAATATTTAAGTTATCTAAGTGACTTATACATCATGTTTAACCTGAGTAGCGAAAGACGGCGGTGGGTTTGAAAACGATTTGCCGGGAGTCCGGTGTTCTCACGGCTCTAGTGAGCCTTGCCCCCGGCTCGCTATCGAGCTAGTGGGTAACAGACGTCTCCGAAAACGTCGGAGCGCTTTTGAAAATATGTGGTGTCTTGATAAACTGAGCAGATATTTGAGGTTTACACAGCTACATTCTCGCCTGAAAATATGTTAAACTTTATTTTGTGACCCAGAAAGAATAATAAGAGTAATATTAAAACTAACTAGCTGCCGCCATTGTTGGAAACTGAGCTGGGCTGCGCTATGAATTCTGGGACACAGCTTCTTCTTCGGGGTTTAACAGCAGCTGGCATCCTTGTACATGCAGTGCTGCCATCTTCTGTTTCAGTCCGTTATTACACTCTTAAATCCTACTACTTATTCCTGCGTCTTTTGTGATCTTACAAAGCTTCAAACGAGGCGTCGACTATTAAATCAGTCGTCGACGATTTTGATAGTCGACGTAATCGTGACTAGTCGACTAATCGTGGCAGCCCTATTGCTAACCAAAGTCTATCTTGTACGGCCACGCAGCATCTAATGACGTTTTGTAACCTGCCACTACGAAGGAGCAGTGAAATGATTTCTGTTTTAGCGCACATACACAGTGTGGTGATCAGTATAAGGACATGAAAGTGATGTTGCAGAAAGCTGCATCTGGTCAGAAGGAAAAAAACACGCACACTTGGAAGACTTGGCCAAATTTGCACAAAGTGAAATGGCTGACAGTGGACAGATACAAGGATGTGGATGGTCACACCCTCGTGCATTAAAGAGGCCGTTCACAAAACCAAACACTCAACAGACACAATAAGACAGCTGGTCCGTTTGCCTCACTAACTCATCTACACAAGGCGTGTTGTAGAAGTAGAGCAGGGCGATATGGCCAAAAATATTCATCACGATATAAATTTGAAAATGTGCGATAACGATATAACTGACACGAGACAAAATACTTTACAACTCCACTTCATTTGTGCAAAAAAACCCATCAATGTATTTTCACTTAAACAAGCAGCTGTTTTTCATGTGCATTAAAGTTATATAAAAATGTAACGGTGCAAATGCAAATTCCTTGCTGACAGTTTAACCAAAAGGCATTTCCAGTGGAAATTGGCCGACATATCCTCAGCATAACCATGTAAATATCCACAAAACTTAAAAAGAGGTTAAGCAAACACACAATACAGTAATATTATGTTGGAGCACAGTACGTATCACTCCGCGAGGCTCCTGACTACGATAGCCGTAATGCTCCGACAATCCATTAAACGGTGCGGGTTCGTAGCTTAGCAAAGTCGTACTAAAACATTTGACAGATTTTCGAGCGCCGTGTACATAAAATCGTTTCGAGGTCAGTAAACACAACCAGAATTCATACAGTGGCTTGCAAAAGTATTCGGCCCCCTTGAACTTTTCCACATTTTGTCACATTACAGCCACAAACATGAATCAATTTTATTGGAATTCCACGTGAAAGACCAACACAAAGTGGTGCACACGTGAGAAGTGGAACGAAGATCATACATGATTCCAAACATTTTGTACAAATAAATAACTGCAAAGTGGGGTGTGCGTAATTATTCAGCCCCTTTGGTCTGAGTGCAGTCAGTTGCCCATAGACGTTGCCTGATGAGTGCTAATGACTAAACAGAGTGCACCTGTGTGTAATCTAATGTCAGTACAAATACAGCTGCTCTGTGACGCCTCAGAGGTTGTCTAAGAGAATATTGGGAGCAACAACACCATGAAGTCCAAAGAACACACCAGACAGGTCAGGGATAAAGTTACTGAGAAATGTAAAGCAGGCTTAGGCTACAAAAAGATTTCCCAAGCCTTGAACATCCCACGGAGCACTGTTCAAGCCATCATTCAGAAATGGAAGGAGTATGGCACAACTGTAAACCTACCAAGACAAGGCCGTCCACCTAAACTCACAGGCCGAACAAGGAGAGCGCTGATCAGAAATGCAGCCAAGAGGCCCACGGTGACTCTGGACGAGCTGCAGAGATCTACAGCTCAGGTGGGGGAATCTGTCCATAGGACAACTATTAGTCGTGCACTGCACAAAGTTGGCCTTTATGGAAGAGTGGCAAGAAGAAAGCCATTGTTAACAGAAAACCATAAGAAGTCCTGTTTGCAGTTTGCCACAAGCCATGTGGGGGACACAGCAAACATGTGGAAGAAGCTGCTCTGGTCAGATGAGACCAAAATGGAACTTTTTGGACAAAATGCAAAACGCTATGTGTGGAAAACTAACACTGCACATCACTCTGAACACACCATCCCCACTGTCAAATATGGTGGTGGCAGCATCATGCTCTGGGGGGGCTTCTCTGCAGCAGGGACAGGGAAGCTGGTCAGAGTTGATGGGAAGATGGATGGAGCCAAATAGAGGGCAACCTTGGAAGAAAACCTCTTGGAGTCTGCAAAAGACTTGAGACTGGGGCGGAGGTTCACCTTCCAGCAGGACAACGACCCTAAACATAAAGCCAGGGCAACAATGGAGTGGTTTAAAACAAAACATATCCATGTGTTAGAATGGCCCAGTCAAAGTCCAGATCTAAATCCAATCGAGAATCTGTGGCAAGATCTGAAAACTGCTGTTCACAAACGCTGCCCATCTAATCTGACTGAGCTGGAGCTGTTTTGGAAGGAAGAATGGGCAAAGATTTCAGTCTGTAGATGTGCAAAGCTGGTAGAGACATAAGGCGAACCGGATTATAAGGAGCACTGTCGATTTCCAGAAAAATCAAAGGACTGATTTTTAGAGTGCCCTATTTTCCGAAAAACACAGTAATAACATAATAACAACGGCCCGCTAGCATGCTCTTGGTTGCCGAGGGCTATGCTGTGGCTGAGCTGCAAGATTAACTCTGCAAAACCAACTTTCATCAAGTAAAGACGAGAGTTGGTTTTGAGAGGTGCAAAGAAGGGAGGGATGAGAAGTAAAAAGCAGCTACTGTCAGTCTTTAGAGACAGAAGGACTGATTGGCCGTCTGGGAGCCCAACGGATGTTAAAAAAAAGAAAAAAAAGTTGAAAACGTTGAAGGCTTGATCATCTACTCCCTCATCTCCATCTCGTTTTTACTCCCACTCATTTCCAGCAGCCGTCTCTGTTAGTCTGCCTTCCCATTTCCATCCTAATGAGGCTTTATTCCCACTGAAGCAGCTGCACGGCGCAGGGAAAGAAGACGCAGGAACCGCACGCTGAGTCATCCACAACTTCTGACCTTCCCTGTCTCTCTCCATCCACCTCTCTTCTATCCGTTTAGATGTTTACCTGTCCATGTGACTGTTGACATTAGGAAGCTGTCACTAAACTGCTGTCACTGCCAATGACTGTCATGTCCCCCTCGAGTGTTAGCCCCCCTCCAGAGCTCTAAAGCACAGGCTTTAATAAGCCCGGAAAGAGAAATGCCAGCTTCCTATGCAGCCTGAGCTGAGAACATTGGAGTGACAAAGAAGAGGGGGGCGAAAGTCTGATGCACACAGGGAAAAGTTAGAGAGGAAAAGAGAGAGCAGGAAATGATACAGATGAGCTACATCCTCCTGGAAAGCAGCTGCCATTACAGTCTCCCCCATCTGCTGGAAGGCAGATGCTTCAAAACAGAGTGAGAAGTAAAGAGAGACGGCAGGAACTCAAACAAAATTAACACTATATTTTATCTTTAATAATCATATATATTGCTTTACCAAAACAGCTTGTTTTTGTGTTTTTTAAACTACCATCTCTCTTAAACCAACTTGAATTGAACAGTGAGCACAGCCACTAAGTACTATGTAACAAAAATACAGGGATGGGAGGGAGACGGTACCTGTACTGACGTTTAAAAAGAAGGAATAGGAGGAGGAGGAGGAGGGGGGTGGAGGTGGTGGAGCTCTCCGACAGGGGGAAAACTGAGATTTCAGTAAAGCTCAGTCCAAAGCACTTTCCTAATGATTTCCCTGTAACATTAGTCCTCGAGGACCCCGTCACAGCAGACTACTGTGAGCGCCACCAGACAGTTAATGAGACAAAAACGAGACGCTCTTACAGCCAGGAGGCTGCTTCCAGATGACGCTTGATTCATTTGATTGATTATCTGTGAATAAGTCTTGAGCCTCTCCTCGGTTCTTTATATTTTGCCTGTACTGAGCCAGATGTTCTTCTTCTTCCTTTCTTTAGACTTTCTGAAGGTCATTTAGAGTTTTTCTTTGGACATTAACTGCTTTTTCACCCATTTTCAGTCCAGTCCTTGTACCTGATCACTTTCAGAGCGATATTTTTGTTTTTTGGGGGGGTTAAACCACTTAACCTAACTCAAGGGGACAAACCCGAGTTGTCAAATACAATACAAAACACACAATTTAGCAAAGAACCAATTTTAAATTTTATCTTTAGGTACTTTGTTACTAGCAACCTGTCACAGAAACACACCATTTAATTTCTTTGGATTGGGAAAGTAGGAGACAGAAAAAAAGGGGACAGGCTGAAAAATCTATCTACAGTGGAGGAACAGTACCTGAAAGTCATGTCAAAAAAAATTCAGCAAACACCTGACACAGGACCTGAAAGATGCACTTGGTCCTTCAGTTGATCCATCTAGTGTTACCCAAAGCCTCATCTCATGGTGTCAGTGAAGGGTGGCTGTCAAGAAGCCATTATTAAGGAAGGGAACAGGGAGAAAAGGCTGAGGGATGCCAAATTACACAAGAACTGGACTGAAAATCAGTGGCAGCAGGTCTGGTGGAGTGATGAACCAAAATTTGACATTTCTGGTTGAAATTGCTGGTAATATGTCTACAACCACCTGTAAACTACTGTACAGCTCTGTCATAGTTTGGGTCTGCATTTCAGCCAGGGTGTTGGGGATTTCGTCAAAATTGATGGAATTATGAAAAGTACCACCAGACTTTGATGCACCATGCAATACCATCTGGAAAGCGTCTGATCGGCAGCAGCTTACTAAACACATCGAAACACCATCATTCATGGACTGACCTGAGCCGTGTGGGATCATCTCGGCAGAGAATGGAACAAAAAGGCAGCTAATATCGAAAGAAGAGCTCTGAATGTCCTTAAAGAAGCCCGGAGAACTATTCCTGAAGACTACTTAAAGGAATTCCAAAGAAATGTGCCTAAGAGAGTTCAGGGCGTGCTGAAGATAAAGATGCTCAAGCTCATTAGCTCATTATATCAACTCTGTATGACGCCTTTTATACTGTATTTTCATGTAAACTTTTCAAATTTAAACTGTTGCACCCGTTTCCCATTACCCAGCAAGTTATATGTTAGAATTAAGGTGTGGCTCAAACTTTTGCACAGTCCTACATTTCACATCTATAAAATGATTTGGCACCTGATAAACCTTTAAAAGCACTGACCTGCCTCTCCAACTATCTGTTTTAAACAACACGCACTTACCAGCAGTTGTGTTGCGTTTTCGTCAGGTTAGTGGCTCAGACCTAAAACAGCCCTACATTATCTCTAATTCAGTTCTGGACCCAAGCTGACCCATTAAATTACGTGGTACTCCTTTTATTTGTACTTGTGTACTCAGGCATAAATTAGACTTTTCAGGTACAAACTAAATAACACAAAGAGGAGCTCTTATGAATAAGAATGAAACTGAGAGGCCCACTGCAAGAAGATACACACCCAAGTGCTGAGATTGTAAAGATGAAAAGTGAGCAGAGGAAAATGAGCGTTTCAGGAGAACGAGGCGGTTTCCTCTTTTTCCCATCTGGCAGCCTCACAGCGGGGAGTTATGAGGTAGCCCCAACCTACCTCACTGTGAAATGCACTACACACAGGTACACACACGCACAGGTCTTTGTCTCCAGATGCCACGTTTATTTATAGTTTCCTGTGTTATGACCGACCACAGTCTGACAGCTGTCGGTCTCAGCTGATTTCCCGCTCCTCTCCCGTCTCACTATAAAAGGGAAGGAAACCATCATCAGTCCAAAACGCCATCAGCTGTTCTCACCTGCGTCTCCAGCACGGCCCCGTTGAGCTCACCACACCACTCCTCCCCTGCAGCCGCGCCTGGGACCACACCTCCGCCACACCCACATCTCCCCGCTGTGCAAGAACGAGCTCAGCAACACAAGCATCCTCTCTCTTTCGCGAGTGCATACGTGCACATCTACAGTGCTGCATGCCGATGAACCCATTTTCTTGGAGCACCTACACAAGCTGCAATATACAGATCATGTTTCACAGCGCTACAGCGAGAGGCAAACACCTCCCTCTGTTTGTGCTTCATTCTAGCTTCTCCCTTCTCTTCCCAACCACACACACCAACACCTTCCTCTTGTGAATTTCATTTTAATCCTTAACATAAAGACAGCTATACATTAGGATAATCAAACTTGATTTATTACCTCCTACCCCCCCCCCACCCCACACTGTGTGTTCAACAGGAAGCTAAAGACTGGTGCTGTTAAAGTGTTCAAAAAACAGCAGGAGCTCGGTGTGAGGCCACAGTGGGCCAAAAAACACACACAAGATGACCTCCAGCAAGGACAAAATGTATCTGGACGTCTCTGTGAGCATCTGTCTCACTGTGTAAGTGTAGCACAGTGTCTGTGTGTGCATGGCTGGGGAAGAGAGACAGCACAACTGAAAGCCAGCACTCAGACGAGGACCCGGTGCATCGTCTGTCTCATCTCAGCCAGTTTACTTACAAACTCTTTAAGTTTGAATTTTAAAGCCGACAATGTGCACAGGGCAGTGATATTTAAAATGAAGGTAAACTATTCCAATCTCTGGAGCCCCAATTGTGTATCTCACACACACACAGTCCTGAATTCATTACTGAAGTCTCATCCAGACGTTCAATGTGTACACAAAGGAATTCTTCGGCAGGAGGTGAAAGAAAATGGCCCACAAGTTAATCCAAAATGACGGTTTTATCAACAATGGCCACCAGCGGTGATTTTGGCACCTGTGACAAGGTTGAAAAGAGCTGTGGGTAATTTGGTCTCACAAAATGCAGCGCACACACACACACACACACACTCACTAAGTTCTCCTCCTGCCTTCAGCCCAACCGTTGAGCGCGATGACAAATAGAGCCGCAGAATTTTGCTGCTGTGTAATTAAATTGAGACGTGGGGTCAAAATTCCCACCTAGATTGAGTGAGATGAAATATAAATCGGCTCTCCTCTAACTGACTTTATAGAAATAATTACATAAGCTGCATTTATAACTGTTATTAAATAACAGCAGCACACGAGAACTAAAGTGTAATCCCAGCACATTTCGCTTCGCTTGCACCGATTCTTTAGAGACGACGACTGTGGTGGGTAATTAAGGGCAAACAATATACAAGTCGCGTGAAAAATGGAGGCCGCATTACCTTTCCAAAGCTTCCTTTCCCGATGGCCCGCAGTATCTGGAAGTGGTCAAAGTTTACTGTGGAGAAAATGAGAAGCAGTTAGTGAGAACGTGTCAGTTTGAGCTGAGCTATAAAACAGGGAACATGACATGTACAGCACTGTGCAAAAGTCTTGAGCCATCCCTCATTTGCTTCCAGGGATCCGGACTTCCCTGTAATCTTTAAAGTGGTATTAAGGAATAGCTCTCCAGGCTTTTTAAAGTGTTTCTGATTTTTAATCCAGGGCTTGTATTTGACCAGTTTTTGTCTGTTAAGACCCTTCACACTAATCTCTGAAACATTCAAACATAAACAGACACCTAAGTCACGGAAAGGACCAGAAAACTTAACAAAGAACCAATTTGAAATTGTATCTTTACACATTTACTTGCAGCCTATTGCAAAAAAACAAGACCCCACATCATTTGTTCTCACTTCTTTAGTTGAAGAATGCAGTTAATAACACCGTTAACACAGACTGACCTGGCAAAACATGAAAAAGTAAGGGGGTGGTTCAAGACTTTTGCTCGGTACTGTATGAGAAATGGAAATGTGCACTTCACAATGTATCGCTGCACTTCGGCAGTACTGTGCAGATCAAATGTTTTTTTGAAAGAATTAAAAAGTCAGAGCGCAGTGGGAGAGAATAATGTGTGTGTTAGATAATGAAACGGGAAAGATTGAAAGGTGGAAATAATGAATCACAACAGTCAAAATGTGAAAAAACAAAAACATTTTCCCTGGAGGATCTGTACAGTGACACACCGTCACAGTATCGACGATTAGCAAGCAAAACAAAACCCCAGAAATAACATTTATTAAATGAAGACTCAGCTAAACCTTTTTAAACTTCACATCTGAATAACAAATAACACACGCAGCACATAGAAACAAATATCTAAAATGAGTTAGATCCCAGGAAGTTAGACACGCTTTCATAAGTTTTCTGATCGACTTTTACGAGATTAAATTTGAGCAAGTAAAGACATTTCACATGAAGCTCAGAGGCAGGAGAGTTGTACTTCAGAAAGACATCCAGCTCAGAGCGCTCAACTCATTCATCTTACTTTATTTTCCTATTTCAGTATGCATGATAACACAGCCAGATGTTTTCATTCATTGCCACTGAAGCAGATGCATGTGTGTGTTCTGCAGACTGATTGAATCCTTCTGTACGCAGCTTAAAATGAGTCCTGAGGAAAGAGGTTGAATGGAAGTGGTGAGGAAGAGTGTCATGTTTTTTTCCTCTGTAATAAATAAACTAAATAATAAGCACAAATATTTTTGTTTTCCAAATATATTTTTACGAGCGCTGAACATGTGATCAAGATTAGACGATAAATACAAGATTAATTTCACTATTCTGCTGTATTTCTACTTAACACCTACCTGACTCACTTTTGAATGAAATTAATGCAACGTGTGAGACTAATATTTTTAATCAGATCTTAATTTATGCAAAAATATCCATCATAGACCCCAGAAAAAAGCATGAATAAAAAGAACACCCGATCCATGAGTTTTTTAGTCCAAGTGTGACTTTTTCTGGGTTCATACACCTTTCAGGGTCAAATTCAAGCACTTTGTAAGCACGTTTAATGTCCATTTTCAAACTTTTCCAGCACATTACCATAAAAAGGATGCATATTTCACTTCGCATCACCTGAGTAAGACCACGTGAAAGGCCAAATGAATAAGTCTTCTCATCAGATATTGATGCTTCTTTCTTATGTGACACAAAAAACAGGAGGAGACAGATCTTTGCTTGTATTGTTTTTTAAGTTCATTCATTCAAAACTAACTGTAAGACGCTTAACTACATTGCAGTCTGTGTTATTGTTGTAGACCTAATTATCACCTTTAAAGTGTTTGTGCTAATAACATCATGTAGAGTAAGACAGGCATAGAGAACAGCACTGACTGGGAGAGGCTTTGAACAGATGACATACTCAGATCAATTCAACACTTTAGACTTTAAAAATGCACAAGCGTCTTTCAAAAACCTATTTATTTAATCTATCATCATTGATATTATTATGTACAGTTATAATGTACTGTTCATCTCCCTTAAATAAACAGGCAGCCTTAAAGTGTGAAATAGTCACTTGTCTACTGTCTCAGTGGCTGATAGTGCCCCACAGGCCTCAATGTGAGCTTGAAGCCATTATGTTTAAATTGTTTAATGATAAACAGATTTTGAATGAAAGGAGGAAACTTCGGTAGCACAAAAAAGTGCCTATTCTTTGTTCCCATATGGTTCAGTCATATTACCGTCATTTCCCCCTAAGGTGTTCCCAAAGACACCAGGTTAATACTTGAAAAAGCTGCAGCAATACACAAAAATATCATCAATATTCTGTTTACTTGGTGACAACGTCGCTTTTAGCCTTCAATCAGAAAGCCTGACGTTGGCTAGTTAAGCATCGGGCTAACGTTTAACGCTTTCACTTGAGGGAAGTAACTCGTATTACTGCTACTGCTGTGTAATCTTGGTTAAATTCACAGCATATTCTACAAGTTACCCTGCAATAACTAACTGTTAGAATAGCGGCACCGTATTGTATCGCACTGAGTGCACTTCAATCCTTTATCCCGCGAGTTTGCTAGCTAGCAAAATAATAATACCAATTTTTAAAAAATAACATGTGTAACGTACACACTCGAGAAAATTATTTACTAGTACTTACGCAACTCCCCCGTTGTGAAAACGTACAAATCCTTCTTGTATTTTTCGTTTTCCAGCAAACACTCATTAAAACGGCCTCCAGGCACATTAGTGCACTCACCCCCGACTGATCAGGGAGGGGGTGGGGGGTCACACATTGAAACAGACTAACGTGCAGAGGTACAGCCCAGGCAGAGAAATGTTGCTTTTAGACTTTGCGACTCATTTTATTTCTCTATCTGATAAGAAACTATTCAATCAGATAGTTATTTGTGGTGAATGAAATACGGTTACAGTTTCAAGAAGTTTTAAGCACCAAATCCGAAATCCAAGCACTGCAATATTAAAATCCAATTCAATTTCTTGTTTGCTCCGAAATCTACGACATGACTATATACAGAAAAGCTTGACATGGTATGCAAAAAACCCCGAAAACAAAGTGTGTAAATAAAGATCACTATTTTTGGCACCTACCTGGACTCAGTCTGCTTACTTCTCTTGCCCAAATCGAACGAGTTTTCAACAATTCTTGGTGCCGAAACCTGGTTGGGGAAGAGAGGAGCGTGCGGCTTGGAGGTGCCAAAGGGACGGAAGGCCAGCAGCTTATCTGAGTGACACGCCAGGCGAACTAGAAGGTGAGTGCCACCTGTTGATTTTTATCCAAAGGCGCTAAATTGGAAGTTAAAACTAAATTTAATAATATTCACTCAGTATGGGCTTCTGGTGTCTGTCCATAGTGATTTTGGGGTAATTAGTGCTAAAAGCAGGGAATATTGGACTGACTAAATTTATTGCTGTTTATTTTGGGGGGAATTTTGAGTTAAGAGGTTATGTGTTTAAGTCAATACGGTGTGTGTTTAAAGTGATGTGGGTTGACTGGGGAGGCCAGCCAGCCAACCAGTAGTTTAGGGTATTCGGTCTGATTGATCAGCAGAACGCGGTTCGGGCGTCGAAATAACCGCGGGCTAAGACCCGGGAGTGATGCTTATAATACACTTGAATAAATTGTCTTAGGACTGGGGCACGGCCCCTAAGAGCGCAGTTGCTCAGCGGGTGGCGGCGACCCCTGATCGTGGACGCACGGTCAGGTTAAAAGCTCGGGTGGTACCCGGGGGATTTCGAGCCCCCCTTAAAAACTAAAGTGATCAAGGGGATCACTTTTCTTACTGCGCTGTTTGAGTGACAGGGTGCGACCCGGCTGTGACTATTTAACGTCGGGGACTTGTGAACTTTAAGTAAAGCCAAAAGCGTGAACTGGGATATTTCACGTGGCTGGTGGAGGTCCTTGTTGCCTGGCGGGGAGCAGTTATAAATTAAGTAGGGCTTAGGAATCTGACCGCTCTCGGCGGGGGCGTCCTCGAAGCGGGTTTAATTGATTAGCAAGGCGCGGCCCTGGGCTGAAAGATGCTTTTAAATTAGTCAAAAACTTAGGAATATCGGTAGAGAAATAAAGAAGATAAGTTGTTCTGGCATATGGTGTTTTCATACGTTTATATGGGCCCATGTGTAAATAATGTGTAAATAAGGTGTAAATTAGCGGTATAAACTGTCTGTTGAATTTCTCCTGTGTGGTTGCAGAGTGAAAAAAGGAAAACTCTTTTCTTTTCTCTCTCTGAGAGGAGGAGAGGGGGCTCTGTGGGGAGCTCTGTGTGTGTGTGTGTACTTGCTGGCTTTGTTCCATCTCCCTACTTCTCCATTTCTCTGCTTCTCAGTTTTCTGGTTGGGTAGGTGAAGGTGTGTTTCAGAAGTGTGGTGAAAGGATTTCAATATATTAAATAAACTAAATCTTGTAGTCTTGTGTTTGTGATTTCATAGTGTATATAAAGTCTTTTAAAGATCGGGTGAGTCTCTCGCTATAAGGAGGGAAACGGCGTGCATAGTAGATTGACTGGATTATTCTCATGTGTGAAAATTTTGTAGTTGTTAGGGAAGTGAATGTGAGAGTGAATTTTTGCTGGCTTTGGGTGCTTAAATTGTTGCAGTAGACGTTTGTGAAGTTTTGTCTTGAAAGGAGCATTAGAGAGTGTGTGTGTGTGTGTGTATGTGTGTCTGTGGGCGGTTTCTCCCCGGCTAGAGCCTAGCGGAGGTTAAGCTTGACCAGCTTGTGGGATTCTGACTGCCGAAAGGGGAACTACAGTGAGGCAACCCCAAAGGGAGGAGCCTAAGAGCGGCCATTTTGGTAAAGGTAAGTGAGGTCGAAAAGCAAAATGGCTGAAGAGGAAAAGGTGACCCCTGATGGGGGAAAGAGATACAAGCCACTGAAGGACCAAATACAGCAATTGAAGAAAGCAATTAAAATTACTGCTGAGGGGACTTCAAAGGAGATTGCCCGCCAGTGTCAAGATCTGGAAAGAGAAGTGAAGGAATTATGTGAAAATCAACAGAAGACATTGGAGGACAGAACTCCTCTTCACTCCATCTTCCAAGTTGAAGGTGAGAAATGTGAGAAGAGAATCAAAGAGCTTGAAGAGGAACACTTGGGACGTTTTCAAGGGAGAAAAGTGAAGGCAGAAAAGAAGCTCATGATTGGAAAACAAAATAAGTATTGCAAGCTTATGATTGTCTCCCAAGGCGTTTCTCACTGGATGCAAGAGGAAGTGAATGACACCAAACCAGTCTTAATAAAAGAAGCCGAGGCTGAGGGAATATTATATCCCAGCCTGAAGGAATTCTTGAGTGCCCCACCCCCTCCTTATATCTGTCCAGTGGTGACTTTGGAGGGTGGCACCCTGTGGGGGCCGGGAGGAAAAACAGGAACAGTTAAGGGAGGAATTGTGGAAGTACAGGAGAATCATATACCATCGACATCTGCTCGGGGCATAGAGGAGGCAGACACAAGAGTGGCGCAGCCTCAATCAGTGGCACCTACACAAAAAGTGATGCAGCCTCAATCAGTGGCAGCTGCATCAGAAGTGAGTCAGCCCCACCCAGCTGCTGGGACATCACAAGGAATTACTACACGGGGGGTGATCTTGATCCCTCCCTCTCTTTTCAGCCCAGATGGAGCTACAGAAGAAGCTCAACCTGTGGCTTCCATGAGTACAGGTCAGGTGACACCGCAACAGCCCAGCCAGGGAAATGCATCCCAGGAGGTCTGGACTTCAGAGGAAGATTCACCTTCACTGCAGTTTCAGAGGCAGCCATTAAAGGCGAACCAAAAAACCAGTCAGAGGTCAAAGGTTGACAACCCTGAGGAAGAACAGTGGCAGGGCCATGTTGTTGGGAAAATATCTGACAACCGGGAGGCCGTGATAAAGTTGGAACAGACCTTGAAAAGACTGGAGGAAGAAGGCGTAGCAACACCACGGCTATTAGCACAAACGCTTGAGGCATTGGAAAAGGACTTGGCGACCTCTGTAAGACAATCAAGAAAATCTAGAGAAGTGTCGAACCTGGAAATGGGAGGACTCGCCCCAAAGTTTCAGGGTCTCCCAGGAGTGAAGACGCTTCGCTCTGGGAGGGTTCTGGAAGAAGTAAGAGACAAAAGACCGTCGATCTTTGAAAAGAATCGGAAGCAGAGCGTTGCATTGCAAACCGGAGAAGGGCAGTGTGACATAGAGGAGGAATTGCCCCTCACTATGCCTTTACTGACGGGTTCACAGGGCGAACCAGTCTACCATCCCTATAATATCAGAGATCTTGAGGCTCTGGTGAAGCAGCTGCCCCCGATCACAGAGGGAGGAGCGGCTTGGTTGAGAAGACTAGGAAGTCTTACAGAAGGAGAAGAACTTGCCCTGGGAGATTTTCGTGCTATCGGTGGGAGGACCTTCAGAGGTGGAGGCCTCGCAGACGTGGAAGAGATAGCAAGAACTGTATGCCAACCAAACGATGTCCCCTATGCAAGGGTGCGAAATGCTCTCTCTGATGCAGTGCGTGAGAAGTATCCGACCCATAATATTGGCACTACACCTAGGATTGTTTGGAGCCCAGAACATTCCCCTAGAGAGTTTATAGAGCACGCAAAAGAACAGTGGATTCTCCAAACTGGGGAGCATCCTGGGCAAGATGGGGAACCTCGGGCGTGGTTCCGATGTGCGGTGTTAGCAGGTCTGCCAGAACGAGTGAGAGCAGATCTACAGAAGAATCCAGACTTTGCGGTGGCGGATTCAGCAAAATGGGAGAGGCATATCATACATCGACTTGAGCTGGAAAGAGACGAGGTGAGCAAGAAAAAACAGGAGCTGGAGGAGGCGCAAGGGCAGTTAGTAAAATTGAAATTGGCTGAGGCGAGAGAAAAACTAAACGAAAAGAAAAAGGAAAACAAAGATGGAGCTAAGAAGATGCTGGTGGCGCAGCCACAGGGCAATCCGGAGCCTGATTGGCCAGATCTGGATCCGGTTCTGTACCCTGATGACCGATGGCCCGCCAATGGACCAAGGCAAGGAAGACCCGCGGGGAATTGGGGGGCTACTAGGTCGTTGAGGGGGCGTGGTGGATCTCAAAGAGGAGGCGGACCAAGGGGCCGTGGTCTGGGGGGACCTATGCTGGACCCGAATGTATGCAGAAGGTGTGGAGGACGAGGACATTGGGCTCGTGATTGTCCTACACCACGACAGCTAGAACTTGGTTATCCATCTCCACCCCAGGCACAGGGAGCTCTTCGAGGCAGAGTGGTCCAGACAAGGGGACATCAAGCTCCAAACCCAAGCATGGCGCCGGTGGCTCAGTATCCCCTGGCCTACTGGGGCGGAGAGGAGGAGCTGTACTGACGGGACCCACAGAGACAAGACGACATGGGAATGGCAGATCCGATGTTGTCAATGAGTGTGGAAGGGACTGAAATGACCTTCCTTGTGGACACTGGAGCTACTTACTCAACGCTGAGACAAAGACCAAGCAGTGTCACACTTTCCGAACACACGGTTAGTGTGGTGGGTTTCTCTGGGGTTCCAATGACTCTGCCAATAACCAATCCAGCCCGGACGGTGCTGGGAAATCAGACATTGAAGCACAGTTATGTGGTGTCTCCTCAGGTGCCAGTGAATTTGATGGGCAGGGACCTGCTCATTAAATTGGGAGCCACTGTCATGTGCTCAGCTGATGGATTAACAGTTACACTTCCAGGAGGAAAAGAGTTTCTGTGCCTGGGGACAATTTCAAAGAACCAGTATTTGCTGAAAGACTGTGAACAACCTACAGCTGACATTTACTGGGGTCGGTTGGTGGATGAAGGCATTTTGAGACTGTATCAGCTGTGGAAACCTTGGATTATGGCCTTGGCTGTCTATTCTTCTCCGCGAGATCCATGCCACGTGACCCTCTATTATGATAAGAACGAGGATGAAATCTATAGGGACCTGTTCCAGTCTGACCTTGAAGGTCAGACCTGGAATGTGTGTTCTCAGAACATCTATGTCGGTCCTGAAGGCGTCGCTGCAGGAGTAAATTTAACCGAAGAACAACGGCCTTGGTTCAAAATGGGACCTGATTCAGTGCCCCATATTACATTGGCGGTCCATGAGGGTCATCAGGCGAAGGAGCTGGGAACAATGGTCAAGAGAGCCCTCGATGAACCGGGCTGGCAAGCTACTCAGATTCCAGACGTTTGGTACTCGCCAAAATGCAAAATTTACCGTATCACTTGTCTATCAGAGGACACAGTGATATTGGAGCATGAACAAATCTCAAGAATCCATGGGAGAGAAAGAATAGACCATGCGGATGCAGTTGCCGCACTTGCGACTCTTCCTGGCACCTTATGGTCAGCTGGGTCTACAGATGTGGGCCTGGCAACTTGCTCGCCTGTTTTGTTCCAGCTGAAGTCTGAAACACCAATTTGGAAACCGCAGTATAGGCAAAAGAGAGCAGCTGAAGAGGGAATTGCAGAAACCATTGAAGGGCTATTGAAAGTAGGGGTGCTTGAGCCCTCTCAATCTTACTGGAACACTCCTATTTTGCCAGTAGAAAAACACGGGACAGGAAAGTACAGAATGGCACATGACTTAAGAGCCATTAATGCCATTTTACGTACTGACACGGTGCCTGTCCCAAATCCCTACACGGCATTGACGGCATTAACACCAGAACAGAAGTGGTTTACATGTATTGATCTAGCGAATGCATTTTTCTGTCTCCCATTACATGAGTCTCTGAGAGACATTTTTTCATTCACATACAGGGGGCAACAGTATAGATACACACGGTTGCCACAAGGGTTTGCACTCTCCCCGGGCATTTTCAACCAAGTGTTGAAAGAAGCTCTATCGCCATGCCACCTACCAGAGGGGTGTTCACTGGTGCAATATGTTGATGATTTGCTCATTGCGGCTCCGTCTGCTTCGGCCTGTACGGCAGCTTCACTTACCATACTGAAGAGACTCGCTGAGTGCGGTTTCAAAGTGAGTAAAGAAAAGTTGCAGTTGGTCCGACCAGAAGTAACATTTCTGGGCCGTGTCATTGCTCACAAATCAGTGGGATTGCTAAACACCCATCGCGATCAGATTTTGACACATCCAAAACCGCGTACGGTTAAGGAGTTGCTCTCATTCTTAGGTTTAACAGGATACAGCCGTCACTTCATTCCAAATTATGCAGGGAAAACAGCCCTTTTGAGGGATTTGGTGAAAACAGTGGGTGTCCGTAACCTGAAGGCTGAACTGCCATGGACATCGGCCACTGAGTCGGCGTTCATCGCATTAAAACAGGACTTGTCAAGATCGGCTGATCTTGCCATCCCTAATTATGATGAACCCTTCTATCTTGATGTTTCAGAAACACACGGGATAGTTAATGGGGTGTTGTTTCAGAAAAAAGGGGGAGGGAGAGATGTACTCATGTACGTCAGCGTCAGACTGGATCCATTAGAGACAAGGCACCCGGGATGCACACAGCATGCCATTGGGGTGTCAAAGATTATACAAAAGACAGCACATATAGTGAGGGACCATCCGTTGAAGGTGCTGACCACCCACAGTGTGGTGGCATATGTTAACTCACAAGCCTTCACCATGACACCATTGACACAACAGAGAGTGAGTAAAGTTTTAGACGCTCCCAACTTGACCTTCACGCATGAAGGAATCAATATGGCAGATTTAATGGGGTCAGGAGAGCCGCACGACTGTGCAAAGAGAGCTGAAGTCGACGAGAAGATAAGAGAAGACTTGAAAGCGGAACCTGTACGGGGAGCTGAAGATTGGTTCACAGATGGATGCTGCTACAGAGATGAGGAAGGATTGAAAGCAGGCTACGCGGTAGTTTGCAGAAAAGGGGCTGAGTTTGAAGTGAAGGAGGCTGAAAGACTTGAAGGGCAGCAGTCAGCCCAAAGAGCAGAAGTAATTGCTCTAAGTCGAGCTCTGAGACTTGCAAAAGGAAAAAGAGTCAACATTTACACGGACTCAGCTTATGCCTTTGGAGCAGCTCACGTGGAGCTGGCCCAATGGAGAAGAGCAGGATTCAGGACAGCAGATAATGCACCAATCTGCCACAAGAAGGAAATGGAGGAACTTGAGCAGGCCTTGGGAGATCCAGAGGAGGTGAGCATTATAAAATGCAAAGGTCACTCCTCAGGGACTGGCATGGTGGCCAGGGGAAATCAGGAAGCTGATCGAGCGGCCAAGGAGGCAGCAGGCTATAAAGCACTACGACAGATGGTGCAAATAACCGCGGAGGAAGAAGTAGGAGTCAACATGCTAGAGGAGGCCAGGAAGGCCCAAGAGGAGGCGGCCCCGGAAGAAAAGGGGGTCTGGAAGAGTCGAGGAGCCTGGGAAGAAGGAGGTCTCTGGCGAGGACCTGACGGACGACCAGTGTTGACGGCCAACCTGGCAAAACAGAAGATTGCCGAAGCGCATGGGCTTGGCCATGTAGGTGTGGCCCAGATGGGAAGACATCTGTGCCATTGGTGGCATCCCTTTTTGAAGGATATGATCAAGGAGAAAGCCAGGACGTGTCTGATCTGTGGGAGGCACAATCCAAAACCAGTAATTAAGCCAGAGGCAGGAAAATTTCCCATCCCAGAGAGACCAGGTGAAGAGATTGTGATCGACTTCACTGACATGATTGATCCAGGGCCAGGAGGAGTTCGATATCTACTGGTAAGTGTAGATGCTCTGACGGGATGGCCCGAAGCGTGGCCAACAAAGAGGGAGGATGCAAAAAGTGTGATTAAGTGTTTAATCAATCATTACATCCCCCGGCATGGTTTTCCTAAGAGAATTAGGTCAGACAATGGGACTCATTTCAAAAACAAAGATTTGGCAGAGGTAGAACAGAAGCTGGGGTTGCAACACAGATTTGGCACTGTATATCATCCCCAGTCGCAGGGGAAAGTAGAAAGAATGAATCTAAACCTGAAAAATAAAATCGCTAAAATTTCTGCTCAGACGGGGCTAAATTGGGTGGCAGCCCTGCCAATTGCATTGATGATAATAAGATGTTGTGTTAATCAATCCACAGGTTTCACACCATATGAGCTGTTGACAGGACGACAGTTTCCAGGTCCTTGGACAACAGTCCCGGCGGAAGAAAGTATAAAAAGTAACAGAAACCATAATGAATGTTGGAAAGAATTAAAAGCTCTTGTGTCTAGTTTCACACAACAGGTTGGAGAGGGGGTGAATGCGGAGGACAGGTCCGTACCCGACGCCAAGGCGGTGTGGCTGAAGGTCATTAAGCGAAAGTGGAGAGATCCAAGGTGGACGGGGCCATTCGAGGTGACGGCTCGAACTACCAGTGCGGTTCGGCTGAAGGGAAAGGGTGAGACCTGGTTCCATTGGTCTCAATGTGCCGTGGCCGATGAGAGCTTACTCGAGATAAGCTCCACCCCAAGTAACACAGGGGGGAACATAGAGGCAGAATAATCCTCTCCCCCTGTGCCGCGGTTCTCCCCAGTAGTCTACCTGGGGAGACGAAGAAAGAAGAGGAGCGTCACATGCCAAGTATTAATTCATTTCAGGCTCCTAATAGGCTAGGGCTCTAGTCTAAAGTATTTTATAGTTTAAAGGAGTCGTAATAGTTTTGTACGATAATCGCATACTTTTATACTCATAACGTTATACTCTTATTACGAAGTTTAAAGTAAAAGTAAAACGAGCCTGGGAACAGTGATCATGAAGTTGTGGGAAAATTGGAAAATAACGGGGATGTTGGGGATAATAAGTATTATAATGTGTTTGTTTGTTTATTGGCAGACAGGTGAATTGCCCAGACGCAGAGGTCTATCCGCTCCAGAGTCCAAACCGATCAAGTCGTCAAGGAAATTCAAGCGCGAGGTTGGCTCAGGTGGGAACGATGGGTGTCTCACAGCCAGTGGGGGAGTTGAGTTTGGGTATGTTAATGGGTCCACGACAGCCTTCACATTCGATTTGTGTGAGGTAATTAGATGCCCAGGAGACGGTAGCAGCTGGAGAACATATGATGTGTGGATTTGTTATCACCCTATGGTATGTTACCCTAAGTCGGTGTGGGGTCCATCAATGGAAGGAGACATTTACACTTATATAACAGATCAGTGGTGTTCTTGGCAGGATGTGGTTGCTTGGACAGGGGTAGGATGGCGGCCAACAGTGCCACAGGCCCTGCAAGGGATAGCCATTCAGAGAGATTATTCTGTTACACAGAACCCTGTCACTCTTTCCCTGGGACCATGGAGTGAACTCCCTGAAGCGGGGTATGACGGGGGTGCGTTTTATCTAGTCATAGGGGTAGATAAAGCAGGGACAGATCCAGTAGGGATAATTCGGGTGAACTTATTCAATCCAAGACCTAAACCGATAGGGAACGACACTGCAATGAATCTCATAGAGCAAATGGACCCCCTAGAGACAGCTACTTATAAGGATTCAGAAGAGACATGGCTTGTTGCCACAGATTACACTAGATTAAAACCCCAAGAGTTAATAGAGCGGGCCACAGGTTTTGGTGATAGGAATCTTTGGTTAGATTGGGTGGCTCAGAATGCTAAAGAGCAGGAAGTGGTTGATTGTGTTGCTTGTGCTACAGCTCGACCTCGTCTGTTCACTGAACCCGCTCCTCTGTATCCAGAGGATGAGTGGGGTTATAGTTGTATGCTGAGATTAACTAGAGAGGCGGTGAACACAGGTAACTGCACCACTTTGTCAGGTTTATATCCGCCAATTGATAAACGTACACAACCAGGTTCATTCACACCTAAACGAGATAATTATACATGTTTTGAGTTCTCTACAGACAGCGTGAGATATACGTTAGGAAGGATTGATCCAAGCTGGTGTCAGAGGACGATCCCAGGTAGGACTACTAATAATGTAAGTGACCCAACCACAATCATAGGCACCTGGGCAAGGGGTGGGCTATATTATTATTGTGGGCAGTACACCCTTTTGGTGCAGGTTCCCCTGGGGAGTGTGGGAACATGTGCTCTGGTGCGCCTAGGTGCACCGTTGATGCTTATAGGAAGTAGGGTAGAAACAGTTTCACAGCAGGACACGGGTGTGTTGACAGCCAGACGTAGGAGAGATACAAGGGGTACGCACAAATATGACCCAAGATGGGACTCGCCAACCTGGATTGACTCAATAGGAGTTCCCAGGGGAGTTCCAGATGAGTATAAGTTAGTTAATCAGATAGCGGCCGGCTTTGAAAGTGTGTTTTTATGGATAACTCCAAATAAAAATGTTGATCGCATTAATTATGTGCATTATAATGTGCTGAGACTCTCTAATCTTACTAGGGACGCAGTGGAAGGCCTTGCGGAACAATTAGGTCCGACGTCTTTGATGGGAGTCCAAAATCGAATGGCTCTGGACATGTTGTTGGCTGAGAAGGGTGGAGTATGTGCAATGTTTGGTGACATGTGCTGCACCTTTATTCCCAACAATACTGCTCCGGACGGAACGGTCACTCGGGCGCTGGAGAATCTGAAAACGTTATCTAGAACCATGCATGAGCAATCAGGTGTGAACACGGGGCTGGGAGACTGGATCACGTCTGTCTTTGGGCAATGGAAGGGTGTGTTTATGTCTGCCATGTTTTCTCTTATAGTTTTTCTAGGTATATTGATGATCGGATGTTGTCTCATTCCTCTGGTTAGGCGAGTGTTGGTAAAACTGGTAAGCAGGGCCCTAGACTCTGGTTCAGCTGGTTCAGCTGGTCCGGGGTATATGATGCCGTTGCGAGAAGCCGCCTGGACAGAGGAGTGAAACAAATTCGGGTAAAGGTTGGCCGATGGCCAAAGAGGAGGAGTGTGGACAAGAGATATTTTATTTTGTATTCTCATGGTGACAATTTATAATCAGGGCTATCATTGATCAATCATTCATCATTGTTGAACCAGTTGACAGAATAATCTCTGAATTATATCTATGGTAATCTGATCAAAATATTAATGTATGCATATTATCATCACTTTAATTAGTCTATTGTTGTTCTCTATTATTCTATCTGCTTAAGCTGTTGCAAATGGTATCCATATCATTGTATTCACACCTCTCGAAGCTGTGGGTCCAGTAGGGCCTTCTACATTCACTTACACACATATTCAGGCCTACACCAACATGCACATAGAGAGTCATGGAAAGTACGCACGTTCACTCCTGCACGTACTAAGAACAGGGAGGTCGTCTCAGGACAATCTCTCGGTTGGACACACAGTCTCACAAAACTGCACAACATATCACACACTTGTTTGTCTCGAAAGTAGTATTGGATGCCTATATAAGGAGAACTTTGGAACTGTTATCATTTCCAGTAAGATCTAGCTGTGACGTCATCAGGGTAATATAAGGATGGGGAGCGGTCTGCTCGTTGAAGATTGTAAGATTGTTGTTGCAAGTTTCTTCCCACACTCTGCGCAAGTGTGTAAATAAAGATCACTATTTTTGGCACCTACCTGGACTCAGTCTGCTTACTTCTCTTGCCCAAATCGAACGAGTTTTCAACAACAGGCATAGAGAACAGCACTGACTGGGAGAGGCTTTGAACAGATGACATACTCAGATCAATTCAACACTTTAGACTTTAAAAATGCACAAGCGTCTTTCAAAAACCTATTTATTTAATCTATCATCATTGATATTATTATGTACAGTTATAATGTACTGTTCATCTCCCTTAAATAAACAGGCAGCCTTAAAGTGTGAAATAGTCACTTGTCTACTGTCTCAGTGGCTGATAGTGCCCCACAGGCCTCAATGTGAGCTTGAAGCCATTATGTTTAAATTGTTTAATGATAAACAGATTTTGAATGAAAGGAGGAAACTTCGGTAGCACAAAAAAGTGCCTATTCTTTGTTCCCATATGGTTCAGTCATATTACCGTCATTTCCCCCTAAGGTGTTCCCAAAGACACCAGGTTAATACTTGAAAAAGCTGCAGCAATACACAAAAATATCATCAATATTCTGTTTACTTGGTGACAACGTCGCTTTTAGCCTTCAATCAGAAAGCCTGACGTTGGCTAGTTAAGCATCGGGCTAACGTTTAACGCTTTCACTTGAGGGAAGTAACTCGTATTACTGCTACTGCTGTGTAATCTTGGTTAAATTCACAGCATATTCTACAAGTTACCCTGCAATAACTAACTGTTAGAATAGCGGCACCGTATTGTATCGCACTGAGTGCACTTCAATCCTTTATCCCGCGAGTTTGCTAGCTAGCAAAATAATAATACCAATTTTTAAAAAATAACATGTGTAACGTACACACTCGAGAAAATTATTTACTAGTACTTACGCAACTCCCCCGTTGTGAAAACGTACAAATCCTTCTTGTATTTTTCGTTTTCCAGCAAACACTCATTAAAACGGCCTCCAGGCACATTAGTGCACTCACCCCCGACTGATCAGGGAGGGGGTGGGGGGTCACACATTGAAACAGACTAACGTGCAGAGGTACAGCCCAGGCAGAGAAATGTTGCTTTTAGACTTTGCGACTCATTTTATTTCTCTATCTGATAAGAAACTATTCAATCAGATAGTTATTTGTGGTGAATGAAATACGGTTACAGTTTCAAGAAGTTTTAAGCACCAAATCCGAAATCCAAGCACTGCAATATTAAAATCCAATTCAATTTCTTGTTTGCTCCGAAATCTACGACATGACTATATACAGAAAAGCTTGACATGGTATGCAAAAAACCCCGAAAACAATACAAATACATGAACAAAAAATGTTTTAACTGTCAGTTATGTCATTTTAAAATTTTCCAAAACTGACATTTTCTTTGATTGACTGATATTAAATTGATTAGGGTCAAATTTAGTGTGAACAATATTACACAAACAAGCACGTGTGTGCGCATGCGCACATATTAGAATCGCTTCGATCGCTTCTAATATGTGCGCATGCGCACATATTAGAATGCTTCGATCGCTTTTGAGTGGTAACTTTGCTTCGATCTTTTCTGACGTCATAACTTTGCTTTGATCCCAAAACCCATAAATAGGAGCGCTCACCTGTTACTTTATGCTTAACGGACGTTGACCTGCAGCAACTAAAACCCTTTCGAGAAGTTTTGAGAGCAATTTACAGGAGAAACCAAAACAAGTTCAGTTTTGTTTCTCACCAATTTACAGCGCAAACAGACACATTACACCATGTCAGCCAACCCATCCTTCAGCTCAGATGAGCTTGAAATATCTAAAGGGACCATTTTGGGAGATCACCACGTGGTGGAGGCTTTCCTTGGAGAAGGAAGCTTTGGTGTCGTAACAAAATGTCGCGATACAAAAAAGAACCAAACTGTTGCTATCAAAGTCAACAAAAGCGACCCTGAAATTCTGCTCCAGGCAAAACTGGAACTTTTCATCCTGGAGCAGCTACGACGCTTGGATCCAGACAGGTGCAACATTGTCGAATGGAACGGCTATTTCCTCGATGGAGAGCGCATTTGCTTGAATTTCGAACTCCTCGACCAAAGCCTGTCAGACTACATAGGGGACCGGAATAACCAAGGTCTCCCAATGAGAGAAATCAGGCCAATTTTGCATCAGCTCGCAAATGCTCTGTTCCACCTGGGTTCTGTGGGAATAGTTCATGCTGACCTCAAACCTGTCAACATCATGGTTGTGAACCGCAGTGAGTCTCCTGTCAAAGTCAAACTTATAGACTTTGGCATCGCATGTCCTGCTTCTGCAGTGATTCCTGGTGGTGCTGTGGGGACAATTGGTTATTGTGCCCCTGAGATTATGCTTGGCACTTCATATGATGAAGCAATTGACATGTGGTCTCTGGGGCTGGTAGCTGTGGAGCTTGCTACAGGGGTGCCTCTCTATCCTGGGGAAGACGATTATGATGTTTTGAAATTCATAATTGAAACTCAGGGTCAGCTACCAGATCATCTTCTAGAGTCTGGCTTGTACACTGACTGCTATTTCATCGAGGATAACTACAACGAACAGCGCTGGACATTTAAGACCCCAGAACAATTTCAGTACGAGACAGATTATCGATCCAAGGAAACTCGATCGATAAAACTTAAGCGTCTCGATGACCTCGAACAACTGCTGAAAGTTAGGCGAGGACCGGAAAATGGCCAAACATTATTTGTAAGGCTAATCAAAGAAATGTTGGCCTTGGATGCAAATCGGCGCATAACACCCTCAGAGGTTCTGAAGCATCCCTTTTTCGACCCTCGCCTCTCAAGGAGAACCCCCTGCACTGACATGAATAGCACAGGGGGAGAACTCCTTGTGCTCTCTCAGCAGCCTTCAAGCTGGAAAAGTCATGGATCGCAAAAATTCAGCTGCAGTTTCCAAAACTCAGTTGAATTTCCTCAAAAAGGAGACATCAACACCTCAGCCAACCCATCTGCCTCTGAAGATGATCTTCAAATAACGGAAGGGACCATTTTAGGAGATCACCACGTGGTAGAGGCCTTCCTTGGAGAAGGAGGCTTTGGTTTGGTAACCAGATGTCGCGATACAAAAAACAAACAAACTGTTGCTATTAAAGTCAACAAGAGCGACCCTGAAATTCTGCTCCAGGCAAAACTGGAAATTTTCATCCTGGAGCAGCTACGACGCTTGGATCCAGACAGGTGCAACATTGTCGAATGGAACGGCTATTTCCTCGATGGAGAGCGCATTTGCTTGAATTTCGAACTCCTCGACCAAAGCCTGTGGGACTACATTGGGGACCGGAATAACCGAGGTCTCCCAATGAGAGAACTCAGGCCAATTTTGCATCAGCTCGCAAATGCTCTGTTCCACCTGGGTTCTGTGGGAATAGTGCATGCTGACCTCAAACCAGGAAACATCATGGTTGTGAACCGCAGTGAGTCTCCCGTCAAAGTCAAACTCATAGACTTTGGCCTCGCATGTCCTGCTTCTGCAGTGATTCCTGGTGACCGTGTGGGGACGGTTGGTTATTGTGCACCTGAGGTTATGCTTGGCATTCCATACGATGAAGCAATTGACATGTGGTCTCTGGGGCTGGTAGCTGTGGAGCTTGCTACAGGGGTGCCTCTCTATCCTGGGGAAGACGATTATGATGTTTTGAAATTCATAATTGAAACTCAGGGTCAGCTACCAGATCATCTTCTAAAGTCTGGCTTCTACACTGACTGCTATTTCATCGAGGATAACTACAACGAACAGCGCTGGACATTTAAGACCCAAGAACAATTTCAATACGAGACAGATTATCGATCCAAGGAAACTCGATGGATAAAACTTAAGCGTCTCGATGACCTCGAACAACTGCTGAAGGTTAGGCGAGGACCGGAAAATGGCCAATCATTATTTGTAAGGCTAATCAAAGAAATGTTGGCCTTGGATGCAAATCAGCGCATAACACCCTCGGAGGTTCTGAAGCATCCCTTTTTCGACCCTCGCCTCTCAAGGAGAACCCCCTGCACTGATATGAATAACACAGGGGGACAAAACCTTGTGCTCTCTCAGCAGCAATCATCGTTTGGGTGGCCAGAATTCTAGGGGAGCTAGAAATTCTTGTGGAAAAAAAGCCCAAAACAATAACATCAACAAAAACAACCAATGAATATGGTCTTAAACTTGGGCACAATTTGGCTTGAAATCCATCAACTAATCTCTCAATATTCAAAGCGGAGCAGCAGACAACTTACCATCACATCAGTCCTTCAATCAGACCTACAACAAACGTCTTCCTTCTCTCACCCCAACCGGTCGCAGCAGATGGCCGCCCCAACCTGAGCCTGGTTCTGCTGGAGGTTTCTTCCTGTAAAAAGGGAGTTTTTCCTTCCCACTGTCGCCAAAGTGCTTGCTCATAGGGGGTCATATGATTGTTGGGTTCTCTGTATGTATTATTGTAGGGTCTACCTTACAATAATACATACAGCCTTGAAGTGACTGGTGATGTGATTTGCTGCTGAATGAATTCGGAACTAATTGGAAATCTGAATATTAATTAAATAAACCTGCTTTGAGCATCAATTAATTGTTGTTTGAAATTCTTTATAAATATATAAATATAGTGCCACTCTTCTACTGTTTAAATTGCAACTGTTTAATACTGACTAATTTATTCATACACTTGAGCATAAACACACGCACAGTAAATGGCCTGTATTTGTACAGCGCTTTACTTAGTCCCCAAGGACCCCAAAGAGCTTTACACTACATTCAGTCATTCACACATTCACACACTGGTGATGGCAGCTACATTGTAGCCACAGCTGCCCTGGGGCGCACTGACAGAGGCGAGGCTGCCGGACACTGGCGCCACCGGGCCCTCTGACCACCACCAGTAGGCAACGGGTGAAGTGTCTTGCCCAGGGACACAACGACCGAGACTGTCGGAGGCGGGGCTCAATCTGGCAACCTTCCATTACAGGATGAACTGCGAACTCTTGAGCCACGATTGCCCTATATACACATATACTTTACAGTACTAGTCAGTGCTTACATACTAGTTCTTTTCCCTACTTTTTCATGCTTACTGGTACAAATGCCTGTTACTAGAGTTAAATGCTATCAATGTATTCTCACAGTTATGGAACTGTCAAATGCATACAAAATAACGCTCACGTAAACATAACTGTGCACTAGTTTGCCCTTATTGCTGCAGTTTGTTTCAAATCACTTTGAATAAAGCTCAGCTTCTCTCAAGCTCTCTCTTACTATCTCTCACTCTCTCTCTCTCTCTCTCTCTCTCACACACACACACACACACACACACACACACACACTATGTAACGTTTCAGCAAGAAAATACCCCCCCTCCCCCCCACAGTGACACCACCACCACTAGTCTGCACAGCTGACATGAGGCAGCATGGATCCATCCTTTCATGCTATTTATGCCAAATTCTGACCCGACCATCTGCATGTCAGAGCAGAAATCAAACTCATCAGACCAGGCAACATTTATCCAATCTACTCATGTCAAATTTTGAGAACTGTAGTGAAACACTGCCATCTGCTGGACTCGAATAACAAAGACGCTGCTTTGACGGGTGAGGGAGTTTCAACAAGTCTGCAACGACTCAAGCATCAAACTACAGAACTATTGTAGCGGACATGGAGCTCTAATGGCTCCATTAACGCAGGTCAGAAAGGATCAAACATATCAATAAATTATAAAACACAAAACGTGTTTCTCTGCATTCTTTGGTTGGAACAAATGGTTGTATGAGCTACGGTTGCCTTCCTATCAGACATTTTTCTCTGACCGTTGACATCAATAAGGCAGTTTTTCCAAGAGAACTGCCTTTCACTGGATATTTTCTCTTTTTTGTCACCGAAAAGGGTGTCTGTGTTACTTCTTGTCTTATATATATTGTCTCTGTTTTCCTCTGTCCTTTGTCAGAGTGTCTGTTCACCTACCCCCTGTGTCTCCATATTCCCAGTGTTCAAGGTTTCCAAGTGTTTTCCCAGTTTAGGTTTTCATGGTTGGTTCTGTTTGCTACTCAGCCAGAATAAACAGCTCGCTCTTTTAAAAGTAGGCTCCAGAATGGATGATGGGATGTTCGCATGTCTTTATGTAACACTGAGTGTGCTGAACTAAAGGTAGGCCTAGTTTCATTTTCATGGTCATTATTATCAAGACAATGATTACGCCTTATTCTGATTATTTCTCCCTTTTGGAGGTGTAACATTTACATGAGGGGTGTAGGAACATTTCCCCCTAAATATTTTTAGATACATTTTTGTTGAAGTCACTGTTTTTGTCGTATTGATGATAATGCAGCTCAAATAAATGCTTTTAAATAAAAGAATAACCGTTCAAAGTGCTCAGTGGTGAAACTGTAACTCTTTCAGAGTTTGACAGCTGGACAAGTGATGCCGTATTTAAAGAAACATGAGATGAGTGCAGCATATTATCTGAACAGAGATCATTCAATGAGCAAGAATAAACACTGAAAGAGAAACACTTCACTGTTGATTATCATATGAAGTCTAATGAAAGCTGTTAATCTGTTAATATCCTGTTAATCTGCATACAGCAAATACAGAACATGCGACTTTAAAGCATCCAGCAAAGTGATAACTGTCCTCTGCCCACTAAGTAGTGACTCTACAAAAGATTATTTTCAATATCATCTTTATATTATATTTATATTATATTTAGTTATTCTCCAGCGCAACAATGTAAGGAGCTCTGTGATTGGTTAGGAAAGGACAGACTGGCCACCTCGATTTTTCTTCACTGCACATTGATCCATAGCTTTGCTCTGTAAAGGCTAACAACGTGCTTTTGCTTTACAAAGACATTTAGCGTCGGTATTCACTCTCTTAAAATGCCACTGAACACTGGAGTGAAATGGAGCCCTGATCCTCAGAGTTTTATTGTTCCTAACATTTCTTATAGATAGCACAGATAGTGCCCCACTGCAGTAATCACTCATGTCTAGATATTCCTGTTAAAAGGGAGTTTTTCCTCCCCACTGTTGCATAGCAAACCTAGCAAACACAAACTATTCTATACAACGATCTAATTTAAACGAACAATCCAGCTGAAGCTTCAGACAGCCGTCATATGACAGTGAAACACTGCCATCTGCTGGACTCGAATAACACAGACGCTGCTTTGACGGGTGAGGGAGTTTCAACAAGTCTGCAACGACTACAGGAACTATTAGAGCGGACATGGTGCTCTAATGGCTGCTTCATTAATGTAGGTCAGAAAGGATCAAACATATCAATAAATTGTGAAATACAAAAATTACTGTTTCACTGCACACACAAACCTTCTCTTATTAGCACAACACTGCCCAGGGCTCAGAGTGTATTCCGTATAGACTATTAAACCTTAGCATGTTATTTTAATGTCTTACAGGTGAAACAGCCAACCAGTAATCCTAACTGTAATTTAAAATATTCAGCTGCAAAAATGCTTTTAGCAAATAATTTTTTATGACTGTGCTAAAATTCAATACTAGATTTTTGCTGGTCTGATTAAAAGGTTAAATGTAGAAGTTTTGGGATAATATATTAATACTTCCAAAACAATAAAGTTGTTGTAGAGAATCTATATTCATTATTGTTGCTCACCATGGAAAGACAAAGACATCAGACTCTGCTAAAAGATTTTACACCCTCCTACTCTCTGCACACAGCGGTCTGAGGGATCTTCCAGGATCGGGGATTTTATTTATTTTGTTCTTTTTTGGTCTTCCTGGTTAGTAGGTTGTGATTTTCTACCTGTTGCTCTCACATTTGAACATGATTTGCTCTGGAGCAGATTAGGTTCAAAGCATGAGTTGACCTGGCATTATGTCTTGGATTACAAAAAAATCCCACATTAAACCTTGAAGTTAGCTGGATAAGACAGCGTTCTGTTTCACAGTAAAGGCCTCAGAGAGTTGTTGCTAACCAAATTCTGTCTTGTATGGCCACTCAGCATCTTATGATGTTTTGTAACCTGCCACTACAAAGAAGCAGTGAAACAGTTTCTGTTTTAGCGCACATACACTGTGTGCTGAGCAGTATAAGGGCAATAAAGTGATGGTACAGAAATCTGCATCTGGTCAGAAGGAAAAGCACGTACACTTGGAAGACTTGGCCAGATTTTTACAAAATTATTGGCTGACAGTGGACAGATGAAAGGATGTGGATGGTCACACCCTCGTGCAGTAAAGACGGCGTTCGGTTCATTGAATACACAAAACCAAACACACAAAAGACACAATAAGACAGCTGATCAGTTTGCTTCACTGACTCATCTTTTTTTTTTTTTTTTGCCTGTCCCGTTTGGATCTTTAGCCATCAGAATTGTTGTCTGAAGGCTAAGAAAGATGCCAAGCGGCTTTACTTTACCAATTGGATCATCATGGTCTTGCATCTGGGCCATTTGATTGACCTTTATTATAATTATATATTTATTTGATTAGATTTTCGGTTGTTACAGACGGGACAGACATGACTGGGGGATAGGACAGGGAGAAAGAATGAAAGAAAGAGAGGGAGAGAAAGAAAAATAGAGGGGAGAAGAGACGGTGAGAAAGGGGGGAAGAAAGAAAGAAAAACAAACAAAACACCTGGATCACCTGTATGGAGATAAGAAACAGAAGAGAAAACAAACAAGAAAGAGCAACATAATAAACACAACACCATCACAATAAAACAGCTAACAGTAGATAACAGTAGATACCAAGTATTAGATGTTATGTTACAGCACGCAAGATAGACAGCGCACAATGTGCTTTGAGGTAGCAGCCAAGAAAGGTGTAGTTTGTGTCTGTGAATACCCGTGTGTACACCTGTGTGCACACCTGTGTGCATACCTGTGTGGATCAGCACGCTTGTATTCAAAAGGTTTCCCCATGTAACGATCTGCTAGGGAGTGTGGGGAGCCATAGCCCCGTCCCCCAGGGCATGAAGCAGGTATGGAGGAGATCCAGGCCCCAGACATCCAGAGGCCCCAGAGTACGAGGACCCAAGGAGGACCACCAGGGGGCCAACGTGCCACCCTCCTGGGAAGAGCTGAGGAGAGCCCCAAATGAGAGGTCACCAAGCAGCCACGGAGCAGAGGCCAGAGGGGGTTGCAGTGACGTGCCCGCGGGCTCTGCCAGCAGCCAGCTGTGCCAGAGAGGACCGGGCATCAGGCCGAGAGGCCTGAGGGCACCCGACCCCCCGTAAGGGGCCTAGCTGGGCCACAGGTGCCAGGCCCCGCCAATCGGCCACCAGGAGTGAGTCGGTACATACATGAGCGCCCAGCCCCAGACACCAAGAATGAATAACAATAATGGATTGCATTTATATAGAGCTTTTCTAGGCACCCAAAGCGCTTTACAATTCCACTGTTCATTCACTCTCACATTCATAAGACTGGTGGAGGCAAGCTACAGTTGTAGCCACAGCTGCCCTGGGGCAGACTGACAGAAGCGAGGCTTCCCAAATCCCTGAGCCACGGTCGCCCCCAGAACCACCAACACACCAACATCCGAGGGCACCAGCCACCGGCAGGGAGCGTGCCGAGGGGGGAGAGGTCTCCACACCTCGGAGAGCCCGAGATGTCCCCAGAGAGGTGGAGTCTTACACCTAAGCTCCCCCGCTGACCCCAGTAGGCACCCCCACACTCTGGAACCCACCAGGGCAAGGGGGCCCAGGCCCATCCGGACCGGGGCCACAGCAGCAGCACCACCCGGCCCCACAGAGTCCGGGACAGCCCACCCGACTCCACCGCAGAGAAAAATGCACCCACCCCGTCATCCAATCTTCTCCCAGACTACACAAGACAATAGACACCCAGGTTGAGTCATTCTCCACCTCTCCAATATCTTTCCCCCACCTGCAGAGTCTGCTCCTGTAGAGAGGAGACCTCCTGCAAAGATGTAACAGCCTCCCCACCAGTTAGAGAGCCCTCCATTTGGGCCGATGCACCAGAGGTCCCCCATGCACCACCCCGGCGACACAACAACCAGGACCCAAGGCCCCAAGGCCCAGCCAGAGCCCCAGCCTGGGGGCGGAGCACCACCAGACCCCCAAGCCTCCACGCCCATCCCGGACCCACCCAGGGGCAGCCAGGCTACCAGGCCAGTAACCAACGTCCACCAGCACAGACCCTCCCCCATCTCCGCTGTAAGCAGCCGCAAGGAAAACACCATCTAAGAGCCACCAGAGCCCCTAACCAGGTCATGGCCACAACCCCGCGTTAGGCCCTACAGGGAAAACGTCCCTAGGGAATCCCTAGATGCCCTAAGGCCGTCCCTACCCCCATATCAACCACAATAGCGAAGGCAGCACTAAACCATGACCCCCCACCCCCACTAGGTGATGAAGCCAATCAAAGTAGTCCAGAGGGATTGATCAAATGTGATGGCAGAGGCTGTATCAAGACTAATGTGATCTATTAGATGGTTTTTATATTGGTTAGAATTAAGATTATTTTTATTTTTCCAGTTAATGAGGACCATTTTCTTGGAAATGCATAGGGCCGTAAAAACAATGCGGGCTGTGTTTATTTCTGCAGTGACCTCATCCAAGTTGCCCAGCAAGCATACTAAAGGGGAGGCTGGAATGTTACATTTCCGACACTTTGATAGGTCGTCACATATCTTGCGCCAAAACTTCTGAACTGGTGGACAGAACCAAAGAGCGTGGATGTAATTGTCCGGTGTATTTGCTTGACAGTGTGAGCAGTTGTTGGAAGACGTATAGCCGATCTTGAACATCCTATGACCAGCATAGTGCACTCTGTGTAATATTTTGTATTGTATTAATGGCAAACTGGGATTTCTGATCCATTGAAAGGTTTTTAAGCATATCTGAGACCAAAGGTTTGGGTCTAAGCTGATTGATAAATCTGCTTCCCATTTTGCAATCAGAAGGGATATTGATTCATCTACTTTAGAAAGTGTTCTGTATATTTTAGACAATAATTTGGGGGGGGGGGGGGGGTTAGATTAAAAGATTGTACCACACTTGGTGGTGTTTGTAATTCAGCTTCACTGGGATTAAATTTCTTTTTTACTATGGATTTAATTTGTTGATATTCCAAAAATATTTTCTTGTTGATCCCATATTGTGTAACTAGTCTGTCAAACAAAATAAAGTCTGTTCTTTCTAATATATGTTCCAAGTATTTAATTCCTTTATAACTCCAAACTGGCAAGTTGATCATATTATTGTTTTGTAATATGTCCGGATTGTTCCAGATAGGTGTACGTTTGCATGGGATTAATGAAGACTCTGTCATTTTTAGAAACTCCCACCATGCTGTCAGAGAAGAGCTGATATTGATGCTTTTAAAGCATTCATGTCGTTTGATGTTTGAGCTGATAAATGGTAGGTCTGAAATTTCTAGGTTATTACATAGTACCTGTTCTACATCTATCCAGGTTTCATCTAAGAAGGTGTGTTTAAACCATCTAGAGATGAACTGAAGCCTGTTGGCTAAAAAGTAGTGATTAAAGTTAGGCAGATCTAGTCCTCCTTTATCCTTGGTCCTTTGTAATGTTTTTAAGCTGATACGTGGGGGTTTATCTTTCCAAAGGAATTTAGAAATATACGAGTCTAGAGATCTGAACCAATCTTGTGATGGCTTATTTGGGATCATTGAAAATAAATAGTTTATTTTTGGCAAGATCATCATTTTTATAGCGGCGACCCTTCCCATGAGTGATATGGGTAGAGAAATCCATCTAGCCAAATCGCCTTCTACTGTCTTTAAAAGTGGGATGTGGTTTAATTTAGTTAATTCTGCAAGCTCGGGAGAGATATTACTAACTCATCTACACAAGCCGTGTTGTAGACGGTACAGCAGCCGTGGTAGATTATCTTCTTAATGTGGCCCTGACACTCCACCATACGCCACAAAGCTGTGAATAAATGAAAACCAAAGCGGCATCATCACTAACATAATATCATAATAACAACAGAAGTTATCCCACTACATTACCTAAATCATGATATCTTAATAAATGTTCACCATTTGTTGCTTTGACCCATGGTTGTTGTCATTCATTTTTAATGTCTGTGCATGGCACTGGACAGCTCCTGTCATTTATATGTCTTCATATGTCATGATTTTGTGGTCAGTGTAGCAGCTAGAAAATAACTGCTTGGTTAACAGCAGGTGTACAGGCAGGTGCTCTGATCTGGCGAAAGAAACAGAGAAAATAAAAATATGTAAATAGGAACACCCACATCTCTACTTCTTCTTCTATTTTCCATTTCACACTTACAAAAAAGTTCTCCTGTGTAGGTGTTGAGACAAATATATGTCCATGTGAATTTAATACTTCAGACAGACCCCAGAGCAGGTCTGAACAATTAGTCGACTTAAAATCAAAATTGCAATTTGAAACCATGCAATTAGCCTCCATGTTTTGCCTGATCGAGGTTTGAAATACAGTGTTATATAAAATGATGTTATATAAACTGATGGTCTCTCTTGTACTAGTCATGCTCACCAATCAGAAGTGATGCAAGATGACTTCTTTTACACGCAAGAACAACAAACACGAGAAACCCAAAGAAAACTTGTCCTTCATACAGGAGGAAGCTAGGCTAAGCAAAGCTAACTGTTAGACAAAGTAGATATATACTTCAGTCATACAGTTTGGTAATGAATACTTAAACTACCACATCACCGATTAGTTATTGCAGAGTGAGCTCAATTCAATTACTCGGGTCACAGTAGTTTAGCACTTCTACAGCAATCATGTAACCAGCATGACTGAGGAGGACACTGGGTGGACGGGCTTTGCAGGTCAGACTTTGAAACTAAAAAGAAGTCATTCATTAGCGTGTACAACTATTTTTAAAGCATGAGCCTAAAATTGCAAAACGAGTGCATATGTGTTGATGTTTGCGTTCACACTCAATGAATCTGAATCTTCTATTGTCATTATGCCAAAAGCAGTGAAAATATGCTGTCCCATTCAGTGCAAATAAAGAATCTGTGTTCACTGACAGGACAAAGCACTGAACATGATTTCATCTGTTAAACTGCAGCTATACAACTTCTATTTCAGGAAAACTGAACTAAAAACTAAAACATTTTTCTTCAGCTGTGGTGGTCCTGAGTCCTGAGATTTTAGACCAGTGGAATTTAAAGTATCTTTTTAAGTTCATTGCTGTTAGGAGTTGGGTTCTGGTTATGTGGTGTTTTTGTCTGTATGTGTTTTTTGGTGCCTCCCTTTTTGTATAGGTAGGCGGGGCAGTGAGTCACTGGACCTGGCACACCTGTTACTCATCAGACGCTTTCCTCAGAAGTGTTCTTTAGGAGCTACCTGACAGAAGACTAGTGTCGGAGTATTGGCCTTTTTTGGAGCGTCTGAAATTCTGCCCCTGCCTGCTGGAGCCCTTGGATTATTTTGGTGACTGTAAGGAGTTTTGTTTCCTCCCTAGGATTTTGCCTCGACTGGTTTGTTTTCCGTCTGGAGGTTTTGGCATCAAACAGTACCAAATCGAGTGCACTACCTGTGTGTGTTTTCGTCACCTGCACGTCCTGGCTCCGCGTCCCCATTCATACACTGTATATATTTTGTCCTTGTAAATACCTCCCCCTCACTGTAAATAAACTGTCTTCACCGCAACTCTGCCTCCGTGCGTTCTGCTTCCTGGGTCCATCTGCATTTGCCATAACAATTGCTGCCTCTAACCACGACTGTCTTCATCAGTTTTAATGTCACTGTGACTCATATTCAAGCATTTTTGCTTGTCGCCTCTCCACTGCTGTATTCAGAATCAGAATCAGAATACTTTATTAGTCCCTAAGGAAATTATTGCAAGATGGCAAAAATACCACATGGTGACTCTGCTTATTTATATGTATACTCAATCATTTGCATCACTGTATTGACACCAATAAACTATACCAACAACTATACCTACATGACCTCGTAGAGCTAAACCTTGCAAAACTAAGTATTTGATGGAGCCTATAATCTTCAGTAATCCATACCTTGCTTCCTCCTGTTTTCTGGCAACAGCTGAAGAAAGCTGTGAAGCTACAGTGTTCCCACTTTGAGCACAGATGTTCATGGCATGGATATGTAACTGACTTTTTGCATGTCCTGAGAACCTGAAGAGAGCCTTTATCCAATTTCTAAAGCCTACATTCACAAAGGCAGGGTCACACTTGCTTGGATTGACTGATTTGAATAAACTTTGGCACAGTGAAAACACAGCACCCCTTGTAAAGTGGCACTGTAATGCAACCAAGGAAAAGTTGCGCTACTATAAACCTAGGATCAGGTTGTGCAGGCTTTGTGCAGGTGATGATGTCTGAAACATAAAATCCTTTTCTGTCCCTGTCATCTGTGGGTGACTGGTTCCTGACATGGGGCTCAAGTCCTTTTGGTAAACATGACAAGAAAACCTGTCACTCTCTGAGGGCCAGGGCAACAGCCAGGCCCTCAGAGAGGAAACCACACAAACCAAATCAGTGTTCTGACAGTGTGTGTTTGCATGCACAATTATTTTTGTTGATTTTTATGCCTGTTTCCTGGACATCCGTCCCTCCTGTGCAGCCGCCTTCTGTGCTTTCTCTCCCTCTCTTTGGTCATCTGACCCACTGTCACCTTTTCTCTCCCCTCAAGTCTATATACAGCACAATGCCCCCAACCAAACACACACACAAACACACCACTGCCATCATCAGTAAGCCCCCTTCCCCACATATACAGCACAGTGTTAACATCAAAGTTTGCTGTGATTTATGGTGGCAGACGTCAACGAATAGGGCAAATATTTCCTTTTCCTTACATTGCAATTATTTTACATTCAGTATTTCAGATTTTTTGCAGACAAGCTAAAGAACAGCGAACCAGATGTTTCTGTTAATCCTTAACTCACCGTTTCTGTCATAGACTACCTCTGTTTGTAACAAACAAACCTACAACCACGCACCGTCATTCACCGTATGTCGGTGTGTGCAGGCGTGCGCTCTGAACCTTACTGCCTATACTGTCACTTGGTGTTCGCTCACTCTGCGGTAGAGTATCACTTCCTGTTCCTGCTCAAACACAGTGGTGTTTCTGAGTAGCTTATTTGCTTAGCAATTTAATTAACAACTTTTAAATACATTCTTCTTTCATAGTATAATCTTCACGTGCTTCATCCGAAGCACACTTTCTGTGTACTCACTACCTAATTTATAGCCAAAGTATTCACTCACTGTCTCTGTACTGTTTCGCTAGCTTAGCTTAGCTCGTAGCCGACTCGTTAGCACCATGGCTACTTCACCTGTCCCTCCTGCACTTTCTTGCTCATTGTGTCAGATGTTTAGTTACTCCTCGGCCTCCTTTAGCAGTAATGATATCTGTAACAAATGTAGCATATTTGCAGCTCTGGAGGCCAGGATTACTGAATTGGAGACTCGGCTTCGCACCCTTCATTCACCCGTAGCTAGCCAGGCCCCTGTAGCTGGTGCAGCCGAAGATAGCGTAGGCCCCGCTAGCTGTTCCCCGGCAGACCCCAAGCAGCTGGGGAAAGAGGGCGGCTGGGTCACGGTGAGGAGGAAGCATAGTCCTAAACAGAAGCCCCAGGTACACCACCAACCCGTTCATGTGTCTAACCGTTTTTCCCCACTCGGTGACACACCCGCCGGGGGTCAAACTCTGGTAATTGGTGATTCTGTTCTCAGACATGTGAAGCTAGAGACACCGGCAACCATAGTCAATTGTCTTCCAGGGGCCAGAGCAGGCGACATTGAAGGAAATTTAAAACTGCTGGCTAAGGGTAAACGTAAATTCAGTAAAATCATAATTCACGTCGGCAGTAATGACACCCGGTTACGCCAATCGGAGGTCACTAAAATCAATATTGAATCGATGTGCAACTTTGCTAAAACAATGTCGGACTCTGTAGTTTTCTCTGGTCCCCTCCCCAATCAGACCAGGAGTGACATGTTTAGCCGCATGTTCTCCTTAAATTGCTGGCTGTCTGAGTGGTGTCCCAGAAACGATGTGGGCTTCATAGATAATTGGCAAACCTTCTGGAGGAAACCTGGTCTTGTTAGGAGAGACGGCATCCATCCCACTTTGGATGGAGCAGCTCTCATTTCTAGAAATATGGACAAATTTATTAAACCCCCCAAAATATGACTATCCAGAGTTGGGACCAGGAAGCAGAGTTGCAGTCTTACACGCCTCTCTGCAGCTTCTCTCCTCCTGCTACCCCCCCAAAAACCCATCTCCATAGAGACTGTGTCAGCTTCCAAAAAGACAAAAAACAAACTAAAAACCAGCAACAAACAACTTAAACATAAACAATCAAAAAGAAAGAACAATACAGTATCCACATCTGAACCAAAGAGTAAAACAGTGAAATGTGGATTATTAAATATTAGGTCTCTCTCCTCCAAGTCTCTGTTAGTACATGACTTAATGATTGATCAACAAATTGATTTACTCTGCCTTACAGAAACCTGGTTGCAGCAGGATGATTATGTTAGTTTAAATGAATCAACACCCCCGAGTCATTCTAACTACCAGAAACCTCGAAGCACAGGCCGAGGGGGCGGTGTGGCAACAATTTTTCACACCAGCCTATTAATTAATGAAAGACCAAGACAGACTTTTAATTCATTTGAAAGCCTGATGCTTAACATTGTCCACCCCAGCTGTGAAACTCAGAAACCAGTCTTACTTGTTATCATCTATCGTCCACCTGGGCCTTACACAGAGTTTCTGTCTGATTTCTCAGACTTTATATCTAATTTAGTTCTGAGCTCAAATAAAATAATTATTGTGGGTGATTTTAACATCCATGTAGATGCTAAAAATGACAGCCTCAACATGGCATTTAGTCTGTTATTAGACTCAATTGGCTTCTCTCAAAATGTAAAAGAACCCACCCACCACTTTAATCACACTCTAGATCTTGTTTTAACATATGGCATAGAAACTGAACATTTAACAGTGTTTCCTGAAAACCCTCTCCTGTCTGATCATTTCCTGATAACATTTACATTTACAATAATTGATTACACAGCGGTGGAGAGTAGATTTTATCAAAGTAGATGTCTTTCTGAAAGCGCTGTAACTAAGTTTAAGAATATAATCCACCCACTGTTATCATCTTCAATGCCCTGTACCAACACTGAGCAGAGCAGCTATCTGAACGCTACCCCAACAGAGGTTGATTATCTTGTTAATAATTTCACCTCCTCACTACGTACGACTCTGGATACTGTAGCTCCAGTGAAAACTAAAGTCTCTAATCAGAAGTACCTGACTCCGTGGTATAATTCTCAAACACGTACCCTAAAGCAGATGACTCGTAATCTGGAGAGGAAATGGCGTGTCACAAATTTAGAGGATCATCATTTAGCCTGGAGAAATAGTTTGCTGCTTTATAAGAAAGCCCTCCGCAAAGCCAGAACATCTTACTATTCATCACTGATTGAAGAAAATAAGAACAACCCCAGGTTTCTCTTCAGCACTGTAGCCAGGCTGACAAAGAGTCAGAGCTCTGTTGAGCCAACCATCCCTTTAACGTTAACTAGTAATGACTTCATGAACTTCTTCACAAATAAAATTTTTATCATTAGAGAAAAAATTACCAGTAATCATCCCACAGATGTAATATTATCTACAGCTACTCTTAGTACCATTGATGTTAAGTTAGACTCTTTTTCTCCAATTGATCTTTCTGAGTTAACTTCAATAATTACTTCCTCCAAACCATCAACGTGTCTTTTAGACCCCATTCCTACAAAACTGCTCAAAGAAGTCCTGCCATTGATTAATTCTTCGATCTTAAATATGATCAACCTATCTCTAATGGTCGGCTATGTACCACAGGCCTTCAAGCTGGCTGTGGTTAAACCTTTACTCAAAAAGCCATCTCTAGACCCAGCAGTCTTAGCTAATTATAGGCCAATCTCCAACCTTCCTTTCATATCAAAAATCCTTGAAAGAGTAGTTGTCAAACAGCTAACAGATCATCTGCAGAGGAATGGTTTATTTGAAGAGTTTCAGTCAGGTTTCAGAGCTCATCACAGCACAGAAACAGCTTTAGTGAAGGTTACAAATGATCTTCTTATGGCCTCTGACAGTGGACTCATCTCTGTGCTTGTCCTGCTAGACCTCAGTGCAGCGTTCGATACTGTCGACCATAATATCCTATTAGAGCGATTAGAACATGCTGTAGGTATTACAGGTACTGCACTGCAGTGGTTTGTATCATATCTATCTAATAGACTCCAATTTGTGCATGTAAATGGAGAGTCCTCTTCACACACTGAGGTTAATTATGGAGTTCCACAGGGTTCAGTGCTAGGACCAATTCTGTTTACATTATACATGCTTCCCTTAGGCAGCATCATTAGAAGACATAGCATACATTTTCACTGCTATGCAGATGACACCCAGCTCTATCTGTCCATGAAGCCAGATAACACACACCAATTAGTTAAACTGCAGGAATGTCTTAAAGACATAAAGACCTGGATGGCCGGTAACTTTCTGCTTCTTAATTCAGATAAAACTGAGGTTATTGTACTCGGCCCTGAAAATCTTAGAAATATGGTATCTAACCAGATTCATACTCTGGATGGCATTACCTTGGCCTCCAGTAACGCTGTGAGGAACCTTGGAGTCATTTTTGACCAGGACATGTCCTTCAACGCACATATTAAACAAATATGTAAGACTGCTTTCTTCCATTTGCGCAACATCTCTAAAATTAGAAATATCCTGTCTCAGAGTGACGCTGAAAAACTAGTTCATGCATTTATTACTTCCAGGCTGGACGACTGTAATTCATTATTATTAGGATGTCCAAAAAACTCACTGAAAAGCCTTCAGCTAATCCAAAATGCTGCAGCAAGAGTACTGACAGGGACTAGAAGGAGAGAGCATATTTCTCCTGTTTTGGCTTCCCTTCATTGGCTTCCTGTTAAATCCAGAATTGAATTCAAAATCCTGCATCTCACATACAAAGGTCTAAAATAATCAGGCCCCATCTTATCTTAATGACCTTGTAGTACCATATCACCCTATTAGAGCACTTCGCTCTCGCTCTGCAGGCCTACTTGTTGTTCCTAGAGTATTTAAAAGTAGAATGGGAGGCAGAGCCTTCAGTTTTCAGGCCCCTCTTCTGTGGAACCAGCTTCCAGTTTGGATTCGGGAGACAGAAACTATCTCTACTTTTAAGATTAGGCTTAAAACTTTCCTTTTTGCTAAAGCATATAGTTAGGGCTGGACCAGGTGACCCTGAATCCTCCCTTAGTTATGCTGCAATAGACGTAGGCTGCCGGGGGATTCCCAAGATGCATTGAGTTTTTCCTTTCCAGTCACCTTTCTCACTCACTATGTATTAATAGACCTCTCTGCATTGAATCATATCTGTTATTAACCTCTGTCTCTCTTCCACAGCATGTATTTTATCCTGTCTTCCTTCTCTCACCCCAACCGGTCGCAGCAGATGGCCGCCCCTCCCTGAGCCTGGTTCTGCCGGAGGTTTCTTCCTGTTAAAAGGGAGTTTTTCCTTCCCACTGTCGCCAAAGTGCTTGCTCATAGGGGGTCATATGATTGCTGGGTTTTTCTCTGTATCTATGAAGCGCCTTGAGGCGACTTTTGTTGTGATTTGGCGCTATATAAATAAAATTGAATTGAATTGAATTGAATTATGCTCTGAACTAACCATCAGCAGCTAGCTGTCAATGACAGAGTTAAGCAGGAGGGATGGCAGATAGGTAAACAATGCCAAAACGTGTGACTGTATTGTAGCAAACAGCTCCTTAAGTTGCAATTCAGTGAAACGGACATTGGTCCTAGACAGTAGGCTACATCACTGGCAGCCTCTGGCTTTTCCTCACAGGAGACCAACTCCAGTCAACATATCATCACCTAACTTAACAACATGGGTATTTACCTCCTTTTAGTCAGGACTTCTTTTCTTTTTACAAGCGGTTGGTCTGAACCAACAATTAAATAGTGTTGTCTGTCCGCATCTTTTCATGTCTGATGTCTCAGTTCAGTTAGCAAGTTTTTAGTTAGCACCAGCGACTGTGCTAACAAACATACAGCAAATAGGTTTGGTAGAGAAAGCCGGTCGGATTATTAAACATGCAACTTTTTTGCTGGTAATAATTGAAATGATTAAAGAAAATCAACAAGCTATTTATGCAAGATAATTCATAATTTTATTGGGGGGGGGGGGGGTGTCATAAAGACTTGTCTAAAGGGATGTCTAAAGAGTATTCAGTAGAAAACAAAGCAAGCAACCTGTAAAACTAAAAAAAACAAAAACAAAAACCATCATGTTAATAATTTTACTTTCTTTTTACAAATCAAATCAAATACCCCCCTAACACCCATGGAAATTACGCGCCTGGATGTGTGACAAGTTAATCTAGTAGTAGGCTATGGCACTTGGCCACAGGTGACAGTAGTGGACTGACCTCCATTTGAGACTGCTCCAGCTGCTGTGATGGTCAGTAGAACTGCTACAAATTGAAGATCATATGCAAGTTTTGGAAATTAAATCATGAATATTCCTAACTTGGATTTAGAACAAAAGATTTCTAACTCTCCTCCACGCTCAAAAACAGATGACAAACCAACAGACACACATGAGTCACTCACAAGCTCGACTCAATCACACTGGCTCTGTTTGTTACTAATCACAACCTCGTGCATGGGAGTAACACCAGGTAAACTCACGACACTTTTAAATATTTTGTTAAGGTAACCTCACAAATGTCACAGATGAAATATTTCGTGTTTATTTGCTGGTTTGTCGGTAGCGGCTCCTTAAAAGCAAGTCTACCACACATCTATTCGACCAGCGCCAGTTGATCTGCGACGCCAGTTAATCTGGAACACCAGCTTAAAGTCTCTACTGGTTCCTGCAGAATTGTTGTTGGTTTGTGTGTTCGACTGGTGACTGGAAAGTCGCAGCCACTTGTGAGCAGCGACCGTGAATGAAATGTGTAATGATGCTGGAAAGCATGCAGTTCTATTATATTCTGTTTTACGTTTGTATCGCCTTTTGCTGGACTTCAATAAAACTTAAGCAGGCCCTTTTACTGGAGTAATTTTTTAACACTAGTATCTCTACTTCTACTGAAGTACAGAATGTCTGTACCTTCACCAGACAGATGACAGATGATGAAGACATAAATGGAAGTATCCAGGAACTATTGTATTATTTAGCATTATGTCTGCCACTTACCATAGTAGAACTTTATGGAGGCAAAACTGAGCACAGCATTTATTTGGATACAAAAAGTGATCCATAATATTCACACTGTAAAGCTAATTTAACTATTCAATAGAAGTTCTTTTGTGAATAACTGATCACAGCTTGAACAATATTTTGATATGAAGACAAATATTCAACAAAGGCAGTGCCATTTTTTAATTGCTGATGATGGACTAAATGGGAAAAATGCATTGGTATAATTTTATTATGTTAATTTATTTATTTTTTGATAATGTTATAAATTCAAGCAATGTGTGCATTGAACCCAGAGAGAAAACACTGAGAACAGCTGTACACAAACTACCATGCGCCAACTCGATTACATTTTTTATTATTATGTATGTATTTATTATGTACCAGCTCAGGTAGTATAAAGAAAAATGACGTGTAACCAGATGGTTTTTTTAGTAACGTTTTTTTATTGCTCAAACACAAGAAACATGCTTTGAAAAACAAAATTGCTGGGCAGCGCACAGCCCTGGAGTGCTGCTAAAAACAAAGAAAGAAATTAAAAAGCGGCTAACGTGTGTTCAGGGTATTTACTAAGCTCCAAAAGAAATGACAGAATCAAAGGTAAAAAGACAAAAAAGCGACAGTCTTCCCCCTGCTGTGACTGACAGAGGAACAGCCCATGTGTGTTCAGTGAAATGTGTGTGATCATGAGACTAGTCATTGACATCCCCCAGACTGTAAAAGTATCACAGAAACACAGTCACCTTTGGCACTGCGTCACAAGCCAGCCATGGCTGATGACAGAATCACTGAACAAGTGGCAGCATGTTACTGTTACGACACGTTAATGCTTTGGACCACAAACTCAAAGCAACACGAGCTTCAGGAATCGTTCGATGTTCTGTGATTACTTTGCAGTTTTAGAGAGATTCAAATTCATTGTGTATTTAGCTACAGGTTAACAGTCTTCACAGCTAAGTTTTGCTTCCACCAAAGAGAAAAGAAAAATAATATTAGGGGCTTTCCTGAACATACTTAACACTAGTTGTTAGCCGTCTAAGACCAGAATGTCTCCTGCAAAGTGTACAGGTACTTTATTTTCACAAGCAACTGCAACATATCTGTTAGTGAGGAGCTTACCAGCATACTGGCATCTGGGTTTTCTGGCTCTCTCATTCTTTAGTTCACACTTAACAACTTTGACCTTTTCGTGACTTTTTGTCATTTGAAGTGTTTGATCAAATTTTCCCTTATCACAAATAACTTTGATCTTACTTGTTGTGCTACGGATGAACGTGTTGGTAGCTTTACAGCTGTTGTCAACATTGTAGATCTGTTTACTTTTTATAACCTTATCACAATCTGATAGGTTTGTAGCATAAACCTGTTCGCTGGAACGTTGAAGACAATTTACTACACAGCAAAAAGCAAGACACAAGTAGGCAAAGTTCTTTGTGTTACTCATGCATGAGGGAGGCCTGCCTGGAGCCAAGTGTCGTTCCACCCACTTGACCTCCGTCAGACTCTCAGCCAGGTTCCCCATAGCACTCCTTTTATTGTGGTTACATGAATATGCATAGGTTCATTAACATATGAGGTTTCATATAGGTATACATGTGGACAAAGAATACATTGTCTGTGTGTGTGTGTGTATGTGTGTGGGGTCAAGATGTGACCCTGTGAAGACTCCCCAAAGCTGGTGCCAGGAGTCTAGCGGTCCATCTGAACAAAAGGCTCTTACACTCATACAGATATACGTGTGTTTGCTATACCATATATCAGCAAGAGAAGATACGACCTCTCCTAGGAGGTGTGTGACCTATGCCAGAACCCTCTGAAGAGGAGTGAACGCACCCCCCTCTTCATGCTACACAGAGTTGTTACAGACCTCCTAGGATGAGACATTCTTTCAATCTACAAATGATTATATACTTCTAAGCATATATAAATATCTATTTCTAAGCATAAATGACAATCCAACAATACAAATCTAACAGGAAGCAGAGGCTTCAACTATCACCCAGCCCTGTCCTGTTGAGCCTGCTCCTATTCTGGCTTCAAGCCCAGCGAGAAGCGTCCGATCAGCTGCTGAATGATTGCTTAGTTACTTTGCTTTTGTCTTTGGGTGCTCAGGGACTTCTCATACACTCCTTCCCCTTCATTCATATTCTACTGTTACATACACTATATTGCCAAAAGATTCTGTTCCTCTGCTTTCACACACACATATAAACTTGAATTACATCCTATTTTTAATCCATGTGATGTCGACCTCCCTGTAAATGCTTTCCACAGCGTTTAGGAGTGTATGGGGAATTTATGAGGTCAGCCACTGATCTCACACATTAACTTGCAGTCTCTGCTCTATTTATGAGCAGTTCTGTCAGGTTGAGATCAGGACTCTGTGCAGGCCAAACTCGCTCATCCATGTCTTTATGGATCTTGTTTTGTGCACTGGTGTGCAGTGACGTTGGAACAGGAAGGGGCCATCCCCAAACTGTTCCCACAGACTATGGAGCATGAACGTATCATAAGTGTTTTGGTGTGTAGAAGCATTAAGAACCATTGAGAACCTTCACAGACAGCATTAAGAGTATCTTTTACTGGAACTAAGGGGCTGAGTCTTAAATTGCGGTTGAATCTAAATGTCTTATAGTGAGACACATTAGAATTTTGATTTTGTCTTTTCACAAACTGTTCGCCAGCCAGAAATCTTTACATCACACAATGAAACAATTTGCAAGAACTTAAATGTCGACTCAGACATGAAATCATCATAAATGTAAACGCCGGAAGCTTTCCTCACATCTCCTCGTGTATTGTGGCTTGGTCTGTAATAACAAATCTGTACTGCACATCTAAAAACGAATAAAACTCAACTCAAGAACCTCACGACCTTTGCTGCACTTAAAGGCATCCAGCACAGACCAAATCCGGACACTTACCTTATTTTTGTTTCACTGATGAGTGAATGAGTGGTTGTTGGTTGGTTGGTTAACCTGCAGCGGTTCAGGCACAAGTGGGTCGTCTGGAGCAGCAGGTGAAAGGCTCTGAAGCTGGCGAAAGATTACAATAAATCAAATACATGACTGAATAGGCAACATCTGATAGTCAGTGTGAATGAAAATGAAAGATTATCTAACATAAAGACTGGTCTCAAACTGTACATGCAGGTAGCTTATGCAGGATTTGTGTGCTCACAGAACCCAGATAATGTCAGCATGTTTTTAAGCCCATGTCTGGATTGTAAAAGTAGGTAAGTGTGGCAGGAGAGAGGGTTGTTATACTTCCTTGGAGGTGTAGAACATGAGCCTGTTGAGAATTAAATATTTTTATTGTACCTATTTTTATTATACAAACAAAACATTCTTACCAAATGAGGAGGGAAGACTCGAGATGAGCAGAGTGTAGCTGAGACACGCTGTTACGTTCAAGTCAGTCAAACTGGAACAAAGAACACTTGGTTCTTGCCACTTTGATTTTTATACATTTCAGCAGCAGCGCCTTATAATCATTTAAATTAACACCTGCATCACCAGTGCACCAGTTCTAAGAAAATGTACCACTTCTCTGTTTGTGTTTCAGAAACTTAATACCACATGACCACAGCATCACGCAAATGTAGTTTGTCACTCATAGCTGGCTTTTCTACTGTTTTACGAAAAAAAATGTTTTCTTGCATATTTGCAGGCCAAACAATCAGGTTGAACGATCAGGCTTGACGCCTCCATTTCTACCTGTTCGTGTTTCTAAAGTAGAATCACTGTGGCGATCGCTTTAAAGGCTGGCTTTCATTGTTACATTGTGTTCATACCTAAATACTAAGAGAAAGTTCATATGTGTGTCCTCATTAGGATCGGGATTTGTGCTGGTGTGTGGGACTGTTTCCTAAGGTTTATACTGTTACTGGTTATAATGTGACAATGTGTTTCAGCTATTTTACAGAGTAACACAAAAGTAGAATAGAATAGAATAATCCTTTAATTGTCCCACAAGGGGAAATTTGGTTGTAACAGCAGCCAAAAAGACAAATATACAAACAAACAGTACACAGGACACGGAACAGAAACATACACAATTTTTCTTACATATTTACATTAAGGACAATGGTTACTATAAACAGAGAGTACTGTACAGTTATTAAATTAAATAAAAATAATTACAGGTAAGAGGCAAACCAGGTTGTAGTGCGAATTGGTTAATTAACTAACTTATTGCAGTTACAGCATTGATGTAAACATCCATGTTTGTTGGGAACAGTTCTGATTGTACAGTCTGACAGCTGCAGGGAGGAAGAACCTACGGAAACGCTCCTTCATGCGTCTAGGATGCAGCAGTCTCTCACTGAAGGAGCTCTGCAGTTCAGCAACATCTACATGCATGGGGTGGGAGACTCTGTCCATCAGAGATGTTATTTTGGCCAGAGTCCTTCTGTCTCCCACCACCTGTACTGGGTCCAGGGTGCATCCCAGAACAGAGCTGGCCTTCCTGATGAGTTTATCCAACCTCTTCCTCTCAGCTGCCGATAAACTGCTGCTCCAACATACCACACTGTAAAAAATGACAGATGTAATGAGTAAATAATGCATTGCAATACTTTTAAGAACACTGTTCTGTGTAATGCATTACTTTTTTGACTAGGTTCATGTTTCCCCAGTATTGAGGTCAGCCACTGTTTGTGCATGCCTCCAACATGCACAAACATTTGACCCACAGCATGCAATTAATCTGCATGAATGTAATGCCTTTAATATGCTGCTTAGAGATGGTTGTAGATCTCAACATGGAGCCAATTACAACCCAATAAGAATCAATAAGAGAATCATATTGATAAGTGATACTGAGAATGCCATCCCTACCTGCTTGTGTGTCACCCTACTTGCTCATAGGGGTTCATATAATTGTTGGGGTCTTCTGTTGTCCTTGTATTACTGTAGGGTTTTATCTTACAATATAAAGCACCTTTGTGATTTGGTTGTATAAAAATAAAGTTTAATTAAAAATAATATTTTTTCCGCTGTGCCTTGGCTCAGCCGGTTTCTCTTTTTGGTAATAGCCTCTCCATCTCTGGAGAAAAACCCTTTCACGTGGTACTAAGTAGGCAGGGGTTTAAGGCTATCCCACAGAAAGCCTGTAAAGATTTGGATAGATGCACCTCTGCTTAGATTATATAGATTAGGTGTTGTTGTACCCCAGTTGCTTGGCACAACACAAAAAAAGAGGTGAAAAAGGTGAATCTCCAACATGAGCAGAGGAATTTTGCAGGGATCCAATAGCAGATACAGTGGTCCCTCACTGTTTCGCTGATTTTTTCTTTTTTGTTGCATTTTTTATTTATTTTTTTAAGTGCATTGTATTCTGCGTCCTGACTGGCTGTAGACAATTAGACCATTGTCAATCAATCTCGTGTTGTGTCTCCTGTACAGTACAGAATGCGTTCAGCTGGTCAAATTTACATAAAGCTTTGATCGCTAGCAGTGTGACTCTGACGTGCTGTACTGTATGTTTGTAAGTTTTCTCCCCAACAAACACAACAATGTCGACAAAACATCGTCACCGGCGGGTGCCTTTGGTTTCCTTCTATAACACTGGACTTATTTTTCTACAAGATTTGAACTTTGAGAGTGTTCAAACAAGAGAGAAAAGTGTGAAAATGTTCATGCCTGCCTGGGAAAAGTGTATAAAGTGTGTAGTGAGGGGTTTTACAGCCTTAAAACATCTATAATAATTGTAAAAAATAAAGTTGGCTACTTCATGGATTTCACCTATCAGTGACTCCTGCGATAAACGAGGGACCACTGTATATGGTCATTAATCACACCAGCACTCAAACCACTTTCTGAAACAGCAAGACTCTAATAATTTTCTTATCAGAGACATTACTCACTCTTAAATAAGCAAGCCTTGATACGTGCTTCATAAAAAACGTACTGGATTTCTCCACAAATGTTCAGTATGTCCCATCATTATTTATTTTCCTGTGTGCAGATCCCGTGGAGAAAACAATGTTGTGGTGAGCTGTTCAGGATTAATTCTAAAGTGTGTGAAGTGGTTTGGATCTGTCAATGCCCTGTGGAATATCGCTCGCTATCATAATGAACAATAAGCTCATTTTTAACTTTGTTTCTTGAAAGGATATATTTTGCAAACTCTTGAGTCATGAGTTCTGTAGCTGCGTCTTTGGCTCAGTGAATTTGAATATCTTACTTTCACAGCTGTCCGTTGCTTATCTCTGCTCAGATATAGCATTCTCATTTCTGGTTCTTTAATCAGTATAAAATGGTTTGTAAGGAACTTACAAAGCAGTTTCACCACTGAGCACCATATATGGTTAGTCTTTCTTTTACAGGCATTTATCAGAAATGCATCATCACTACCAGTATGAAGACAATGACTGCAGCGCTATTTGATCAAAATATGTTGTCTTTATATTGCTTGTTTTATGCTAGCATCTTCTTGCAATTGGGGCCTTCATTTGTTTCTCTATTTGGCTCCAGGAAGGCAACTATAAAATACTACAAGGTCAAATATCAACCATGGCTTTCGCTCTAGCATCCACATCACATAGACTATCTAGTCTTTTTATGCGGTACATGATCCCAGTTGTAGCAGAGTAACAAGCACATTACACATTTTAAGATTACTTTGACGCTTTTTTTCTGATTTTGAAATTTTTTCAGGTGTATGTTCAGGACAATTACTGGAAGCCACATTTCCTTACCCCTAGCCAATGAAGGCCCAAATACAGCTGCCCTCAGTTCTTATTCCCAACACGTAACATACCAACAGTTTGTCATGGCCTGAGGCATCTCATAGTAACGTGAAAGGTATCTTTCCGCATCCTTATGAGATGCTCCAGATTCCCATTTGAAAACAACCGAACGCTGCTCGCAGCAGTAACACACACTTGGAGCAGAGGCTCCTAACATTAACTCTATCCATAACTTTAACCTTAACCCTATCAGGTAGTGTTTTACAAAGCGATTCATGATTAGAACAAAAAACACATTTACACATACCGATGATTTGTAGCATCGTTACCTGTTGGGATGAGAACGTGTTGTTTCCAAAGCACCACAAATTGGGGTTTCTGTAGCTCAGGTAGGAAACCTACTAATCAGAAAGTTGCTGGTTTAATCCCCGCCTGCTCCAGCCTGCATGCCAAATATCCTTGGGCAAGATACTAACCCCAAGTTGCTCTCCGATGCATCCATCGGGAGGATGAATGCGTATTACTGTTAGATAGAAAGCACTTACAAAAAAAAAAAAAGTGATTGGGTGAATGAGGCAAGTTGTAGAGAGTAGAAAGGTTTTATATAAGAACCAGTTAATTTTTATATTTCAGATTTATTTTCAGTTTTCTACTTTTTACATGTAATATTGATGTACATGTATCACATCTAACTCGGTGACAGCAAATTTGAACAACTGTAATCATTTCTTTCCAGCATCTGAAATATTAGTTTCGTTTGGGGTTGTTGTTGTTTTTGTTTCCTTTTGGCTCCTGATATTAGTCAACTACTATTTGTCAATGTTGAATAATGATAAATGAATTTTAAGTGTTATCCCAGTTTTATCCTCTTCAATTCAATTCACAACTACAGTTGCCTCAAAGCGGTTTATAATGCAATTTCACCAGCTGAGACCACATCCTCTTTTTAGCATTTTTAGTAGATAATGGCAGATGGCTTGAGCATGAATTTAAGCTGCAGTTTGGGGAAGGTCACAGAGGGGACAGCCAGCGACTCCTGAGCTGTGCAGATCCCTGAGTGCTAATGAGAAGTAAACGAATTGGAAAAAGGAGGGAGTGCGGGGCTCAAAAGCAAGAACATACAGCTTGTAGTGCTGAGTGAAAACAAATATGTTCAAATTATACATTTTCACAATTTATTATCAAATAGTCAGAATTTCAAAGTAGTTTTACATGACGCCATGGACCTCCATCTCTCTGGCTCAAAGACAAAGGCCAAGAGCAAGAAAAAAACAAGAGGATGCAATGACAGAAGAAGCTGTGTCAACACACAGCTTCGATGGAAATGATGATGCAGCTTCAATAAGTGGTGCAAAAGTTAACATGAACGGTGCTCTGAGCTGAAACTGCTTTGCAGTTTCCAAAATGTTGATTCTGAAAACGTTACATCCAGATGAAGAGAATCAAAGTTTTCGTTACATGGATGATTGAGCAGCGTTTGATTAAATGAACAATAACTGCTCTTATTTGAATAAAGGAAAACATAATATCTGAACAGAGATATAACATGTGCCAAATTCAAATTCACTGAGCCAGCCACTTGCTTGCATGAGATCTGAGACAGTGGAAGCAGCAAAACAGTTTGTAACATGTTGTTATGTTTGATTCAGGTGGACTGAAAGAGTCTAACATGGGTAAACTATTAATGATATCAATAAATGAAGGACTGCAGTCCACTTCAGCTAACTAAATAAGATCCAGAGGAGGATGAGCATTAACAAGAACACTGTCAGTGTCTGTGTATCATGGTTCTGGGTCTTTGTCCCAGAGTTTTGTGTTGATGGACTTTTGAATGTTGCTTAATCATTATTGTTGTGTTCTTATAGTAACTGAAGTTTCCTAGTTTACTTTTCCTGCATTCGTGAATTTTCTGATTATTGTTTTTTCTGTGTCTCCTGTGGATGTCAGTCTTGTTGTCACGTAACGTCTGTCATAGCCTTCGTCTCTGTGTTCTGTCTTCAGCGTCCCCTTAGTGTCCCCAGCCCGTCTTGTCTCTCCCTCTCTTTGTGTCTTAGTGCTGTCTCTGGGTTTTGTCTCCTTTACCTGTTTCCAGTGTCCCTCTCTTTGTGTTTTGTGCTTGTCTCCCCAGTCCGTCGTGTGTTCCCATGTTTGTTTATTTCCATCCTAGTGTCAAGCTTATGCGTCCTTATTTCAGTCTCTGTGTTCGTGCTACTTCTTGTCTTATTTTGATAATCCTAGTCTGTGTTCCCATGTTTGTCCCCTTCCCTGATCACCCCTCAGTGTATTGTTACGGATTCAAATATTGGGGATGGATACAAGAGGAAAAACCACAATAACAACACTGGTCCGGCCGGGTTGAGTCAAACGATGATTTTAATGATCACACGCGTGGGAGATGGACACCGTACGCAGACAGCATCAGATCTCAAAATGGTGGAGCATTGATCAAACTCTTATAGCCTCTAGTGGCCCCCACCTAATCATAAAAGCCTAAACATTCTTTCTTTCTCTCACACAGTGGCTAAGCTACGACCTTGGCTCCCTGTTTATCTGCTCCTGCTGAGATGGGGCAGAAAACTCCAGTATGTTCTGTTCTCTTCTAATCAGACAAATAAGGCGATGACTTTCTGCAAACAGTATTTCTCATAACTCAGCAGTATAATGCATCATAAAGCAATATCATTCATTCACAATAAATCAGCAGTCTAATGTAATGCAACTCAGCTTAACAAATGCAATAGTTATCACCTTCTTCTAATTCGGGAGAATAATGCAAACTAAAACTACATAATAATTCACCATCTTTAATTAAGGGTCTAACATGGCATAAAATAATATTATAATCTGACACTCCCCCTTTTGTGCTCTTTAGAATAAAGAGCACACCTACACCCTGTAGTCCAATGCGGCCGGGTTCATTTCTTCTTACGCCTGAGGCCCTTTGTCCCCCTGTTGGACGAACCATATGTGAGATGACCTCTGTGTTTGCGCAGTCCAGGTGCAAGAAGAACTATTATTCCAACAGTAGCAGGTACAGATGACACTCCCCAGTTCTCCCACAGCTTTATTTTGGTGCTACCTTATACCCTTCAGACGTACTCAGACTAGAACCTCTGTCCGAGGAGCTTTTAGCCTTTATTTTATTGCTGCAGCCACCAGTGTCTTCCAGTTGGGTGATCCTCTGCTCTTCTTTCTTTAACCTCAGGGGTTAGACAACCCTTCAGTCGTTGCACAGATCAGGGGATTATTCTGCCCCGATGTCAAACAACAATCTGTATCCTCGGGTCCTGTGTATCCCGTGTATCCCCCAGAAAAAGGAACAGGAACGTGTCCCCCTTTTGCCCAAGAGCCTCTCGAACCTCGTTGGTCTGGTGTTCCTGGATTTCCGCCAACCCATTCATGGTTATTGCTGTGTTTATGGGATCCATCCTTTTGAGGTGACTTATCAGAGCCCAAATACCATGACACTTGGACCCAGTTGGTGTCTCGGCAGTCACTGTGTCTGCCTCTGCTGCGAAGGATCCTCGTATATCTGTGACCTCGTCTGGTGTCTGTTCCTTTCTCTGTAAGAGACAGAAAACCAAAACACCTCTCTGCCTAGCCCTAATAATCTACTGTTGTTATCTACTGACCTTCTGGTGATTCAGAATTGGTTTAGGACATTCAGAATGTCCCAGGGACTTATTCTAATCATATCCTATGTGTGTGTAAGCGTGTTTGCATTTAGCCCTCTGCACTCAAAGTCAATACCTGCAATATATCAGTCCGGACCATCACGCCGGACGAAGCTTATGACCTTCAAAAGACCAAGTGCCAACTCATTATAAGCACATTTGCAAGGTGTGTAAGAAAATTATTAAAACCACTCATGTGTTTCCTTCTGCCTACTGTCCCACGGTTTCCTCTCCAGTGTGGTGCTCAGCTTCTCGTGAACACAGGCATTTTATCTTCTAAACGCTTTTCAGTTCATTTCAATGATTAATGCTTAAACATGGAGGTGTGTCGCTGTCTGCCTCTTATAACTCCAGTGATTTTCCTGTAGTTTGAAATCTTATGCGGTGTTGTGGATTCCGTGAGTTCAGCAGCTAACCACTCTTATTAGATTGTATCGTGTCATCTCAATGAGAACAAATTGAGTTGTTGGATTTCGTACAGATCTTTAAAGCCTGAGGCAATTGTGTTAAATACACGCGAGATGCTTACGTAAATCCAAGAGCTGGCCCCTTTTTTCTTTTTTTTTCTTTTTCAGTGTGTTCCTCCTTCAAGTAAATCTCAATCACAAAAATGTGGCGCTCCGAAATAAGGCTCACACCGTTAATTCATCATTTTCATTCTGTACCACTGCTCCTTATCAGGCTGTGTGAAGCACAGTAAACAATTCAGTCGAGGCCTTGAGCCATAAACAGACATCACGCACAGACATTGTTTTCATAACCAAACTGCCTTAGACCCTGTCCCCTAAATCTACACAAACGCCCTCTGGGTGACATGAAATGCATTTAACCAATAAACAATCAATGGCTTCTTGTTGTTGTAACAGATTCTGTATTTGGATGTTTGTGTGCAGCATTTTGCGTGTCAGCATAAGCATTTGTTAGTAAAGCATTCTTCATTGCAGCAGCGTGTGTGTGTGTGTGTGTATCACTCTTCATTGCACAAGTGTGTGCATGTGTGTGTGTGTGTGTGTGTATCACTTCTCAGTGAATTGAATCAGCATTTCGATTTGTGTGCGTGTGTGTGCGTCATTTCTCACTCAATTGACTCAGCGTGTGTGTGTGTGTGTCATTTCTCAGTGAATCAACGAGTGCATATGTGTTCATATGTGTGTTTCTCTTCATTCTGAGTCAGTGCATGTAGATGTGTGTGTTTGTTTGTGTTCATCACTTTCCTGTTCTGGTGTTCTGGGTAAACCACGGCCTGAGGCGTGCCCTGGGGTCCTGCCCTCCTCCATTTCAGTCTGTTTGCATCCATTGGTGCTGCTGCTCAAAGTTCTGTCCATACTGGTTCTGGCCCCAATTGAGGCAGTCCTTTTCTCCAGTGTCCTGCATCTTCTCCTTGTCCAGCTCCTCCTTAACTTGACCCTTTTGCTTCTGTAGCTCCCTCAGGGCTTGCTCCTGCTGTAGGAGCTTCTTGTCAGGTTTGGCGACCTCCTGCTCCAGCAAGCTCCAGCCTGATTTCAAGTCCTGTGTCTGGGACTCCAAGCCTGACTGATGGGTTCGATTATCAGCCAGCTCCTCCTGAGCCATGCTCAGTTTCTGCTCTGATGCCTTGAGCTCTTACTGAGGGCAGAAACCTCAGAGTCTTTTCCATACACGTCAGATTAAAGTCCATTGATGTTTTCCTTGCTTTGCTCCACGGCCTTCTGCAGCTCTGCTGTCCGGCTCTTCTCAGAGGTCAGCTCCTGGCCGAGCCCCGACACCTGTGCCTTCAGCTTTTCTTCTTGTGCTTTTGTCCATTCTGAGGTGCCTCCTGACCTCAGTTACTCCTCCTGTCTCTGGCACGCCCTTTTTGCTGCCCGATCATCCGTGTTGGTCAGTCACTGTCCTGCACAGTTTTAATGCAGAGTTGTTAAGGTCAGCATTCTTTTGCTCGGCCTCATTTTTCCTCCGGGCTTAATGGGCGTCTCGTCAGAGCTCTGTTAGCTGAAGCTGTCTGGAAATCTCCCCCGTGTAGTGAAACGGGCCTTGGATTTAATGCTCTCCGTCTCAGCTGCATGAGATCGTTTTCCTGCCGCTCTGTTGACATTTTCAGGTTGTTGTTGTGGGTCCAGCTGCTGTAGCATTTGGTCAGGGTCACATCAAAGATGGTAGAGGAGTGAGCAAAGATGGTAGAGGGGAGAGCAGGAGTCCAGGTCAGCCTCGGCAAAGCAGCCTGTAATCAAGCATAAAGAGAAAAAACAAAAACAAAACAAAAACAAAACAAAAACAGACGAACAGGAAAATGATGTTGTGTTGGCTGTGTTATTCAGAGAGGGGAGAAACAACGGGGCCAGGCCCTGTGTCAGCCTTCTCTCCCCCTTTTTTTTTTGTTTTTCTCAAAGTTATGTATGTATGTTGGCTGTTATACTTTGTTGTGTTTGAAAATAAAAGTTGGTCTGATTAACTTATTTTCAGAATAACTAAATCTGAGACTTTGTGTCACTGTAAGATTATAACAGTGATGGCAATATAATTGTTTGTTGTTCAGCAGTACAGTGTCCACCATATAATCAACTCATAACCCACCAAGCTGACAGGACAACACAGGTACATGTTAAAATTGTTAAGATCATGTTTAAAAGCCCAAAAAAGAATTTTCTTTCATTCAGTAATCACTTGTATTAATCAATCAGCAGAAAACATGTCACAATTTGAATCTTCTAACCACTAAATTTGTCGTGTCATCACTGGTTGGTCAGACCAGTGTCTTTTTTTTTGAAGTTAAGTTGTTGTCCTGCAACCCAGAGAGTTTATTTGTTAGTAGTGGATAAACTTTATCATTCAACAACAGGTGTATGTTAAGTTTCGCTGCTTTAACCTTGCTGGAAAATCTTCACGTGTTCATGAATGTAAGCTGTTTCTTCATTGCGTGTGTGTGCGTTTGTAGGTGGGTTATTTTAACTTTTTCTCAAACGAGGCATTTCTCTAACACGTGCCTTTCTCATACATTTCTCTGGTTGTGTGTGTGTTTTTATTTTGTTTCCCAAATTTTGATTCCCCACCTTAAATAACAGCTTTCCATGTCTTCAGCCAGGAGTTAGAGCTTGCTTGTGAGATTCAGGGACACATGGTGCCAATAACAATTCAGCCAAAAACTTGCCTGCAAATTTCCAGTGATGGTAACCGATAACTGGAGGAGAAGATGTCCTTTAAGTTTCTTTTCCGGGTGGGGACAAAGTTGGGGTCAAGCTGTAAACTTTTGAGCCAAAGCTTGGCCTGTCTGTCGTCCCAATTCTGTTTATGCTTTTGCCGCTGTACTCAGGTTTCCAGGTTGGGAGAAATCCACCTGTATTAACACACTAAAACATTTACTTAGTATTTCTTTTCTGAAAACATTCACTTACTATTTCTTTTCTGAAAACCATGCATACTTCTCACAGTCTGGCCGTTGCCTTTTATGGGCATGCAGAGTTCCTGTCACACACACAGCTGAAATTCGTGCTTGATCACACCCTATATTATGATAAAACCAACAGTAAATCAAATGTAACCGCTTATATTATTGGGCTGAACCAAGAGTTACTTTAAAAATCTTATAAATCCTGCTTCACACCATAAAACTGAAACAAATCACAGCTGTATTTATCACTCAGTCTTACTCTGCCGACTGAAGTGTCGGTCTAAATCATGCACGATTTGTCTTTTCTATATCAAAACCCAGCCAAACATCAAACATTCACCCTAGTCATTCAAAACCTTATTTGTAATATTATAATCAGCAAAATCAGCGTCTTATTTACAAGTCTTTAACAGTATTTGCAAATCATAATTATAACACTCAAAAAACACGCTAAACAGGAAGCAGAAGTCCTCTGTGCGCTTCACAGCAGCCACCTCATTTGCATGTTCACACACCGTCTAAAAATAGCTCGCAGCGCTGCAGCGCGCTCTCGTCACACACAGTCTCACACACAGCTCTATTATTTTATATTACAAAGACGTCTTATATTTACAACCACTGTCAGGCCTGGCAGATTTAGCGCCTACACAATTTTGACAAATTTAAGTTAACGGGTCCAACCGAAGAAAGTCCAACTTTTTTGTAATCAATTAACCAGTATCTGCCTCTAACTGTATCTGGCCTCATCTCTAAAGTCCCTAACTCAATTTAACAGTGTCCAAAAAAGCGCAGACACCGTTCCAAACGGTGAGTGGTGCAACCACTAGTTATTCTGGAGTGCCCCAAGCTCCACAGTGACCAACTGACTATTCCTCAAAGAGGACAAGGCCTAGGCGCCCCGACCTTGGCAAGCGTTACCTCTGAGCACTGCGCTTCCTAGCAGACTCCAACTGCCGTCCTATAATAATTTATAACACTTTAAAACAACAGTCAACCCCCCAAAACAAGAGTATGACTGAGGCAGGTGCAACCTAGTGGTCAATTGGGACTCCAACCCACAAAATGACCAATTCCCTATCCAACTACTTGGGACTGCAACCCAATTTCTTAGCAGACTCTAACTGCATTTATTTCTCAGCAGACTCTAACTGCATTTATTTCTCAGCAGACTCGAACTGCATTTATTTCTCAGCAGCCTCTAACTGCTTCAACTCATGAGATTTTTTCATCAAAATCAAAACAGACATTTACCAGTACTTTCAGTGAGTAGACTTCAATTTTGTCATGTCCAATTTAGCACACTTTGGAAATAATTCAACAGGTAGTGCCTTACCTTTGTATAAGCCGGATTATGCCCACTCACGTCAGACCACTGGCTCGTGCCTGTCCGTTCGACAACCTCGGACCGTCCAAACCTCCAACTTCCACCCCAATACCACAGGACGAGCCCCCAAACTGTTACGGATTCAAATATTGGGGATGGATACAAGAGGAAAAACCACAATAACAACACTGGTCCGGCCGGGTTGAGTCAAACGATGATTTTAATGATCACACGCGTGGGAGATGGACACCGTACGCAGACAGCATCAGATCTCAAAATGGTGGAGCATTGATCAAACTCTTATAGCCTCTAGTGGCCCCCACCTAATCATAAAAGCCTAAACATTCACATTCTTTCTCTCACACAGTGCCTAAGCTACAACCTTGGCTCCCTGTTTATCTGCTCCTGCTGAGATGGGGCAGAAAACTCCAGTATGTTCTGTTCTCTTCTAATCAGACAAATAAGGCGATGACTTTCTGCAAACAGTATTTCTCATAACTCAGCAGTATAATGCATCATAAAACAATATCATTCATTCACAATAAACCAGCAGTCTAATGCAATGCAACTCAGCTTAACAAATGCAATAGTTATCACCTTCTTCTAATTCAGGAGAATAATGCAAACTAAAACTACATAATAATTCACCATCTTTAATTAAGGGTCTAACATGGCATAAAATAATATTATAATCTGACATGAAGCTCAGGTGTCCATAAAGTGTAACAGGAGAGCTTTGTCATACTTTCAGATATTTTACATGAGCCCGTCTTTCAAAAAATAAATAAATAAATAAATAATTCATTCATCCACAGGTAGCACAATGCTCATATCTGAAAGTAAACTCTGATATATATCCCCGACTAGGGTTACTACTAAATAAAGGATCGCCCCAAAATGGCTAAATATATAAAGACACTCTCCAGAAGAAGTTAAAGGGATTTTTTTTTATTGTACAAGCAATATCTTCATAAGAATTACAAATTCTGCAGACATATTACCTTCTTACTGAACCTGAATAACTCACACACAGACGTGTCTGCTGCTGATCTTTGTTCAAACATGATGTTTTATCTTCTCTTCAAAACACATTACTCATCTTTCTGGCATCATGTTACATGAAAACACCTGCATTCTACCTGTGTCATTGTACCACAAAGACAATGATTGCAACACTGTGCTTGCAAAATAGAAGAAATAAGACGACCAGCAAATACATAAAAGATGGTAAAAGTGATTCCATCTTTGTGTCTCCTCCCATTGTTTCCCCAGTCTGTCTAGTTCCCATATTCCCAGGACACCGCTGGACAACAAGTGGGTATTCCAAGACTGAGAGACAGCCGGAGTTGGCAAAAGATCAGACATTCTCTACTTAAGTAGAAGTAAAAATACTATTGTTCCAGTGAAAGTTAAAGTACTGATTCAACTTCATTACTCAGTTAAAGCAAAAAAGTACAGGCTCGAAGCGCTTACAGAGAAAAGCATACAACAGAATACAACAGAATGCTGTTCGCGGCAGTAACACACACTTGGAGGAGAGGCTCCAGCCGTCCATTCCAGCCCTATCCCTAACATTAACTCTAACCATAACTTTAACCTTAACCCTATCAGGTCTTGTTTTACAAAGCGATTCATGATTAGAACAAAAAACACATTTACACATACCGATGATTTGTCACATAGCATCGTTACCTGTTGGGATGAGAACGTGTTGTTTCCAGAGCACCACAAATTGGGGTTTCTGTAGCTCAGGTAGGAAACCTACTAATCAGAAAGTTGCTGGTTCAATCCCCGCCTGCTCCAGCCTGCATGCCAAATATCCTTGGGCAAGACACCAACCCCAAGTTGCTCTCCGATGCATCCATCGGGAGGATGAATGTGTATTACTGTTAGATAGAAAGCACTTACAGAGAAAAAGCATAGAAAAAAGTGAGTGCATGAATGAGACAAGTTGTAGAGAGTAGAAAAGTTTTATACAAGAACCAGTTCATTTACCGTTATATTTTAGTTTTATTTTCAGCTCTGTACTTTTTACATGTAATATTGATTCATTAGATTGACTACATGTATTACACCTAACTTGCGGACAGTAAATTTAAACAACCGTAATAATTTATTTTCAGCATCTGAAATATTTATTTAGTTTGTTTTTTGTTTTCTTTTTTGGCTCCTGATATTAGCCAACTACTATTTGTCAATGTTGAACTAATAATGAATCTAAGAAAAGGTATTTGTCACGGTTGGCCAGCGTCAACCGTGGGGATGTGAGGAAGGAGGAGCCAGGCACGGAGCTCTGAATGCAAGCAGTGCGTTTATTTACAGTGAATGGAAAATAACAATAAATCCGCAGTGCGTTCCCGACTCCCGTGAAATGTCCTCTTCCCAGTGCTAGTGTTCCTTGTCTCCGCTCCTCAGTGTCTGAGCACCCCGTGCTCGCTGCCCTCTCGTCTCCACGCTTCTCCTGGGGAGATAACAAACAGGCAGCCGTAAGACACATACAATGCGGCAGACTATCCGTACTGACTGGCCGAGAGACTAACGTGAAGTCACGCAATGATCCAGCGTCAGAGAGAGCGCCACCGCATTCTTAAGTAGCTCCTCCGACAAGGCTTGATCAGCTGTGTGATGGTCTTCAGGTGTGGCCAACCACCTGGCAGGGCCACACCCACCAGGCCTGAAGGATGCAGTTAGGAAATAGCTGTCACAAAAAAATGTTATCTTCATACACGTCACGGCTGTGTAAGCACTGATATTGATAATAGATGTGATCACAAAGAGACAACATTTTTGCTAAATGTAATTATTATATTAGAAATTTATAAAACTTGTAATTCGAATTTTTCCAAATGAGAACATATACCTTTTTTTGCTTTACTGATCAGTGTTTGGTTGGTTAACTGCAGGTGTTCAGGCACGAGTCCGTATTCTGGAAGAGCAGGTGGTGAAGATGACTTCAGCGACTGAAATGCCCTGAAGGTGGAATTAAAGATAAACTTCATTTGAACATAAATCAGTAAAGACAGGCCTCCATCCTGACATGCAGTACTTGCATTACATATGTATGATATGCATCCTCACAGAAGCCAGATGATGCCAGCATGTTTTTTAAGCCAATGTCTGGATATGAGTATATGTGAATGTGAGTATAAGTGTGGCAGGAGAGTAAGTTCTCCCTCTTTCTTGGAAGTATACAAAAGCCAACGAGTTCTTACCGAATGAGAAGTGAAGCCTGGAGATGAGCAGAGATCAAGTCAAGTGCAGTTCAGACACGCTGTTAAGCGAAAGCACACCTCAGAAACGGCCTTTTTATACATGCTGTAACGACACATACACGCTTACGTTTTTTGTTTTCTATATTTAAGTTAAAATCTCCAAACCACAAAAATGTTGGACTTCCAAATCGTCCGAACACACTGTGTGCTCTCTGTCACTTTTACACTGTGCTGTAATCAACGAACATGTCTTCTTATCGCGATGTTACTGCGAGAAAATCATTTGTGCAGCTCAATGTTGTCGCTGTAACATATGACGTTTAGCACAATAATATATATCAAACTGTGTGACATTTGCCACCGATAAAAGGTCTTTTTGACAGCTTTGCTTTCGCTTACGGCCATACCACCCTGAACACGCCCGATCTCGTCTGATCTCGGAAGCTAAGCAGGGTCGGGCCTGGTCAGTACTTGGATGGGAGACCGCCTGGGAATACCAGGTGCTGTAAGCTTTTGCACTTCAACACACAAACTGCAGAGGGCGCTAAAACTGTCACTACTCCTTCCTTCTCTCTCTAGTTTCTTCCTGCTTTCTTTTAAGCACAAAAGCGCCTCGCTGACCATTTCCCAGGTGCTAATTACAGACCTCTCATAGGGAATATTTCCTTTTGACAGTAACAGCCATAAAACCTAATACAGCACCTCACTGTCAATAACTGATTAAACGGACAAAACACATTTACTAGGGAGCCAATAAGATGGAGACATAGTAAGTTAGAGAGAAAAAAAAACAAACAATATGTGGCAAGTGGAATTTAATCTAATTATAAAAACAATCAAACAGTTTTGGTTCATAGTTAACAGAGACTTGCAGGAAAAACACCACATCACATTCATATAAATACACAGATCTGACAGACTTGTGCGGGCACAAAGTGAAGGAAGTGTTGAGTTCATCTGCATGGAGCATGGATAATGGAATGGAAAATTTCTATTATTCTCAATTAAAGTGTTTAAGTTCCTATGCATATGCTTAGTTGTGACACTGTAATAGACTGTTCAGTGGAAATTTCTAAAACTACATGAACTTATTTCAGCCTCAGTAGAAGACAACTCTCTGTGACCATGTGTCATCTTCTGCTCCTCTCTTGAGTGGTGTCCCACAGGGCTCAGTTCTCGGCCCCCTCCTCATTTCTTTGCATCTGCTCCCTCTTGGTTCTATGCTGGGAAAATACGGCATTGCATTTCCCTTTTTTGCTGATGACTGTCAGATCTATGTCCCTATAAAGAAAAAAGGCCCATATTCCGTACAGCCATTACCTCAGTGTCTTGATGACATGAAGGCTTGGATGTCTCTTAACTTCTTAAAATTCCGTGACAAAAAGACTAAGGTGATGGTTTTTGGTAGCCCCACTGAGACCCCCAATGTGAATTTAGATACCTTGGCCCAGTATAATCAGAGAATCACAATCAGAATGAGAAAGACTTTATTTATCCTCAAGGGGCAATTATGATACAACAGAGCAGCATGACGTTGAAGATAAGGAAAGGGCATAAACAGGCAATAAGAGTGAGATAATAAATGCACAGAGTATACAGTATATACACAATTTTAAAATTACACAGTTTTAAAATTAAAGTGACTGATAAGCCAGCTGTCACAAACCTGGGGGTCATAGTGAACTCTGAACTGAAGCTTGAAAGTCAGATTAAGGCAGTGGTAAAATCAGGCTTCTTTCACCTCAGGCAGCTGATAAAATAAAGCCAATTCTTTCGCGGCAACACTTTGAGACAGTTATCCACGCCATTGTTAGCACTCGGCTGGATTACTTTAATGCACTTTATGTGGGGGTCCGTGCTTCATACATTACTCATCTACAGAGGGTGCAAAATGCTGCAGGTCGTCTTTTAACTGCCACTCGAAAGTTTGAGCACATCTCCCTTATTTCAGCTTCACTTCAGTGGCTGCCCATTTCATAGGATTCATTTTAAAATTCTTTTATTTGCTTTTAAAGCCCTCCATGGCCTAGCCCCATCTTATCTCTCTGAGCTGCTACAGCCTTATACGTCAGCTGGTCAGCTGTTCCTGAATGTACCCAGGACTGAGTGGAAACTTAGAGGACATCGTGCTTTTGCTGCAGCATCTCCCAAACTGTGGAACGATCTGCCTTTAGAGATTAGACAGACCTCTTCTCAGCCTGTTTTTAAATCACTCCTGAAAACTCATCTCTTCACTCCGACCTTTGACACCTTGTAAGATGTTAGTTTTAGTTTATTTTTATGTTAGTTGTTTTAGTTGATTATATGCTGTTCTGTCTTGTTTTTTTTAATATAGGGCTGTTTTAATCTTTACTATGTGTTTTATTTTATTCTGTTTTGTTTTATTCTACTGTTTGTTTTTTTTACTTATTTACTGTACAGCACTTTGGTCCTGCGCTGGGTACTTTAAAGTGCTTTATAAATAATGTTGGATTGGATCATCCTCCACACCACAGCCATTTTTGTATTCAACAGGACACATCCACATGAATTTTCAGCACATCCAAAAGTCCGTGTGGCTTTGTCACTCCTAAGAAAACAGACACAATCTTCTTCAGTCCCTCTGGATCATTTGTACGCTGGCTATAGGTTTATTTCTCTACCAGGAGTGGGGTTTGAACCCACGTGGACACATATCCATTGGAGCTTAAGTCCAACGCCTTCACCACTCGGCCATCCTGGTCCGACTGAGCTGAGCCGCGTAACAGTCACCCAGCGGTAAAATCATTACTCACAGCATTAAAATGCTTTTTACAAAGTTATATATGAATAAAATAAATCCTATTAACAGGACAGTGTTGCTTTGGCAGAGAGAAGAACGTGTGCAACAGCTTTTATTTAAAAAATATGTTTGTGCAGTTTGGAGACTACAAGGTCAAAATATAAAAAAATACTGTATTACAGCATCAATAAGAGGCCTGTTCCTCACAGCCACACTGACCCGAACACGCCTGTCAGACATTAGAAAATAATTACAGCTTCAAAATGGTTTTTTTTCCCATAGTAATACAAATAAAATGATACATTTTTGTTTTTAATGGCTCAGTGTTGGATTCACAGAGAGCACACAGTCTCTTAAGATCGTTTGAAGTAAAAGATTTTTTTCTATTTGGAAACTTCAACTAACACATACAAGATACAAATACAAGAATATAATTTGAGTATAAATCTTCACACATCAGCAGCTTTTCTTGTGTAACCGCATCTTTGCCCAGAAAGTAAAGTGAGGAATGATGTTGGTGTATTTTTGTCATCCTGGAGCTTTCAGACTCATGAAGTCACACTGAGCTGAAGCTCTGCTCTACAACAGAATCACGAGAGTGTCTCCGATAAGCTGCTGAGATGATTTTTGTTTTAATTTTTTAACTGTACACAAGCACTGGGACTGAAAACAGGTTTTGATCTTTGGTTTCATTCTATAATGGAAACAAGAGAGAAAAGTGTGAAACTGTCCATGCCTGTCTGAGAAAGGTGTATAAAGTGTGTAGTGACGGGTTTTACAGCCTTAAAAAATCTAAAATAATTGTAAAAAATAAAGCTGGCTACTTCGCAGATTTCACCTATCGCTGGTTATTTTTAGAACGTAACACCTGCGATAAACGAGGGGACTCTATATAAAAATACTGAGAAATTTCAGTCCTTTCTCTCTTTTGCTCTGAGGCGCGATAGAAAAATATCGACAAGTTGATGAACATCATCTACATATATATTCGATAAATGCCCAAGACATCTTGAGAAATGTAAATCACCGCTTGATTTGTCCATTTGGTTGACTTTTTATGGAAAATCTGACCTTAAACAAGACGCGAATATCACACCGGAAACGAAGCGCCCTACGGGAGATTCCCCACCGGAAGTAGCATATGCTAAGGTGCGCATAGTCGATTGTAACTGACTGTAAAAAGTCAGCACAATGAAAATAAACTCCACCTAAACTTGGTTCATATCTGACCCAGATAGACTGCAGGTCATAGCTTCTTACCTGAAGTTCAGTTCACCTGACACTCGGACCGGCGGCCGCCTCGGGTCTGCCCTCCTCCTGCCTCCCCTTTCCCTTGTTCCCTCATCCACCTGCTGGCCTCCACCACTTGCTAATGTTACTGAATCCGTGGAAGCTCCGCCATAGCCACCACCAAACAATTGAGTTATTTTTACACATCTGCCAGCATCTGGCCAATCCACCACCTTTCATTGTTTATACAAAAAACAAAAGAAAAGAAAAAAAAACTTCGGCCCATAAAAACGAAAAATCACCATCGGCCCACCGAGTCCAGCTATGGCTGCATATGTGTTTAATAGTCATTTATTTTTGTACAGGGCCAGCAAAACAACAGTTTTTGAGGGCATTTTCATGCATATTGGAATCCCGACTTCTCTGACGAGGCTAACCAGATCGCCGTTTACTCCAGCGAGACATCATTCCCAGGTCCGTGTTTTGATTTACGAGGTAAGTCGAACGCAACACGCAAAGTAACGAATAAAGACCCTATCCAAATCCCAGTAACGATTAAGGCGTTCCTGATTTTGGCATAATAATGAGTTACCGTGCTCGTTACCTCAATAATAACGTAGTTACTGTAACGCGTTAGTCCCTACACTGCTAATAACAAAGAACTGTAATGACAACCTAGGCATAATAGAGATGAACAATGGACTTAAACATAGAAATAAACTCAAACTCAAAACGCTGGGTCAAAAGACTCAGGATCGTGACATGAACAGAATCAAAGTTTTCATTACACGGATGATTGAACAGCGTTTGATTAAATGAACAATAACTGCTCTTATTTGAATAAAGGAATAAATGAGTACAACATCATATCTGAACAGAGAGATGTAACATACACCAAATTCAAATTCACTGAGCCAGCAGCAAAACAGCTTGTAACATGTTGTTTTGTGTGATTCAGGTGGACTGAAAGAGTCTAATACAGGTAAACTATTAATAATATCAGAATATGAAAGACTGCCGTCCACTTTAGCTAATTAAATAAGATCCAGAAGAGGCAGAGCATTAACAAGAACACTGTCAGTGTCTGTGTGTCATAGTTCTGAGTCTTTGTCCCAGTGTTTTGCGTTGGTGGATTTTTCAATGTTGCTTATGCTATATTTTTATTCTTATAGTAACTGATGTTTCCTAGTTTAGTTTTCTTGCTTGATTGTTTGCCTTGATAGCCAAACTTAACAAAACAAAAAGGTGGGGGGAGGAGGACTGGGCGGTTGAGCCAAATCAAAAAAATAATAAAACAAAAAGAGGTCAATAGCTTCCCTGTGCCTAAATAAAATAAAATGTAAAACAAAAAGGCCTATCTAGCTACTCGACAAAAAGGTCAGTAAAAACATGCAAACGTGGCGTCAACCGCATAACCTAGTGCAGGGGTCGGCAACCCTGGGCACGCGTGCCAGGTTAACTGATGGCACGACCATAGTTGGACTGGCCATCCCGGTATGCCGGTGGTGATTTTTCGTTTTTATGGGGGGATGATTTTTGTTCGTTTTTTTTTAATAACAGTATAAACAATGAAAGGTGGTGGATTGGCCAGATGCTGGCCGATGTGTAAAAATAAATCAGTTGTTTAGTGGTGGCTATGGCGGAGCTTCCACAGAGGCCAGCAGGTGGATGATGGAAAGGGGAGGCAGGAGGAGGAGAGACCGAAGGCGGCCGCCGGTCCGAGTGTCAGGTGAACTGAACTTCAGGTAAGAAGCTATGACCTGCAGTCTATCTGGGTCAGATATAAACCACGTTTAGGTGGAGTTTATTTTCGTTGTGCTGACTTTTTACAGTCAGTTACAATAACTCGTACTGCGTGCTAGCTAGCATGACGGAGTTTCTATACAGCTGGGTGGGTGCTTTGATGTTACTGGTAGTGAACTTTATTTTATTCATAAGGTTAGTTAGTAGAGTTTCCAACCGTCCCGTAAAAAACTGAATCGTCCCGCATTCAGAGAAAATATTATGCGTTTCGTATTGAGCTGAAAAGGAAAACAGTTTGTCCCGTACTTCAGCTAGAAGGAAAAAAAAGACACAAAGCTGGAGTTATTCTGTGTCTTTGCTGCACAGCTGCCTCTTCTTCTCTCATTCTCTCCCCTCCCTCTCCTGTTGCTTCTTCAATCATGAAACTGATCAATGATCAGCGGCTTTTCTCTCTCGTTTGTTTATCGCCCACTTTGCGCCAGAAAGAGGAAACCAGCGGATGTCGCACTAATCAACAGCAGCACGTTTAAGCTTGATCAGCTGTTGTTAGAATTTATTTAATATTAATTTCTAGTATCAGCTGATGTTTGCTGGAGCCACAGCTGTAAAGCTGCTGGTCATGATATCGGGTTGGATATGTGGTGAGAGGGAATCTGAATGTAAGTTTTATTTGTACAATGAAGGAAGTTGCCAGGAGAATAATCTCCTCCTTAATGTCAGCAAGACTAAGGAGCCGATCGTGGACTTCACTACAAAGCAGGAATTACAAGCCCCTCATCATTAGTGGCACACCAGTGGAGAGAGTGGACAGTTTCCGATACCTGGGTGTCCACATCAATCAGGACCTGTCATGGTCCTGTCACATCAACACCGTGGTTAAGAAAGCCCACCAGCGTCTCTTCTTCCTCAGAAGACTCAGAGACTTCCATCTGCCACTGAGGGTGCTCAAGAACTTTTACTCCTGCACCATCGAAAGCGTCCTGACGGGAAACATCTGCACCTGGTTTGGGAACAGCACCGAGCAGGACAGACGAGATCTGCAAAGAGTGGTGCGCTCAGCCGAACGCATCATTCGATCAGAGCTTCCTGACCTGCTGACCAAAGCCAGGAAGATTATGATGGGCCTCTCCCATCCCAATAATGGACTCTTCTCACTGTTGAGGTCTGGGAAGCACTTCTCTTGAGGCCAAAACAGAGAGAATGAGGAGGAGCTTCTTCCCTCAGGCTATTCGGGCCCTGAACCAGGTGTAGGACTGGACTCTCACACACATCACATCACCACATGCACTCTGGTTTTTCTTCTTGCACACTTCCTAAAATTTATAATTTCTTTTGACTAATAATCTCTTACGTAAACTGTTATTTGTACATATTTACTGTTATTTGCACAATTTTACTGTAAATTTCTAAGTTAAAGCTGTAAATTTTGTAGTAACCTGTAAATTTGTATATCTTACTGTAAACCTACTGTCATTTAATGGTCGGGCGCTGCACAGCTACAAGCATTTCACCTCATGTCATACTGTGTATGGTTGTGTGTGTGACAAATAAAATTTGAATTTGAAGTTCACCTAAACCAGGCTTTCTTTGTGTTAGCTGCCTGACAAAACCTAAAACTCTAGTCAGGGATTGCAGGTGTCACAACGGACATTATCAGCTTTCTCTGTCAATCCTATCTTTCTGTTTCACACTCTGTGCGCACTCATATAAAAAAAAACTTTAAAAAAAATAATCACATGACTCTTCTTCCACACAGCATGATCCCAGAGTGCCGCTTGCTCCAATCAGCACTGTTAAAACAATGAGATTAATGCTGCATTAAAAAATGAGCCTTTAGCACATAGAGAGGATTAAACAGGTTAATTTGAGCTCATTATTTCTAAGGCAGATGCTACACATTAGAGCTCTGAAACTTCAAATTGGACACATTCAAACACTAAAGCTTACTCTCTCACAGACTAACAAAAGAGACTCTACATCGCACTTAAAACACGCTGTGAATAAAATAATCAGTGAAAATTAGTTTATTTTAAAGCACAACTCATAACCTGCTCCTGATATTTTTCGTTTTTATTCTCTCAGCTGCAGGGTTTAAGGGTTAATTAATTATCAATTAATGACAGTGGGTGTGAATACAGATTATTGAACTGTAAAACAGGAGAAATAATAAGCAAAGACATTCGCCTCGTCAGCCATGCCACAGTTTATTGGACAGGAAAAAGCAAACCTTCATGAATTCATCCACTAACTTCTGAATTCTATAACTATAGCCTTGTTTGTTTGTTATTTCTTTTGTTACAAATAAATACATTTATAAACAAATATGCATAAACACTTAATAAACACATAAACTCAGCGTGAAATTACATGGGGTAAAGTTCATAATATTCATTTATGCATTTTTATGTTTTTTTATATGTTTTTTTATGTAGCTATGGACGCATTACTGAGTCTTGCAAGAATGCCAACCTTACAAGCAGCGACAGTTTTTTTTTATTTAATAAAAGATGAGCAATAATTGTGAGAACAAGAGAAGATGTAGCCAATTAGAAACAACTGTCAAAATGTACAACATGCAAGCTAAGAAAGCAAAGTGTAACGATGTTGCCATAATTTTAGTGATCGTTGTATCTTTTCAACATTCATTTCAAAATCACTTCTCTCATATTTCCTCTTTATTATTTCCATCACTGTTTAAGAAACTTAACAAAGTCGTATAAAGCATCTAAACCAGCATCATGAAGTGATGTTTAAAGATCGCAGCAAGCTTACAGCATCTCTCAAATCAAAAGAAAGATTGAAAGTGTACAGACTGAAGGACATTTCTGATATTATCACATGCAATTACAATACGCCTTCTCATCCGTGTCGGTGTGTATGTACAATTTGTATCGGTTGTTTGTCCCAGCGGTTCACAATACAGAATGCGCATGTTCCTACTATAAAGATTGCTATTCGCATAGATAAGATTCCTTGGATCACAAATTGTTCTAACTTGTTTAAAGTTACTAATGATGAAGGTATTCTCGCGCTTACAGTTACCATTATTATCTCTGATGTTCCTGCTTGCTATCAGATCATCACATCCCGCTTGTGGGATTGCGCGGATGATATGCTGGTTTTTGAATTTCTGAACACGTCTGTCAGCGATGCAGAGCACAGTGCCAGAGAGCGCCACCAGCAGGAAAATGGAAGTCTTCATTGTATTTCTATAGCAAAGAAAGTAAACAGAGTGAATATATAAATCAGTATTATTTCATTTAATTTATTAACTTGTTTATTTTTGTTTCCTAAATGTTAATCGTGCTTAACTATTAAAGTAAAAATACAATAGATATTTAAAACTACAAGTTAGATGATACTAATGCTCCAAACAATAACTAGCAAAGATGTCTCACCTTGTCTTCTTTTTTCAGTTAGCCAAAGTGTGATTGGATGCCTTGAACACCCACAGTTGTTGGCAGGAGTTGGTTGAATGAGGAAGATCTTCAGTGTAGGAAACTCTCTGAAAAGTCAGATTGTTTGCAGTGAGTTCATATATTTGCCAGAGGAAAGGTCAGCACCTGCATATCTGACCAGTTTGAATGAATTTATATCTAAACAGAAATCAGTTAAAGCATGCACTATGCAAGTAAATATGTAAAATATTCATATAATTAAAGATCACAAAATAAAGATCAAGTCATGTAATGCTGTCCATAACTGGTTGATTACGATGTCTTTGGTATATACGGATATATTGATATCCTTATAACTGTAGTTATTTTAGATTTTGTATGTCATCTTCAAAAATTTCACAAAAGGTTATTTTTCCACATTGTTTGTCTTTAGGTTTTATTTGAAGATTCTCCTGCTTTGAAACTCGAGTGGAAAACTAAAAACAGAAACATGTTTTGGATTAAGAGTTTAGTGCAGCTAAAGCTATAGTATTAGAGTGAATATCAAATATGTCCAAAAGGTTAAAGTGGCATTTAGGTAAGTAGGGAAAGTGTAAGTGAAAGTGGTGCAAAGAAGAAGTCACAATAATTTGTTTTGTGATTTAATCCATTCGTTCAGTTTATTCTGCTTATCCGTGGCCGGGTCACGGGGGCAGCAGCCTAAGCAGAGAAGGCCAGACCTCCTTCTCCAAAGCTTGTATCCGCATCTCGTTTTTTTCGGTCGCAACCCAAAGCTGGTGACCAAAGGTGAGTGTAAGGACGTGGATCGACTGGTGAAGTGAGAGATTCGCGTTTAAGCTCAGCTCTCTCTTCACCATGGACTGGTAAAGAGTCTGCAGCCGCAGCACCAAACTCACTTTGTGTAGCTGTTTGGGAGATAATCTGGAATTTAATTTTTCCTTCTTCACAGTTTCAAATGTATTTATTATTTTTAACTGAGCTTCACTTGTCATTTCACAATAATAATAACCAAGTAATTTCTTATTTTATCTTAGACCATTTTACGGGGCGATCGTGGCTCAAGAGTTGGGCGTTCGCTTTGTAATTGGAAGGTTTCCGGTTCGAGCCCTGGCTCGGACAGTCTCGGTCGTTGTGTCCTTGGGCAAGACACTTCACCTGTTGCCTACTGGTGGTGGTCAGAAGGCCCGGTGGCGCCAGTGTTCGGCAGCCTTGACTCTGTCAGTGCGCCCCAGGGCGGCTGTGGCTACAATGTAGCTGCCATCACCGATGACTGGATGTGTAAAGCGCTTTGGGGTCCTTAGGGACTAGTAAAGCGGTATACAAATACAGGCCATTTACCATTTTACCAAAAGGTTGTTAGAGATTCAGATTTGTCACTGTTGACTTTCTGTGCATAAAACCTTATAAACACTGAGCTCTAAATGGTTTGAAACTCTAAATCTCGAGTCTAAAAGGGAGCATGTTTATTTTGAAAGCCTTGCAGATGAAATTTTGGGCGATTCTTTCAGTGCTGACATTATAACAGCTACTTTTCACACTTACTGTGTGTGCTGTCCTTACTGCTGTGAAATTATGTGTCACATGTTGTAAAAATGATGCTAAGATGAATGCAGCTCATATATTTTGACACTGTGATGTTTGTGTGTTTTCAATGCAAAGACTGCAGGTTGTTGGAGAGTTAATAAAAGTGACACTACCTTGATGTTGTTTGGCCTCACTGTTTAATAATCTTAGAATTATTTAATACTTCTTAAAATAATAGCCATGTGAGCACACTTGCCAGCCTTGAGACCTCAGAATTAGGGAGACATTCAAAAGGGCTGTTGGGCAGGGGTGGTATACATATACATATATATACAAAAAACTTGAATCTTACAGTGTTTATTTATCGGATAAAATAAGTTAAATGTCACTGTTATTATTGTCCGGCCGGAAACAGGCCAGGGGTGTCCAAATTCAGAGTCTGCCGCTGTGTCCCAAAACGTCGGCTGCATCCTCCGGAGGCCGCATTTGAAGGCCGATTACGTCACAGCCAGGCGACGAAGGCTGTTCCAATTCGTCGACTCCTTCAAATGCGGCCGACAAATGCGTCCTTCATTTCCCCGAATTTGAAGGATGGGTCAGGTGTGTCCTTCGTGGCCCACCATATCCCAGAATTCATAGCGTGGCCCAGCCAAATTTCAGCTGCCAACAATGGCGGCCGCTACTAAGTTTTAAAATTAGTCTTATTAATCTTTCTGGGTCGCAAAATAAACTTTTAACATATTTTCAGGCGAGAAAGTAGCTGTGTAAATTACAAATATCTGCTTGGTGTATCAAGACATCGCATATTTGCAAAAGTGTGCCGACGTTTTCGGAGACGTCTGTTACCCACCAGCCCGATAGCAGGCCGGGGGGTTCAATGGTCACTCCAGCCGGCGTGAGCAGCGGACTCCCGGCTTCATCGTTTTCAGACCCCCGCTCTTTCGCTACTCAGGTTAAACATGATATATAAGTCACTCACAGCATACGCAGATGTACCACAAACCGATGAAGATCATGAAGACTTCTTTTCCTATTTGTTAAATGAAGATGAAGTGCAACCAATTATGTAATAACTGAAAATGGGAAAGACAAGTAGTTACTTACTGATGACTTGTACATTTCATTCTTTGATCAACAGGAGGGAATGTCAAAGGAAAATTGTTTTTATATAATGTGATCAGCTCCATGAAATGTGCTTTTTATTGATCACTAAGCAATCTACATGTCTACGTGACTTTTCACCTAATAACTTTTGTGATGAACTTATTCAGCTACTAACCGCTTCCTGTCTTCAGAGAACAGTCAGATGTAGAGAAGAGAAACCTCAGCTCTTTTCCGAGAACATACAGATGTAGAAATGGGAAAAACCCGTTGCTCTGAGTGACGTTGTTATTTTTGTACACACACACACACACACACACACACACACACACACACACACACACACACACACACACACACACAGACACACACACACACACACAGACACACAGAAAAGTATAAATAAAGCACGCAGACAGTGATGAGATGCAGGTCTTGCGTCCATGACTGCCCTCGCGAGTAAAGACAACTGCAGTGTTTGTGTTTTCTAACTCAGGTGTCTTAGCTGAAGAACTACGGGGTGATTTAAAGAAATCCCCTGTCAACTTAAAATGTAAGTGTTTGCCTTTTTTCTGTGTTTTATTTGTTCCGGAGTAAATCGGTTTGGCTGAGATCAAAGTTATTAGATTATTAGATTAAATAAAACTCTATTAATCCATCAAGTGGGTTCCTCCGGGATTTTCACACAGCTGACTAAACGTTAAACAGAAAACTGATTAAACAGAAGTGTGAGACGGTTGAGAATTTACGCCCGTGTCCTGTTATATTTTAGATAGCAAGGAGCAGACGGCTGAGTTTATTAAACTCCACCAAGACAGCGGTGACGCAAATCTGAAGGATAGACCGTCCCATTTCACAACCTCGCACTTCCGGCCTTCTCGGTCTTCGAAGGACCCGACCCACGTAGACCGCGAAGGCCGGGTCCTCCGAAGGATGCAGCCGACGTTTTGGGACACAGCTTGCGTCCACCTGAGGACCCGGCCTTCGTGGTCTAAGTGGGCTGGGTCCTCCGAAAGCCGGGCAGACCGGAAATGAGCAACTGTGAAATTGGACGGTTTGTAACATGTTGTTATGTTTGATTCAGGTGGACTGAAAGAGTCAAATATGGGTAAACTATTAATAATATCAATAAATGAAGGACTGCAGTCCACTTTAGCTAACTAAAGATCCAGAGGAGGATGAGCATTAACAAGAACACTGTCAGTGTCTGTGTGTCATGGTTTTGGGTCTTTGTCCCAGTGTTTTGTTGATGGACTTTTGAATGTTGCTTAATCATTATTGTTGTGTTCTTATAGTAACTGAAGTATCCTAGTTTACTTTTCCTGCATTCGTGAATTTTCTGAGTATTGTTTTTTCTGTGTCTCCTGTGGATGTCAGTCTTGTTGTCACGTAACGTCTGTCATAGCCTTCGTCTCTGTGTTCTGTCTTCAGCGTCCCCTTAGTGTCCCCAGCCCATCTTGTCTCTCCCTCTCTTTGTGTCTTAGTGCTGTCTCTGGGTTTTGTCTCCTTTACCTGTTTCCAGTGTCCCTCTCTTTGTGTGTTGTCCTTGTCTCCCCAGTCCGTTGTGTGTTCGCATGTTTGTTTATTTCCATCCTAGTGTCAAGCTCATGTGTCCTTATCTCAGTCTCTGTGTTCGTGCTACTTCTTGTCTTATTTTGATAATCCTAGTCTGTGTTCCCATGTTTGTCCCCTTCCCTGATCACCCCTCAGTGTATATATTGTCTGTTTTCCTCTGTCCTTTGTCAGAGTGTCTGTTCACCTACCCCCTGTGTCTCCATATTCCCAGTGTTCAAGGTTTCCGAGTGTTTTCCCAGTTTAGGTTTTCATGGTTGGTTCTGTTTGCTACTCAGCCAGAATAAACAGCTCGCTCTTTTAAAAGTAGGCTCCAGAATGGATGATGGGATGTTCGCATGTCTTTATGTAACACTGAGTGTGCTGAACTAAAGGTAGGCCTAGTTTCATTTTCATGGTCATTATTATCAAGACAATGATTACGCCTTATTCTGATTATTTCTCCCTTTTGGAGGTGTAACATTTACATGAGGGGTGTAGGAACATTTCCCCCTAAATATTTTTAGATACATTTTTGTTGAAGTCACTGTTTTTGTCGTATTGATGATAATGCAGCTCAAATAAATGCTTTTAAATAAAAGAATAACCGATCAAAGTGCTCAGTGGTGAAACTGTAACTCTTTCAGAGTTTGACAGCTGGACAAGTGATGTCGTATTTAAAGAAACATGAGATGAGTGCAGCATATTATCTGAACAGAGATCATTCAATGAGCAAGAATAAACACTGAAAGAGAAACACTTCACTGTTGATTATCATATGAAGTCTAATGAAAGCTGTTAATCTGTTAATATCCTGTTAATCTGCATACAGCAAATACAGAACATGCGACTTTAAAGCATCCAGCAAAGTGATAACTGTCCTCTGCCCACTAAGTAGTGACTCTACAAAAGATTATTTTCAATATCATCTTTATATTATATTTATATTATATTTAGTTATTCTCCAGCGCAACAATGTAAGGAGCTCTGTGATTGGTTAGGAAAGGACAGACTGGCCACCTCGATTTTTCTTCACTGCACATTGATCCATAGCTTTGCTCTGTAAAGGCTAACAACGTGCTTTTGCTTTACAAAGACATTTAGCGTCGGTATTCACTCTCTTAAAATGCCACTGAACACTGGAGTGAAATGGAGCCCTGATCCTCAGAGTTTTATTGTTCCTAACATTTCTTATAGATAGCACAGATAGTGCCCCACTGCAGTAATCACTCATGTCTAGATATTCCTGTTAAAAGGGAGTTTTTCCTCCCCACTGTTGCATAGCAAACCTAGCAAACACAAACTATTCTATACAACGATCTAATTTAAACGAACAATCCAGCTGAAGCTTCAGACAGCCGTCATATGACAGTGAAACACTGCCATCTGCTGGACTCGAATAACACAGACGCTGCTTTGACGGGTGAGGGAGTTTCAACAAGTCTGCAACGACTACAGGAACTATTATAGCGGACATGGTGCTCTAATGGCTGCTTCATTAATGTAGGTCAGAAAGGATCAAACATATCAATAAATTGTGAAATACAAAAATTACTGTTTCACTGCACACACAAACCTTCACTTATTAGCACAACACTGCCCAGGGCTCAGAGTGTATTCCTTATAGACTATTAAACCTTAGCATGTTATTTTAATGTCTTACAGGTGAAACAGCCAACCGGTAAAGTTAACTGTAATTTAAAATATTCAGCTGCAAAAAATGCTTTTAGCAAATAATTTTTTATGACTGCGCTAAAATTCAATACTAGATTTTTGCTGGTCTGATTAAAAGGTTAAATGTAGAAGTTTTGGGATAATATATTAATACTTCCAAAACAATAAAGTTGTTGTAGAGAATCTATATTCATTATTGTTGCTCACCATGGAAAGACAAAGACATCAGACTCTGCTAAAAGATTTTACACCCTCCTACTCTCTGCACACAGCGGTCTGAGGGATCTTCCAGGATCGGGGATTTTATTTATTTTGTTCTTTTTGGTCTTACTGGTTAGTAGGTTGTGATTTTCTGCCTGTTGATCTCTCATTTCAACATGATTTGCTCTGGAGCAGATTAGGTTCAAAGCATGAGTTGACCTGGCATTATGTCTTGGATTACAAAAAAATCCCACATTAAACCTTGAAGTTAGCCGGATGAGACAGCGTTCTGTTTCACAGTAAAGGCCTCAGAGAGTTGTTGCTAACCAAATTCTGTCTTGTATGGCCACTCAGCATCTTATGATGTTTTGTAACCTGCCACTACAAAGAAGCAGTGAAACAGTTTCTGTTTTAGCGCACATACACTGTGTGCTGAGCAGTATAAGGGCAATAAAGTGATGGTACAGAAATCTGCATCTGGTCAGAAGGAAAAGCACGTACACTTGGAAGACTTGGCCAGATTTTTACAAAATTATTGGCTGACAGTGGACAGATGAAAGGATGTGGATGGTCACACCCTCATGCAGTAAAGACGGCGTTCGGTTCATTGAATACACAAAACCAAACACACAAAAGACACAATAAGACAGCTGATCAGTTTGCTTCACTGACTCATCTTTTTTTTTTTTTTTGCCTGTCCCGTTTGGATCTTTAGCCATCAGAATTGTTGTCTGAAGGCTAAGAAAGATGCCAAGCAGCTTTACTTTACCAATTGGATCATCATGGTCTTGCATTTGGGCCATTTGATTGACCTTTATTATAATTATATATTTATTTGATTTGATTTGACATGACTGGGGGATAGGACAGGGAGAAAGAATGAAAGAAAGAGAGGGAGAGAAAGAAAAATAGAGGGGAGAAGAGACGGTGAGAAAGGGGGGAAGAAAGAAAGAAAAACAAACAAAACACCTGGATCACCTGTATGGAGATAAGAAAAAACAGAAGAGAAAACAAACAAGAAAGAGCAACATAATAAGCACAACACCATCACAATAAAACAGCTAACAGTAGATAACAGTAGATACCAAGTATTAGATGTTATGTTACAGCACGCAAGATAGACAGCGCACAATGTGCTTTGAGGTAGCAGCCAAGAAAGGTGTAGTTTGTGTCTGTGAATACCCGTGTGTACACCTGTGTGCACACCTGTGTGCATACCTGTGTGGATCAGCACGCTTGTATTCAAAAGGTTTCTCCATGTAACGATCTGCTAGGGAGTGTGGGGAGCCATAGCCCCGTCCCCCAGGGCATGAAGCAGGTATGGAGGAGATCCAGGCCCCAGACATCCAGAGGCCCCAGAGTACGAGGACCCAAGGAGGACCACCAGGGGGCCAACGTGCCACCCTCCTGGGAAGAGCTGAGGAGAGCCCCAAACGAGAGGTCACCAAGCAGCCACGGAGCAGAGGCCAGAGGGGGTTGCAGTGACGTGCCCGCGGGCTCTGCCAGCAGCCAGCTGTGCCAGAGAGGACCGGGCATCAGGCCGAGAGGCCTGAGGGCACCCGACCCCCCGTAAGGGGCCTAGCTGGGCCACAGGTGCCAGGCCCCGCCAATCGGCCACCAGGAGTGAGTCGGTACATACATGAGCACCCAGCCCCAGACACCAAGAATGAATAACAATAATGGATTGCATTTATATAGAGCTTTTCTAGGCACCCAAAGCGCTTTACAATTCCACTGTTCATTCACTCTCACATTCATAAGACTGGTGGAGGCAAGCTACAGTTGTAGCCACAGCTGCCCTGGGGCAGACTGACAGAAGCGAGGCTTCCCAAATCCCTGAGCCACGGTCGCCCCCAGAACCACCAACACACCAACATCCGAGGGCACCAGCCACCGGCAGGGAGCGTGCTGAGGGGGGAGAGGTCTCCACACCTCGGAGAGCCCGAGATGTCCCCAGAGAGGTGGAGTCTTACACCTAAGCTCCCCCGCTGACCCCAGTAGGCACCCCCACACTCTGGAACCCACCAGGGCAAGGGGGCCCAGGCCCATCCGGACTGGGGCCCACAGCAGCAGCACCACCCGGCCCCACAGAGTCCGGGACAGCCCACCCGACTCCACCGCAGAGAAAAATGCACCCACCCCGTCATCCAATCTTCTCCCAGACTACACAAGACAATAGACACCCAGGTTGAGTCATTCTCCACCTCTCCAATATCTTTCACCCACATTCAGAGTCTGCTCCTGTAGAGAGGAGACCTCCTGCAAAGATGTAACAGCCTCCCCACCAGTTAGAGAGCCCTCCATTTGGGCCGATGCACCAGAGGTCCCCCATGCACCACCCCGGCGACACAACAACCAGGACCCAAGGCCCCAAGGCCCAGCCAGAGCCCCAGCCTGGGGGCGGAGCACCACCAGACCCCCAAGCCTCCACGCCCATCCCGGACCCACCCAGGGGCAGCCAGGCTACCAGGCCAGTAACCAACATCCACCAGCACAGACCCTCCCCCATCTCCGCTGTAAGCAGCCGCAAGGAAAACACCATCTAAGAGCCACCAGAGCCCCTAACCAGGTCATGGCCACAACCCCGCGTTAGGCCCTACAGGGAAAACGTCCCTAGGGAATCCCTAGATGCCCTAAGGCCGTCCCTACCCCCATATCAACCACAATAGCGAAGGCAGCACTAAACCATGACCCCCCACCCCCACTAGGTGATGAAGCCAATCAAAGTAGTCCAGAGGGATTGATCAAATGTGATGGCAGAGGCTGTATCAAGACTAATGTGATCTATTAGATGGTTTTTATATTGGTTAGAATTAAGATTATTTTTATTTTTCCAGTTAATGAGGACCATTTTCTTGGCAATGCATAGGGCCGTAAAAACAATGCGGGCTGTGTTTATTTCTGTAGTGACCTCATCCAAGTTGCCCAGCAAGCATACTAAAGGGGAGGCTGGAATGTTACATTTCAGACACTTTGATAAGTCGTCACATATCTTGCGCCAAAACTTCTGAACTGGTGGACAGAACCAAAGAGCGTGGATGTAATTGTCCGGTGTATTTGCTTGACAGTGTGAGCAGTTGTTGGAAGACGTATAGCCCATCTTGAACATCCTATGACCAGTATAGTGCACTCTGTGTAATATTTTGTATTGTATTAATGGCAAACTGGGATTTCTGATCCATTGAAAGGTTTTTAAGCATATCTGAGACCAAAGGTTTTGGTCTTAGCTGATTGATAAATCTGCTTCCCATTTTGCAATCGGAAGGAATATTGATTCATCTACTTTAGAAAGTGTTCTGTATATTTTAGACAATAATTTGGGGGGGGGGGGGTTGGATTAAAAGATTGTACCACACTTGGTGGTGTTTGTAATTCAGCTTCACTGGGATTAAATTTCTTTTTTTACTATGGATTTAATTTGTTGATATTCCAAAAATATTTTCTTGTTGATCCCATATTGTGTAACTAGTCTGTCAAACGAAATAAAGTCTGTTCCTTCCAATATATGTTCCAAGTTTTTAATTCCTTTATGACTCCAAACTGTCATTTTTAGAAACTCCCACCATGCTGTCAGAGAAGAGCTGATATTGATGCTTTTAAAGCATTCATGTCGTTTGATGTTTGAGCTGATAAATGGTAGGTCTGAAATCTCTAGGTTATTACATAGTGCCTGTTCTACATCTATCCAGGTTTCATCTAAGAAGGTGTGTTTAAACCATCTAGAGATGAACTGAAGCCTGTTGGCTAAAAAGTAGTGATTAAAGTTAGGCAGATCTAGTCCTCCTTTATCCTTGGTCCTTTGTAATGTTTTTAAGCTGATACGTGGGGGTTTATCTTTCCAAAGGAATTTAGAAATATACGAGTCTAGAGATCTGAACCAATCTTGTGATGGCTTATTTGGGATCATTGAAAATAAATAGTTTATTTTTGGCAAGACCATCATTTTTATAGCGGCGACCCTTCCCATGAGTGATATGGGTAGAGAAATCCATCTAGCCAAATCGCCTTCTACTGTCTTTAAAAGTGGGATGTGGTTTAATTTAGTTAATTCTGCAAGCTCGGGAGAGATATTACTAACTCATCTACACAAGCCGTGTTGTAGAAGGTACAGCAGCCGTGGTAGATTATCTTCTTAATGTGGCCCTGACACTCCATCATACGCCACAAAGCTGTGAATAAATGAAAACCAAAGCGGCATCATCACTAACATAATATCATAATAACAACAGAAGGTATCCCACTACATTACCTAAATCATGATATCTTAATAAATGTTCACCATTTGTTGCTTTGACCCATGGTTGTTGTCATTCATTTTTAATGTCTGTGCATGGCACTGGACAGCTCCTGTCATTTATATGTCTTCATATGTCATGATTTTGTGGTCAGTGTAGCAGCTTGAAAATAACTGCTTGGTTAACAGCAGGTGTACAGGCAGGTGCTCTGATCAAATAACATGTTTGGCTAAAGAAACAGAGAAAATAAAAATATGTAAATAGGAACACCCACATCTCTACTTCTTCTTCTATTTTCCATTTCACACTTACAAAAAAGTTCTCCTGTGTAGGTGTTGAGACAAATATATGTCCATGTGAATTTAATCCTTGTGTTGTCCTTGGGTCATTTTTGTCTTCTAAAGAAATCTTTAGCTATCAAAAATGTCTTTTTTATTCATCAAATGGTCCGAAAATAACATAAGTTATTCATTACTATACTATGCATGATTGGAATAAGTTTTAAGTAATTTGATTTATTTATGGGGTTTTTATTGGATTTTATAACACCTGTGGTCCTCGTGGACAAAAATGACCCCAAAGTACAAAGTGTTGCAAAGAGCCATATTTTCACAACATACTGCTTTCAAACATCTTTGATCTTGGATCACTGATGTGTGGGGTCAAGCACTGGTCATAACAACCACAACAACAACAACAACAGGCAGCACAATGAGGAGGCAGGTGCTCTATATTCAATGAAATTTTATTTATACAGCGCCAAATCACAACAACAGTCGCATCAAGGTGTTTCGTATTGTAAGGTAGACCCTACAATAATACATACACAGAAAGTATGCTCACAGGCCTCCATTGCGCTGGAGATTTGCATACTTTGATGAGCATACTTTTTTTTACCATGTTGTGCAAAGCAATGACCAGTAGAACAAAGCACATATTGTCCTCTAGTATAATGAGGAGGAAGAATCAATGTTCAGGAAGATCCAGGGTTAGAAGATATAGAAAATATTGTCAATATTTAGAGCACATGCTACCCTTTCTCTGAAAAAGCACATCACCCACCTGCAGAAGTGGAAGAAGGCTATGAAGTGAAGAAAAGTGATGAAGAATCTGAACTATGTTCAAGTAGGTTCTCAGACATCCAGGACATGGTAGTCCGAGGAGCTTGGAAAGAAAGTGACTGGGCTTCTTGAAGTTTCTTGAATTTTCAGAATGTGAAACTGAAATAGAAGATGTGTCAGAGGACTACACATCATCCATTTCAATTATGATGAAGACAAAGAATCAAGCAAGAAAGAGGAGTCAGCTGAGACAGAGGAATATTTGCAGTAATGTGAGGAAACATTGATCTGATCTTCTATCCTTCCCAGTGACAGACGATGCATGACTCTCTCATGTGTCACAGAGAAAGACAATCTATCACGGTCCAATCACATAGGCCAGGTCCCATACTCCTTCAGTGGCTTTTCTACTCGAGCACTGAAAGCATTATACACAGTGTATTCTGCTTGTATTCTGCTTTTTAATGTTCACATGCCAATAGATGCATCAGAGACCAAGTTGGGGTTCAGTAACTTGCCCAAGGACACCTTGGTAAGAACTCCAGACTAGAGCACACAGAGATTGAACCAACAACCATCCAATTAGCAGATGAGCTGCTCTACAGCCAACTCAATGACGAACAAGGAGGGACAACAAGAGAGGAAGAAAAATGGATCGAATGCAGCTGTAGGCATATGTGGGTATGTTGAGTCTTACTGCCGCGCATCCAGTAGAGTCGCTACGGCCAGTTTATGACATCCTGAGTCTGGTAGAGAAGTTTTAAAGGTGACACAAGATTAATCATAGAATCACAAAAAGGATAAAATTTCTTGATAAAGACACAATAGATGATCGTCGTTCATGACACAAACGTGCTCCCATTTGAGGTGTATGGAACAAGTGGGTGTTTCTCATGCTGTGATGTAAGATCCTGGTACTGATGTGACTGTATGAGCACCAAGTCCCCTTCAGAGGACTCTGTCCCCTCCAACAGAACATCCAAGTAAACCAGGGAACTATGAGATAAAAACATGGGCAGCATGTGATGCAGGTCCAGCTGTACATGGAACATGCTAGTGCACGATGGCAAACTGTCTGTCCTGCAGTCAGGGCACGCGAGTTGTCCCTAACATTGCAGAAGGTTTCCAAAAGAAAACAATCACCTGTAACAGCTTGTTTACTGTATATGACCCCTGGCCTGCAACTGCAGAAAAGAAAGCTGTCCATGATGGGACCAGTGCAGAGGAATAAACATGAGCTTCCTCCTGCACTTGTGTCAAATATGGACAGACCTTTGTTCTGATGAAAGTTTGCCCTCACTAAGACCCATGCCCTGGTGTTCCTACCATGCCAAAATATAGAAAACTGTCAGGTAATGAGTTGGAATAAAGTTGAATAAAACCTTGAAACACAGAGATGGAGGATATTTTATACTTATTGCTTTATAAACAGTCAAAGCAAACGGGGTCATTTTTGAGCCCAGAGGACAACAGATGTGATTATTTGCTGCCAGTAAAAAACTTGAAGTAGTTTAAAAACAGCTTTCTAAATTAACTTTGACATAAACCCGTCTGTGATCATCTGTTAAAGCAACTGACTCTGGTTGTGAAACGATAATCACAATAACTGATGATTTAATTTATTTCTTACCCAAAAACAAAGAAAAAATTCATTTTTATGAGGTTTTTATCAGACTTACATTTGAAATGGAATAAAAAAAATGTTTAAAAATGTTTGAATTAAGTTTTAATTAAAAGTGGGGGAAAAATCCACTTCATATTAATTAAGTATCAGTCAAACCAGATGGGGACATTTTTGACCCCTGAGGACCACAGGTGTGATTATGTGCTGCCATTTAAAATTTATAAATGGTTCAAAAAAAACTTTCTCACTAAAGTTCAACATACAGCATTCTTTAGTTAGACAAATAGTCAAAATTATCTGAACATTTAAATATTTAATTTTCTTGTTTTATTTTTGCTTAAAAAACAGGGTGTATTTTTTGTAAACAAGGTCTGGTGGCCCTAAAATGTAAAATGTTGGGTAAATTTTGTGTTAATGTGTTGGTCTTAAGTAAAACTAAGATGTAACACTGAATTAATTAACAATTTATACTTTATACTTTAAAAAACAGTCAAATGAAGTGGGGACATTTTTGACCCCTGAGGACCACAGGTGTGATTATGTGCTGCCATTTAAAAAATTTAAATGGTTCAAAAAAAAAAAATCTCACTAAAGTTCAACATACAGCACTCTGTAGTTAGTCAGATAGTCAAAATTATCTAAACAATTAAATATTTAATTTTATTGTTTTATTTTCGCTTAAAAAACAGGGTGTATTTTTTGTAAACAAGGTCTGGTGGCCCTAAAATGTATAATGTTGGGTAAATTTTGTGTTAATGTGTTGGTCTTAAGTTAAACTAAGGTGTAACACTGAATTGATTGACAATTTATACTTTATACTTTAAAAAACAGTCAAATGAAGTGGGGACATTTTTGACCCCTGAGGACCACAGGTGTATGGAAATCGGGAGGACATTATACTTCAGACAGACCCCAGAACAGGTCTGAACAATTAGTCGACTTAAAATCCAAATTGCAATTTGAAACCATGCAATTAGCCTCCATGTTTTGCCTGATCGAGGTTTGAAATACAGTGTTATATAAAATGATGTTCTATAAACTGATGGTCTCTCTTGTACTAGTCATGCTCACCAATCAGAATCTTTTACACGCAAGAACAACAAACACGAGAAACCCAAAGAAAACTTGTCCTTCATACAGGAGGAAGCTAGGCTAAGCAAAGCTAACTGTTAGACAAAGTAGATATATACTTCAGTCATACAGTTTGGTAATGAATACTTAAACTACCACATCACCGATTAGTTATTGCAGAGTGAGCTCAATTCAATTAATCGGGTCACAGTAGTTTAGCACTTCTACAGCAATCATGTAACCAGCATGACTGAGGAGGACACTGGGTGGACGGGCTTTGCAGGTCAGACTTTGAAACTAAAAAGAAGTCATTCATTAGCGTGTACAACTATTTTTAAAGCATGAGCCTAAAATTGCAAAACGAGTGCATATGTGTTGATGTTTGCGTTCACACTCAATGAATCTGAATCTTCTATTGTCATTATGCCAAAAGCAGTGAAAATATGCTGTCCCATTCAGTGCAAATAAAGAATCTGTGTTCACTGACAGGACAAAGCACTGAACATGATTTCATCTGTTAAACTGCAGCTATACAACTTCTATTTCAGGAAAACTGAACTAAAAACTAAAACATTTTTCTTCAGCTGTGGTGGTCCTGAGTCCTGAGATTTTAGACCAGTGGAATTTAAAGTATCTTTTTAAGTTCATTGCTGTTAGGAGTTGGGTTCTGGTTATGTGGTGTTTTTGTCTGTATGTGTTTTTTGGTGCCTCCCTTTTTGTATAGGTAGGCGGGGCAGTGAGTCACTGGACCTGGCACACCTGTTACTCATCAGACGCTTTCCTCAGAAGTGTTCTTTAGGAGCTACCTGACAGAAGACTAGTGTCGGAGTATTGGCCTTTTTTGGAGCGTCTGAAATTCTGCCCCTGCCTGCTGGAGCCCTTGGATTATTTTGGTGACTGTAAGGAGTTTTGTTTCCTTCCTAGGATTTTGCCTCGACTGGTTTGTTTTCCGTCTGGAGGTTTTGGCATCAAACAGTACCAAATCGAGTGCACTACCTGTGTGTGTTTTCGTCACCTGCACGTCCTGGCTCCGCGTCCCCATTCATACACTGTATATATTTTGTCCTTGTAAATACCTCCCCCTCACTGTAAATAAACTGTCTTCACCGCAACTCTGCCTCCGTGCGTTCTGCTTCCTGGGTCCATCTGCATTTGCCATAACAATTGCTGCCTCTAACCACGACTGTCTTCATCAGTTTTAATGTCACTGTGACTCATATTCAAGCATTTTTGCTTGTCGCCTCTCCACTGCTGTATTCAGAATCAGAATCAGAATACTTTATTAGTCCCTAAGGAAATTATTGCAAGATGGCAAAAATACCACATGGTGACTCTGCTTATTTATATGTATACTCAATCATTTGCATCACTGTATTGACACCAATAAACTATACCAACAACTATACCTACATGACCTCGTAGAGCTAAACCTTGCAAAACTAAGTATTTGATGGAGCCTATAATCTTCAGTAATCCATACCTTGCTTCCTCCTGTTTTCTGGCAACAGCTGAAGAAAGCTGTGAAGCTACAGTGTTCCCACTTTGAGCACAGATGTTCATGGCATGGATATGTAACCGACTTTTTGCATGTCCTGAGAACCTGAAGAGAGCCTTTATCCAATTTCTAAAGCCTACATTCACAAAGGCAGGGTCACACTTGCTTGGATTGACTGATTTGAATAAACTTTGGCACAGTGAAAACACAGCACCCCTTGTAAAGTGGCACTGTAATGCAACCAAGGAAAAGTTGCGCTACTATAAACCTAGGATCAGGTTGTGCAGGCTTTGTGCAGGTGATGATGTCTGAAACATAAAATCCTTTTCTGTCCCTGTCATCTGTGGGTGACTGGTTCCTGACATGGGGCTCAAGTCCTTTTGGTAAACATGACAAGAAAACCTGTCACTCTCTGAGGGCCAGGGCAACAGCCAGGCCCTCAGAGAGGAAACCACACAAACCAAATCAGTGTTCTGACAGTGTGTGTTTGCATGCACAATTATTTTTGTTGATTTTTATGCCTGTTTCCTGGACATCCGTCCCTCCTGTGCAGCCGCCTTCTGTGCTTTCTCTCCCTCTCTTTGGTCATCTGACCCACTGTCACCTTTTCTCTCCCCTCAAGTCTATATACAGCACAATGCCCCCAACCAAACACACACACAAACACACCACTGCCATCATCAGTAAGCCCCCTTCCCCACATATACAGCACAGTGTTAACATCAAAGTTTGCTGTGATTTATGGTGGCAGACGTCAACGAATAGGGCAAATATTTCCTTTTCCTTACATTGCAATTATTTTACATTCAGTATTTCAGATTTTTTGCAGACAAGCTAAAGAACAGCGAACCAGATGTTTCTGTTAATCCTTAACTCACCGTTTCTGTCATAGACTACCTCTGTTTGTAACAAACAAACCTACAACCACGCACCGTCATTCACCGTATGTCGGTGTGTGCAGGCGTGCGCTCTGAACCTTACTGCCTATGCTCTGAACTAACCATCAGCAGCTAGCTGTCAATGACAGAGTTAAGCAGGAGGGATGGCAGATAGGTAAACAATGCCAAAACGTGTGACTGTATTGTAGCAAACAGCTCCTTAAGTTGCAATTCAGTGAAACGGACATCGGTCCTAGACAGTAGGCTACATCACTGGCAGCCTCTGGCTTTTCCTCACAGGAGACCAACTCCAGTCAACATATCATCACCTAACTTAACAACATGGGTATTTACCTCCTTTTAGTCAGGACTTCTTTTCTTTTTACAAGCGGTTGGTCTGAACCAACAATTAAATAGTGTTGTCTGTCCGCATCTTTTCATGTCTGATGTCTCAGTTCAGTTAGCAAGTTTTTAGTTAGCACCAGCGACTGTGCTAACAAACATACAGCAAATAGGTTTGGTAGAGAAAGCCGGTCGGATTATTAAACATGCAACTTTTTTGCTGGTAATAATTGAAATGATTAAAGAAAATCAACAAGCTATTTATGCAAGATAATTCATAATTTTATTGGGGGGGGGGGGGGGGGTGTCATAAAGACTTGTCTAAAGGGATGTCTAAAGAGTATTCAGTAGAAAACAAAGCAAGCAACCTGTAAAACTAAAAAAAACAAAAACAAAAACCATCATGTTAATAATTTTATTTTCTTTTTACAAATCAAATAAAATGCCCCCCTAACACCCCTGGAAATTACGCGCCTGGATGTGTGACAAGTTAATCTAGTAGTAGGCTATGGCACTTGGCCACAGGTGACAGTAGTGGACTGACCTCCATTTGAGACTGCTCCAGCTGCTGTGATGGTCAGTAGAACTGCTACAAATTGAAGATCATATGCAAGTTTTGGAAATTAAATCATGAATATTCCTAACTTGGATTTAGAACAAAAGATTTCTAACTCTCCTCCACGCTCAAAAACAGATGACAAACCAACAGACACACATGAGTCACTCACAAGCTCTCTCACAAGCTCGACTCAATCACACTGGCTCTGTTTGTTACTAATCACAACCTCGTGCATGGGAGTAACACCAGGTAAACTCACGACACTTTTAAATATTTTGTTAAGGTAACCTCACAAATGTCACAGATGAAATATTTCGTGTTTATTTGCTGGTTTCTCGGTGGCGGCTCCTTAAAAGCAAGTCTACCACACATCTATTCGACCAGCGCCAGTTGATCTGCGACGCCAGTTAATCTGGAACACCAGCTTAAGCCAATGTCTGGATATGAGTATATGTGAATGTGAGTATAAGTATGGCAGGAGAGTGAGTTCACCCTCTTTCTTGGAAGTATACAAAAGCCTGTTGTCTTTAAAAATGTAATATATAAAAAACAAGTTCTTACCGAATGAGAAGTGAAGCCTGGAGATGAGCAGAGATCAAGTCAAGCGCAGTTCAGACACGCTGTTATTAAATTCTACCTGAGCAGGTTATAGTTCACCTCACTCACAGAAGAATAAATAACACTTGGCTCTGGAAGCTTCAGTTTTTATACACTGTTGTGGCACCACCTTAAGCAATCATTTACATCAACACCTACATCACTAGCCCAGCAGTTCTAAGAAACTTCTCTGTTTGTGGTTCAGAACCTAATGTGACACCAATGACCACAACAGCATGCAGCTGCAGGTTGTCATGCATACCTGGCTTTACAATAGAAGAGAATAAAGAGGCATTTTTCTGTAAAACTTTTCTGTAAAATATTACTTTTAAATAAATAAATAAATAAAATGTGTCTAAAAATAAAATTAGGTAAACACCCAGAATAATGTTTTGTTTTTTTTTAACTGCATTTGGCTTAGTTTTTGTTAACTTGGTGTAATTCAATTCAATTCAATTTTATTTATATAGCGCCAAATCACAACAAAAGTCGCCTCAAGGTGTAATATGTCATGTGTTGTTCAGCTGAACTCTTCTTCCACACAACATGATCCCTGTGAGTGCCGCCTGCTCCAATCAGAGACAAGGTCAAATGTAGCACTATTAAAACAATGAGATTAATGCTGCATAAAAATGAGCATTTAGCACATAGCACAATTAGAGCCCTGAAACTTCTAATTGGATATGTTCAAACATCAAAGCTTACTCAAAAGAGACATGGAATCACTTTAGTTTGTCTCCAGATCTGTTCTTCCTGTCATCCCCATTTACCAATATTTGCTGAATCATCACAGAACGTTTGCAGGAATCGTTTAGCAAAGTTGTAGGAGAAGTCTGCTGTGTATATTATGAATAGAAATGGAGTCAGGACTGTTCCCTGTGGGGTGCCTATACTGCAGAATTCCCATTCAGACACATAATTCCTTATGTACCGAGGGTGGTTGGTAAGATAGTCCAGGATCCATGTGGTGATGGTCCACACCTGTGTAACCCAGCCTGTCCTTCAGGATTGTCCGTATAATGGTGTTAAAAGCACCACACACTTTCCAGGTGAGCTAGGGATTGGTGTAGGAGCTGGATGACAGTGTCATCTACCGTAATGTTGGGGTAGTAGGTGAACTGGAAGAGGTTCAGCAGTGAGCTCACCTGGGGCCGAAGATCAGCAAGGACCAGCTCTCCAGGGTCTCCATCAGGTGTGATGTCAGAGCCTCCAGCCTGTAGCTGTTGTTCATTTACATCTGCTTAATTGATCATTTATCCTCAGCACACTTTTCAGGTCCCTTGCCTGAAACTGGACAACATGTAAAGTCTAATTCAAACACTGGTTGCAGCTAGCGGCATTTCGCACCGAGTCAAAATTTGACTCTGTGCAGGATGAGTGACGGAGCGCTTCTCCCACTGAAAACGCTACGTCCAGGTGAACAGAATTAACTGTTTGGCACAGGTCCCCCAAATGTTTTCCTCTGCTCTGAATTCACACATCATGTCTGTTTTACTTGTGAGCTATAAGGTATAAAATTCTCTTGTTTATATATTTGTCTTCACAGATGTACAGCAGAGCTTTTTGTGAGAGTCAAATAAAAATAAAGCAGTAAAACCACCAGAATAAACACAATAAACCACCTTTCAATTCAACTTTTGCTGTCTCAACAATATTCTCATTTATATTTTTTGCTGTTTAACTTACCAAATATTTCCAGTAAGACATTTGATCAGGTCTTTTAGAACTTCCTGTTAACCAAGCAGCATTCTCCAGCTGCTGCTGCACTGTTAAGAAAATTATAACTTAATCCTCATAGCACAGTCAGAAGAAAACAAACAAACATACAGTCATGTGGAAAAGAGTGTTTTCTGAGGAATCTATAGAGTACTAGTAAAAAATAAGATCTGTCACGGTTTGGCATGGCAGACCGTGGGGGGTGTAGGGAAGGAGGACCCAGGCGCGGTGCTCTGTGTGCAAACAGTGCTCTTTATTTACAATGTATGGTACAAAACAACAATAAATCCCCGTGCTTTCCCTGACTCCCGTGTCGTTTCTCTCCGTGACCAGTCCGTGTCTCAGTGCTCTCCGCTCCCGTGTCTCAGCACTCCTCGTGCTGGCTGCTGTCTGGCGCTCCACACTTCTCCTGGGGACACAATAGACGCAGCCGTCAGGACACATTTAACCGCGGGTATACACACACTAACTCAGCTCAACAGGATGACTAACATGGAGTCTCACGGAATGATCCCGCGTCAGTGGGAGCTCCAAGACTCTCTTAACATGTGCTAAATTAACATTCACTGAGCCACCCACTTGTTTGCATGAGATCTGAGACGCTGGAAGCAGCAAAACAGCTTGTAACATGTTGTTATGTTTGATTCAGGTGGACTGAAAGAGTCTAATATGGGTAAACTATTAATAATATCAATAAATGAAAGACTGCAGGTTTTTTTAGTACACTCTCCGAACACCTAGACTGCACAATTGTTCTGGGGGAAGACCTCAACCTGGGACTAAATGAAGAAATGGATAGGCTCAATACAGCAGGAACTCAGCGTAACTGGCAGTCCACAAATATAATCAAACAGTATATGAGCGACTTTGGTCTTTGCGATGCATGGCGCTCCCTTCACCCCAACAGTAAGGAATATTCCTTCTTCTCACATGTCCATCACTCCTACTCTCGTCTGGATTATTTTCTGGTCAGCAGCTCACTGCTGAGTAACATTACAGACACTGAGATTCATCCTATAGCTGTCAGCGATCATGCTCCTGTATCTTTAACACTAATACAGATGAATAATACTACACCAAGAAAAAACTGGAGATTTAATACATCACTGCTCAAAGACGAAGAGTTTATCAAATACTTTAAAAAAGAATGGACTCTATATTTAGGCTTTAATGACATTCCTGGAACATCAGCATCTGTCCTCTGGGAAGCAGGGAAAGCCGTGATGAGAGGTAAAATAATCTCTTTCTCATCACATAAGAAGAAAGAAGAAAACAAAAAAATTCAGGAACTAGAGAAAAACATCAAATCCTTAGAAAAAGCCTATGTGTCACACCAAGATCAAGAAATATTAAACAAAATACGCAAGACAAAACTAGAATTAAATGAAATTATTAATAAAAAGACTAAATTCTTAGTACAAAGACTTCGCCTGCAAAATTATGAACACGGTAACAAATCCGGACAATTTCTTGCTAACCAGTTAAAAATCAATAAAGAAAAAACAACTATATGTGCTGTTAAAGATTTATCTGGGAATACAATATATGATCCTAAAAAAATAAATAAAATTTTTAGGGATTTCTATGAAACTTTATATACACCACAAATAAACCCATCTAAAAACGAAATTGATCAATTTCTCGACAACATAACTCTTCCAAAATTATTAGACACCCAAGCAATGGCACTGGATTCGCCACCAACGCCAGGTGAACTCCAGGAAGCTCTGATAAGTATGCCCAATAATAAGGCTCCAGGTCCAGACGGTTTTCCAACAGATTTTTACAAAGAATTCTGGACAATTCTGGCACCAGTTTTTCACAGGATGTTGCAGGAAATCAAAGAAAATGGTAGACTACCACCAAATATGAACTCTGCAAATATCAGTCTCTTACAAAAACCAGGCAAAGACCCTGTATATCCCTCAAGCTATCGTCCAATATCCCTTATTAATGTAGACCTTAAAATAATCTGCAAAGCTCTCTCAAAGAGATTAGAGAAAATAACCCCCCTTTTAATTCATCCTGACCAAACTGGTTTTATAAAAGGTAGGCACTCATCAACAAATACACGTAGATTACTTAATTTAATAGACTACTCATGCAGTAAAAACACTGAAACCATAATATTTTCTTTAGATGCAGAAAAAGCATTTGACAGAGTTAACTGGAAATTTCTATTTGCAACTTTACATGAATTTGGTTTTGGACCCTCTTTCATAAACTGGTTAAAAATATTATATAACTCCCCAACAGCTTGTGTCAGAACAAATGACCAAACATCCTCCCGCTTCTCTCTTCTGAGGGGCACCAGACAGGGATGCCCACTCTCCCCTTCACCGTTTGCAATTTTTATTGAGCCATTAGCAGCAGCAATTAGACAGGCTACAACAATTAAGGGCATAAAATGTAAGAATATAGAACATAAAATCAGCCTTTATGCAGATGATGTGTTACTTTTTCTCCAAAACTCACAAACCAATATCTCTGGGGTAATTGCATTGATAAATTCCTTCTCAAGTGTCTCAGATTATTCAATTAACTGGTCGAAATCAACAGTTCTTCCGATTAATTGCTCCTTCCATAATTCTTCTCCTTCCCCACTGCAATGTGGAAATATAAAATATTTAGGTATTAATGTCTCTCCTAAACTTTCAGAATTAACTAAATTAAACCACATCCCACTTTTAAAGACAGTAGAAGGCGACCTGGCTAGATGGATTTCTCTACCCATATCACTCATGGGAAGGGTCGCCGCTATAAAAATGATGATCTTGCCAAAAATAAACTATTTATTTTCAATGATCCCAAATAAGCCATCACAAGATTGGTTCAGATCTCTAGACTCGTACATTTCTAAATTCCTTTGGAAAGATAAACCCCCACGTATCAACTTAAAAACACTACAAAGGACCAAGGATAAAGGAGGACTAGATCTGCCTAACTTTAATCACTATTTTTTAGCCAACAGGCTTCAGTTCATCTCTAGATGGTTTAAACACACCTTCTTAGATGAACCTTGGATAGATGTAGAACAGGCACTATGTAATAACCTAGAAATTTCAGACCTACCATTTATCAGCTCAAACATCAAACGACATGAATGCTTTAAAAGCATCAATATCAGCTCTTCTCTGACAGCATGGTGGGAGTTTCTAAAAATAACAGAGTCTTCATTAATCCCATGCAAACGTACACCTATCTGGAACAAACCGGACATATTACAAAACAATAATATGATAAACTTTTCAGATTGGAGTTGCAAAGGAATTAAATACTTGGAACATATATTGGAAGGAACAGACTTTATTTTGTTTGACAGACTAGTTACACAATATGGGATCAACAAGAAACGATTTTTGGAATATCAACAAATTAAATCCATAGTAAAAAAAGAAATTTAATCCCAGTGAAGCTGAATTACAAACACCACCAAGTGTGGTACAATTTTTTAGTTTAAAACCCCCCAAATTATTGTCTAAAATATACAGAACACTTTCTAAAATAGATGAATCAATATCCCTTCCTATTGCAAAATGGGAAGCAGATTTATCAATCAACTTAGACCCAAACCTTTGGTCTCAGATATGCTTAAAAACCTTTCAATGGATCAGAAATCCCAGTTTGCAATTAATACAATACAAAATATTACACAGAGTGCACTATACTGGTCATAGGATGTTCAAGATGGGCTATACGCCTTCCAACAACTGCTCACACTGCACAGCAAATACACCGGACAATTACATCCACGCTCTTTGGTTCTGTCCACCAGTTCAGAAATTTTGGCGTGAGATATGTGACGACTTATCAAAGTGTCTGAAATGTAACATTCCAGCCTCCCCTTTAGTATGCTTGCTGGGCAACTTGGATGAGGTCACTGCAGAAATAAACACAGCCCACGTTGTTTTTACGGCCCTATGCATTTCCAAGAAAATGGTCCTCATTAACTGGAAAAATAAAAATAATCTTAATTCTAACCAATATAAAAACCATCTAATAGATCACATTAGTCTTGATACAACCTCTGCCATCACATTTGATCAATCCCTTTGGGCTCCTTTGATCGGCTTCATCACCTAGTGGGGGTGGGGGGTCATGGTTTGGTCCTGCCTTCGCTATTGTGGTTGATATGGGGGTAGGGACGGCCTTAGGGCGTCTGGGGAGTCCCTAGGGACGTTTCCCTGGAGGGCCTAACCTGGGGGATGTGGCCATGACCTGGTTAGAAGCTCTGGGGCTCTTGGATGGTGTTTTCCTTGTGGCTGCGTACAGCGGAGATGGGGGAGGGTCTGTGCTGGCGGACGTTGGTTACTGGCCTGGTAGCCTGGCTGCCCCTGGGAGGGTCCGGGACGGGCGTGGAGGCTTGGGGGTCTGGGGGTGCTCCGCCCCCCGGTCTGGGGTGCTGGCCGGGCCTTGGGGGCTTGGGTCCTGGCTGTTGTGTCGCCGGAGCAGTGGGCGGGTGGGTGCAGGGGGGCTCAGCCCCAGTGCAGGGGACCTCTGGTGCATCGGCCCAACTAGGGGGCTCTCTAACTGGTGGGGAGGTTGTTATATCTTTGCAGGTGGTCTCCTCACTACAGGAGCTCACTCTGCAGGTGGGGGGAGAGATATAGGAGAGGGGGAGAATGAACTCAACCTGGGTGTCTATTGTCTTGTGTAGTTTGGGAGATGATTGGATGATGGGGTGGGTGAAGTTTTCTCTGGGGTGGAGTCGGGTGGGCTGCCCCGGACTCTGTGGGGCTGGGCGGTGCTGCTGCTGCGGGCCCCGGTCCAGATGGGGCGGGGCCCCCTTGCCCTGGTGGGTTCCAGAGCGTGGGGGTGCCTACTGGGGTCAGCGGGGGAGCTGGCCCCAGGGAGGGGCCGCTTGCCCCTCCCTTTCTTCCCTCCCCATCCTCAGCTGCCTCCCTATTCCCGCTCTACCACACCCACCCACACACGCAGGGCTTGGGGTGCAGGTATGTCACCAGGGTGCAGGGGAGGCACTCCCCCTCTGTCCCCTTCTGGCCGCCTGTGCCTCAATTTTATTCTGCAACCTAGACATCCACATTACTCACACTCTCACATAACACATACATATAGGCCCTTGGGGGTGGGCACGTTTTACAGCATCCAGAGGATGGTCGTTGTATTGACTATGTGCACGTTAGCATATGCTACTTCCGGTGCGGAAACTCCTGTGGGGAGCTTTGTTTCCGGTGTCCTATTCGCGCCTGGTTTACGGTCCAAAACAAGTTAAGCAAATGAATGAATCAAGCGGCGATTTACATTTCTATAGATGTCTTGGGCATTTACCCAATATATCTGTAAATGATGTTCATCGACTTGTCGATATTTTTCCCCCGCACCTCAGAGCAAAAGAGAAAAGGGATTCAAATGTTAGATTTCTCAGCTGTCCCTCGTTTATCGCAGGTGTTATGTTCTAAAAATAACCAGCGATAGGTGAAATCAAGTAGCCAATTTTATTTTTTGACGGTGCAAAACGTTTCGTGGACATACAGTACTGCACTTCAGAATCACACTGCTAGCGATCGATGCAGCGATTCTGTACTGTACAGGAGAGACGTCACGGAGGAGATCGTCTGCAGCGATCAGGACGCAGGACACAATGTGACATAAAAAAAAAGCATGCAAACTTGCACTAAAAAATCCACGAAACAGCGAGGTGAAAGGTGAACCGCGTTATAGCGAGGGACCGCTGTAATTTTGAAGGCAAGTCACAACATACCCTTCGTAAATACTAATGTATAGAAACCGTTACCAGCAATCATTCATTTTTTGTGTGGCTTTTTTCACGGTTTGTTAACATGCTGTGTAGGTGTGTACTTGACTAGCTGATATCGACATAACAGGGGAAACATCTGGTTTGACTATTCTTCACCTGTAGTTTGAATGCTGAACATTTGCCTGTTTAAATCATAAGACCAGTCACTATACAGAGATGTGCTTCTGAATGTGGACGATGTGTCTTCTGCTGCAGTAATGCAGTTCTGCTTGTGTTGAGTGATGTAAACAACTGATCGATCTAAACGCTTTAAACGTCAAAATTGATCATTAGATTTTTTATGACACAACAGCGGTGAGTGTTCCCACCTTCTGTTCTTTGTAACTTAACGCAATCTTTCCGTTTTCGAGTTTTGGACATGATTTTGGAGTATATCTTCGCAGTAGCGATTGACCGCAAAGTAAAGCTACCGGAAATGCACAACCCCACATCCGGTCTCAAACCAGGAAGTTAGCATTGTCTCGTGCACATAGTCAATTCCAACCCACCTCTGGCGCTGGTGCCCTACCCTCAATTTTAAATGCATTTAGACACTAAGGGTTTTCGGGAGGAGCCGTGCTGCTCTCTGAGAGGAAGCTAGTACCATGCTCTCCTGAGTTTTAAATGCACTTTAGAACAGCACACAGCAACACTACATATGAGCGGGCGTAGGGAGGTTTGAGGTCTTCACTCACCCCGGTTCTGTTAGCCGTCAGGGCTGGGGGGCTGGGAGGAGGTGCTGGCCGTCAGACTGGGGTCTGGGATGCGGGGCCTCCCTGCTACTGCAGATAAGGAGGTGGTCCGCTTGCCTCCACCCCAGAGAGAAGGGTTACATCTCCTGGGTCTAGGTGCGGCTTGCCCCTCTGGGGGCGGGGGTACCTGGACCTGGGATATAGAGTATGTTTGGGGAGTGCGACTGTCTGTGCAGTGTCTATTTGTGTCTGTCTACACGTTGGGTGAGTGCCGAGTATTTGGTTGTGCATATGGGGGTGGGAATGCACGTCTGTGTCCGCGTGTGCCTGTTTGTCTGTGTCTATATGTCAGTTTGGGTCTTAGACTCAACCTCTCTGGGTACATCTCAGGCCCTCTAAAGTACGGAGGCCTATCTCCCCTCACCACACTCCCTGCCGGTGGCTGATGCCCTCAGACGTTGGTGTGTTGGTGGTCCTTGTCGTCTGGGGCTGGGCGCTCATGCATGTACCGGCTCACTCCTGGTGGCCGATTGGCGGGGCCGGGCGCCTGTGGCCCGGCTGGGCTCCTTCCGGGGGGTGGGATGCCCTCAGGCCTCTGGCCCTGAAGCTCGGTCCTCTCTGGCACAGCTGGCTGCCGGCAGAGCCCGCGGGCACGCCACTGCAACCCCCTCTGGCCTCTGCTCCGTAGCTGCAGGGTGACCTCTCCTTTGGGGCTCTACTCAGCTCTTCCCAGCACGGTTCCCCCCCCCCCTTTGGTGGTCCTCCTCGGGTCCTTGTACTCTGGGGCCTCTGGATATCTGGGGCCTGGATCTCCTCCATACCTGCTTCATACCCTGGGGGACGGGGCTATGGCTCCCCACACTCCCTAGCAGATCGTTACATGGAGAAACCTTTGGAATACAAGCATGCTGATCCACACAGGTATGCACACAGGTGTACACACGGGTGTTCAGAGACGCGGACTACACCTTTCTTGGCTGCTGCCTCAAAGCACATTGTGCGCTGTCTATCTTGTGTGCTGCACAATATCGTTTATTATTTAGTATCTACTGTTATCTACTGCTAGCTAGTTTATTGTGATGGTGCTGTTTTTATTATGTTGCTCTTTGTTGTTTGCTTTCTCTTCTGTTTTTTTTCTCCATACAGGTGATCCAGGTGTTTTGTTTGTTTGTTTGTTTTTTCTTTTCCTTTCTCACCGTCTCTTCTCCCCTTTGGTTTTCTTTCTCTCCCTCTCTTTCTTTCATTCTTTCTCCCTGTCCTATCCCCCAGTCATGTCTGTCCCGTTTGTAGCAACCGAAAATAAAATAAATTCATAATTATAATAAAGGTCAATCAAATGGACCAATATGGCAAGGCCATGATGATCCACTTGGTAAAATAAATCCGCTTGGCATCTTTCTTGGCATCTTTCTTGGCCTTAAGACAACAATTCTGATGGCTAAAGATCCAAACAGGACACACACAAAAAAAAAGGAAAGACTGCAGTCCACTTGAGCTAACTAAATAAGATCCAGAGGAGGATGAGCATTAACAAGAACACTGTCAGTGTCTGTTTGTCATGGTTCTGGGTCTTTGTCCCAGTGTTTTGTGTTGGTGGACTTTTGAATGTTGCTTAATCATTATTGTTGTGTTCTTATAGTAACTGAAGTTTCCTAGTTTACTTTTCCTGCATTCGTGAATTTTCTGATTATTGTTTTTTCTGTGTCTCCTGTGGATGTCAGTCTTGTTGTCACGTAACGTCTGTCATAGCCTTCGTCTCTGTGTTCTGTCTTCAGCGTCCCCTTAGTGTCCCCAGCCCGTCTTGTCTCTCCCTCTCTTTGTGTCTTAGTGCTGTCTCTGGGTTTTGTCTCCTTTACCTGTTTCCAGTGTCCCTCTCTTTGTCTGTTGTCCTTGTCTCCCCAGTCCGTCGTGTGGTCGCATGTTTGTTTATTTCCATCCTAGTGTCAAGCTTATGCGTCCTTATCTCAGTCTCTGTGTTCGGGCTACTTCTTGTCTTATTTTGATAATCCTAGTCTGTGTTCCCATGTTTTTCCACTTCCCTGATCACTCCTCAGTGTATATATTGTCTCTGTTTTCCTCTCAATAAGGCAGTTTTTCCAAGAGAACTGCCTTTCACTGGATATTTTCTCTTTTCTGTCACCAAAAAGGGTGTCTGTGTTACTTCTTGTCTTATATATATTGTCTCTGTTTTCCTCTGTCCTTTGTCAGAGTGTCTGTTCACCTACCCCCTGTGTCTCCATGTTCCCAGTGTTCAAGGTTTCTGAGTGTTTTCCCAGTTTAGGTTTTCATGGTTGGTTCTGTTTGCTACTCAGCCAGAATAAACAGCTCGCTCTTTTAAAAAGTAGGCTCCAGAATGGATGATGGGATGTTCGCATGTCTTTATGTAACACTGAGTGTGCTGAACTAAAGGTAGGCCTAGTTTCATTTTCATGGTCATTATTATCAAGACAATGATTACGCCTTATTCTGATTATTTCTCCCTTTTGGAGGTGTAACATTTACATGAGGGGTGTAGGAACATTTCCCCCTAAATATTTTTAGATACATTTTTGTTGAAGTCACTGTTTTTGTCGTATTGATGATAATGCAGCTCAAATAAATGCTTTTAAATAAAAGAATAACCGATCAAAGTGCTCAGTGGTGAAACTGTAACTCTTTCAGAGTTTGACAGCTGGACAAGTGATGCCGTATTTAAAGAAACATGAGATGAGTGCAGCATATTATCTGAACAGAGATCATTCAATGAGCAAGAATAAACACTGAAAGAGAAACACTTCACTGTTGATTATCATATGAAGTCTAATGAAAGCTGTTAATCTGTTAATATCCTGTTAATCTGCATACAGCAAATACAGAACATGCGACTTTAAAGCATCCAGCAAAGTGATAACTGTCCTCTGCCCACTAAGTAGTGACTCTACAAAAGATTATTTTCAATATCATCTTTATATTATATTTATATTATATTTAGTTATTCTCCAGCGCAACAATGTAAGGAGCTCTGTGATTGGTTAGGAAAGGACAGACTGGCCACCTCGATTTTTCTTCACTGCACATTGATCCATAGCTTTGCTCTGTAAAGGCTAACAAAGTGCTTTTGCTTTACAAAGACATTTAGCGTCGGTATTCACTCTCTTAAAATGCCACTGAACACTGGAGTGAAATGGAGCCCTGATCCTCAGAGTTTTATTGTTCCTAACATTTCTTATAGATAGCACAGATAGTGCCCCACTGCAGTAATCACTCATGTCTAGATATTCCTGTTAAAAGGGAGTTTTTCCTCCCCACTGTAACATGGCAAACATAGCAAACGGATAATCCAGCTGAAGCTTCAGACAGCCGTCAGACAGTGAAACACTGCCATCTGCTGGACTCGAATAACAAAGACGCTGCTTTGACGGGTGAGGGAGTTTCAACAAGTCTGCAACGACTCAAGCATCAAACTACAGAACTATTGTAGCGGACATGGTGCTCTAATGGCTCCATTAACGCAGGTCAGAAAGGATCAAACATATCAATAAATTATAAAACACAAAACGTCTCTTATTGCCCAGGGCTCAGGAAGTGAGTGTGTTCCTTATAGCCTATTAAACCTTAGCAGGTTATTTTGATGTGTTACAGATGAAACAGCTATCCAGTAACATTCAGCTACAAAAATGCTTTTTTATCATTACTTTTTTACAGCTTCGCACTTTTACACAAGTTTTATCATCAGTGTCACAATGGCTGCTGCTAAAATTGAGTACAAGATATTTGTTGGCCTGATTAAAAGGTCTTGATGCGTGCTCAATCATCCAGGGAAGTAAATCTCCAAAAGTTGATTCTGTTCTTCTGGACGTAGCGTTTTCAGTCAGAGAAACCAGCCGACTGAAGGAACAATGGGCTGGGAGGTCAGTTCCTTAATCATGATTATGCAAATTCTCATGACCATTGATCAACAACCACTGATCAATGGTCTTGAGTACCATTCACAGAGAGTTGGAGAACAGCTGCAATCACAGCATTGTAAGATGGTGACAGATGTACCCTTAGGCCCCCTCCTCGATTCAGAGAGGGTCTTTCCCTTTTCACGTAAATGGCCTCCTTGACTCCGCCCTCAAACCAGCGTTCATTGCAGTTATTGTTGACAATCATATTGTATCGTGTAACCATCCAGCTCACATATTAAATGTAAATGTAAATGATTTGTTGAACTCAAGACATGATGAATGTTCCTGCATTAAAACACATCCAGCCTAGTGTTCTCACTCTCCCTAAATGGATCTGTTACATTAGTGATATATGGGAGTTGTGTTTCAGTCTTTTCCACATGAGGACATTTACCTTTAGTTTTTGCTTTACTGATGAGTGGCTGGTTAACCTGCAGTGGTTGAAGTATGTGTCGGTCGTCTGGAAGAGTAGGTGTAGAAGACGTCTTTAATGAATGTAATGCTCTGAAGGTGTCAGTGATTACTGTGAATTCATTATAAAAGTGGATTTCAGTGAATAAAGTGAATAAAGACAGGCCCTCATGGTGAAGCTCAGGTGTCCATAAAGTGTAACAGGAGAGCTTTGTCATACTTTCAGATATTTTACATGAGCCCGTCTTTCAAAAAATACATAAATAAATAAATAAATAATTCATTCATCCACAGGTAGCACAATGCTCATATCTGAAAGTAAACTCTGATATATATCCCCGACTAGGGTTACTACTAAATAAAGGATCGCCCCAAAATGACTAAATATATAAAGACACTCTCCAGAAGAAGTTAAAGGGATTTTGTTTATTGTACAAGCAATATCTTCATAAGAATTACAAATTCTGCAGACATATTACCTTCTTACTGAACCTGAATAACTCACACACAGACGTGTCTGCTGCTTATCTTTGTTCAAACATGATGTTTTATCTTCTCTTCTAAACACATTACTCATCTTTCTGGCATCATGTTACATGAAAACACCTGCATTCTACCTGTGTCATTGTACCACAAAGACAATGATTGCAACACTGTGCTTGCAAAATAGAAGAAATAAGACGACCAGCAAATACATAAAAGATGGTAAAAGTGATTCCATCTTTGTGTCTCCTCCCATTGTTTCCCCAGTCTGTCTAGTTCCCATATTCCCAGGACACCGCTGGACAACAAGTGGGTATTCCAAGACTGAGAGACAGCCAGAGTTGGCAAAAGATCAGACATTCTCTACTTAAGTAGACGTAAAAATACTATTGTTCCAGTGAAAGTTAAAGTACTGATTCAACTTCATTACTCAGTTAAAGCAAAAAAGTACAGGCTCGAAGCGCTTACAGAGAAAAGCATACAACAGAATACAACAGAATGCTGTTCGCGGCAGTAACACACACTTGGAGGAGAGGCTCCAGCCGTCCATTCCAGCCCTATCCCTAACATTAACTCTAACCATAACTTTAACCTTAACCCTATCAGGTCTTGTTTTACAAAGCGAGATGATTAGAACAAAAAACACATTTACACATACCGATGATTTGTCACATAGCATCGTTACCTGTTGGGATGAGAACGTGTTGTTTCCAGAGCACCACAAATTGGGGTTTCTGTAGCTCAGGTAGGAAACCTACTAATCAGAAAGTTGCTGGTTCAATCCCCGCCTGCTCCAGCCTGCATGCCAAATATCCTTGGGCAAGACACCAACCCCAAGTTGCTCTCCGATGCATCCATCGGGAGGATGAATGCGTATTACTGTTAGATAGAAAGCACTTACAGAGAAAAAGCATAGAAAAAAGTGAGTGCATGAATGAGGCAAGTTGTAGAGAGTAGAAAAGTTTTATACAAGAACCAGTTCATTTACCGTTATATTTTAGTTTTATTTTCAGCTCTGTACTTTTTACATGTAATATTGATTCATTAGATTGACTACATGTATTACACCTAACTTGCGGACAGTAAATTTAAACAACCGTAATAATTTATTTTCAGCATCTGAAATATTTATTTCGTTTGTTTTTTGTTTTCTTTTTGGCTCCTGATATTAGCCAACTACTATTTGTCAATGTTGAACTAATAATGAATCTAAGAAAAGGTATTTGTCACGGTTGGCCAGCGTCAACCGTGGGGATGTGAGGAAGGAGGAGCCCGGCACGGAGCTCTGAATGCAAGCAGTGCGTTTATTTACAGTGAATGGAAAATAACAATAAATCCGCAGTGCGTTCCCGACTCCCGTGAAATGTCCTCTTCCCAGTGCTAGTGTTCCTTGTCTCCGCTCCTCAGTGTCTGAGCACCCCGTGCTCGCTGCCCTCTCGTCTCCACGCTTCTCCTGGGGAGATAACAAACAGGCAGCCGTAAGACACATACAATGCGGCAGACTATCCGTACTGACTGGCCGAGAGACTAACGTGAAGTCACGCAATGATCCAGCGTCAGAGAGAGCGCCACCGCATTCTTAAGTAGCTCCTCCGACAAGGCTTGATCAGCTGTGTGATGGTCTTCAGGTGTGGCCAACCACCTGGCAGGGCCACACCCACCAGGCCTGAAGGTGCCTGTAAACAGGTGCTCTCAGAAACACCGGCATCCACACACACACACACACACACACACACACACACACACACACACACACAGATATACCTGCAAGCAGGGAGAACGAGGGACAGCACACCAAAAACACACATGTCCATAACTGCTCAGGGACCCTGGGTCGTTTAGACTCCTGAGCTGTGCACGAGGGGTCGACCAGCCACTGGAAGGCCGGGCACTCGTTTTCAACCGTAATATACCTGATGTGCTCAGGTAACCTGTAGCGCCATGAAACCACTGTCACACCAGGGCGCATAAAAAATGATGCTTTAAGAGACTGATGGGATCGGGCAGCAGGGAAAACATCCACAAAATGCTACCTTCAGTTTGACTCCCTAAGACTACCTAAATTAAGTAGAGTCATTACATGCTTGTTAAAAGCAAACTCTCATATAGTTTTTAAATGTGCTTCTTTCATTACAATGACTAGATAAAGAATGTGGCACTGTCTCTATTTAACACTGGCTACCCCAAAATGTTTCCAAACCTACAACCGTAACTTTCACTGACAGATTTTCAGATAAGGTTATTGAAGCTGTGGGGTTAATTTTTTAAGTAACATGAGATGAGAGGCAGCAGCATACATACAGAGCATCAGTGATAGAAAGCTAGGCTAACATAGGGTAGCTACCTCAGTCTCTCTGACTCAGAGAAAAAGGCTAGGAGCAAGAAGAAGCAAGAAGATGCAATCACAGAACAAACTGTGTAAACACACAGAGGGTCTTATAGTCCTGTTTGAGTGGGACCGGTTAAAATAACAAAAAACTAATTGCATGTTGTAAAAGTCAAATTCTGTGACTGAGTTAGAAAATTCAAAAGTTATGAGACATATGAGATTTGAGAATTGTTTAACACATAACTGTAGTACATACATCTCTATCCTACAATCACTGCTATCAATATATCAGCAATCATGACATAAACAAATAACAAAATTAAGCTGTTTTTTTTTTTAACAGACTAAAATCTTGCGGCACTTCCAAGGTCCACCTGTTCAAGGAGAAACATGTATAGGCCCATCTCAAGTGCCAGTGAACATCTAAATGATTCAGGGAAGACTTTGGAGAAAGTGCTGTGGGGAGATGAAACGAAATTCCAATTATGTGGCTTTAACTGACCTTTTGAAATAGGAGTGTGATGCAAAAAATAGCATCCCCGCAGTCAAGCAGAGAGATGGAAACATTATGATGTGGGCTACAGGACGACTTAGTCGGGGTTCCAAGCAGTCAGGAAATGTGACATCGTCAGACTGCATGCCACGGATTGGCTTGTCAGTTGCGGCACTCAATGAGTCATGAGACGGTGTCTTTCACTAAAATGAAAACTGCAGTTTTTTTAAAACCCTGCAACAAGGCAAATAGCTGCACAACACCGTGGTTTCCAAGTGTGACAAAAAGCCACAGATACATCATCGCTGCGACGTCTTCCTTTGTTGTGGCATTCGTGTTGCTTATAAATGACAACATGGACATCGGGCCGCTTTGCTGTAATGACCCCACGCACATTAGGTGGTACTTGATTGTAATGGAAAATGAGTTGAGTCACAGCAAGCTGATCTGAGTATGTACTAATGGAGAAGTGCTATAAGATCACGCAGTGGTCTAGTCAGTCTCCAATTCAATTCAATTCAATTTCTTTATTGTCCCACAAGGGGAAATTAGTTTAGCAGCAGGAGGATAAAAATAACCAGAACAATACAATAAAATAATAATGACAATAATAATGATAGAAAGTTCAAGGACAGTTATTTGCCATTTAGGAGACAAGACGCAGTAGGGATAAAAGAGACCTGGAGTCTTTTAGTCCTCCTCACAGGTACTCTAAAACGGCGGCCGGAAGGCAACAACTCAAACTCACTGTGAAGTGGATGGTTCACACAATTAATAATAGAATGAGCCTTTCTAAGCACATTTCTATTGTAAATGGCCAAAAGTCCATCTTGCCAGCGCCCTGAAATTTTGCTAGCAGTTTTTACCAGAAGTCCCAACCGATTCTTATTCTTCACCGTCAGGTTACCAAACCAGGCAGCGATACAAAAGGACATCACAGATTCGATAAAACTTCTATAAAACAAGGACAACATCTCAGATGAGACATTAAAAGATCTCATTTTCCTTAAAAAGAACAGTCTTTGTTGAACTGTTTTAGTAGTGGCATCAGCATGAGATTCAAAACACCGTTTATGGTCAAGTACCACACCTAGATATTTATAACTCTCAACGATCCCAATATCGGCAGTTTTAATGATAGTAGGTGATGAGCTATAAGAGGACTTCCTAAAATCAATAATCATGTCTTTAGTTTTTGACACATTAAGTGAAAGGAAGGACTCATCACACCAATTCACAAAATCATCTACAACCTGTCCATGGCCTGACTCGTCCCCCACTAGAAGACTGACGATTACTGTGTCGTCAGCAAACTTCAGGATGTGTCTGTTCGTGAATTTGCTGCAACACTCATTTGTGTACAGAATGAACAGAAGGGGAGAGAGGCAGCAACCCTGGGGTGATCCAGTAGAGGAGGAGAGCACATCAGAAAATACATGATTCACCCTCACACATTGTGACCTATTGATCAGAAAGTCTGTCACCCAGCCGACCAGACTAGTGTCAAGCTTGAAATGATTGTAAAGCCTGTCAGCAAGTAAGAAGGGTTGAATTGTATTAAATGCAGATGAAAAGTCAGCAAATAATAATCTTGCATGGGTGTGGGGGGCCTCAAGATGCTTATACAAAAGATGCAGGAGTGTGACAGCAGCATCCTCCACACCTCTCCCTGCTCTATAGGCGAACTGGAAGGGGTCAAGATGGTGTTCAACCTGCATTAAAATCTCCTTCTTAATTATCTTCTCAAATGTCTTCATCACTAAAGAAGTCAGAGCCACAGGCCTAAAATCATTCAGCACCTTAGGAGAACTGCCCTTAGCAACAGGAACAATGACAGCTTGTTTCCCAATCTTAGGTACCGTCTGTAGCTCTAAAGAAAGTGAGAAGATATAGTGAAAAATCCCACTCAGCTGATCAGCACAAGTTCTCAGTACCTGTCCACAGATGTTGTCAGGTCCAGGACTCTTGCTTTTGGTGTGTCTAAAAAGATTAGCTACCCCCGTCTCATCAATACAAATTGATGGGGGAGTGATAGTCTTTTCCCTCAGTGTGCTGGTCTGCCTAGAACAGTCAAAGTTCTCAAAACGAAGGTAAAAACTGTTAAGACTGTCTGCCAGATGTTTGTCAGAGGTAAACCCTTCTAAGGTAATGCTACTTTTACCTTTCGTGTGTAGCCCTGCCATTGTTTTCATACCAAGCCAAGCTCTTTGGAGGTTGTTACTGCTGAGTTCTGCCTCAATCTTATTTCTGTACCTCATCTTGGCGATCTTTATTGCAGCCCTCACCTCCTTCCTCAATATTCTCATAGTGGGAACGTCTCCCTCGTTAAAAGCAATTTTCCTTTTAAGAATCAGATCCTTAATATCTTTAGAGAGCCACGGTTTGTTATTAGGGAAAGTCTTAAATTCTCTGACTGGAACCACAGAGTCTTTGCAAAAAGAGATGTAGCTACACACCACATCAGTGAGTTCATCCAAATCAGAAGTGCTCTCTTGAAACAAGGACCAGTCAGTGCAATCAAAACACCCCTGAAGGGCAACACAACTGTCTTTTGTCCAGACATTAGTCCGCTTCACACAGGCCTTCTCCCTCCTAATCACAGATCTGTAAGCAGGGAGGAGATGAATAACATTGTGATCCGAAGAACCTAGCGCAGGTCCGGCCACAGACTTATATGCCCCCTTAATCGGTCCATAACACAAATCCAGCGTTTTGTTATTCCTTGTAGGACAAGTGACATATTGAAAGAAATTGTTCAGTGATTTCTTAAGATTACATTGTTAAAATCACCAAGAATAAAATTAGGAGCATCCGGTGAGAGAGTCTGCAGATTGTGTACCACTTTAAAAATGGCGTCGGCAGCAACTTTAACGTCAGCTTTAGGATGAATGTAAACAACAGTGACAAAAATTTGAGGGAACTCCCTCGGTAAGTAAAAAGGCCTGACAGATACTGAAAGGAGCTCGATGTCAGGAAGACACAACCGCTCCCGCACAGTAAAGTTATTACACCAGCCCTGGTTGATATACAAACATACCCCTCCTCCGTGAGATTTGCGTGTTACTCCACAGTTCCGATCCAATCTGACAGGGGTCCCAAAGCCGCTGATTTGCAGTGAAGTGTCACTGTCCATATCGGTCAGCCACGTCTCGGTAAGCGCCATCAGACAAGCCTCCCTGTATTCCCGTAGATGAAGCACATTTCCTTGTAATTCATCCGTTTTGTTCCTAAGAGATTGGACATTGGCCAGAATCATAGAAGGCAGAGGAACACGACTCTTCCTCCGAAGTTTTCTTACACGCTGACGCACGCCGCCTTTCTTTCCGCGTTTTCTCAAGTGGCGGGGCTTTCCAAAATTAGTCTTTGACCGGGAAAATAAATCCTCACCAAGAATCACATCTGTCCGAGCATTAGAAGAGTCGTACATAGACAAACAGGACCACCGTAATCCAAGTAGTTCCTCGCGTGTATAAGTGATTGTCAGTGAGAGTGAATGACTCCAGGTGAATATCGCCAACAACAATAAAACTAAGGTGTAGAAGATCTCCATCTCGGCAAAATAAACTTCATAAAAAGTTAAAACCACGGTTAAGAACAGAGTTAAAACAAAGGTAAAAACAAAAAGAAAAAGAGAAAGAAAATGCCAATAAACACCTGCTGCAGGTCGCCACAAGAGCAGCGCCCTCTCACAGCTGATCCACCTCCAGACATCAGTAATGTAGAAAATCTGTGGAGGGAGCTGAAGTTTCAACTTTCCAAGTGGCAGTCAAGAAACTTAAAGGATTTAGAGAGTTTCTGTAAGGAGCAGAGGGTTAATGTTTGTGTGTCCTCACTGTAAAGACTGCAGGTTACTGGAGCGTGTCGTGTCATGTTTCCTGTTGCTCTGAGGTGCATCCAACAAATACACAAATCATTTACCACTAATAATAACACCTCCCCCACTTAAGTGTGTTCAACAGGAAGCTAAAAGTTGTTAGCTGTTAAAGTGTTCAAAAAACAGCAGGAGCTCGGTGTGAGGCCACAGTGGGCCAGAAAACACACACAAGATGACCTCCAGCAAGGACAAAATGTATCTGGACGTCTCTGTGAGCATCTGTCTCACTGTGTAAGTGTAGCACAGTGTCTGTGTGTGCATGGCTGGGGAAGAGAGACAGCACAACTGAAAGCCAGCACTCAGACGAGGACCCGGTGCATCGTCTGTCTCATCTCAGCCAGTTTACTTACAAACTCTTTAAGTTTGAATTTTAAAGCCGACAATGTGCACAGGGCAGTGATATTTAAAATGAAGGTAAACTATTCCAATCTCTGGAGCCCCAATTGTGTATCTCACACACACACAGTCCTGAATTCATTACTGAAGTCTCATCCAGACGTTCAATGTGTACACAAAGGAATTCTTCGGCAGGAGGTGAAAGAAAATGGCCCACAAGTTAATCCAAAATGACGGTTTTATCAACAATGGCCACCAGCGGTGATTTTGGCACCTGTGACAAGGTTGAAAAGAGCTGTGGGTAATTTGGTCTCACAAAATGCAGCGCACACACACACACACACACACACACCAAGTTCTCCTCCTGCCTTCAGCCCAACCGTTGAGCGCGATGACAAATAGAGCCGCAGAATTTTGCTGCTGTGTAATTAAATTGAGACGTGGGGTCAAAATTCCCACCTAGATTGAGTGAGATGAAATATAAATCGGCTCTCCTCTAACTGACTTTATAGAAATAATTACATAAGCTGCATTTATAACTGTTATTAAATAACAGCAGCACACGAGAACTAAAGTGTAATCCCAGCACATTTCGCTTCGCTTGCACCGATTCTTTAGAGATGACGACTGTGGTGGGTAATTAAGGGCAAACAATATACAAGTCGCGTGAAAAATGGAGGCCGCATTACCTTTCCAAAGCTTCCTTTCCCGATGGCCCGCAGTATCTGGAAGTGGTCAAAGTTTACTGTGGAGAAAATGAGAAGCAGTTAGTGAGAACGTGTCAGTTTGAGCTGAGCTATAAAACAGGGAACATGACATGTACAGCACTGTGCAAAAGTCTTGAGCCATCCCTCATTTGCTTCCAGGGATCCGGACTTCCCTGTAATCTTTAAAGTGGTATTAAGGAATAGCTCTCCAGGCTTTTTAAAGTGTTTCTGATTTTTAATCCAGGGCTTGTATTTGACCAGTTTTTGTCTGTTAAGACCCTTCACACTAATCTCTGAAACATTCAAACATAAACAGACACCTAAGTCACGGAAAGGACCAGAAAACTTAACAAAGAACCAATTTGAAATTGTATCTTTACACATTTACTTGCAGCCTATTGCAAAAAAACAAGACCCCACATCATTTGTTCTCACTTCTTTAGTTGAAGAATGCAGTTAATAACACCGTTAACACAGACTGACCTGGCAAAACATGAAAAAATAAGGGGGTGGTTCAAGACTTTTGCTCGGTACTGTATGAGAAATGGAAATGTGCACTTCACAATGTATCGCTGCACTTCGGCAGTACTGTGCAGATCAAATGTTTTTTTGAAAGAATTAAAAAGTCGGAGCGCAGTGGGAGAGAATAATGTGTGTGTTAGATAATGAAACGGGAAAGATTGAAAGGTGGAAATAATGAATCACAACAGTCAAAATGTGAAAAAACAAAAACATTTTCCCTGGAGGATCTGTACAGTGACACACCGTCACAGTATCGACGATTAGCAAGCAAAACAAAACCCCAGAAATAACATTTATTAAATGAAGACTCAGCTAAACCTTTTTAAACTTCACATCTGAATAACAAATAACACACGCAGCACATAGAAACAAATATCTAAAATGAGTTAGATCCCAGGAAGTTAGACACGCTTTCATAAGTTTTCTGATCGACTTTTACGAGATTAAATTTGAGCAAGTAAAGACATTTCACATGAAGCTCAGAGGCAGGAGAGTTGTACTTCAGAAAGACATCCAGCTCAGAGCGCTCAACTCATTCATCTTACTTTATTTTCCTATTTCAGTATGCATGATAACACAGCCAGATGTTTTCATTCATTGCCACTGAAGCAGATGCATGTGTGTGTTCTGCAGACTGATTGAATCCTTCTGTACGCAGCTTAAAATGAGTCCTGAGGAAAGAGGTTGAATGGAAGTGGTGAGGAAGAGTGTCATGTTTTTTTCCTCTGTAATAAATAAACTAAATAATAAGCACAAATATTTTTGTTTTCCAAATATATTTTTACGAGCGCTGAACATGTGATCAAGATTAGACGATAAATACAAGATTAATTTCACTATTCTGCTGTATTTCTACTTAACACCTACCTGACTCACTTTTGAATGAAATTAATGCAACGTGTGAGACTAATATTTTTAATCAGATCTTAATTTATGCAAAAATATCCATCATAGACCCCAGAAAAAAGCATGAATAAAAAGAACACCCGATCCATGATATTAAAAAAGCCTTGATCATTAATAGCAAGTCTTTTTAATATCAACCAATAAGAGTAAAGTTAGCTTAAAGCCACAACCCCTGTTTTTCAGGCAGAGGAGAAAAAGAGGAGCTTCGTTTAAGATAAAGAAGCATGCAAAGCTACTCTAGTAGAGTCCAAGAATAAGAATATCATGTTGGAAATGAACATGAGGATGATCAAAACACATTCCCTCCAACAAATAAATACTATAGAGAGCGGAGCTGCTTCATCATTTTAAAAAAACAACGTCTTTGGCTGAGCACAAACACAAGCGCTCAGGAATCAGATTAACCAACAACAGACAAGCTTTCTTCCAACAACTCAGAGTAAAGAGTAATGAGCTAACACTGAGTAACTGTTGGCCAGTAAAATCAACGGTTGCTAACTTTCACATGCAGCAGCTCATTAAGACACTTAAAATAAATTGAATTAAGACATTTAAATGTTGGTTGTATTTTCCTTCCCGATGCATGTGAAAGGTTAAGACTTACATCTCCAAATGTACTGGAACTGATTTGAACCAGAGGACTCAGCCACACTGTTACTATGTACTGCATAAACACGTTTACCGATGAAGGCAAATCAGACGCTGTCCTGACTGTGTGGCTAAATTTTGTGCTGAAAGCATCAAATCAATTGAATATGATTAACTTGCTATGAGAGTTTTTTAGTCCAAGTGTGACTTTTTCTGGGTTCATACACCTTTCAGGGTCAAATTCAAGCACTTTGTAAGCACGTTTAATGTCCATTTTCAAACTTTTCCAGCACATTACCATAAAAAGGATGCATATTTCACTTCGCATCACCTGAGTAAGACCACGTGAAAGGCCAAATGAATAAGTCTTCTCATCAGATATTGATGCTTCTTTCTTATGTGACACAAAAAACAGGAGGAGACAGATCTTTGCTTGTGTTGTTTTTTAAGTTCATTCATTCAAAACTAACTGTAAGACGCTTAACTACATTGCAGTCTGTGTTATTGTTGTAGACCTAATTATCACCTTTAAAGTGTTTGTGCTAATAACATCATGTAGAGTAAGACAGGCATAGAGAACAGCACTGACTGGGAGAGGCTTTGAACAGATGACATACTCAGATCAATGCAACACTTTAGACTTTAAAAATGCACAAGCGTCTTTCAAAAACCTATTTATTTAATCTATCATCATTGATATTATTATGTACAGTTATAATGTACTGTTCATCTCCCTTAAATAAACAGGCAGCCTTAAAGTGTGAAATAGTCACTTGTCTACTGTCTCAGTGGCTGATAGTGCCCCACAGGCCTCAATGTGAGCTTGAAGCCATTATGTTTAAATTGTTTAATGATAAACAGATTTTGAATGAAAGGAGGAAACTTCGGTAGCACAAAAAAGTGCCTATTCTTTGTTCCCATATGGTTCAGTCAAATTACCGTCATTTCCCCCTAAGGTGTTCCCAAAGACACCAGGTTAATACTTGAAAAAGCTGCAGCAATACACAAAAATATCATCAATATTCTGTTTACTTGGTGACAACGTCGCTTTTAGCCTTCAATCAGAAAGCCTGACGTTGGCTAGTTAAGCATCGGGCTAACGTTTAACGCTTTCACTTGAGGGAAGTAACTCGTATTACTGCTACTGCTGTGTAATCTTGGTTAAATTCACAGCATATTCTACAAGTTACCCTGCAATAACTAACTGTTAGAATAGCGGCACCGTATTGTATCGCACTGAGTGCACTTCAATCCTTTATCCCGCGAGTTTGCTAGCTAGCAAAATAATAATACCAATTTTTTAAAAATAACATGTGTAACGTACACACTCGAGAAAATTAATTACTAGTACTTACGCAACTCCCCCGTTGTGAAAACGTACAAATCCTTCTTGTATTTTTCGTTTTCCAGCAAACACTCATTAAAACGGCCTCCAGGCACATTAGTGCACTCACCCCCGACTGATCAGGGAGTGGGTGGGGGGTCACACATTGAAACAGACTAACGTGCAGAGGTACAGCCCAGGCAGAGAAATGTTGCTTTTAGACTTTGCGACTCATTTTATTTCTCTATCTGATAAGAAACTATTCAATCCGATAGTTATTTGTGGTGAATGAAATACGGTTACAGTTTCAAGAAGTTTTAAGCACCAAATCCGAAATCCAAGCACTGCAATATTAAAATCCAATTCAATTTCTTGTTTGCTCCGAAATCTACGACATGACTATATACAGAAAAGCTTGACATGGTATGCAAAAAACCCCCGAAAACAATACAAATACATGAACAAAAAATTTTTAACTGTCAGTTATGTCATTTTAAAATTTTCCAAAACTAACATTTTCTTTGACTGACTGATATTAAATTGATTAGGGTCAAATTTAGTGTGAACAATATTACACAAAAAGCACGTGTGTGCGCATGCGCACATATTAGAATCGTTTCGATGCTTCTAATATGTGCGCATGCGCACATATTAGAATGCTTCGATCGCTTTTGAGTGGTAACTTTGCTTCGATCCTTTCTGACGTCATAACTTTACTTTGATCCCAAAACCCATAAATAGGAGCGCTCACCTGTTACTTTATGCTTAACGGACGTTGACCTGCAGCAACTAAAACCCTTTCGAGAAGTTTTGAGAGCAATTTACAGGAGAAACCAAAACAAGTTCAGTTTTGTTTCTCACCAATTTACAGCGCAAACAGACACATTACACCATGTCAGCCAACCCATCCTTCGGCTCAGATGAGCTTGAAATATCTAGAGGGACCATTTTGGGAGATCACCACGTGGTGGAGGCTTTCCTTGGAGAAGGAAGCTTTGGTGTCGTAACGAAATGTCGCGATACAAAAAAGAACCAAACTGTTGCTATCAAAGTCAACAAAAGCGACCCTGAAATTCTGCTCCAGGCAAAACTGGAACTTTTCATCCTGGAGCAGCTACGACGCTTGGATCCAGACAGGTGCAACATTGTCGAATGGAACGGCTATTTCCTCGATGGAGAGCGCATTTGCTTGAATTTCGAACTCCTGGACCAAAGCCTGTCAGACTACATTGGGGACCGGAATAACCAGGGTCTCCCAATGAGAGAAATCAGGCCAATTTTGCATCAGCTCGCAAATGCTCTGTTCCACCTGGGTTCTGTGGGAATAGTTCATGCTGACCTCAAACCTGTCAACATCATGGTTGTGAACCGCAGTGAGTCTCCCGTCAAAGTCAAACTTATAGACTTTGGCATCGCATGTCCTGCTTCTGCAGTGATTCCTGGTGGTGCTGTGGGGACAATTGGTTATTGTGCCCCTGAGATTATGCTTGGCACTTCATATGATGAAGCAATTGACATGTGGTCTCTGGGGCTGGTAGCTGTGGAGCTTGCTACAGGGGTGCCTCTCTATCCTGGGGAAGACGATTATGATGTTTTGAAATTCATAATTGAAACTCAGGGTCAGCTACCAGATCATCTTCTAGAGTCTGGCTTGTACACTGACTGCTATTTCATCGAGGATAACTACAACGAACAGCGCTGGACATTTAAGACCCCAGAACAATTTCAATACGAGACAGATTATCGATCCAAGGAAACTCGATCGATAAAACTTAAGCGTCTCGATGACCTCGAACAACTGCTGAAAGTTAGGCGAGGACCGGAAAATGGCCAAACATTATTTGTAAGGCTAATCAAAGAAATGTTGGCCTTGGATGCAAATCGGCGCATAACACCCTCGGAGGTTCTGAAGCATCCCTTTTTCGACCCTCGCCTCTCAAGGAGAACCCCCTGCACTGACATGAATAGCACAGGGGGAGAACTCCTTGTGCTCTCTCAGCAGCCTTCAAGCTGGAAAAGTCAGGGATCGCAAAAATTCAGCTGCAGTTTCCAAAACTCAGTTGAATTTCCTCAAAAAGGAGACATCAACACCTCAGCCAACCCATCTGCCTCTGAAGATGATCTTCAAATAACGGAAGGGACCATTTTAGGAGATCACCACGTGGTAGAGGCCTTCCTTGGAGAAGGAGGCTTTGGTTTGGTAACCAGATGTCGCGATACAAAAAACAAACAAACTGTTGCTATTAAAGTCAACAAGAGCGACCCTGAAATTCTGCTCCAGGCAAAACTGGAAATTTTCATCCTGGAGCAGCTACGACGCTTGGATCCAGACAGGTGCAACATTGTCGAATGGAACGGCTATTTCCTCGATGGAGAGCGCATTTGCTTGAATTTCGAACTCCTCGACCAAAGCCTGTGGGACTACATTGGGGACCGGAATAACCGAGGTCTCCCAATGAGAGAACTCAGGCCAATTTTGCATCAGCTCGCAAATGCTCTGTTCCACCTGGGTTCTGTGGGAATAGTTCATGCTGACCTCAAACCTGGAAACATCATGGTTGTGAACCGCAATGAGTCTCCCGTCAAAGTCAAACTCATAGACTTTGGCCTCGCATGTCCTGCTTCTGCAGTGATTCCTGGTGACCGTGTGGGGACGGTTGGTTATTGTGCACCTGAGGTTATGCTTGGCATTCCATACGATGAAGCAATTGACATGTGGTCTCTGGGGCTGGTAGCTGTGGAGCTTGCTACAGGGGTGCCTCTCTATCCTGGGGAAGACGATTATGATGTTTTGAAATTCATAATTGAAACTCAGGGTCAGCTACCAGATCATCTTCTAAAGTCTGGCTTCTACACTGACTGCTATTTCATCGAGGATAACTACAACGAACAGCGCTGGACATTTAAGACCCAAGAACAATTTCAATACGAGACAGATTATCGATCCAAGGAAACTCGATGGATAAAACTTAAGCGTCTCGATGACCTCGAACAACTGCTGAAGGTTAGGCGAGGACCGGAAAATGGCCAATCATTATTTGTAAGGCTAATCAAAGAAATGTTGGCCTTGGATGCAAATCAGCGCATAACACCCTCGGAGGTTCTGAAGCATCCCTTTTTCGACCCTCGCCTCTCAAGGAGAACCCCCTGCACTGATATGAATAACACAGGGGGACAAAACCTTGTGCTCTCTCAGCAGCAATCATCGTTTGGGTGGCCAGAATTCTAGGGGAGCTAGAAATTCTTGTGGAAAAAAAGCCCAAAACAATAACATCAACAAAAACAACCAACGAATATGGTCTTAAACTTGGGCACAATTTGGCTTGAAATCCATCAACTAATCTCTCAATATTCAAAGCGGAGCAGCAGACAACTTACCATCACATCAGTCCTTCGATCAGACCTACAACAAACATCTTCCTTCTCTCACCCCAACCGGTCGCAGCAGATGGCCGCCCCAACCTGAGCCTGGTTCTGCTGGAGGTTTCTTCCTGTAAAAAGGGAGTTTTTCCTTCCCACTGTCGCCAAAGTGCTTGCTCATAGGGGGTCATATGATTGTTGGGTTCTCTGTATGTATTATTGTAGGGTCTACCTTACAATAATACATACAGCCTTGAAGTGACTGGTGATGTGATTTGCTGCTGAATGAATTTGGAACTAATTGGAAATCTGAATATTAATTAAATAAACCTGCTTTGAGCATCAATTAATTGTTGTTTGAAATCCTTTATAAATATATAAATATAGTGCCACTCTTCTACTGTTTAAATTGCAACTGTTTAAAACTGACTAATTTATTCATACACTTGAGCATAAACACACGCACAGTAAATGGCCTGTATTTGTACAGCGCTTTACTTAGTCCCCAAGGACCCCAAAGAGCTTTACACTACATTCAGTCATTCACACATTCACACACTGGTGATGGCAGCTACATTGTAGCCACAGCTGCCCTGGGGCGCACTGACAGAGGCGAGGCTGCCGGACACTGGCGCCACCGGGCCCTCTGACCACCACCAGTAGGCAACGGGTGAAGTGTCTTGCCCAGGGACACAACGACCGAGACTGTCGGAGGCGGGGCTCAATCTGGCAACCTTCCAATTACAGGATGAACTGCGAACTCTTGAGCCACGATTGCCCTATATACACATATACTTTACAGTACTAGTCAGTGCTTACATACTAGTTCTTTTCCCTACTTTTTCATGCTTACTGGTACAAATGCCTGTTACTAGAGTTAAATGCTATCAATGTATTCTCACGGTTATGGAACTGTCAAATGCATACAAAATAACGCTCACGTAAACATAACTGTGCACTAGTTTGCCCTTATTGCTGCAGTTTGTTTCAAATCACTTTGAATAAAGCTCAGCTTCTCTCAAGCTCTCTCTCTCTCTCTCTCACACACACACACACACACACACACTATGTAACGTTTCAGCAAGAAAATACCCCCCCTCCCCCCCACAGTGACACCACCACCACTAGTCTGCACAGCTGACATGAGGCAGCATGGATCCATCCTTTCATGCTATTTATGCCAAATTCTGACCCGACCATCTGCATGTCAGAGCAGAAATCAAACTCATCAGACCAGGCAACATTTATCCAATCTACTCATGTCAAATTTTGAGAACTGTAGCTTCAATTTCCTGTTCTTAGCTGACCAAAACGCTCTTCTGCATTCTTTGGTTGGAACAAATGGTTGTATGAGCTACGGTTGCCTTCCTATCAGACATTTTTCTCTGACCGTTGACATCAATAAGGCAGTTTTTCCAAGAGAACTGCCTTTCACTGGATATTTTCTCTTTTTTGTCACCGAAAAGGGTGTCTGTGTTACTTCTTGTCTTAGATATATTGTCTCTGTTTTCCTCTGTCCTTTGTCAGAGTGTCTGTTCACCTACCCCCTGTGTCTCCATATTCCCAGTGTTCAAGGTTTCCAAGTGTTTTCCCAGTTTAGGTTTTCATGGTTGGTTCTGTTTGCTACTCAGCCAGAATAAACAGCTCGCTCTTTTAAAAGTAGGCTCCAGAATGGATGATGGGATGTTCGCATGTCTTTATGTAACACTGAGTGTGCTGAACTAAAGGTAGGCCTAGTTTCATTTTCATGGTCATTATTATCAAGACAATGATTACGCCTTATTCTGATTATTTCTCCCTTTTGGAGGTGTAACATTTACATGAGGGGTGTAGGAACATTTCCCCCTAAATATTTTTAGATAAATTTTTGTTGAAGTCACTGTTTTTGTCGTATTGATGAAAATGCAGCTCAAATAAATACTTTTAAATAAAAGAATAACCGATCAAAGTGCTCAGTGGTGAAACTGTAACTCTTTCAGAGTTTGACAGCTGGACAAGTGATGCCGTATTTAAAGAAACATGAGATGAGTGCAGCATATTATCTGAACAGAGATCATTCAATGAGCAAGAATAAACACTGAAAGAGAAACACTTCACTGTTGATTATCATATGAAGTCTAATGAAAGCTGTTAATCTGTTAATATCCTGTTAATCTGCATACAGCAAATACAGAACATGCGACTTTAAAGCATCCAGCAAAGTGATAACTGTCCTCTGCCCACTAAGTAGTGACTCTACAAAAGATTATTTTCAATATCATCTTTATATTATATTTATATTATATTTAGTTATTCTCCAGCGCAACAATGTAAGGAGCTCTGTGATTGGTTAGGAAAGGACAGACTGGCCACCTCGATTTTTCTTCACTGCACATTGATCCATAGCTTTGCTCTGTAAAGGCTAACAACGTGCTTTTGCTTTACAAAGACATTTAGCGTCGGTATTCACTCTCTTAAAATGCCACTGAACACTGGAGTGAAATGGAGCCCTGATCCTCAGAGTTTTATTGTTCCTAACATTTCTTATAGATAGCACAGATAGTGCCCCACTGCAGTAATCACTCATGTCTAGATATTCCTGTTAAAAGGGAGTTTTTCCTCCCCACTGTAACATGGCAAACATAGCAAACGGATAATCCAGCTGAAGCTTCAGACAGCCGTCAGACAGTGAAACACTGCCATCTGCTGGACTCGAATAACAAAGACGCTGCTTTGACGGGTGAGGGAGTTTCAACAAGTCTGCAACGACTCAAGCATCAAACTACAGAACTATTGTAGCGGACATGGTGCTCTAATGGCTCCATTAACGCAGGTCAGAAAGGAGCAAACATATCAATAAATTATAAAACACAAAACGTCTCTTATTGCCCAGGGCTCAGGAAGTGAGTGTGTTCCTTATAGCCTATTAAACCTTAGCAGGTTATTTTGATGTGTTACAGATGAAACAGCTATCCAGTAACATTCAGCTACAAAAATGCTTTTTTATCATTACTTTTTTACAGCTTCGCACTTTTACACAAGTTTTATCATCAGTGTCACAATGGCTGCTGCTAAAATTGAGTACAAGATATTTGTTGGCCTGATTAAAAGGTCTTGATGCGTGCTCAATCATCCAGGGAAGTAAATCTCCAAAAGTTGATTCTGTTCTTCTGGACGTAGCGTTTTCAGTCAGAGAAACCAGCCGACTGAAGGAACAATGGGCTGGGAGGTCAGTTCCTTAATCATGATTATGCAAATTCTCATGACCATTGATCAACAACCACTGATCAATGGTCTTGAGTACCATTCACAGAGAGTTGGAGAACAGCTGCAATCACAGCATTGTAAGATGGTGACAGATGTACCCTTAGGCCCCCTCCTCGATTCAGAGAGGGTCTTTCCCTTTTCACGTAAATGGCCTCCTTGACTCCGCCCTCAAACCAGCGTTCATTGCAGTTATTGTTGACAATCATATTGTATCGTGTAACCATCCAGCTCACATATTAAATGTAAATGATTTGTTGAACTCAAGACATGATGAATGTTCCTGCATTAAAACACATCCAGCCTAGTGTTCTCACTCTCCCTAAATGGATCTGTTACATTAGTGATATATGGGAGTTGTGTTTCAGTCTTTTCCACATGAGGACATTTACCTTTAGTTTTTGCTTTACTGATGAGTGGCTGGTTAACCTGCAGTGGTTGAAGTATGTGTCGGTCGTCTGGAAGAGTAGGTGTAGAAGACGTCTTTAATGAATGTAATGCTCTGAAGGTGTCAGTGATTACTGTGAATTCATTATAAAAGTGCATTTCAGTGAATAAAGACAGGCCCTCATGGTGAAGCTCAGGTGTCCATAAAGTGTAACAGGAGAGTGTTACGGATTCAAATATTGGGGATGGATACAAGAGGAAAAACCACAATAACAACACTGGTCCGGCCGGGTTGAGTCAAACGATGATTTTAATGATCACACGCGTGGGAGATGGACACCGTACGCAGACAGCATCAGATCTCAAAATGGTGGAGCATTGATCAAACTCTTATAGCCTCTAGTGGCCCCCACCTAATCATAAAAGCCTAAACATTCACATTCTTTCTCTCACACAGTGCCTAAGCTACAACCTTGGCTCCCTGTTTATCTGCTCCTGCTGAGATGGGGCAGAAAACTCCAGTATGTTCTGTTCTCTTCTAATCAGACAAATAAGGCGATGACTTTCTGCAAACAGTATTTCTCATAACTCAGCAGTATAATGCATCATAAAACAATATCATTCATTCACAATAAACCAGCAGTCTAATGTAATGCAAATCAGCTTAACAAATGCAATAGTTATCACCTTCTTCTAATTCAGGAGAATAATGCAAACTAAAACTACATAATAATTCACCATCTTTAATTAAGGGTCTAACATGGCATAAAATAATATTATAATCTGACACTCCCCCTTTTGTGCTCTTTAGAATAAAGAGCACACCTACACCCTGTAGTCCAATGCGGCCGGGTTCATTTCTTCTTACCCCTGAGGCCCTTTGTCCCCCTGTTGGGCGAACCATATGTGAGATGACCTCTGTGTTTGCGCAGTCCAGGTGCAAGAAGAACTATTATTCCAACAGTAGCAGGTACAGATGACACTCCCCAGTTCTCCCACAGCTTTATTTTGGTGCTACCTTATACCCTTCAGACGTACTCAGACTAGAACCTCTGTCCGAGGAGCTTTTAGCCTTTATTTTATTGCTGCAGCCACCAGTGTCTTCCAGTTGGGTGATCCACTGCTCTTCTTTCTTTAACCTCAGGGGTTAGACAACCCTTCAGTCGTTGCACAGATCAGGGGATTATTCTGCCCCGATGTCAAACAACAATCTGTATCCTCGGGTCCTGTGTATCCCGTGTATTCCCCAGAAAAAGGAACAGGAACGTGTCCCCCTTTTGCCCGAGAGCCTCTCGAACCTCGTTGGTCTGGTGTTCCTGGATCTCCGCCAACCCATTCATGGTTATTGCTGTGTTTATGGGATCCATCCTTTTGAGGTGACTTATCAGAGCCCAAACGCCATGACACTTGGACCCAGTTGGTGTCTCGGCAGTCACTGTGTCTGCCTCTGCTGCGAAGGATCCTCGTATATCTGTGACCTCGTCTGGTGTCTGTTCCTTTCTCTGTAAGAGACAGAAAACCAAAACACCTCTCTGCCTAGCCCTAATAATCTACTGTTGTTATCTACTGACCTTCTGGTGATTCAGAATTGGTTTAGAATATTCAGAATGTCCCAGGGACTTATTCTAATCATATCCTATGTGTGTGTAAGCGTGTTTGCATTTAGCCCTCTGCACTCAAAGTCAATACCTGCAATATATCAGTCCGGACCATCACGCCGGACGAAGCTTATGACCTTCAAAAGACCAAGTGCCAACTCATTATAAGCACATTTGCAAGGTGTGTAAGAAAATTATTAAAACCACTCATGTGTTTCCTTCCGCCTACTGTCCCACGGTTTCCTCTCCAGTGTGGTGCTCAGCTTCTCGTGAACACAGGCATTTTATCTTCTAAACACTATTCAATTCATTTCAATGATTAATGCTTAAATATGGAAAAATGATTTATGCTTCTCACTGGTTCTCTAAAAAAGGTCCGGAAACCTTTTGGGTCACTATTAGCCCAAGCTTTACCATACCTAAGTTATTAAAACAAATGTAGTCATAAAAATGTTCATATAACCCTTGTTTGATGTTAAAACCCAACTTCCCCCCCTTTTTTGACACATTCCAATGTGTCAAATCAACGGAGCTAGAAAATTAAAAGAAAAGGTCAGTGACCTCATCTCTCAGAAAGTATCAGACTTTCTCCTATCCAGTGTCGTAGCTCCAGTAGGCTCCGCCCGGAGCCAAGAAAAGCAGGATATTTGTGTTGTGTAAGCGCGTGCGGCCTTCTATGCTCAAAGTCACTCCAGTCCATAGATCAGCCAGACATCGCGCTGACTGTAGCTTTTAACCCTTATTAACTCGAGCACAACTCTATAATGAGCAACAAACTGCAATATGTATAAAAATGATCATGGTTACACCTGCAATGAAAGATCATACGATTATCCTGACACCTGTAAATAGAAGATTAACCTGAGGTTATGACAATCACCGGAACACAAATGTTAATATAATGTCAAAAGCTTCAATAAATCATTAATGCAATGCTTGTTATATGATTCTGATGCAATAATAATGCTGATGCGAAAATAACAGTAAAACACCCCCTTTTATCCCGTTTACAAACTTCACAAATAAACGTTTATCCATGCCTCTTAATTTTATGTCCCCCTGTTTTTCCCTCACTGACCACAGCAGGGGAAACTTTGTTTTGCTTCAGCCATGAATCCAGCTCACCTGATTCATCACTGAGCCCCATCGTCACTGGCGTCTGACAGGGTGGCGCTGCATACTCTTCCTTCAATGTCTCTATTTTCAATCTGTTAATTAGAGTGCTTAAACATGAAGTAGACTATGTCCACAACAAGTCAATACAGCTGTAAATGTGGCCAATTATCAATCTATAACCAAGCAATAACGAAAAATAGCTTTTATGTTATGCATGCTTTTAGTCAACCACTCACCCAGAGGATCTTCAATCCCAGAAAATTCCTTCTCCTCATTTAATAAGTCAGTCCTCCTTCCATGCCCTGGTAACTGGTCCATCCAGAGCCATATCATCTCGAAATATACATACACCAAGCCAACCCACACCTTGGTCACACCAACCCTTTTCCGCCCTGAAGATGTCCAATGCCATCTTAGTCTGGATCAGGGTTCTAATAGATTTGCAATTTTCATTAGTTTTGACTATGATTTAGTTTCGACTTCAGATTTTCAATTTTATGTCAGTTGTAATTAGTTTTTACCAATTGTTTGCTAGTTCAGTCTAGTTTTTATTTTTTGAAAATCCTTAGTTTCAGTTTAGTTTTGATCAGTTTCAGTTATAGTTTTAGTTGTGTTTGCAATAATTAAGTGTAACAAAATCCCAGTTTCATCATATCAGTCATGCTCTTCTGCTTATCCTTGGGTATTGAAACTATAAACTCTTGCAGCGCCGGTGTTCGTAATTTTGGTTCAAGTGAATTGATAAACTTTTAGAAGGCAATTGACTCACACAGTTATGTAGATGTCCCAGTCCTGTTGTCTCGGGATGCATCACGCTGCCTTGCATGGGGTTAGCTTCTGTTTTCTGGGGATGAGGGTTGAGTGGGGGGAGCTCTTTGAGGAGGGGGAGTGTGCTCCCCCTTACCTTTTCAAGGTAAGCCAGGTCAGCCTTCTTGTGTGAGCTTCTCAAGTGCACTTTAAGGTTTGTAAAGTGGGATTTTTCCCCTTAGAAGTGTCCCTCATAATTTGTCTCTTTTCACTACAAGACACTTACTTTATCCAAAACACAGTCATATTCAAAGTAATCCCAAATTGGACTCTGGCGCTTTCTCCTGACTTTTCCTGACATGATTCTGCGCGTGGACGGAGCAGCAACACAGACGACTCGCCTAACGTACTGCCACCTGCTGGCATAATGAGACGGCAAGAAAAAATCTGGAAACTAAACTTCATTTTCACCCTTGACTATGGTAGGACACGCACACCTCAATGAAAACTAAACACACTTTGCTATAACTTCAGTTAATTTTAGTTAGTTTTGTGAACGCTCATTACAGTTTTAGTTAGTTTTCCTTTTTTGTTCTTATTTTTATTTCTGTTAATGAAAATGTTTTTTTTCTTTTCACTTCTAGTTTTCGATATTTCGTTTACATGTACTCTATTTGAACAGGGATTTATCAGTGTCAAATGGGATTTTTTTTTTTTTTTTTTTAATGTGTGTCTGTTAATGCAAATCAATTTATTTATTTATCTTTCTGAAAGACAGATGTTAAACGGGCTCTAACAAATCCACTTCATTGCGTGCTCATAGATTTTCTCTTGTCAGGGTCGCTCACCCAATGTGCTTTATTTAAGCTTATTAATTCTGTCACGCTTATTAGTGGCTCATGATTGCTTAAGGCCTATGTCTGAACTTGACTACAGAGGCAGAGCATCACTCCATCCTTTCAGGGTGAAGGACTCCACTTTCTTTGTATCAAGGCAGCTCATAATTATCTTAATAGCTTTACCTAATCAAGTTATGGCTTACCATCACTTGTGTTATAAGTATGAAGTGTCCTAAATTCATTCAAATTTTGTTTCCAATTCACTTGCAGCAGTTTAGACCGAATTATGAACGATAATAACCTTGCTCTGGACTGTCAAAGGTGACTTTAACGCTGACTGTTCCGACAATTCATTTTATAACATTTCCTTGTCAGATTAGCCAATCTCTGCACATTTGAATAAACATAATCAACATGGTCAATATTTTCCTGCGTGTTATTTCACCATGGTATCGATTCCAACTCTCCATCCGCATGTGGTTTGGCACATTATATTTATCTAAAACTCCACTCTGTCTCTAAATGTTTTGAAGAATTTTTCAAGCCGGGGGTCAAATTTTGAGAATTTGACCATAAGTGAAAGTTATGGTGTTATCACCCCCTTTTGGGGCTTACCTTTCCCAGTTTTGATGATATTCCTCCCTATTCTTTGCAAGTACCCCCTTTTGGTGGCGAGAAACTGTTGGTGTGGTCAAGTGGGTGCTGTAAAAACAAAAGCCCAGGACAGAACAGTCACCAGTCATGTACTTCATACAAAATTAGCATATATTTGATTTCATATTGATCCTCTGAGTGTAATGGTACATTTTAATTTGAATTTCTCAAAGCTAAACACAAAAATTTTCTTTATTTTGCTCTTGTTCCTGTGCAGCACCACCTCTCAGCACATGCCCCTGTCGGTTATATCTCTACTTTTCTGAATTATTGACTATTTCAATGAAAGTACCTAAAAGATGGGGACCAGTGTTTATCCTTACATATCTCCATTTTGAATGTGACAAGTCTATCATTCCCCTGTTATTCACAGACCTCAATAGAGTGTTTTTTTGGGGGGGTTTTTTGGCTTTTTTCTTTTCTTTTTTTCCTCTATAAAAGTTAATTGACTTTTTACAGTGGGCTGCTATGGTTAATAATAACATGTTCAGTCATGAGTGAAATCAAACCTTTTCTTCAATTTAGCATTTAACCTTCCCAACAATATAATGTGATACATTAATCGAAACACAGCTACTAAAACACAATTTTCTTAATGCAAACATCAGTAACTCAAAATTAGCCACCAAAGGGTTCAGTCTGCAGTTCACGCTCATGTGAAGCTACAGTCTCCCCCTTTAGTCTCTGTCATCCTTCTGTTCCTGTAAAAACAAAACAAAGCAAGACAAAACATCCACCTTTTTTTATAGGCTGGGTGAATTGTTTGTGGACATTTACTAATCCTAAAGTCGGCACCGTTTTTGTCTCAATATCAAATCAGTTAAAACTTTTAGTCGTCAGTCCATCACAGTCCAGCCACATGCATACATCCACACACATTCATACCAGAAGTTGCTGATAATGGAGTCTCACGCGCAACCTATTCGAGCCTCCCTCACCAGCAAGATGACGTCATCATTTTAAAGGAAAACAGTTCCTTGTTTTTTGACTGGATTGACTCGCTGCAATCCTTTTAGGCTCAGGACTTCTCATGTGATCAGTGTCCCATATAAGTGAATTTCTCCCCAGCCCATTATAATCATGGAGAAAAACACTTTGCGACTGTCTTCAGTAAGAATATTTTATAGCGCTTTAAAGTTCAATCTCTCAGGCCTGGATTAAAGAGCTGATTTGTTAAATCAGGAACTCACAAAATACCAAAATATCACCACCGGTGGATCACACCTCTCAGATGTTCTTATTTCAGTGCACTGTAACAAAAGCAAAAACAAACGTAACCAATAAAATACTCATATAATAACAAATACTGGGGCCCATTGCAAACATGTCCAAGCATAAAACCATCTTTCTCTCTCTTAGAGAAAGAAAACAATCCAAACCTCACTGATGAAATCAACCTAGTGTTAAGCAAAACCCAAAAATCAACTAAAATTCACCAGAAAGTTTTTCTCCCTCCTGGGACAATATTGTGTAGGAATACAGGGACCGTAACTCCTTTTTGCCCTGACAAAAGCATGTTGGATTTACTTGATTCAATAGTGGACACTGGTTGCACACAAATGTTTTGCTCCGACAGAAACTTAAACAACTGAGTTAAATCAACACAACCTTTTCATATTCAGTAAACCTGCATTTTGTGTTCATAAAACACGATTGAAACATGTTCAGATGGAGTAAGTTGAGATCCTGGAATATTTTGATCCTTCAATTCTGTCAGTTTATTTCAACACTATTCAATAACTTTTATTCAAATTCTACTTGGTCACTTAAATACTACATGTTGTCTTCATATTGCATGCGGTTCAACAAAGTCTAGATCCTGGTTACCATAAAAACTGAATGGGTCTACAACAACTACCATCCTCCTATCTTTATCCTGGTTGCAGCAGGGCCGGGAAATAACCCTGAAGTGATAGGTTATCAGGCAGGGTACACCCCGGACAGCTGACCAGTCTATCAGATAGAAACAAACAGCCATTCACACTCACATTCATGGATAATTTAGAATCATCAATTAACCTAGCTCTAATAGCTGCATGACTTTTCACTGTGGCAGGAAACCAGAACACCCAGAGAGAAACCACTGCAAACTAGCCAGACTGTGGACCTGCACCCAGGACCTTCTTACTGTGGAGCAACAGCACCAACCAGCATGCCAACAATGTAGGAAATACAGGAAAGCTATGATTTCCTGTATTTGATGCAGAATTATTTTGTTCTTGCCCTTGACAGGTTAATCCACAATAAATAGCAATAGCATGCATGTGGTGTGTGTGTCGCTGTCTGCCTCTTATAACTCCAGTGATTTTCCTGTAGTTTGAAATCTTATGCGGTGTTGTGGATTCCGTGAGTTCAGCAGCTAACCACTCTTATTAGATTGTATCGTGTCATCTCAATGAGAACAAATTGAGTTGTTGGATTTTATTTATTTATTTATTTTTTTTTTTCAGTGTGTTCCTCCTTCAATTAAGTCTCAATCACAAAAAATGTGGCGCTCCGATATAAATCTCACTCCGTTAATTCATCATTTTCACTCTGTACCACTGCTCCTTATCAGGCTGTGTGAAGCACAGTAAACAATTCAGTCGAGGCCTTGAGCCATAGACAGACATCACGCACAGACATTGTTTTCATAACCAAACTGCCTTAGACCCTGTCCCCTAAATCTACACAAACGCCCTCTGGGTGACATGAAATGCATTTAACCAATAAACAATCAATGGCTTCTTGTTGGTGTAACAGATTCTGTATTTGGATGTTTGTGTGCAGCATTTTGCGTGTCAGCATAAGCATTTGTTAGTAAAGCATTCTTCATTGCAGCAGCGTGTGTGTGTGTGTGTGTGTATCACTCTTCATTGCACAAGCGTGTGCATGTGTGTGTGTCATTTCTCACTCAATTGACTCAGCGCGTGTGTGTGTGTGTGTGTGTGTGCAGTGAATCAACGAGTGCATATGTGTTCATATGTGTGTTTCTCTTCATTCTGAGTCAGTGCATGTAGATGTGTGTGTGTTTGTGTGTGTTTGTGTGTGTTTGTGTTCGTCACTTTCCTGTTCTGGTGTTCTGGGTAAACCACGGCCTGAGGCGTGCCCTGGGGTCCTGCCCTCCTCCATTTCAGTCTGTTTGCATCCATTGGTGCTGCTGCTCAAAGTTCTGTCCATACTGGTTCTGGCCCCAATTGAGGCAGTCCTTTTCTCCAGTGTCCTGCATCTTCTCCTTGTCCAGCTCCTCCTTAACTTGACCCTTTTGCTTCTGTAGCTCCCTCAGGGCTTGCTCCTGCTGTAGGAGCTTCTTGTCAGGTTTGGCGACCTCCTGCTCCAGCAAGCTCCAGCCTGGTTTCAAGTCCTGTGTCTGGGACTCTAAGCCTGACTGATGGGTTCGATTAGCAGCCAGCTCCTCCTGAGCCATGCTCAGTTTTTGCTCTGATGCCTTGAGCTCTTACTGAGGGCAGAAACCTCAGAGTCTTTTCCGTACACGTCAGATTAAAGTCCATTGATGTTTTCCTTGCTTTGCTCCACGGCCTTCTGCAGCTCTGCTGTCCGGCTCTTCTCAGAGGTCAGCTCCTGGCCGAGCCCCGACACCTGTGCCTTCAGCTTATTTTCTTCTGGTGCTTTTGTCCATTCTGAGGTGCCTCCTGACCTCAGTTACTCCTCCTGTCTCTGGCACGCCCTTTTTGCTGCCCGATCATCCGTGTTGGTCAGTCACTGTCCTGCACAGTTTTAATGCAGAGTTGTTAAGGTCAGCATTCTTTTGCTCGGCCTCACTTTTCCTCTGGGCTTAATGGGCGTCTCGTCAGAGCTCTGTTAGCTGAAGCTGTCTGGAAATCTCCCCCGTGTAGTGAAACGGGCCTTGGATTTAATGCTCTCCGTCTCAGCTGCATGAGATCGTTTTCCTGCCGCTCTGTTGACATTTTCAGGTTGTTGTTGTGGGTCCAGCTGCTGTAGCATTTGGTCAGGGTCACATCAAAGATGGTAGAGGAGAGAGCAAAGATGGTAGAGGGGAGAGCAGGAGTCCAGGTCAGCCTCGGCAAAGCAGCCTGTAATCAAGCATAAAGAGAAAAAACAAAAACAAAACAAAAACAGACGAACAGGAAAATGATGTTGTGTTGGCTGTGTTATTCAGAGAGGGGAGAAACAACGGGGCCAGGCCCTGTGTCAGCCTTCTCTCCCCCTTTTTTTTTTTGTTTTTTCTCAAAGTTATGTATGTTGGCTGTTATACTTTGTTGTGTTTGAAAATAAAAGTTGGTCTGATAAACTTATTTTCAGAATAACTAAATCTGAGACTTTGTGTCACTGTAAGATTATAACAGTGATGGCAATATAATTGTTTGTTGTTCAGCAGTACAGTGTCCACCATATAATCAACTCATAACCCACCAAGCTGACAGGACAACACAGGTACATGTTAAAATTGTTAAGATCATGTTTAAAAGCCCAAAAAAGAATTTTCTTTCATTCAGTAATCACTTGTATTAATCAATCAGCAGAAAACATGTCACAATTTGAATCTTCTAACCACTAAATTTGTCGTGTCATCACTGGTTGGTCAGACCAGTGTCTTTTTTTTTGAAGTTAAGTCGTTGTCCTGCAACCCAGAGAGTTTATTTGTTAGTAGTGGATAAACTTTATCATTTAATAACAGGTGTATGTTAAGTTTCGCTGCTTTAACCTTGCTGGAAAATCTTCACGTGTTCATGAATGTAAGCTGTTTCTTCATTGTGTGTGTGTGCGTTTGTAGGTGGGTTAATTTACCTTTTTCTCAAACAAGGCATTTCTCTAACACGTGCCTTTCTCATACATTTCTCTGGTTGTGTGTGTGTTTTTATTTTGTTTCCCAAATTTTGATTCCCCACCTTAAATAACAGCATTCCATGTCTTCAGCCAGGAGTTAGAGCTTGCTTGTGAGATTCAGGGACACATGGTGCCAATAACAATTCAGTCAAAAACTTGCCTGCAAATTTCCAGTGATGGTAACCGATAACTGGAGGAGAAGATGTCCTTTAAGCTTATTTTCAGCGTGGGGACAAAGTTGGGGTCAAGCTGTAAACTTTTGAGCCAAAGCTTGGCCTGTCTGTCGTCCCAATTCTGTTTATGCTTTTGCCGCTGTACTCAGGTTTCCAGGTTGGGAGAAATCCACCTGTATTAACACACTAAAACATTTACTTAGTATTTCTTTTCTGAAAACATTCACTTACTATTTCTTTTCTAAAAACATCCTGATTCACTTCATCTGACTAGATTTTACTCTCTCTCTCTCTCTCTCTCTCTCGGTGCATACTTCTCACAGTCTGGCCGTTGCCTTTTATGGGCATGCAGAGTTCCTGTCACACACACAGCTGAAATTCGTGCTTGATCACACCCTATATTATGATAAAACCAACAGTAAATCAAATGTAACCGCTTATATTATTGGGCTGAACCAAGAGTCACTTTAAAAATCTTATAAATCCTGCTTCACACCATAAAACTGAAACAAATCACAGCTGTATTTATCACTCAGTCTTACTCTGCCGACTGAAGTGTCGGTCTAAATCATGCACGATTTGTCTTTTCTATATCAAAACTCAGCCAAACATCAAACATTCACCCTAGTCATTCAAAACCTTATTTGTAATATTATAATCAGCAAAATCAGCGTCTTATTTACAGGTCTTTAACAGTATTTGCAAATTATAATTATAAAACTCAAAAAACACGCTAAACCGGAAGCAAAAGTCCTCCGTGCGCTTCACAGCTGCCACCTCATTTGCATGTTCACACACCGTCTAAAAATAGCTCGCAGCGCTGCAGCGCGCTCTCGTCACACACAGTCTCGTCTCACACACAGCTCTATTATTTTATATTACAAAGACGTCTTATATTTACAACCACTGTCAGGCCTGGCAGATTTAGCGCCTACACAATTTTGACAAATTTAAGTTAACGGGTCCAACCGAAGAAAGTCCAACTTTTTTGTGATCAATTAACCAGTATCTGCCTCTAACTGTATCTGGCCTCATCTCTAAAGTCCCTAACTCAATTTAACAGTGTCCAAAAAAGCGCAGATACCGTTTAACACGGTAAGGAGCCTCTAACTCCTAGCTTATTCCAGGATGCCCCGTACCCCACAGTTAAGCCAAACTGAACTAACCCTGTTCGCCTACAGGTCAAGGTCGCGCGTCCACGGCCAGGAGGGAGCGTAACCTCCGAGCTATGCGCTTCTTAGCAGCCTCTAACTGCCGTCCTATAATAATTTATAACACTTTGAAACAACAGTCAGCACCCCAAAACAAGAGTCTGACTGAGGCAGGTGCAACCTAGTGGTCAATGGAGCCTCTAACTCACAACATGACCAACTCAGGTCCACCATATAACCAACGGAGCCTCTAACTCACTAAATGACCAATTCCCTATCAAACTACTTGAGCCTCTAACTCAATTTCTTAGCAGCCTCTAACTGCATTAATTTCTTAGCAGCCTCTAACTGCATTAATTTCTTAGCAGCCTCTAACTGCATTTAATTTCTTAGCAGCCTCTAACTGCTTCATGAGATTTTTTCATCAAAATCAAAACAGACATTTACCAGTACTTTCAGTGAGTAGACTTCAATTTTGTCATGTCCAATTTGGCACACTTTGGAAATAATTCAACAGGTAGTGCCTTACCTTTGTTTAAGCCGGCTTATGCCCACTCACGTCAGACCACTGGCTTGTGCCTGTCCGTTCGACAACCTCGGACCGTCCAAACCTCCAAAATTCCACCCCAATACCACAGGACGAGCCCCCAAACTGTTACGGATTCAAATATTGGGGATGGATACAAGAGGAAAAACCACAATAACAACACTGGTCCGGCCGGGTTGAGTCAAACGATGATTTTAATGATCACACGCGTGGGAGATGGACACCGTACGCAGACAGCATCAGATCTCAAAATGGTGGAGCATTGATCAAACTCTTATAGCCTCTAGTGGCCCCCACCTAATCATAAAAGCCTAAACATTCACATTCTTTCTCTCACACGGTGCCTAAGCTACAACCTTGGCTCCCTGTTTATCTGCTCCTGCTGAGATGGGGCAGAAAACTCCAGTATGTTCTGTTCTCTTCTAATCAGACAAGTAAGGCGATGACTTTCTGCAAACAGTATTTCTCATAACTCAGCAGTATAATGCATCATAAAACAATATCATTCATTCACAATAAACCAGCAGTCTAATGTAATGCAACTCAGCTTAACAAATGCAATAGTTATCACCTTCTTCTAATTCAGGAGAATAATGCAAACTAAAACTACATAATAATTCACCATCTTTAATTAAGGGTCTAACATGGCATAGAATAATATTATAATCTGACAAGATGGACAGCTGAGTCTTGTCCTGTGGAGGTGTCAGGGTCCCTGTGTATACCCGGTCGCCTCAGTGTGGCTACATGTGTTTTTTTGTTTTGATTTTGTCCCCGCTCTCTCCCTCCCTCTCTGTCCCTCCTTCTCTCACTGCCTGGGCGGAGCTCATCTGTGGGCTCCTGCCCTTGGCCCACGCACCTGGTCACACCTGTGGCTCATCACCCAACAGTGTTCCTGTCCCCTTATAAGATGGCAGCCCTGTATTTCTCGTCGCTGGACCGTTGCCGACTCTCGTCAGTGTTAACCCCAGCTCAGTTCATTCTCGTGTTTCCCTAGCGATCTTCTTACAGTAACCTTTTGCATCTCTGTGAATAGATTTCCCTGGACCTGCCCCTGTGTTACCTGAGCGATCAAGTGTGTGAGGATTGGAGCGAGCTTTTGTGTTTCTTGTGGAGTGTGAAGCCGAGCGTGGAGCGTGAAGCCGAGCGTGGAGCGTGGATGGAGTGAGGACTTTGGAGCGTGTGTGGACTGCAAGTGTCTTTCCCCCCTCCTGTTCGTGTGTGGATTCCCAGAACCCGTCTTTTCCCCACTTTGTAAATAGATCACCTGGTGCTTCTGTAAATAAAAACCCTTTATTGTTCCCTACTCAGAGCCTACGCGTGAGTCCGTTCAGTCCCGTTGTGACAGAGGGTAAGGACGTAAATCGACTGGTAAAGACGGACTGGTAAAGAGTCTGCAGCCGCAGCACCAATCCATCTGTCGATCTCCTGTTCCCTTCTCCGATCACTCGTGAACAAGACTGCGAGTTTTGTAACTTAATAAAAGCAGTAATTTGTTTGCCAGAGTGCCCCTTCCACGTCACACCCTGTTCTTTCTTTCTTGTCTTATATGGAAATTCACTTTGTGTAGCTTTTTGGGGAATTGTTAAACTTCAGGAAGATTCTGAACACGCCCCATTGTTTAGCCAGCTCTTTGGAGCTAAGCAGGTTCAGGCCTGTTGTTGTAATTTTTATAAAACGATCTAATTTAAACGAATAATCCAGCTAAAGCTTCAGACAGCCGTCATATGACAGTGAAACACTGCCATCTGCTGGACTCGAATAACACAGACGCTGCTTTGACGGGTGAGGGAGTTTCAACAAGTCTGCAACGACTCAAGCATCAAACTACAGAACTATTGTAGCGGACATGGTGCTCTAATGGCTGCTTCATTAACGCAGGTCAGAAAGGATCAAACATATCAATAAATTGTGAAATACAAAAATTACTGTTTCACTGCACACACAAACCTTCTCTTATTAGCACAACACTGCCCAGGGCTCAGAGTGTATTCCTTATAGACTATTAAACCTTAGCATGTTATTTTAATGTCTTACAGGTGAAACAGCCAACCGGTAAAGTTAACTGTAATTTAAAATATTCAGCTGCAAAATGCTTTTAGCAAACAATTTTTTATGACTGCGCTAAAATTCAATACTAAATTTTTGCTGGTCTGATTAAAAGGTTAAATGTAGAAGTTTTGGGATAATATATTAATACTTCCAAAACAATAAAGTTGTTGTAGAGAATCTATATTCATTATTGTTGCTCACCATGGAAAGACAAAGACATCAGACTCTGCTAAAAGATTTTACACCCTCCTACTCTCTGCACACAGCGGTCTGAGGGATCTTCCAGGATCGGGGATTTTATTTATTTTGTTCTTTTTTGGTCTTCCTGGTTAGTAGGTTGTGATTTTCTACCTGTTGATCTCACATTTGAACATGATTTGCTCTGGAGCAGATTAGGTTCAAAGCATGAGTTGACCTGGCATTATGTCTTGGATTACAAAAAAATCCCACATTAAACCTTGAAGTTAGCCGGATAAGACAGCGTTCTGTTTCACAGTAAAGGCCTCAGAGAGTTGTTGCTAACCAAAGTCTATCTTGTACGGCCACGCAGCATCTAATGACGTTTTGTAACCTGCCACTACGAAGGAGCAGTGAAATGATTTCTGTTTTAGCGCACATACACAGTGTGGTGATCAGTATAAGGACATGAAAGTGATGTTGCAGAAAGCTGCATCTGGTCAGAAGGAAAAAAACACGCACACTTGGAAGACTTGGCCAAATTTGCACAAAATGAATGGCTGACAGTGGACAGATACAAGGATGTGGATGGTCACACCCTCGTGCATTAAAGAGGCCGTTCACAAAACCAAACACTCAACAGACACAATAAGACAGCTGGTCCGTTTGCCTCACTAACTCATCTACACAAGGCGTGTTGTAGAAGTAGAGCAGGGCGATATGGCCAAAAATATTCATCACGATATAAATTTGAAAATGTGCGATAACGATATAACTGACACGAGACAAAATACTTTACAACTCCACTTCATTTGTGCAAAAAAACCCATCAATGTATTTTCACTTAAACAAGCAGCTGTTTTTCATGTGCATTAAAGTTATATAAAAATGTAACGGTGCAAATGCAAATTCCTTGCTGACAGTTTAACCAAAAGGCATTTCCAGTGGAAATTGGCCGACATATCCTCAGCATAACCATGTAAATATCCACAAAACTTAAAAAGAGGTTAAGCAAATACACAATACGGTAATATTATGTTGAAGCACAGTACGTATCACTCCGCGAGGCTCCTGACTACGATAGCCGTAATGCTCCGACAATCCATTAAACGGTGCGGGTTCGTAGCTTAGCAAAGTCGTACTAAAACATTTGAAAGATTTTCGAGCGCCGTGTACATAAAATCGTTTCGAGGTCAGTAAACACAACCAGAATTCATACAGTAGCTTGCAAAAGTATTCGGCCCCCTTGAACTTTTCCACATTTTGTCACATTACAGCCACAAACATGAATCAATCTTATTGGAATTCCACGTGAAAGACCAACACAAAGTGGTGCACACGTGAGAAGTGGAACGAAGATCATACATGATTCCAAACATTTTTTACAAATAAATAACTGCAAAGTGGGGTGTGCGTAATTATTCAGGCCCCTTTGGTCTGAGTGCAGTCAGTTGCCCATAGACGTTGCCTGATGAGTGCTAATGACTAAACAGAGTGCGCCTGTGTGTAATCTAATGTCAGTACAAATACAGCTGCTCTGTGACGCCTCAGAGGTTGTCTAAGAGAATATTGGGAGCAACAACACCATGAAGTCCAAAGAACACACCAGACAGGTCAGGGATAAAGTTACTGAGAAATGTAAAGCAGGCTTAGGCTACAAAAAGATTTCCCAAGCCTTGAACATCCCACGGAGCACTGTTCAAGCCATCATTCAGAAATGGAAGGAGTATGGCACAACTGTAAACCTACCAAGACAAGGCCGTCCACCTAAACTCACAGGCCGAACAAGGAGAGCGCTGATCAGAAATGCAGCCAAGAGGCCCACGGTGACTCTGGACGAGCTGCAGAGATCTACAGCTCAGGTGGGGGAATCTGTCCATAGGACAACTATTAGTCGTGCACTGCACAAAGTTGGCCTTTATGGAAGAGTGGCAAGAAGAAAGCCATTGTTAACAGAAAACCATAAGAAGTCCCGTTTGCAGTTTGCCACAAGCCATGTGGGGGACACAGCAAACATGTGGAAGAAGCTGCTCTGGTCAGATGAGACCAAAATGGAACTTTTTGGCCAAAATGCAAAACGCTATGTGTGGAAAACTAACACTGCACATCACTCTGAACACACCATCCCCACTGTCAAATATGGTGGTGGGAGCATCGTGCTCTGGGGGGGCTTCTCTTCAGCAGGGACAGGGAAGCTGGTCAGAGTTGATGGGAAGATGGATGGAGCCAAATAGAGGGCAACCTTGGAAGAAAACCTCTTGGAGTCTGCAAAAGACTTGAGACTGGGGCGGAGGTTCACCTTCCAGCAGGACAACGACCCTAAACATAAAGCCAGGGCAACAATGGAGTGGTTTAAAACAAAACATATCCATGTGTTAGAATGGCCCAGTCAAAGTCCAGATCTAAATCCAATCGAGAATCTGTGGCAAGATCTGAAAACTGCTGTTCACAAACGCTGCCCATCTAATCTGACTGAGCTGGAGCTGTTTTGGAAGGAAGAATGGGCAAAGATTTCAGTCTGTAGATGTGCAAAGCTGGTAGAGACATAAGGCGAACCGGATTATAAGGAGCACTGTCGATTTCCAGAAAAATCAAAGGACTGATTTTTAGAGTGCCTTATTTTCCGAAAAACACAGTAATAACATAATAACAACGGCCCGCTAGCATGCTCTTGGTTGCCGAGGGCTATGCTGTGGCTGAGCTGCAAGATTAACTCTGCAAAACCAACTTTCATCAAGTAAAGACGAGAGTTGGTTTTGAGAGGTGCAAAGAAGGGAGGGATGAGAAGTAAAAAGCAGCTACTGTCAGTCTTTAGAGACAGAAGGACTGATTGGCCGTCTGGGAGCCCAACGGATGTTAAAAAAAAGAAAAAAAGTTGAAAACGTTGAAGGCTTGATCATCTACTCCCTCATCTCCATCTCGTTTTTACTCCCACTCATTTCCAGCAGCCGTCTCTGTTAGTCTGCCTTCCCATTTCCATCCTAATGAGGCTTTATTCCCACTGAAGCAGCTGCACGGCGCAGGGAAAGAAGACGCAGGAACCGCACGCTGAGTTCATCCACAACTTCTGACCTTCCCTGTCTCTCTCCATCCACCTCTCTTCTATCCGTTTAGATGTTTACCTGTCCATGTGACTGTTGACATTAGGAAGCTGTCACTAAACTGCTGTCACTGCCAATGACTGTCATGTCCCCCTCGAGTGTTAGCCCCCCTCCAGAGCTCTAAAGCACAGGCTTTAATAAGCCCGGAAAGAGAAATGCCAGCTTCCTATGCAGCCTGAGCTGAGAACATTGGAGTGACAAAGAAGAGGGGGGCGAAAGTCTGATGCACACAGGGAAAAGTTAGAGAGGAAAAGAGAGAGCAGGAAATGATACAGATGAGCTACATCCTCCTGGAAAGCAGCTGCCATTACAGTCTCCCCCATCTGCTGGAAGGCAGATGCTTCAAAACAGAGTGAGAAGTAAAGAGAGACGGCAGGAACTCAAACAAAATTAACACTATATTTTATCTTTAATAATCATATATATTGCTTTACCAAAACAGCTTGTTTTTGTGTTTTTTAAACTACCATCTCTCTTAAACCAACTTGAATTGAACAGTGAGCACAGCCACTAAGTACTATGTAACAAAAATACAGGGATGGGAGGGAGACGGTACCTGTACTGACGTTTAAAAAGAAGGAATAGGAGGAGGAGGAGGAGGGGGGTGGAGGTGGTGGAGCTCTCCGACAGGGGGAAAACTGAGATTTCAGTAAAGCTCAGTCCAAAGCACTTTCCTAATGATTTCCCTGTAACATTAGTCCTCGAGGACCCCGTCACAGCAGACTACTGTGAGCGCCACCAGACAGTTAATGAGACAAAAACGAGACGCTCTTACAGCCAGGAGGCTGCTTCCAGATGACGCTTGATTAATTTGATTGATTATCTGTGAATAAGTCTTGAGCCTCTCCTCGGTTCTTTATATTTTGCCTGTACTGAGCCAGATGTTCTTCTTCTTCCTTTCTTTAGACTTTCTGAAGGTCATTTAGAGTTTTTCTTTGGACATTAACTGCTTTTTCACCCATTTTCAGTCCAGTCCTTGTACCTGATCACTTTCAGAGCGATATTTTTGTTGTTTGGGGGGGTTAAACCACTTAACCTAACTCAAGGGGACAAACCCGAGTTGTCAAATACAATACAAAACACACAATTTAGCAAAGAACCAATTTTAAATTTTATCTTTAGGTACTTTGTTACTAGCAACCTGTCACAGAAACACACCATTTAATTTCTTTGGATTGGGAAAGTAGGAGACAGAAAAAAAGGGGACAGGCTGAAAAATCTATCTACAGTGGAGGAACAGTACCTGAAAGTCATGTCAAAAAAAATTCAGCAAACACCTGACACAGGACCTGAAAGATGCACTTGGTCCTTCAGTTGATCCATCTAGTGTTACCCAAAGCCTCATCTCATGGTGTCAGTGAAGGGTGGCTGTCAAGAAGCCATTATTAAGGAAGGGAACAGGGAGAAAAGGCTGAGGGATGCCAAATTACACAAGAACTGGACTGAAAATCAGTGGCAGCAGGTCTGGTGGAGTGATGAACCAAAATTTGACATTTCTGGTTGAAATTGCTGGTAATATGTCTACAACCACCTGTAAACTACTGTACAGCTCTGTCATAGTTTGGGTCTGCATTTCAGCCAGGGTGTTGGGGATTTCGTCAAAATTGATGGAATTATGAAAAGTACCACCAGACTTTGATGCACCATGCAATACCATCTGGAAAGCGTCTGATCGGCAGCAGCTTACTAAACACATCGAAACACCATCATTCATGGACTGACCTGAGCCGTGTGGGATCATCTCGGCAGAGAATGGAACAAAAAGGCAGTTAATATCGAAAGAAGAGCTCTGAATGTCCTTAAAGAAGCCCGGAGAACTATTCCTGAAGACTACTTAAAGGAATTCCAAAGAAATGTGCCTAAGAGAGTTCAGGGCGTGCTGAAGATAAAGATGCTCAAGCTCATTAGCTCATTATATCAACTCTGTATGACGCCTTTTATACTGTATTTTCATGTAAACTTTTCAAATTTAAACTGTTGCACCCGTTTCCCATTACCCAGCAAGTTATATGTTAGAATTAAGGTGTGGCTCAAACTTTTGCACAGTCCTACATTTCACATCTATAAAATGATTTGGCACCTGATAAACCTTTAAAAGCACTGACCTGCCTCTCCAACTATCTGTTTTAGACAACACGCACTTACCAGCAGTTGTGTTGCGTTTTCGTCAGGTTAGTGGCTCAGACCTAAAACAGCCCTACATTATCTCTAATTCAGTTCTGGACCCAAGCTGACCCATTAAATTACGTGGTACTCCTTTTATTTGTACTTGTGTACTCAGGCATAAATTAGACTTTTCAGGTACAAACTAAATAACACAAAGAGGAGCTCTTATGAATAAGAATGAAACTGAGAGGCCCACTGCAAGAAGATACACACCCAAGTGCTGAGACTGTAAAGATGAAAAGTGAGCAGAGGAAAATGAGCGTTTCAGGAGAACGAGGCGGTTTCCTCTTTTTCCCATCTGGCAGCCTCACAGCGGGGAGTTATGAGGTAGCCCCAACCTACCTCACTGTGAAATGCACTACACACAGGTACACACACGCACAGGTCTTTGTCTCCAGATGCCACGTTTATTTATAGTTTCCTGTGTTATGACCGACCACAGTCTGACAGCTGTCGGTCTCAGCTGATTTCCCGCTCCTCTCCCGTCTCACTATAAAAGGGAAGGAAACCATCATCAGTCCAAAACGCCATCAGCTGTTCTCACCTGCGTCTCCAGCACGGCCCCGTTGAGCTCACCACACCACTCCTCCCCTGCAGCCGCGCCCGGGACCACACCTCCGCCACACCCACATCTCCCCGCTGTGCAAGAACGAGCTCAGCAACACAAGCATCCTCTCTCTTTCGCGAGTGCATACGTGCACATCTACAGTGCTGCATGCCGATGAACCCATTTTCTTGGAGCACCTACACAAGCTGCAATATACAGATCATGTTTCACAGCGCTACAGCGAGAGGCAAACACCTCCCTCTGTTTGTGCTTCATTCTAGCTTCTCCCTTCTCTTCCCAACCACACACACCAACACCTTCCTCTTGTGAATTTCATTTTAATCCTTAACATAAAGACAGCTATACATTAGGATAATCAAACTTGATTTATTACCTCCTACCCCCCCCCCCCCCCCACACCCCCCACTGTGTGTTCAACAGGAAGCTAAAAGTTGTTAGCTGTTAAAGTGTTCAAAAAACAGCAGGAGCTCGGTGTGAGGCCACAGTGGGCCAAAAAACACACACAAGATGACCTCCAGCAAGGACAAAATGTATCTGGACGTCTCTGTGAGCATCTGTCTCACTGTGTAAGTGTAGCACAGTGTCTGTGTGTGCATGGCTGGGGAAGAGAGACAGCACAACTGAAAGCCAGCACTCAGACGAGGACCCGGTGCATCGTCTGTCTCATCTCAGCCAGTTTACTTACAAACTCTTTAAGTTTGAATTTTAAAGCCGACAATGTGCACAGGGCAGTGATATTTAAAATGAAGGTAAACTATTCCAATCTCTGGAGCCCCAATTGTGTATCTCACACACACACAGTCCTGAATTCATTACTGAAGTCTCATCCAGACGTTCAATGTGTACACAAAGGAATTCTTCGGCAGGAGGTGAAAGAAAATGGCCCACAAGTTAATCCAAAATGACGGTTTTATCAACAATGGCCACCAGCGGTGATTTTGGCACCTGTGACAAGGTTGAAAAGAGCTGTGGGTAATTTGGTCTCACAAAATGCAGCGCGCACACACACACACACACACACACACACACACACACCAAGTTCTCCTCCTGCCTTCAGCCCAACCGTTGAGCGCGATGACAAATAGAGCCGCAGAATTTTGCTGCTGTGTAATTAAATTGAGACGTGGGGTCAAAATTCCCACCTAGATTGAGTGAGATGAAATATAAATCGGCTCTCCTCTAACTGACTTTATAGAAATAATTACATAAGCTGCATTTATAACTGTTATTAAATAACAGCAGCACACGAGAACTAAAGTGTAATCCCAGCACATTTCGCTTCGCTTGCACCGATTCTTTAGAGATGACGACTGTGGTGGGTAATTAAGGGCAAACAATATACAAGTCGCGTGAAAAATGGAGGCCGCATTACCTTTCCAAAGCTTCCTTTCCCGATGGCCCGCAGTATCTGGAAGTGGTCAAAGTTTACTGTGGAGAAAATGAGAAGCAGTTAGTGAGAACGTGTCAGTTTGAGCTGAGCTATAAAACAGGGAACATGACATGTACAGCACTGTGCAAAAGTCTTGAGCCATCCCTCATTTGCTTCCAGGGATCCGGACTTCCCTGTAATCTTTAAAGTGGTATTAAGGAATAGCTCTCCAGGCTTTTTAAAGTGTTTCTGATTTTTAATCCAGGGCTTGTATTTGACCAGTTTTTGTCTGTTAAGACCCTTCACACTAATCTCTGAAACATTCAAACATAAACAGACACCTAAGTCACGGAAAGGACCAGAAAACTTAACAAAGAACCAATTTGAAATTGTATCTTTACACATTTACTTGCAGCCTATTGCAAAAAAACAAGACCCCACATCATTTGTTCTCACTTCTTTAGTTGAAGAATGCAGTTAATAACACCGTTAACACAGACTGACCTGGCAAAACATGAAAAAATAAGGGGGTGGTTCAAGACTTTTGCTCGGTACTGTATGAGAAATGGAAATGTGCACTTCACAATGTATCGCTGCACTTCGGCAGTACTGTGCAGATCAAATGTTTTTTTGAAAGAATTAAAAAGTCGGAGCGCAGTGGGAGAGAATAATGTGTGTGTTAGATAATGAAACGGGAAAGATTGAAAGGTGGAAATAATGAATCACAACAGTCAAAATGTGAAAAAACAAAAACATTTTCCCTGGAGGATCTGTACAGTGACACACCGTCACAGTATCGACGATTAGCAAGCAAAACAAAACCCCAGAAATAACATTTATTAAATGAAGACTCAGCTAAACCTTTTTAAACTTCACATCTGAATAACAAATAACACACGCAGCACATAGAAACAAATATCTAAAATGAGTTAGATCCCAGGAAGTTAGACACGCTTTCATAAGTTTTCTGATCGACTTTTACGAGATTAAATTTGAGCAAGTAAAGACATTTCACATGAAGCTCAGAGGCAGGAGAGTTGTACTTCAGAAAGACATCCAGCTCAGAGCGCTCAACTCATTCATCTTACTTTATTTTCCTATTTCAGTATGCATGATAACACAGCCAGATGTTTTCATTCATTGCCACTGAAGCAGATGCATGTGTGTGTTCTGCAGACTGATTGAATCCTTCTGTACGCAGCTTAAAATGAGTCCTGAGGAAAGAGGTTGAATGGAAGTGGTGAGGAAGAGTGTCATGTTTTTTTCCTCTGTAATAAATAAACTAAATAATAAGCACAAATATTTTTGTTTTCCAAATATATTTTTACGAGCGCTGAACATGTGATCAAGATTAGACGATAAATACAAGATTAATTTCACTATTCTGCTGTATTTCTACTTAACACCTACCTGACTCACTTTTGAATGAAATTAATGCAACGTGTGAGACTAATATTTTTAATCAGATCTTAATTTATGCAAAAATATCCATCATAGACCCCAGAAAAAAGCATGAAGAAAAAGAACACCCGATCCATGATATTAAAAAAGCCTTGATCATTAATAGCAAGTCTTTTTAATATCAACCAATAAGAGTAAAGTTAGCTTAAAGCCACAACCCCTGTTTTTCAGGCAGAGGAGAAAAAGAGGAGCTTCGTTTAAGATAAAGAAGCATGCAAAGCTACTCTAGTAGAGTCCAAGAATAAGAATATCATGTTGGAAATGAACATGAGGATGATCAAAACACATTCCCTCCAACAAATAAATACTATAGAGAGCGGAGCTGCTTCATCATTTTAAAAAAACAACGTCTTTGGCTGAGCACAAACACAAGCGCTCAGGAATCAGATTAACCAACAACAGACAAGCTTTCTTCCAACAACTCAGAGTAAAGAGTAATGAGCTAACACTGAGTAACTGTTGGCCAGTAAAATCAACGGTTGCTAACTTTCACATGCAGCAGCTCATTAAGACACTTAAAATAAATTGAATTAAGACATTTAAATGTTGGTTGTATTTTCCTTCCCGATGCATGTGAAAGGTTAAGACTTACATCTCCAAATGTACTGGAACTGATTTGAACCAGAGGACTCAGCCACACTGTTACTATGTACTGCATAAACACGTTTACCGATGAAGGCAAATCAGACGCTGTCCTGACTGTGTGGCTAAATTTTGTGCTGAAAGCATCAAATCAATTGAATATGATTAACTTGCTATGAGAGTTTTTTAGTCCAAGTGTGACTTTTTCTGGGTTCATACACCTTTCAGGGTCAAATTCAAGCACTTTGTAAGCACGTTTAATGTCCATTTTCAAACTTTTCCAGCACATTACCATAAAAAGGATGCATATTTCACTTCGCATCACCTGAGTAAGACCACGTGAAAGGCCAAATGAATAAGTCTTCTCATCAGATATTGATGCTTCTTTCTTATGTGACACAAAAAACAGGAGGAGACAGATCTTTGCTTGTGTTGTTTTTTAAGTTCATTCATTCAAAACTAACTGTAAGACGCTTAACTACATTGCAGTCTGTGTTATTGTTGTAGACCTAATTATCACCTTTAAAGTGTTTGTGCTAATAACATCATGTAGAGTAAGACAGGCATAGAGAACAGCACTGACTGGGAGAGGCTTTGAACAGATGACATACTCAGATCAATTCAACACTTTAGACTTTAAAAATGCACAAGCGTCTTTCAAAAACCTATTTATTTAATCTATCATCATTGATATTATTATGTACAGTTATAATGTACTGTTCATCTCCCTTAAATAAACAGGCAGCCTTAAAGTGTGAAATAGTCACTTGTCTACTGTCTCAGTGGCTGATAGTGCCCCACAGGCCTCAATGTGAGCTTGAAGCCATTATGTTTAAATTGTTTAATGATAAACAGATTTTGAATGAAAGGAGGAAACTTCGGTAGCACAAAAAAGTGCCTATTCTTTGTTCCCATATGGTTCAGTCATATTACCGTCATTTCCCCCTAAGGTGTTCCCAAAGACACCAGGTTAATACTTGAAAAAGCTGCAGCAATACACAAAAATATCATCAATATTCTGTTTACTTGGTGACAACGTCGCTTTTAGCCTTCAATCAGAAAGCCTGACGTTGGCTAGTTAAGCATCGGGCTAACGTTTAACGCTTTCACTTGAGGGAAGTAACTCGTATTACTGCTACTGCTGTGTAATCTTGGTTAAATTCACAGCATATTCTACAAGTTACCCTGCAATAACTAACTGTTAGAATAGCGGCACCGTATTGTATCGCACTGAGTGCACTTCAATCCTTTATCCCGCGAGTTTGCTAGCTAGCAAAATAATAATACCAATTTTTAAAAAATAACATGTGTAACGTACACACTCGAGAAAATTATTTACTAGTACTTACGCAACTCCCCCGTTGTGAAAACGTACAAATCCTTCTTGTATTTTTCGTTTTCCAGCAAACACTCATTAAAACGGCCTCCAGGCACATTAGTGCACTCACCCCCGACTGATCAGGGAGGGGGTGGGGGGTCACACATTGAAACAGACTAACGTGCAGAGGTACAGCCCAGGCAGAGAAATGTTGCTTTTAGACTTTGCGACTCATTTTATTTCTCTATCTGATAAGAAAATATTCAGTCAGATAGTTATTTGTGGTGAATGAAATACGGTTACAGTTTCAAGAAGTTTTAAGCACCAAATCCGAAATCCAAGCACTGCAATATTAAAATCCAATTCAATTTCTTGTTTGCTCCGAAATCTACGACATGACTATATACAGAAAAGCTTGACATGGTATGCAAAAAACCCCGAAAACAATACAAATACATGAACAAAAAATGTTTTAACTGTCAGTTATGTCATTTTAAAATTTTCCAAAACTGACATTTTCTTTGATTGACTGATATTAAATTGATTAGGGTCAAATTTAGTGTGAACAATATTACACAAACAAGCACGTGTGTGCGCATGCGCACATATTAGAATCGCTTCGATCGCTTCTAATATGTGCGCATGCGCACATATTAGAATGCTTCGATCGCTTTTGAGTGGTAACTTTGCTTCGATCTTTTCTGACGTCATAACTTTGCTTTGATCCCAAAACCCATAAATAGGAGCGCTCACCTGTTACTTTATGCTTAACGGACGTTGACCTGCAGCAACTAAAACCCTTTCGAGAAGTTTTGAGAGCAATTTACAGGAGAAACCAAAACAAGTTCAGTTTTGTTTCTCACCAATTTACAGCGCAAACAGACACATTACACCATGTCAGCCAACCCATCCTTCGGCTCAGATGAGCTTGAAATATCTAAAGGGACCATTTTGGGAGATCACCACGTGGTGGAGGCTTTCCTTGGAGAAGGAAGCTTTGGTGTCGTAACGAAATGTCGCGATACAAAAAAGAACCAAACTGTTGCTATCAAAGTCAACAAAAGCGACCCTGAAATTCTGCTCCAGGCAAAACTGGAACTTTTCATCCTGGAGCAGCTACGACGCTTGGATCCAGACAGGTGCAACATTGTCGAATGGAACGGCTATTTCCTCGATGGAGAGCGCATTTGCTTGAATTTCGAACTCCTCGACCAAAGCCTGTCAGACTACATAGGGGACCGGAATAACCAAGGTCTCCCAATGAGAGAAATCAGGCCAATTTTGCATCAGCTCGCAAATGCTCTGTTCCACCTGGGTTCTGTGGGAATAGTTCATGCTGACCTCAAACCTGTCAACATCATGGTTGTGAACCGCAGTGAGTCTCCTGTCAAAGTCAAACTTATAGACTTTGGCATCGCATGTCCTGCTTCTGCAGTGATTCCTGGTGGTGCTGTGGGGACAATTGGTTATTGTGCCCCTGAGATTATGCTTGGCACTTCATATGATGAAGCAATTGACATGTGGTCTCTGGGGCTGGTAGCTGTGGAGCTTGCTACAGGGGTGCCTCTCTATCCTGGGGAAGACGATTATGATGTTTTGAAATTCATAATTGAAACTCAGGGTCAGCTACCAGAACATCTTCTAGAGTCTGGCTTGTACACTGACTGCTATTTCATCGAGGATAACTACAACAAACAGCGCTGGACATTTAAGACCCCAGAACAATTTCAATACGAGACAGATTATCGATCCAAGGAAACTCGATCGATAAAACTTAAGTGTCTCGATGACCTCGAACAACTGCTGAAAGTTAGGCGAGGACCGGAAAATGGCCAAACATTATTTGTAAGGCTAATCAAAGAAATGTTGGCCTTGGATGCAAATCGGCGCATAACACCCTCGGAGGTTCTGAAGCATCCCTTTTTCGACCCTCGCCTCTCAAGGAGAACCCCCTGCACTGACATGAATAGCACAGGGGGAGAACTCCTTGTGCTCTCTCAGCAGCCTTCAAGCTGGAAAAGTCAGGGATCGCAAAAATTCAGCTGCAGTTTCCAAAACTCAGTTGAATTTCCTCAAAAAGGAGACATCAACACCTCAGCCAACCCATCTGCCTCTGAAGATGATCTTCAAATAACGGAAGGGACCATTTTAGGAGATCACCACGTGGTAGAGGCCTTCCTTGGAGAAGGAGGCTTTGGTTTGGTAACCAGATGTCGCGATACAAAAAAGAACCAAACTGTTGCTATTAAAGTCAACAAGAGCGACCCTGAAATTCTGCTCCAGGCAAAACTGGAAATTTTCATCCTGGAGCAGCTACGACGCTTGGATCCAGACAGGTGCAACATTGTCGAATGGAACGGCTATTTCCTCGATGGAGAGCGCATTTGCTTGAATTTCGAACTCCTCGACCAAAGCCTGTGGGACTACATTGGGGACCGGAATAACCGAGGTCTCCCAATGAGAGAACTCAGGCCAATTTTGCATCAGCTCGCAAATGCTCTGTTCCACCTGGGTTCTGTGGGAATAGTGCATGCTGACCTCAAACCTGGAAACATCATGGTTGTGAACCGCAGTGAGTCTCCCGTCAAAGTCAAACTCATAGACTTTGGCCTCGCATGTCCTGCTTCTGCAGTGATTCCTGGTGACCGTGTGGGGACGGTTGGTTATTGTGCACCTGAGGTTATGCTTGGCATTCCATACGATGAAGCAATTGACATGTGGTCTCTGGGGCTGGTAGCTGTGGAGCTTGCTACAGGGGTGCCTCTCTATCCTGGGGAAGACGATTATGATGTTTTGAAATTCATAATTGAAACTCAGGGTCAGCTACCAGATCATCTTCTAAAGTCTGGCTTCTACACTGACTGCTATTTCATCGAGGATAACTACAACGAACAGCGCTGGACATTTAAGACCCAAGAACAATTTCAATACGAGACAGATTATCGATCCAAGGAAACTCGATGGATAAAACTTAAGCGTCTCGATGACCTCGAACAACTGCTGAAGGTTAGGCGAGGACCGGAAAACGGCCAATCATTATTTGTAAGGCTAATCAAAGAAATGTTGGCCTTGGATGCAAATCAGCGCATAACACCCTCGGAGGTTCTGAAGCATCCCTTTTTCGACCCTGGCCTCTCAAGGAGAACCCCCTGCACTGATATGAATAACACAGGGGGACAAAACCTTGTGCTCTCTCAGCAGCAATCATCGTTTGGGTGGCCAGAATTCTAGGGGAGCTAGAAATTCTTGTGGAAAAAAAGCCCAAAACAATAACATCAACAAAAACAACCAATGAATATGGTCTTAAACTTGGGCACAATTTGGCTTGAAATCCATCAACTAATCTCTCAATATTCAAAGCGGAGCAGCAGACAACTTACCATCACATCAGTCCTTCAATCAGACCTACAACAAACGTCTTCCTTCTCTCACCCCAACCGGTCGCAGCAGATGGCCGCCCCAACCTGAGCCTGGTTCTGCTGGAGGTTTCTTCCTGTAAAAAGGGAGTTTTTCCTTCCCACTGTCGCCAAAGTGCTTGCTCATAGGGGGTCATATGATTGTTGGGTTCTCTGTATGTATTATTGTAGGGTCTACCTTACAATAATACATACAGCCTTGAAGTGACTGGTGATGTGATTTGCTGCTGAATGAATTCGGAACTAATTGGAAATCTGAATATTAATTAAATAAACCTGCTTTGAGCATCAATTAATTGTTGTTTGAAATTCTTTATAAATATATAAATATAGTGCCACTCTTCTACTGTTTAAATTGCAACTGTTTAATACTGACTAATTTATTCATACACTTGAGCATAAACACACGCACAGTAAATGGCCTGTATTTGTACAGCGCTTTACTTAGTCCCCAAGGACCCCAAAGAGCTTTACACTACATTCAGTCATTCACACATTCACACACTGGTGATGGCAGCTACATTGTAGCCACAGCTGCCCTGGGGCGCACTGACAGAGGCGAGGCTGCCGGACACTGGCGCCACCGGGCCCTCTGACCACCACCAGTAGGCAACGGGTGAAGTGTCTTGCCCAGGGACACAACGACCGAGACTGTCGGAGGCGGGGCTCAATCTGGCAACCTTCCAATTACAGGATGAACTGCGAACTCTTGAGCCACGATTGCCCTATATACACATATACTTTACAGTACTAGTCAGTGCTTACATACTAGTTCTTTTCCCTACTTTTTCATGCTTACTGGTACAAATGCCTGTTACTAGAGTTAAATGCTATCATTGTATTCTCACAGTTATGGAACTGTCAAATGCATACAAAATAACGCTCACGTAAACATAACTGTGCACTAGTTTGCCCTTATTGCTGCAGTTTGTTTCAAATCACTTTGAATAAAGCTCAGCTTCTCTCAAGCTCTCTCTTACTATCTCTCACTCACTCTCTCTCTCTCTCTCTCACACACACACACACACACACACACACACACACACACTATGTAACGTTTCAGCAAGAAAATACCCCCCCTCCCCCCCACAGTGACACCACCACCACTAGTCTGCACAGCTGACATGAGGCAGCATGGATCCATCCTTTCATGCTATTTATGCCAAATTCTGACCCGACCATCTGCATGTCAGAGCAGAAATCAAACTCATCAGACCAGGCAACATTTATCCAATCTACTCATGTCAAATTTTGAGAACTGTAGCTTCAATTTCCTGTTCTTAGCTGACCAAAACGCTCTTCTGCATTCTTTGGTTGGAACAAATGGTTGTATGAGCTACGGTTGCCTTCCTATCAGACATTTTTCTCTGACCGTTGACATCAATAAGGCAGTTTTTCCAAGAGAACTGCCTTTCACTGGATATTTTCTCTTTTTTGTCACCGAAAAGGGTGTCTGTGTTACTTCTTGTCTTATATATATTGTCTCTGTTTTCCTCTGTCCTTTGTCAGAGTGTCTGTTCACCTACCCCCTGTGTCTCCATATTCCCAGTGTTCAAGGTTTCCGAGTGTTTTCCCAGTTTAGGTTTTCATGGTTGGTTCTGTTTGCTACTCAGCCAGAATAAACAGCTCGCTCTTTTAAAAGTAGGCTCCAGAATGGATGATGGGATGTTCGCATGTCTTTATATAACACTGAGTGTGCTGAACTAAAGGTAGGCCTAGTTTCATTTTCATGGTCATTATTATCAAGACAATGATTACGCCTTATTCTGATTATTTCTCCCTTTTGGAGGTGTAACATTTACATGAGGGGTGTAGGAACATTTCCCCCTAAATATTTTTAGATACATTTTTGTTGAAGTCACTGTTTTTGTCGTATTGATGATAATGCAGCTCAAATAAATACTTTTAAATAAAAGAATAACCGTTCAAAGTGCTCAGTGGTGAAACTGTAACTCTTTCAGAGTTTGACAGCTGGACAAGTGATGCCGTATTTAAAGAAACATGAGATGAGTGCAGCATATTATCTGAACAGAGATCATTCAATGAGCAAGAATAAACACTGAAAGAGAAACACTTCACTGTTGATTATCATATGAAGTCTAATGAAAGCTGTTAATCTGTTAATATCCTGTTAATCTGCATACAGCAAATACAGAACATGCGACTTTAAAGCATCCAGCAAAGTGATAACTGTCCTCTGCCCACTAAGTAGTGACTCTACAAAAGATTATTTTCAATATCATCTTTATATTATATTTATATTATATTTAGTTATTCTCCAGCGCAACAATGTAAGGAGCTCTGTGATTGGTTAGGAAAGGACAGACTGGCCACCTCGATTTTTCTTCACTGCACATTGATCCATAGCTTTGCTCTGTAAAGGCTAACAACGTGCTTTTGCTTTACAAAGACATTTAGCGTCGGTATTCACTCTCTTAAAATGCCACTGAACACTGGAGTGAAATGGAGCCCTGATCCTCAGAGTTTTATTGTTCCTAACATTTCTTATAGATAGCACAGATAGTGCCCCACTGCAGTAATCACTCATGTCTAGATATTCCTGTTAAAAGGGAGTTTTTCCTCCCCACTGTAACATGGCAAACATAGCAAACGGATAATCCAGCTGAAGCTTCAGACAGCCGTCAGACAGTGAAACACTGCCATCTGCTGGACTCGAATAACAAAGACGCTGCTTTGACGGGTGAGGGAGTTTCAACAAGTCTGCAACGACTCAAGCATCAAACTACAGAACTATTGTAGCGGACATGGTGCTCTAATGGCTCCATTAACGCAGGTCAGAAAGGATCAAACATATCAATAAATTATAAAACACAAAACGTCTCTTATTGCCCAGGGCTCAGGAAGTGAGTGTGTTCCTTATAGCCTATTAAACCTTAGCAGGTTATTTTGATGTGTTACAGATGAAACAGCTATCCAGTAACATTCAGCTACAAAAATGCTTTTTTATCATTACTTTTTTACAGCTTCGCACTTTTACACAAGTTTTATCATCAGTGTCACAATGGCTGCTGCTAAAATTGAGTACAAGATATTTGTTGGCCTGATTAAAAGGTCTTGATGCGTGCTCAATCATCCAGGGAAGTAAATCTCCAAAAGTTGATTTTGTTCTTCTGGACGTAGCGTTTTCAGTCAGAGAAACCAGCCGACTGAAGGAACAATGGGCTGGGAGGTCAGTTCCTTAATCATGATTATGCAAATTCTCATGACCATTGATCAACAACCACTGATCAATGGTCTTGAGTACCATTCACAGAGAGTTGGAGAACAGCTGCAATCACAGCATTGTAAGATGGTGACAGATGTACCCTTAGGCCCCCTCCTCGATTCAGAGAGGGTCTTTCCCTTTTCACGTAAATGGCCTCCTTGACTCCGCCCTCAAACCAGCGTTCATTGCAGTTATTGTTGACAATCATATTGTATCGTGTAACCATCCAGCTCACATATTAAATGTAAATGATTTGTTGAACTCAAGACATGATGAATGTTCCTGCATTAAAACACATCCAGCCTAGTGTTCTCACTCTCCCTAAATGGATCTGTTACATTAGTGATATATGGGAGTTGTGTTTCAGTCTTTTCCACATGAGGACATTTACATTTAGTTTTTGCTTTACTGATGAGTGGCTGGTTAACCTGCAGTGGTTGAAGTATGTGTCGGTCGTCTGGAAGAGTAGGTGTAGAAGACGTCTTTAATGAATGTAATGCTCTGAAGGTGTCAGTGATTACTGTGAATTCATTATAAAAGTGCATTTCAGTGAATAAAGACAGGCCCTCATGGTGAAGCTCAGGTGTCCATAAAGTGTAACAGGAGAGTGTTACGGATTCAAATATTGGGGATGGATACAAGAGGAAAAACCACAATAACAACACTGGTCCGGCCGGGTTGAGTCAAACGATGATTTTAATGATCACACGCGTGGGAGATGGACACCGTACGCAGACAGCATCAGATCTCAAAATGGTGGAGCATTGATCAAACTCTTATAGCCTCTAGTGGCCCCCACCTAATCATAAAAGCCTAAACATTCACATTCTTTCTCTCACACAGTGCCTAAGCTACGACCTTGGCTCCCTGTTTATCTGCTCCTGCTGAGATGGGGCAGAAAACTCCAGTATGTTCTGTTCTCTTCTAATCAGACAAATAAGGCGATGACTTTCTGCAAACAGTATTTCTCATAACTCAGCAGTATAATGCATCATAAAACAATATCATTCATTCACAATAAACCAGCAGTCTAATGTAATGCAAATCAGCTTAACAAATGCAATAGTTATCACCTTCTTCTATTTCGGGAGAATAATGCAAACTAAAACTACATAATAATTCACCATCTTTAATTAAGGGTCTAACATGGCATAAAATAATATTATAATCTGACACTCCCCCTTTTGTGCTCTTTAGAATAAAGAGCACACCTACACCCTGTAGTCCAATGCGGCCGGGTTCATTTCTTCTTACCCCTGAGGCCCTTTGTCCCCCTGTTGGACGAACCATATGTGAGATGACCTCTGTGTTTGCGCAGTCCAGGTGCAAGAAGAACTATTATTCCAACAGTAGCAGGTACAGATGACACTCCCCAGTTCTCCCACAGCTTTATTTTGGTGCTACCTTATACCCTTCAGACGTACTCAGACTAGAACCTCTGTCCGAGGAGCTTTTAGCCTTTATTTTATTGCTGCAGCCACCAGTGTCTTCCAGTTGGGTGATCCACTGCTCTTCTTTCTTTAACCTCAGGGGTTAGACAACCCTTCAGTCGTTGCACAGATCAGGGGATTATTCTGCCCCGATGTCAAACAACAATCTGTGTATCCTCGGGTCCTGTGTATCCCGTGTATTCCCCAGAAAAAGGAACAGGAACGTGTCCCCCTTTTGCCCAAGAGCCTCTCGAACCTCGTTGGTCTGGTGTTCCTGGATCTCCGCCAACCCATTCATGGTTATTGCTGTGTTTATGGGATCCATCCTTTTGAGGTGACTTATCAGAGCCCAAACGCCATGACACTTGGACCCAGTTGGTGTCTCGGCAGTCACTGTGTCTGCCTCTGCTGCGAAGGATCCTCGTATATCTGTGACCTCGTCTGGTGTCTGTTCCTTTCTCTGTAAGAGACAGAAAACCAAAACACCTCTCTGCCTAGCCCTAATAATCTACTGTTGTTATCTACTGACCTTCTGGTGATTCAGAATTGGTTTAGAATATTCAGAATGTCCCAGGGACTTATTCTAATCATATCCTATGTGTGTGTAAGCGTGTTTGCATTTAGCCCTCTGCACTCAAAGTCAATACCTGCAATATATCAGTCCGGACCATCACGCCGGACGAAGCTTATGACCTTCAAAAGACCAAGTGCCAACTCATTATAAGCACATTTGCAAGGTGTGTAAGAAAATTATTAAAACCACTCATGTGTTTCCTTCCGCCTACTGTCCCACGGTTTCCTCTCCAGTGTGGTGCTCAGCTTCTCGTGAACACAGGCATTTTATCTTCTAAACGCTATTCAATTCATTTCAGTGATTAATGCTTAAACATGGAAAAATGATTTATGCTTCTCACTGGTTCTCTAAAAAAGGTCCGGAAACCTTTTGGGTCACTATTAGCCCAAGCTTTACCATACCTAAGTTATTAAAACAAATGTAGTCATAAAAATGTTCATATAACCCTTGTTTGATGTTAAAACCCAACTCCCCCCCCTTTTTTGACACATTCCAATGTGTCAAATCAACGGAGCTAGAAAATTAAAAGAAAAGGTCAGTGACCTCATCTCTCAGAAAGTATCAGACTTTCTCCTATCCAGTGTCGTAGCTCCAGTAGGCTCCGCCCGGAGCCAAGAAAAGCATGATATTTGTGTTGTGTAAGCGCGTGCGGCCTTCTATGCTCAAAGTCACTCCAGTCCATAGATCAGCCAGACATCGCGCTGACTGTAGCTTTTAACCCTTATTAACTCGAGCACAACTCTATAATGAGCAACAAACTGCAATATGTATAAAAATGATCATGGTTACACCTGCAATGAAAGATCATACGATTATCCTGACACCTGTAAATAGAAGATTAACCTGAGGTTATGACAATCACCGGAACACAAATGTTAATATAATGTCAAAAGCTTCAATAAATCATTAATGCAATGCTTGTTATATGATACTGATGCAATAATAATGCTGATGCTAAAATAACAGTAAAACACCCCCTTTTATCCTGTTTACAAACTTCACAAATAAACGTTTATCCATGCCTCTTTTAATTTTATGTCCCCCTGTTTTTCCCTCACTGACCACAGCAGGGGAAACTTTGTTTTGCTTCAGCCATGAATCCAGCTCACCTGATTCATCACTGAGCCCCATCGTCACTGGCGTCTGACAGGGTGGCGCTGCATACTCTTCCTTCAATGTCTCTATTTTCAATCTGTTAATTAGAGTGCTTAAACATGAAGTAGACTATGTCCACAACAAGTCAATACAGCTGTAAATGTGGCCAATTATCAATCTATAACCAAGCAATAACGAAAAATAGCTTTTATGTTATGCATGCTTTTAGTCAACCACTCACCCAGAGGATCTTCAATCCCAGAAAATTCCTTCTCCTCATTTAATAAGTCAGTCCTCCTTCCATGCCCTGGTAACTGGTCCATCCAGAGCCATATCATCTCGAAATATACATACACCAAGCCAACCCACACCTTGGTCACACCAACCCTTTTCCGCCCTGAAGATGTCCAATGCCATCTTAGTCTGGATCAGGGTTCTAATAGATTTGCAATTTTCATTAGTTTTGACTATGATTTAGTTTCGACTTCAGATTTTCAATTTTATATCAGTTGTAATTAGTTTTTACCAATTGTTTGCTAGTTCAGTCTAGTTTTTATTTTTTGAAAATCCTTAGTTTCAGTTTAGTTTTGATCAGTTTCAGTTATAGTTTTAGTTGTGTTTGCAATAATTAAGTGTAACAAAATCCCAGTTTCATCATATCAGTCATGCTCTTCTGCTTATCCTTGGGTATTGAAACTATAAACTCTTGCAGCGCCGGTGTTCGTAATTTTGGTTCAAGTGAATTGATAAACTTTTAGAAGGCAATTGACTCACACAGTTATGTAGATGTCCCCGTCCTGTTGTCTCGGGATGCATCACGCTGCCTTGCATGGGGTTAGCTTCTGTTTTCTGGGGATGAGGGTTGAGTGGGGGGAGCTCTCTGAGGAGGGGGAGTCAAAAAACAAAAGGGGGAGTGTGCTCCCCCTTACCTTTTCAAGGTAAGCCAGGTCAGCCTTCTTGTGTGAGCTTTTCAAGTGCACTTTAAGGTTTGTAAAGTGGGATTTTTTCCCCTTAGAAGTGTCCCTCATAATTTGTCTCTTTTCACTACAAGACACTTACTTTATCCAAAACACAGTCATATTCAAAGTAATCCCAAATTGGACTCTGGCGCTTTCTCCTGACTTTTCCTGACATGATTCTGCGCGTGGACGGAGCAGCAACACAGACGACTCGCCTAACGTGCTGCCACCTGCTGGCATAATGAGACGGCAAGAAAAAATCTGGAAACTAAACTTCATTTTCACCCTTGACTATGGTAGGACACGCACACCTCAATGAAAACTAAACACACTTTGCTATAACTTCAGTTAATTTTAGTTAGTTTTGTGAACGCTCATTACAGTTTTAGTTAGTTTTCCTTTTTTGTTCTTATTTTTATTTCTGTTAATGAAAATGTTTTTTTTCTTTCACTTCTAGTTTTCGATATTTCGTTTACATGTACTCTATTTGAACAGGGATTGATCAGTGTCAAATGGGATTTTTTTTTTTTTTTTTTTAATGTGTGTCTGTTAATGCAAATCAATTTATTTATTTATCTTTCTGAAAGACAGATGTTAAACGGGCTCTAACAAATCCACTTCATTGCGTGCTCATAGATTTTCTTTTGTCAGGGTCGCTCACCCAATGTGCTTTATTTAAGCTTATTAATTCTGTCATGCTTATTAGTGGCTCATGATTGCTTAAGGCCTATGTCTGAACTTGACTACAGAGGCAGAGCATCATTCCATCCTTTCAGGGTGAAGGACTCCACTTTCTTTGTGTCAAGGCAGCTCACAATTATCTTAATAGCTTTACCTAATCAAGTTATGGCTTACCATCACTTGTGTTATAAGTATGAAGTGTCCTAAATTCATTCAAATTTTGTTTCCAATTCACTTGCAGCAGTTTAGACCGAATTATGAACGATAATAACCTTGCTCTGGACTGTCAAAGGTGACTTTAACGCTGACTGTTCCGACAATTCATTTTATAACATTTCCTTGTCAGATTAGCCAATCTCTGCACACTTGAATCAACATAATCAACATGGTCAATATTTTCCTGCGTGTTATTTCACCATGGTATCGATTCCAACTCTCCATCCGCATGTGGTTTGGCACATTATATTTATCTAAAACTCCACTCCGTCTCTAAATGTTTTGAAGAATTTTTCAAGCCGGGGGTCAAATTTTGAGAATTTGACCATAAGTGAAAGTTATGGTGTTATCACCCCCTTTTTTGGGGCTTACCTTTCCCAGTTTTGATGATATTCCTCCCTATTCTTTGCAAGTACCCCCTTTTGGTGGCGAGAAACTGTTGGTGTGGTCAAGTGGGTGCTGTAAAAACAAAAGCCCAGGACAGAACAGTCACCAGTCATGTACTTCATACAAAATTAGCATATATTTGATTTCATATTGATCCTCTGAGTGTAATGGTACATTTTAATTTGAATTTCTCAAAGCTAAACACAAAAATTTTCTTTATTTTGCTCTTGTTCCTGTGCAGCACCACCTCTCAGCACATGCCCCTGTCGGTTATATCTCTACTTTTCTGAATTATTGACTATTTCAATGAAAGGACCTAAAAGATGGGGACCAGTGTTTATCCTTACATATCTCCATTTTGAATGTGACAAGTCTATCATTCCCCTGTTATTCACAGACCTCAATAGAGTGTTTTTTTTTTTTTTTTTTTGGCTTTTTTCTTTTCTTTTTTTCCTCTATAAAAGTTAATTGACTTTTTACAGTGGGCTGCTATGGTTAATAATAACATGTTCAGTCATGAGTGAAATCAAACCTTTTCTTCAATTTAGCATTTAACCTTCCCAACAATATAATGTGATACATTAATCGAAACACAGCTACTAAAACACAATTTTCTTAATGCAAACATCAGTAACTCAAAATTAGCCACCAAAGGGTTCAGTCTGCAGTTCACGCTCATGTGAAGCTACAGTCTCCCCCTTTAGTCTCTGTCATCCTTCTGTTCCTGTAAAAACAAAACAAAGCAAGACAAAACATCCACCTTTTTTTACAGGCTGGGTGAATTGTTTGTGGACATTTACTAATCCTAAAGTCGGCACCGTTTTTGTCTCAGTATCAAGTCCATTAGAACTTTTAGTCGTCAGTCCATCACAGTCCAACCACATGCATACATCCACACACATTCATACCAGAAGTTGCTGATAATGGAGTCTCACGCGCAACCTATTCAAGCCTCCCTCACCAGCAAGATGACGTCATCATTTTAAAGGAAAACAGTTCCTTGTTTTTTGACTGGATTGACTCGCTGCAATCCTTTTAGGCTCAGGACTTCTCATGTGATCAGTGTCCCATATAAGTGAATTTCTCCCCAGCCCATTATAATCATGGAGAAAAACACTTTGCGACTGTCTTCAGTAAGAATATTTTATAGCGCTTTAAAGTTCAATCTCTCAGGCCTGGATTAAAGAGCTGATTTGTTAAATCAGGAACTCACAAAATACCAAAATATCGCCACCGGTGGATCACACCTCTCAGATGTTCTTATTTCAGTGCACTGTAACAAAAGCAAAAACAAACGTAACCAATAAAATACTCATATAATAACAAATACTGGGGCCCATTGCAAACATGTCCAAGCATAAAACCATCTTTCTCTCTCTTAGAGAAAGAAAACAATCCAAACCTCACTGATGAAATCAACCTAGTGTTAAGCAAAACCCAAAAATCAACTAAAATTCACCAGAAAGTTTTTCTCCCTCCTGGGACAATATTGTGTAGGAATACAGGGACCGTAACTCCTTTTTGCCCTGACAAAAGCATGTTGGATTTACTTGATTCAATAGTGGACACTGGTTGCACACAAATGTTTTGCTCCGACAGAAACTTAAACAACTGAGTTAAATCAACACAACCTTTTCATATTCAGCAAACCTGCATTTTGTGTTCATAAAACACGATTGAAACATGTTCAGATGGAGTAAGTTGAGATCCTGGAATATTTTGATCCTTCAATTCTGTCAGTTTATTTCAACACTATTCAATAACTTTTATTCAAATTCTACTTGGTCACTTAAATACTACATGTTGTCTTCATATTGCATGCGGTTCAACAAAGTCTAGATCCTGGTTACCATAAAAACTGAATGGGTCTACAACAACTACCATCCTCCTATCTTTATCCTGGTTGCAGCAGGGCCGGGAAATAACCCTAAAGTGATAGGTTATCAGGCAGGGTACACCCCGGACAGCTGACCAGTCTATCAGATAGAAACAAACAGCCATTCACACTCACATTCATGGATAATTTAGAATCATCAATTAACCTAGCTCTAATAGCTGCATGACTTTTCACTGTGGCAGGAAACCAGAACACCCAGAGAGAAACCACTGCAAACTAGCCAGACTGTGGACCTGCACCCAAGACCTTCTTACTGTGGAGCAACAGCACCAACCAGCATGCCAACAATGTAGGAAATACAGGAAAGCTATGATTTCCTGTATTTGATGCAGAATTATTTTGTTCTTGTCCTTGACAGGTTAATTCACAATAAATAGCAATAGCATGCATGTGGTGTGTGTGTCGCTGTCTGCCTCTTATAACTCCAGTGATTTTCCTGTAGTTTGAAATCTTATGCGGTGTTGTGGATTCCGTGAGTTCAGCAGCTAACCACTCTTATTAGATTGTATCGTGTCATCTCAATGAGAACAAATTGAGTTGTTGGATTTCGTACAGATCTTTAAAGCCTGAGGCAATTGTGTTAAATACACACGAGATGCTTACGTAAATCCAAGGGCTGGCCCCTTTTTTTCTCTATTTTTTTTATTATTATTATTTTATTTCTTTTTCAGTGTGTTCCTCCTTCAAGTAAATCTCAATCACAAAAATGTGGCGCTCCGATATAAATCTCACTCCGTTAATTCATCATTTTCACTCTGTACCACTGCTCCTTATCAGGCTGTGTGAAGCACAGTAAACAATTCAGTCGAGGCCTTGAGCCATAAACAGACATCACGCACAGACATTGTTTTCATAACCAAACTGCCTTAGACCCTGTCCCCTAAATCTACACAAACGCCCTCTGGGTGACATGAAATGCATTTAACCAATAAACAATCAATGGCTTCTTGTTGTTGTAACAGATTCTGTATTTGGATGTTTGTGTGCAGCATTTTGCGTGTCAGCATAAGCATTTGTTAGTAAAGCATTCTTCATTGCAGCAGCGTGTGTGTGTGTGTGTGTATCACTCTTCATTGCACAAGTGTGTGCATGTGTGTGTGTCATTTCTCACTCAATTGACTCAGCGCGTGTGTGTGTGTGTGTGTCAGTGAATCAACGAGTGCATATGTGTTCATATGTGTGTTTCTCTTCATTCTGAGTCAGTGCATGTAGATGTGTGTGTGTTTGTGTGTGTTTGTGTTCGTCACTTTCCTGTTCTGGTGTTCTGGGTAAACCACGGCCTGAGGCGTGCCCTGGGGTCCTGCCCTCCTCCATTTCAGTCTGTTTGCATCCATTGGTGCTGCTGCTCAAAGTTCTGTCCATACTGGTTCTGGCCCCAATTGAGGCAGTCCTTTTCTCCAGTGTCCTGCATCTTCTCCTTGTCCAGCTCCTCCTTAACTTGACCCTTTTGCTTCTGTAGCTCCTTCAGGGCTTGCTCCTGCTGTAGGAGCTTCTTGTCAGGTTTGGCGACCTCCTGCTCCAGCAAGCTCCAGCCTGGTTTCAAGTCCTGTGTCTGGGGCTCCAAGCCTGACTGATGGGTTCGATTAGCAGCCAGCTCCTCCTGAGCCATGCTCAGTTTTTGCTCTGATGCCTTGAGCTCTTACTGAGGGCAGAAACCTCAGAGTCTTTTCCGTACACGTCAGATTGAAGTTTATTGATGTTTTCCTTGCTTTGCTCCACGGCCTTCTGCAGCTCTGCTGTCCGGCTCTTCTCAGAGGTCAGCTCCTGGCCGAGCCCCGACACCTGTGCCTTCAGCTTATTTTCTTCTGGTGCTTTTGTCCATTCTGAGGTGCCTCCTGACCTCAGTTACTCCTCCTGTCTCTGGCACGCCCTTTTTGCTGCCCGATCATCCGTGTTGGTCCGTCACTGTCCTGCACAGTTTTAATGCAGAGTTGTTAAGGTCAGCATTCTTTTGCTCGGCCTCACTTTTCCTCTGGGCTTAATGGGCGTCTCGTCAGAGCTCTGTTAGCTGAAGCTGTCTGGAAATCTCCCCCGTGTAGTGAAACGGGCCTTGGATTTAATGCTCTCCGTCTCCGCTGCATGAGATCGTTTTCCTGCCGCTCTGTTGACATTTTCAGGTTGTTGTTGTGGGTCCAGCTGCTGTAGCATTTGGTCAGGGTCACATCAAAGATGGTAGAGGGGAGAGCAGGAGTCCAGGTCAGCCTCGGCAAAGCAGCCTGTAATCAAGCATAAAGAGAAAAAACAAAAACAAAACAAAAACAAAACAAAAACAGACGAACAGGAAAATGATGTTGTGTTGGCTGTGTTATTCAGAGAGGGGAGAAACAACGGAGCCAGGCCCTGTGTCAGCCTTCTCTCCCCCTTTTTTTTGTTTTTTTTCTCACTATATAATCAACTCATAACCCACCAAGCTGACAGGACAACACAGGTACATGTTAAAATTCTTAAGATCATGTTTAAAAGCCCAAAAAGGAATTTTCTTTCATTCAGTAATCACTTGTATTAATCAATCAGCAGAAAACATGTCACAATTTGAATCTTTTAACCACTAAATTTGTCGTGTCATCACTGGTTGGTCAGACCAGTGTCTTTTTTTTTTTTTTTTGAAGTTAAGTTGTTGTCCTGCAACCCAGAGAGTTTATTTGTTAGTAGTGGATAAACTTTTTCATTCAACAACAGGTGTATGTTAAGTTTCGCTGCTTTAACCTTGCTGGAAAATCTTCACGTGTTCATGAATGTAATAATTATAATAATAATAATAATAATAATGGATTGGATTTATATAGCGCTTTTCAAGGCACCCAAAGCTGTTTCTTCATTGCGTGTGTGTGCGTTTGTAGGTGGGTTAATTTAACTTTTTTCTCAAACGAGGCATTTCTCTAACACGTGCCTTTCTCATATATTTCTTTGGTTGTGTGTGTGTTTTTATTTTGTTTCCCAAATTTTGATTTCCCACCTTAAATAACAGCTTTCCATGTCTTCAGCCAGGAGTCAGAGCTTGCTTGTGAGATTCAGGGACACATGGTGCCAATAACAATTCAGTCAAAAACTTGCCTGCAAATTTCCAGTGATGGTAACTGATAACTGGAGGAGAAGATGTCCTTTAAGCTTATTTTCCGGGTGGGGACAAAGTGAGGTCAAGCTGTAAACTTTTGAGCCAAAGCTTGGCCTGTCTGTCGTCCCAATTCTGTTTATGCTTTTGTCGCTGTACTCAGGTTTCCAGGTTGGGAGAAATCCACCTGTATTAACACACTAAAACATTCACTTACTATTACTTTTCTGAAAACATCCACTCACTTCATCTGACTAGATTTTACTCTCTCTCTCTCTCTCTCTCTCTCTCTCTCTCTCGGTGCATACTTCTCACAGTCTGGCCGTTGCCTTTTATGGGCATGCAGAGTTCCTGTCACACACACAGCTGAAATTCGTGCTTGATCACACCCTATATTATGATCAAACCAACAGTAAATCAAATGTAACCGCTTATATTATTGGGCTGAACCAAGAGTCACTTTAAAAATCTTATAAATCCTGCTTCACACCATAAAACTGAAACAAATCACAGCTGTATTTCTCACACAATCTCACTCTGCCGACTGAAGTGTCGGTCTAAATCATGCACGATTTGTCTCGTCTATTTCAAACCTCAGCCAGACATCAAACATTCACCCTAGTCATTCAAAACCTTATTTGTAATATTATAATCAGCAAAATCAGCGTCTTATTTACAGGTCTTTAACAGTATTTGCAAATTATAATTATAAAACTCAAAAAACACGCTAAACAGGAAGCAAAAGTCCTCCGTGCGCTTCACAGCAGCCACCTCATTTGCATGTTCACACACCGTCTAAAAATAGCTCGCAGCGCTGCAGCGCGTTCTCGTCACACACAGCCTCGTCTCACACACAGTTCTATTATTTTATATTACAAAGACGTCTTATATTTACAACCACTGTCAGGCCTGACAGATTTAGCGCCTACACAATTTTGACAAATTTAAGTTAACGGTCCAACCGAAAAAGTCCAACTTTTTTGTGATCAATTAACCAGTATCTGTCCAACAGTTTCTGGCCTCATTTCTAAAGTCCCTAACTCAATTTAAAAGTGTCCGACACCCAAGGTCCAACCTTTGCTGCCCAAAAAAGCGCAGATACCGTTCCAAACGGTAAGGAGCCTCTAACTCCTAGCTTATTCCAGGATGCCCCGTACCCCACAGTTAAGCCAAACTGAACTAACCCTGTTCGCCGACAGGTCAAGGTCGCGCGTCCACGGCCAGGAGGGAGCGTAACCTCCGGGCTATGCGCTTCTTAGCAGTCCAACTGCCGTTCTTGAAAAATTTATAATACTTTGAAACAACAGTCAACACCCCAAAACAAGTGTATGACTGACGCAGGTCCAACCTGTCTGACCAATGGGGACTCTAACCCACAAAATGACCAATTCCCTATCAAACTAAATTCACTCAGCAGTCCAACTGCTCTAACTACTCAGTACTGTCACAGTTCTCATGAGATTTTTCATCAAAATCCAAACAGACATCTACCAGTACTTTCAGTGAGTAGACTTTAATTTTATCATGTCCAATTTGGCAATTCAACAGGTAGTGCCTTACCTTTGTATAAGCCGGCTTATGCCCACTCACGTCAGACCACTGGCTTGTGCCTGTCCGTTCGACAACCTCGGACCGTCCAAACCTCCAAAATTCCACCCCAATACCACAGGACGAGCCCCCAAACTGTTACGGATTCAAATATTGGGGATGGATACAAGAGGAAAAACCACAATAACAACACTGGTCCGGCCGGGTTGAGTCAAACGATGATTTTAATGATCACACGCGTGGGAGATGGACACCGTACGCAGACAGCATCAGATCTCAAAATGGTGGAGCATTGATCAAACTCTTATAGCCTCTAGTGGCCCCACCTAATCATAAAAGCCTAAACATTCACATTCTTTCTCTCACACAGTGCCTAAGCTACAACCTTGGCTCCCTGTTTATCTGCTCCTGCTGAGATGGGGCAGAAAACTCCAGTATGTTCTGTTCTCTTCTAATCAGACAAATAAGGCGATGACTTTCTGCAAACAGTATTTCTCATAACTCAGCAGTATAATGCATCATAAAACAATATCATTCATTCACAATAAACCAGCAGTCTAATGTAATGCAACTCAGCTTAACAAATGCAATAGTTATCACCTTCTTCTAATTCAGGAGAATAATGCAAACTAAAACTACATAATAATTCACCATCTTTAATTAAGGGTCTAACATGGCATAAAATAATATTATAATCTGACAAGGTCTAGATTTTTGTATTTGCAAGGTTCCTCACTCGTCCTCTTACAGTCAATGACGTCACACGTGTGGGAGATGGTGTCATTTTTTTTTGTCTTCACACAGAGCCTTAATTGATGCCACCTTCTCTTTCAGGAAAGTATTTATTGCCTTGCATGTATTTTCTTTGTTAATCTTTTTCATCATGTCATTGCACGTTTTTGACCCCTCTGGAAGGATGTGTTCCTTTTTGAACTCAAAGGTTTGTGTGAGCACAGCAGCAGAGAGCAGAAGCAGCAGCAAGCAGGAACACTGAACCCTCGTGATTCCCTGAGGAAGAAAAACACAGAATTACATTAGAAATCTCAGGACATGATCAACTTTCCCAAATCGGTGTTTAAGAGCTTGTTGAGTTCCAGTAAAAAACGTTATTGGAAATGTTTAGTTAATGCTGCGCAGCAATTACTACGTAATTACTGCGTAATTACTGCGTAATAATTACGCAGTAGAATAAACCTCATCTCATAAATGTTAGTATTTAATTAGAAACACCTTCTTCTGTTTTGCCCAGCATTTGTAACACCATTTTTAAAGATTACCTTCATTTTTTCCTTGACTTATGAGTGGTTGGTTCCAGTTGTTCAATCAGGAGGCACTCGTCTGCAGCACCAGTTGGTAAAGACGTCTTTGCTGAGTGAAATTCTCTGAAGCTGGTAAATGGTAACAGTGAATTCATTATGCAGAGCCTGGTTATATGGGCATCTCCTATTAACGTGTAGAAGCAAACACAAGTGCTAACGCTAACAACATCCAATCAGGATTTATTGGAAGTTAGATCAAAGCTAACATCTGCATTACATGTGAGCACTACACATGTTATTTAACATATATAACGTATAAGATTTTTAGATCTTTCTCTTTCCCTCAAGAAGAACTGCTAAAACTGTAGAAATAACATTACAGAAAAGCAGGACATGCTCAAGCAAAACATTATAGAAGATCAAAATGACGAGTCCAAAGACTGACCTGTGTGCAGCTGAGGGTCATGCAGAAAGGAGAGAACAGACCTGTGGAGGCAACAGAAAGAAAAAGGACACGGATTCCTCTGTGACTTCTTTTTATGCTACACCTTTTACAACACTGTCCTAGTCATCAGTGTCACCGCTCCACAAAGCAACAGTTTAACAACCACATCCCCCCCATTTTATTTGAAAACCTATACTGGAAATAAACAAACAAACAAACAAACAAAACCCCACAGAAGTAAAGAAAAACATCTGACTCATGAGTTGCTATAAAATGCACTTTACAATAGAATTACAGCAGAGTCACTGTATAATTAAGAGTAAATAACTGTAAAACCTGCTGCTTGTTTCACTACAAGCTTTAGTTTTTCTTTCTGCACTGCGTTTTCACAGCGTTAAAACAAGGCAAGACAAAGCAAAAAGCTAGAAGTCCTCTCTTCTGCTTTGACTTTTAGCTCATCGGTCGATCTTCAGTACATTTTAATAACTATAATAAAAGAAAATTCAAGACATGAAAACTGAAGACTTTCCTGAATTAAAAAGACGTCCTGGAAAAGGAACTTTGTGGATCTTTGTTCAGAGGTTGCAGATTTACAGTGAAGCAATACTTGACTGTTGTTGGAAGTTTTGCTTGCATTCAGTTGATGTCATTTCTTAACACGGTTACAAATTCATACATTTCACAACAAAAATAAGCGAGAGACAGCGAGCGCATAAAAGACAGACGGAGGGGAACTGGCACACAGGGAAAGGGTGGAAAACAGAGAGAGAGGACACATCCATGGAACAGGTGTCCAGCCAGCAGTGATGGAGAAGATGTGCTTGGATAAAACTTTTAAACCTGTAACATAAAGACATTTGATTAATGTGATCAGTGAGTGTAAACTGCAACTAAGCTTCCATGCTTTGTAAGTGGGCATTATCACGTAGCAATAAATCTCTGGGTTTGAGAAAAAAAATGTGGATCTCACTCATCATCTCATTTCTTGTGCTTATGGCTCTCTGCTGAATGAAGTCTGGATGAAGGAAGAAAATTGGCCTGTTATTAGATTATTACTAAAACAAATGTCCTTCTCTCTCCTTTAGGAGGCTACAAGCCACTGTCTCCAAATATGAGCTGGGTTTCTAACAGTCGGTAACAGAGAGACTTTTACTGTGCTTCAGGAAATTATTTGTGGTAAAAGTAGCAGAAGTGGTGGCCATGTTAGCTTTATATTTCTATAATGTGTAAATTTTTGTCAACCAGGTTTTTCTAAGATAATATTACAGCAAAATAAGTATTCACCCTGCATTATGCAGGCCAGTGAGTACAACATAAATACACAACCTCTACAATCAAATGATCACTTTTGAGCAAGCACTTGGTGACAGTGGGAAGAAAGAACACGCTTTTAACAGGAAGAAACCTCCAGCAGATACAGGCTCAGGGAAGGGTTAGCCATCTGCTATGAGCAGATGGGAGGGATACAAAAAGTCCAGATAGTAAAGCCTTTAAATGTAGCTTCCCCTTTTGCCCTAAAAGCTGCTCGTGCAGTGATATCATCAGTGACAAGTCAGGTGCTAATGCAAAATGGTGTTTCAGTGAGGCAGAATTTATTATGACAATACATTTTTTTAAATACTCAGTATGAATTAAACAGGTTAAAGGTCAATGCTCTGTTGTAATATAAAGACAAAATGATTGACAGCAGCCCAGCAATATCAGTAAAATGCAAATTAGCCACATGGTGCAATGTAAGGAGCTCTGTGATTGGTTAGGAAAGGACAGACTGGCTACCTCGATTTTTCTTCACTGCACATTGATCCATAGCTTTACACTGTAAAGGCTAACAAAGTGCTTTTGCTTTACAAAGACATTTAGCGTCGGTATTCACTCTCTTAAAATGCCACTGGACGCGATCCTTTGTTTTGTTGTTCCTAATATTTCTTATAGATAGCACAGATAGTGCCCCACTGGAATACTCATTCATGTCTAGATATTCCTGTTAAAAGGGAGTTTTTCCTCCCCACTGTAACATGGCAAACACAAACTATTCTATAAAACCATCTAATTTAAACGAACAATCCAGTTGAAGCTTCACACAGCCGTGAAACACTGCCATCTGCTGGACGCGAATAACACAGACGCTGCTTTGACGGGTGAGGGAGTTTCAACAAGTGTGCAATGACTCAAGCATCAAACTACAGAACTATTAGAGCGGACATGGTGCTCTAATGGCTGCTTCATTAATGTAGGTCAGAAAGGATAATAGAAAATCAATAAATTATGAAATACAAAACTTACTGTTTCACTGCACACACAAACCTTCTCTTATTAGCACAACACTGCCCAGGGCTCAGGGCTCAGAGTATATTCCTTATAACCTATTAAACCTTAGCATGTTATTTTGAAGTGTTACCAGTGAAACAGCCAACCAGTAAAGTTAACTGTAATTTCAACATTGAGCTACAAAAATGCTTTTTTTTTAAAATTAATTATTTTTTATTTCTTTTTACAGTTTTGCAATTTTACACAAGTTTTATCATCAGTGTCACAATGACCGCTGCTAAAATGGAGTATGAGCTTTTTGTTGGTCTGATTAAAAGGTTAAATGTAAAAGCGTAATTTAAACATGTGATGTGAGGTCATTAATTACAGTGCAGGTGTCCTGCTTTAGGATCATATATTAATACGTACAAAACAGTAAAGTTGTAGAGAATCTATATTCATTATCATTGCTAATCATGGAAAGACAAAGACGTCAGACTCTGCTGAAAAATTTTTACACCCTCCTACTCTCTGCACACAGCGGTCTGAGGGATCTTCCAGGACTGGTGATTTTATTTTGTTCTTTTTGGTCTTACTGGTTAGTAGGTGGTGATTTTGTACCTGTTGATCTCACATTTGGAACATAAATTGCTTTGGAGCAGATTAGGTTCAAAGGATAACTCGACTCTTGAAGTTAGCCGGAAAAGACAGCGTTCTGCTTCATAGTAAAAGCCTCAGAGAGTTGCTAACCAAAGTCTATCTTGTACGGCCACGCAGCATCTTATGACATTTTGTAACCTGAGCAGTGAAATGATTGCTGTTTTAGCGCACATACACAGTGTGATGATCAGTATCAGGACAATAAAGTTATGGTGCAAAAAGACCATTTGCACAAAATGAATGGCTGACACTGGACAGATGAGAGGATGTGGATGGTCACCAGTAGGGATGGGTATCGTTTAGGTTTTATCCGATACCGGTACCAAACTGGTACTTTTGAAACGGTGCCGGTGCTTAAACGGTACTCAAACCGGTGCTTAAAGAATGGAGAACACCAACTTTGTCCAAAAACCTCTCATGTTCAGCTGTTTTTTTGTAAAAAGATAACAATGTTAGCCTTTTCTGCAGCTATGGGGCATATATGGTATCACTCTTGGCTGGAAGCAGTGCTTAAACAATGGAAAAAACACAAACTTTATCCAAAAACCTCTCATGTTTAACTGTTTTCCACTTTTTCTTTGGTCATTTTAGCCTTTTTGGCCAGGGTGAAGGGAGTATCTGCCATCAAACAAGACAGCCGCATGTAGCTATGATGATGTTTGCTAGTTCACCTTACATGCATTAATGTAATAACGTGGTTAGCCTACTCAACGTAAATTACACACGAACAACATTACGCTACTCACGCAGAGAAGAACGGCTGCTGCCGCCATCATCATCCGTCATCATTTCTGCTACACTGGCAGGGCTAGGGGCCAGGACTCTATTCTTCGGGTTTTTGGGGGATGTTGCTAACTCCGGGTCGATAACTGGCAACCCACCCGCAGTAGATGTGCACGGTGTGAGGTCTCGCAGCAAGCTATCAAATACGGCGCATTTCTCGGCTTTTAAAAAAAACGCTATGCGTCGCCAGGTGTTTCATCGGATTCAAGGTGTTACCTCCTTTGACAGTATCACAGTATCAGCTTAAAGCACTTGTTGCAGGCTGCTGAGTTTGCATATTTTGCTGTGAAGTACAGCCATACATTTGACTGGTCCTCCTTGGGCATTTTTAATCTGTAGCTCTGCTCTAAAAGAACGTACGTACCTGGACCCGCCTACTATCCTCGGAAACGTAAAATGATTGGCTAGAATCTAAAGTGTATCACAGCTCAGGAAAAAAAAGCACCGAAATAAAGCACCGAAATGTGCGCTGCTTTTCGGTCTGGTTACTACCGTTTATGTCAGAACTGGTGCCATCATGGCACCGGATACCGGTACCCATCCCTAGTCACCAGTGTTGGGACTAACGCGTTATTAAGTAACGCGTTACAGTAACTACGTTATTATTGTGGTAACGAGCACGGTAACTAGTTATTATGCCAAAATCAGGAACGCGTTACTCGTTACTGGGATTTAGATAGGCTCGTTATTCGTTACTTCGTGTGGTGGCTATCGCGGAGCTTCCACAGATTCAGTAACATTAGCAAGTGGTGGAAGCCAGCAGGTGGATGAGAGAAAGGGGAGGCAGGAGGAGAGACCCGAAGCGGCCGCCCGTCTGAGTGTCAGGTGAACTGAACTTCAGGTAAGAAGTTATAACCTGCAGTCTATCTGGGTCAGATATGAACCAAGTTTAGGTGGAGTTTATTTTCGTTGTGCTGACTTTTTCGTACTGCGTGCTAGCTAGCATGACGGAGTTTCTATACAGCTGGGTGGTGCTATGTTACTGATGTTGAACTTTATTTTGTTCATACGGTTAATTATTAGAGTTGCCAACCGTTCCCTAAAAAACGGAATCGTCTCGTATTCAGACAAAATATTACGGGTTTCGTATTTAGGTGAAAAGGAACACAGTTTGTCCCGGACTTCAGCTACAATGAAAAAGACACAAAGCTGGATTTATTCTGTGTTTACGCTGCACAGCTGCCTCTTCTTCTCTCATTCTCTCCCCTCCCTCTCCTGTTGCTACTTTAATCATGAAACTGATCAATGATCAGCTGATTGGCTTTTCCCTCTTGTTTATTTATCATCTGCTTTGCGCCAGAAAGAGAAAACCACCGGATGTCACGTTAAACAACAGCAGCACGTTTGATCAGCTGTTGTTAGAATTTATTTAATATTACTTTCTAGTATCAGCTGATGTTTGCTGGAGCCACAGCTGTAAAGCTGCTGGTCATGATATCGGTTTGGATATGTGGTGAGAGGGAAACATGAAGATGAGACCAGGAGATGTCCTTACTGAATCATCAGAGCTGAACAGGTGATGGAGAAACAGGTTTACCTTTTAGGTGACATGAATGAGTTGAAGGGAAGTTATGAACTGATCTGAGAGACAAATAACACCAGGATCCTTTTCTATGTAGCTGACAGCTGGTAACTGTGCAGGGGTGGATCTAGCAAAGTTTTGCCAGGGGGCCAGGTAGGGCATTAACAGGGAAAGGGGGGCACAAAGAAATACCTTCTTATTCTCATTTAAAATGTCTAGCTTTTAATAAATAATTATCTGAGTCTTACAACAAACGATTGATAGATTGATACATGTATACCATCAAGACAGTGAACATCACTGTCACAACAGTGTTTGTTTTCATTCAAAGGCTTTATGATTTTTGCTATAATGGTGGGCCGGTCTCTAGTCAAAATGCCCGGGCTGATTTTTTGTCCCAGTCCAGCTCTGTATGCAACTCATCTGCAGTCTGGTGTTACCTACATCTTCCTATTCGGAAGGCAGAATTTCTGAGTTCTGAATACAATCGAAAGCACCACGACTGCAGTTTTTGTGTTGGATGTAAAAAGCGCACATGACGCTGTAACGTAGGCTAGAATCATGCGGCGGTCAACGACGGTCCAGGCGTGGGATTTCTCTCGTGGAAATATGCACATTATTTTTTCCTTTGGTAGGTAGCACAGTGCACTGTGGCAAGTAAGCAAGCTAGAAGACTGGCACTCTTGCTGGGTATCCAGTTAGCAACACATTAACAAGAGAAGTCTGAGTAAAACCAAAGTTACTTTCCCTAGTAACTAGTTACTTTGAAAGTAGCGAGTAACTTGAAGTAACTGAGTTACTTTTGATGGAAGTAACTAGTAATGTAACTAAGTTACTAATTTAAAGTAACTTACCCAACACTGATGGTCACACCCTCGTGCATTAAAGAGGGCTTTCAGTTCATTGAAAACACAAAACCAAACACACAAAAGACACAATAAGACAGCTGATCAGTTTGCTTCACTAAATCATCGACACAAGCCGTGTTGTAGAGGGTACAGCAGCCGTGGCAGGTTATCATCTTAATGTGGCCCTGACACTCCATCATACGCCACAAAGCTGTGTATAAATGAAAAGCAAAGAGGCATCATCGCTAACATAATAACTGTAGAAGTTATCCCACTGCATTACATTTATCATGATATCGTAATAAATGTTCATCATATGTTGCTTTGACCCATCATTGTTGTCATTAATATCGGTACGTGACACTGGACACTTCTTGTCATTCATATGTCATGATTTTGTGATCAGTGTAGCAGCTAGAAAATAACTGCTTGGTTAACAGCAGGTGTACAGGCAGGTGCTCTGATCAAATAACATGTTTGGCTAAAGAAACAGAAAATAAAAATATGTAAATAGGAACACCCACATCTCTACTTCTTCTATTTTCCATTTCACACTTACAAAAAAGTTCTCCTGCGTAGGTGTGGAGACAAATATATGTCAATTTAATACTTCAGACAGGCCCCAGAGCAGGTCTGAACAATTAGTCAACTTAAAATCAAAATTGCAATTTGAAACCATGCAATTAGCAATTTGCAAAAACTGCAATTAGCCTCCATGTTTTGCCTGATCGAGGTTTGAAATACAGTGTTATATAAAATGATGTTATATAAACTGATGGTCTCTCTTGTACTAGTCATGCTCACCAATCAGAAGTGATGCAAGATGACTTCTTTTACACGCTAGAACAACAAACACGAGAAACCCAAAGAAAACTTGGCTAGGCTAAGCTAAGCTAACTGTTAGACAAAGTAGAGGAGTTGGAAGAGTAAAGGTTTCTGGTTAACTTAACATTAAATTAAACTGACAAATATCATGTTTATATTCATATCTTAGTCTTTTGATGAGCTCTATCTTATAAATCTATTAGACTCAGACGAGGTCGGCACAGGGACAGGCCTCGGGGGTCCAGGCCCACCCGGTAAAGTCCTTCTTCCCCAACATCTTCTGATGTACTTCATTTATACATTCTGGTAATGAAGTACTTAAACTACCACCTCACTGATTAGTTATTGCAGTGTGAGCTCAGTTCAATTAATCAGGTCACAGTAGTTTAGCACTTCTACAGCAATCATGCAACCAGCATGACTGAGGAGGACACTGGGTGGACGGGCTTTGCAGGTCAGACTTTGAAACTATCTTTTATTTATCTTTTATTGTCATTATGCCAAAAGCAGTGAAAATATATGCTGTCCCATTCAGTGCAAATAAAGAATCTGTTTACTGACAGGACAAAGCGCTGAACATGATTTCATCTGTTAAACTGCAGCTGTTAAACTGGACAAATTCCAACACAATTCAATTCAATTCAATTCAATTTTATTTATATAGCGCCAAATCACAACAAAAGTCGCCTCAAGGCGCTTCATAAATACAGAGAAAAACCCAACAATCATATGACCCCCTATGAGCAAGCACTTTGGCGACAGTGGGAAGGAAAAACTCCCTTTTAACAGGAAGAAACCTCCGGCAGAACCAGGCTCAGGGAGGGGCGGCCATCTGCTGCGACCGGTTGGGGTGAGAGAAGGAAGACAGGATAAAAGACATGCTGTGGAAGAGAGACAGAGGTTAATAACAGATATGATTCAATGCAGAGAGGTCTATTAATACATAGTGAGTGAGAAAGGTGACTGGAAAGGAAAAACTCAATGCATCTTGGGAATCCCCCGGCAGCCTACGTCTATTGCAGCATAACTAAGGGAGGATTCAGGGTCACCTGGTCCAGCCCTAACTATATGCTTTAGCAAAAAGGAAAGTTTTAAGCCTAATCTTAAAAGTAGAGATAGTTTCTGTCTCCCGAATCCAAACTGGAAGCTGGTTCCACAGAAGAGGGGCCTGAAAACTGAAGGCTCTGCCTCCCATTCTACTTTTAAATACTCTAGGAACAACAAGTAGGCCTGCAGAGCGAGAGCGAAGTGCTCTAATAGGGTGATATGGTACTACAAGGTCATTAAGATAAGATGGGGCCTGATTATTTAAGACCTCGTATGTGAGGAGCAGGATTTTGAATTCAATTCTGGATTTAACAGGAAGCCAATGAAGGGAAGCCAAAACAGGAGAAATATGCTCTCTCCTTCTAGTCCCTGTCAGTACTCTTGCTGCAGCATTTTGGATTAGCTGAAGGCTTTTCAGTGAGTTTTTTGGACATCCTGATAATAATGAATTACAGTAGTCCAGCCTGGAAGTAATAAATGCATGAACTAGTTTTTCAGCGTCACTCTGAGACAGGATATTTCTAATTTTAGAGATGTTGCGCAAATGGAAGAAAGCAGTCTTACATATTTGTTTAATATGTGCGTTGAAGGACATGTCCTGGTCAAAAATGACTCCAAGGTTCCTCACAGCGTTACTGGAGGCCAAGGTAATGCCATCCAGAGTATGAATCTGGTTAGATACCATATTTCTAAGATTTTCAGGGCCGAGTACAATAACCTCAGTTTTATCTGAATTAAGAAGCAGAAAGTTAGCGGCCATCCAGGTCTTTATGTCTTTAAGACATTCCTGCAGTTTAACTAATTGGTGTGTGTTATCTGGCTTCATGGACAGATAGAGCTGGGTGTCATCTGCATAGCAGTGAAAATGTATGCTATGTCTTCTAATGATGCTGCCTAAGGGAAGCATGTATAATGTAAACAGAATTGGTCCTAGCACTGAACCCTGTGGAACTCCATAATTAACCTCAGTGTGTGAAGAGGACTCTCCATTTACATGCACAAATTGGAGTCTATTAGATAGATATGATACAAACCACTGCAGCACAGTACCTGTAATACCTACAGCATGTTCTAATCGCTCTAATAGGATATTATGGTCGACAGTATCGAACGCTGCACTGAGGTCTAGCAGGACAAGCACAGAGATGAGTCCACTGTCAGAGGCCATAAGAAGATCATTTGTAACCTTCACTAAAGCTGTTTCTGTGCTGTGATGAGCTCTGAAACCTGACTGAAACTCTTCAAATAAACCATTCCTCTGCAGATGATCTGTTAGCTGTTTGACAACTACTCTTTCAAGGATTTTTGATATGAAAGGAAGGTTGGAGATTGGCCTATAATTAGCTAAGACTGCTGGGTCTAGAGATGGCTTTTTGAGTAAAGGTTTAACCACAGCCAGCTTGAAGGCCTGTGGTACATAGCCGACCATTAGAGATAGGTTGATCATATTTAAGATCGAAGAATTAATCAATGGCAGGACTTCTTTGAGCAGTTTTGTAGGAATGGGGTCTAAAAGACACGTTGATGGTTTGGAGGAAGTAATTATTGAAGTTAACTCAGAAAGATCAATTGGAGAAAAAGAGTCTAACTTAACATCAATGGTACTAAGAGTAGCTGTAGATAATATTACATCTGTGGGATGATTACTGGTAATTTTTTCTCTAATGATAAAAATTTTATTTGTGAAGAAGTTCATGAAGTCATTACTAGTTAACGTTAAAGGGTTGGTTGGCTCAACAGAGCTCTGACTCTTTGTCAGCCTGGCTACAGTGCTGAAGAGAAACCTGGGGTTGTTCTTATTTTCTTCAATCAGTGATGAATAGTAAGATGTTCTGGCTTTGCGGAGGGCTTTCTTATAAAGCAGCAAACTATTTCTCCAGGCTAAATGATGATCCTCTAAATTTGTGACACGCCATTTCCTCTCCAGATTACGAGTCATCTGCTTTAGGGTACGTGTTTGAGAATTATACCACAGAGTCAGGTACTTCTGATTAGAGACCTTAGTTTTCACTGGAGCTACAGTATCCAGAGTCGTACGTAGTGAGGAGGTGAAATTATTAACAAGATAATCAACCTCTGTTGGGGTAGCGTTCAGATAGCTGCTCTGCTCTGTGTTGGTACAGGGCATTGAAGATGATAACAGTGGGTGGATTATATTCTTAAACTTAGTTACAGCGCTTTCAGAAAGACATCTACTTTGATAAAATCTACTCTCCACCGCTGTGTAATCAATTATTGTAAATGTAAATGTTATCAGGAAATGATCAGACAGGAGAGGGTTTTCAGGAAACACTGTTAAATGTTCAGTTTCTATGCCATATCTTAAAACAAGATCTAGAGTGTGATTAAAGTGGTGGGTGGGTTCTTTTACATTTTGAGAGAAGCCAATTGAGTCTAATAACAGACTAAATGCCATGTTGAGGCTGTCATTTTTAGCATCTACATGGATGTTAAAATCACCCACAATAATTATTTTATTTGAGCTCAGAACTAAATTAGATATAAAGTCTGAGAAATCAGACAGAAACTCTGTGTAAGGCCCAGGTGGACGATAGATGATAACAAGTAAGACTGGTTTCTGAGTTTCACAGCTGGGGTGGACAATGTTAAGCATCAGGCTTTCAAATGAATTAAAAGTCTGTCTTGGTCTTTCATTAATTAATAGGCTGGTGTGAAAAATTGCTGCCACACCGCCCCCTCGGCCTGTGCTTCGAGGTTTCTGGTAGTTAGAATGACTCGGGGGTGTTGATTCATTTAAACTAACATAATCATCATATTCATCCTTATTATTTCTTTTTCTTAAGTAAAACCAGTAAAAGCTTCTACTTCAAAAATATGGACTTAACACTGAGATCCTGATATTTTAGACCAGTTGAATTTAGGTTATTTTTTTTAGTTCATTCAGGTTGCTGGTTCTAACGACGACTGTCTTCATCAGTTTTAATGTCACTGTGACTCATATCTCTGCATGGCTGTTTTGTTCTGAGTGCACTGTGACAATTAAGTTAAGATCCGGTGATCAGTACAGCAGCCTTGGTTAACGACGAGGTTTACAAGACCTGATCAAATGTCACACTGGAAATATTTTGCAAGTGAAACAGCAAAAGCAAATGAAAAAATGCAAATATGTTAATTGGACCACCTACGTTGTTTCGAGAGCAGGGGTGAACTAAACAGTGCTACCCATCACTTCATTTTCAGCATATATTTTCTATTTAACACTCAAAGAAATCTGTTGTACAAGTATTAAAAATATATTCACAAATGAAATTTACATGCCTGAGATGAAAACATTACTCATACAAGTTACCAGGTAAAGTCTATATAGCACTGTTACATCTAAATATGGACACTGAGCTGGGACTTAACGATGTCACAGATCTGAGCCTCTGCACCTTCACTATACGTTTGTGTATGTCAGGCCTGTCCTGTATCTCTCCACCACCTGATCCAACTCCCCACCAAATCCTGATCAGCTGATCATCTCTGCTCCTCTAATCACCTGAGTATCCAAGTATCCGAGAGTGTCCATCGATCTAACAATACAATTGTAAAATCGATCATTGACCTGTGCCCTAATGTGTTCTGTGCACTTGTGAACACACTTCCTTATGGAGTACGTTTATTAAGGACACACTTTCATTAACACAGAGGTTCAATAACACAACAAATAACCTCCAATAAACTTTTTAATAAACTGTCATTGGAGGCTGATGTGTTCTCTCTTGGCTTGTTTTCTTGTTGTGTGCCACACAGAAAATAAATGCATGTTGTCTTAACTCACTGATACTGGGATATCAATGAGCACAGAGTCCAGCCAACAATGGCACAAAGTCAAACCTCCTTCAAGGAAACTGGAGAGTCCAATACTGGCATTGAGGCTACCCCAACAATATCAATATGGTGTAACTTCCTGCTCTAACTCAGGCTCCTTCCCCACAAGAAAGATGATATTTTATGTACTTGAAGTCAGACCTGGAATCTGCGGGTCAGACTTCCTGGGCCCCCGACCCCTGACCTCTGAGATTTTCATGTCTTGTATTTTATAATATTTATCTTTTGTTCTCCTGCCAAAATTGTAAACACTGTCATCATGACATATTGCACTGTTGTTCGATCAGCTTCATTAAATATACTTTTATATATACACTTTTATCCTTTGTTTTGTTATACATCCATTTAAATCCTCATATGAAATTATTACAACCAACTGGTAGTAAAACAAAAATAAAAAGATTGTCCAACATTTTAACTGCAAATGGTCAATACACTCACTTTATTTGCCAAAACATATACTTAAAAAAGGGAAAAAAGAAGTGTTAATAGTTTATTTGAAAGGTCAAAATATACCAACACGTCTTTTTATTTTAAATCTATTTGTTTGTGCATGAATTTTTTTTCTAAAGCCAGATGTGGAAAAACAGGCTGCATCTACATGCAGGTTCTTGTGGTCAGTGATCATCATATTTGCATTATCTTTCTGAGTCACAAGCAGGGAAGTGTTAAAGTTTCCTAGAAGTGGTGGGCTAGTGATGTAGGTGTGGATGCAAAGGATTATTTGAGGTGGTGCTGATCAGAAGTATAAAAATCAAAGTGTCCAGATCCAAACACACTTTGTTCCTCTGTGACAGAAGTGAACTATAACTCACAGCAGCATCTGAACTGCACTAGAAGAGATCTCTGCTCATCTCCGTCTGCATTCCTCTTTTGGTAAGAACTTATTATGTATAATTTTAAATGATTTTCCTTTTAAAGCTGGGCAGCAGGCTCACGTTGAACATCTCCATAAACTGTGATAATTCTGCTGCTACACTAAACACTGGATTCGGTGAGCATACTAAACTTACGTAAGCTGTATGCTTGCACGGTGAGAGACCTGTTTTTGCTGATTTGTGTTTAAATAAGATCTTTTTGTATTTGAACTGAATGTCAGATGTTGCCTATCCAGTTATGTAATGAACCCACTATATACATTAACCACAGACCCTTCACGACATCTTCATCACCTGCTGTTCCAGACAACCAACTTGTACCTGAACCACTGCAGGTTAATCAGCCGACTGCTCATTAGTAAAGGAAAAAAAAGGTGAGTGTCTTAATTTGGAAAAGCTTGAAATAAAAAATCCTATAAATTACACATAAACAGATACAAATTGAAGGAAAATCCATTGTGTCTTGAGTTCTGTTTTATTTCTATTTTGCAGTGTGTCATTGTTACTGCAGAGCACACTGAAACATATGACAGGAAAGAATAACTGAGTGCAGAAAGGCATTTCCATTAAATAGGATTTAAACTTTGTTCTTAATGAACCAGATTTATTATGACCTGGACTTTTATCTATAAAATGGGCTTGTGAAACCCAGAGAAAAACTCTCTCAATATATCTGTAGATATAAATATATATTTATCCAAATCACATCAAGTAAAAAAGGCAAAATGACACAATAAAAAAAAAGACAAAAAGTACAAATGAAAACACTAAATTTTAAGGCAAAAACAAATATCTTCATGTCTTAATGCGATAAATATAAAATATAAAGTAATACAACAAGGTTAAATATCTAAACATTCAAAGACAACTACTTCAGCTTTTCAAAGCTTCTTTTTCCAGTTGAAAATGACATCATCACGCCTGAATCTGCTTCCAGGAGTCTGTCTGTCCACATCAGGCTTGTTCAGGATATTTATAAAGCTTGATAGTTTTCAATCGTCCTAACAGTTGAAAAATAAACAGAACAAATTTCTATATAAGATTATAAATAAATCAAAAAGAAAACTATAAATAAAACTACTTCTTTCATTTAAAGAAAAAGGTCTATCAGCCCTCTTGTCTTGTGTGTTTGCAGCTCACAAAGACGACTTACTGAGCTTCAGGATCCAAAAGGATGTATCTACCAAATTCTTAATGTGAAAAAATGCCCATGTGTTTTCTTCTCCAGGAGACAATGAAGACACTGTTTGTCTGCATGATGCTCGTGCTGCTCTTTGCAAAGGGATTTTCCAAAGTGAACAATTTTCAACCAAGCAAGAACCGACCTGAAGAAAGACCTTATGAAAAGTTTAGAAGACAGCATGTAGATGCTAAGATGACTGAAAAGCAGTGTAACACAGAAATATCAAATAGGAATATCTACAACATTGACAACAGTTGTAAGGAAACCAACACATTCATCCTCAGCATTCCAGCAAAGATCAAATCCATTTGTAGAGGTGATGGGAGGTACGATGAAAATAGCGGCATGACGTATAGTACCGCAACGTTTCGCATAATTAAATGTAAGCTAAAGCATCAGGGAGCCAGGAAACCCAGCTGCCAGTATGAAGGCAGGCTTCTCACTAACAGGATCATTGTCGTGAAATGTGAAGGGAAGTTACCTGTGCACTTTGATCGGGACCTTCTGCCCTCTGAGAGCAACGATGGCGAGCAACTATGAGGAAAGAGTGGTGTGGAGGGGGGCGTGGTCAGCGATGCTGCTGCAGGTGAGATGGATGTACCTGCGCTGCATTTGCTAGCACGCCTCGCCAACTTAAAAGGCTTTCCGCTGTCTGACTTGTTGGTGTTGTGGATGTGTTGGCTGGCAGCTGGGATGCGGCAGCCATTCATGTGTATTCAGCAACCGTGTGCCTCAATAAAGCATACTGAAAAGCTTGAAAATGTCTCCGGGTCTGCCGTGGTTTATCACAAGTGGGGTTTTTTTCTGAATGCACTTTGAGGGAGAACTAATGTGAAATGTAGCTTCAAGACCGCACGTCTGCATGAAGTACGGAGGGCTATATGGGCCGGGCTTTATTTGTTCCATTTTAACAGCAAATATACAGTTTTGAAAGAAAAAAAACTACATGTGTCATAAATTCTACCTGAAAGTCACTGGAAAGATGTTTTTCATATACTTTGGTCTTATCTCCAGGTGCAAACATTTTGCTAAACATGTGATCAACTTTTATTTCCACACATATTGCAAAAACAATTAACGATCCTGAGACAGCACCAGAGCGTCTGCAGTGGGATTTTTCCTCAAACTGCTACATTAACCAGGGTTAGTAATAATAATAATAAAACATGCTTAAGAAGTAAAAAAAAATACTTTTACACAATTTTATAGATGAGAATTTAAATTGAATTCCATACAGACTGAAACATTTAATTTACATTTGTTAAAAAAGGAGTGTGATAATGTTATCATTAAAACTATTAAAATGTAGAATAACCATCAATCTTGCACAAAATCCCCCCCAAAAAATCTGCTTCTTTGAACTGGACCTCATCAGTGTTTGTGGTCTCATAAACTCTCCTGTGATATTTATTTTGCATCCTTGGTTATTCAAATGAATGATTAATATATTAATATAAATCTATACAGATTTGTCCACACTGGATATGACAGTAAGAGTTAGTAAAGCTCTGTTAACGTGTCCCTCTACAGCCTGTTGTTTCTTAGTTTCACCAGTGAAACTGAATTAGAAACAAAACATAGATGACATATTGTCGCCTAGGCAACCACCAAGCTCCCAGTGCCTACAGACATTAAGTAAAACATGCTGGTCATTGGATAGTTTGAATAAATACCTTTAACTAAATATCAATGTTTTCGACATGTCTTAGTTTACATTATTACACAGTTATTATGAGTGAGCATGTCTAATATTTTTCCACTAAACAGTCGTCTTCTCCTTTGGTTAGGTTTGTTTGTAACAACCATTTATAAAAACTTGTGTTTTGCTTTTGTTTTATTTTTAACTGCAATTCTGGTCGAGTAGCTTTTATAGTGTTAATTCAACATATACTACAAAATAAAATAACTTTTTTAAAAGTAAACTTGTGTACATTTTATTTTGGAATTATCCAATCACAGAATCAAAGGCACAAAGCTCGTGATGTCATCACATTCTGTCATTGGAAGGAGAAATTCAGTCAACTGTAGCAACTCTTTGGTGGCAGAACAACAAAACAACCTGTTTGTTAAAACCAAGATAAGGAAGACACAGAGACGCAGAAGCAGAAGCAGAAGCAGACGCAGAAGCAGACGCAGACGCATATAAAATGGCAGAAGCACAGATGGAAGTGGTCGTGAGCCCAAATATAACAGTTTTGCAAAGATCGGAAAATGACCTCAAAAAACCCCAAACACCAAATCCTGAAACACGTCCTCTGGCACAAGTTCAAACCGAAGTGGTCGTGAAAGGCAAGAAAAAAAGGGGGCAAAAACAGAAAAGAGTGGCTGAAGAAGCCAGACGACCGATTACTCGGGCGTATGCTCGGGCTCTTCTAGAAGCCCAAAACAACGTGGCTGATGGAAGCAACCTGAGAAATGAAGAAGTGTCAGAAAACCCTGAAGGAACCTCTGAAAGGGAAAACCCTGAATCCCTCCCTATGTCAGAACCAAAGGACGACGTGAATATGGAGACAGAGGCAAACATGACTATGGAGACAGAGGCAAACATGAATAACGCCAGTGGACAAAACCCTGGGCCAAATGGAGGGACGTGGCAACATCAGCCCAATCCCAGATTTATACCCCATCATGGCAGAGTCCAGTATGATTCATGTTGTGAGATTGCTGCTCTCAGGCATCAACTACAAGCTTCCCAAAACCACCAGAATGAGCTTTACTGGAAACTGGTAGCTGCTAATAAGAGGGCTTCTTATTACCAGTCTAAGGTGACCAAACTTCATGCACAGATGATCGCCGACAAAAAACAGCATGAAGAAACAATTAAAGAGCTCATAGAGCAACTGGAGGAGGCTAATGATAATAATAAGCCTGATACGAGCAAAACAGAGGTTCAAGCAAAGGACAACCAAGCAGTTGTCATGCTGGATGACATGATCCGTGTCCTGCACGAAGACGTCAGCGACCCTACCACAGAGCAGTGTGTGGATTCTTCTACCCAAACCACTGAGGCTTCACACACGGACTGTGTAGGTCTGAAGGAGGCTCAATTTGAAGTCCAATACAAGACTCAACAAGAGCAAATAGGAACACTCCAACAACAGCTCCTAGAAGCTCAACACCAACTCAAGGAACAGGAAGATAAACATAGGCAGGACCAGGAGACACTGAACATGGAAATCAGTGAGCTTAAATCCCAGCTGTGCTCCAACAACGAGCTTCATGACATGAAAGTAGAGACTCTTTATCAAGAGTTGAAAGAAGTCAAAGCGTCCTACATTAACATCACACAGGAGCAAAATGAACAAAATTCCAACTCAGCAAATGGAAAATCTGAGCTTCTGGTGGAAAAAGACACCAAAGAACAGGACAAGGAAGAAGAAGAAGACTCCCTGACATCAACTGATATGTCTCTGCATGACTCTCTACAACAAACAGAAGACAGAGAGAAAATGATAACTACCAATCCAGCTGAACTCGAAACTGAAGCTAAGACTGTGCCAGAGAAAAAACCCAAGAAGAAGAAGAGGAACTGGCTGCGTCGGCTTTTCAGCTGTACCAGTCCACAGACAGACTGATTTACACAACTGTGGAAAAACTAAATAAATACAAAAAAAAAAAAAAAATGGAAAACATAGATGTGTCATTATTTCATGTAGATTTCAAATAACATACCATTTGATGTCAACATGTTTTAGTTGCATTTGCAGTGCTCGTGCTGTTATATTCTTATGATTCTGTTCATTTTATGAGTGTATCCTTCAGCCTTGCTTCACATATTTACTGCTGCTTGATCAGCTTCAGTCCTGCTAGCATCAGCACAGGTAGAAACAGATCACACATCAGAGAATCGGCCGTGCATCTAAATGCAAATGGAAACTAAAAATAAAAACATAGATAACTTAGCTGAACTTCATAGATCTGAAAGTTGACCAATGCATACATAGTGCTAAAAATCAGGTATCGTGAAAACACATTATTTTATATTATGCTGAAGCCCAGAAACGATGTGGGCTTCATAGATAATTGGCAAACCTTCTGGAGGAAACCTGGTCTTGTTAGGAGAGACGGCATCCATCCAACTTTGGATGGAGCAGCTCTCATTTCTAGAAATATGGACAAATTTATTAAACCCCCCAAAATATGACTATCCAGAGTTGGGACCAGGAAGCAGAGTTGCAGTCTTACACGCCTCTCTGCAGCTTCTCTCCTCCTGCTACCCCCCCAAAAACCCATCTCCATAGAGACTGTGTCAGCTTCCAAAAAGACAAAAAACAAACTAAAAACCAGCAACAAACAACTTAAACATAAACAATCAAAAAGAAAGAACAGTACAGTATCCACATCTGAACCAAAGAGTAAAACAGTGAAATGTGGATTATTAAATATTAGGTCTCTCTCCTCCAAGTCTCTGTTAGTACATGACTTAATAATTGACCAACAAATTGATTTACTCTGCCTTACAGAAACCTGGTTGCAGCAGGATGATTATGTTAGTTTAAATGAATCAACACCCCCGAGTCATTCTAACTACCAGAAACCTCGAAGCACAGGCCGAGGGGGCGGTGTGGCAGCAATTTTTCACACCAGCCTATTAATTAATGAAAGACCAAGACAGACTTTTAATTCATTTGAAAGCCTGATGCTTAACATTGTCCACCCCAGCTGTGAAACTCAGAAACCAGTCTTACTTGTTATCATCTATCGTCCACCTGGGCCTTACACAGAGTTTCTGTCTGATTTCTCAGACTTTATATCTAATTTAGTTCTGAGCTCAAATAAAATAATTATTGTGGGTGATTTTAACATCCATGTAGATGCTAAAAATGACAGCCTCAACATGGCATTTAGTCTGTTATTAGACTCAATTGGCTTCTCTCAAAATGTAAAAGAACCCACCCACCACTTTAATCACACTCTAGATCTTGTTTTAACATATGGCATAGAAACTGAACATTTAACAGTGTTTCCTGAAAACCCTCTCCTGTCTGATCATTTCCTGATAACATTTACATTTACAATAATTGATTACACAGCGGTGGAGAGTAGATTTTATCAAAGTAGATGTCTTTCTGAAAGCGCTGTAACTAAGTTTAAGAATATAATCCACCCACTGTTATCATCTTCAATGCCCTGTACCAACACAGAGCAGAGCAGCTATCTGAACGCTACCCCAACAGAGGTTGATTATCTTGTTAATAATTTCACCTCCTCACTACGTACGACTCTGGATACTGTAGCTCCAGTGAAAACTAAGGTCTCTAATCAGAAGTACCTGACTCCGTGGTATAATTCTCAAACACGTACCCTAAGCAGATGACTCGTAATCTGGAGAGGAAATGGCGTGTCACAAATTTAGAGGATCATCATTTAGCCTGGAGAAATAGTTTGCTGCTTTATAAGAAAGCCCTCCGCAAAGCCAGAACATCTTACTATTCATCACTGATTGAAGAAAATAAGAACAACCCCAGGTTTCTCTTCAGCACTGTAGCCAGGCTGACAAAGAGTCAGAGCTCTGTTGAGCCAACCAACCCTTTAACGTTAACTAGTAATGACTTCATGAACTTCTTCACAAATAAAATTTTTATCATTAGAGAAAAAATTACCAGTAATCATCCCACAGATGTAATATTATCTACAGCTACTCTTAGTACCATTGGTGTTAAGTTAGACTCTTTTTCTCCAATTGATCTTTCTGAGTTAACTTCAATAATTACTTCCTCCAAACCATCAACGTGTCTTTTAGACCCCATTCCTACAAAACTGCTCAAAGAAGTCCTGCCATTGATTAATTCTTCGATCTTAAATATGATCAACCTATCTCTAATGGTCGGCTATGTACCACAGGCCTTCAAGCTGGCTGTGGTTAAACCTTTACTCAAAAAGCCATCTCTAGACCCAGCAGTCTTAGCTAATTATAGGCCAATCTCCAACCTTCCTTTCATATCAAAAATCCTTGAAAGAGTAGTTGTCAAACAGCTAACAGATCATCTGCAGAGGAATGGTTTATTTGAAGAGTTTCAGTCAGGTTTCAGAGCTCATCACAGCACAGAAACAGCTTTAGTGAAGGTTACAAATGATCTTCTTATGGCCTCTGACAGTGGACTCATCTCTGTGCTTGTCCTGCTAGACCTCAGTGCAGCGTTCGATACTGTCGACCATAATATCCTATTAGAGCGATTAGAACATGCTGTAGGTATTACAGGTACTGTGCTGCAGTGGTTTGTATCATATCTATCTAATAGACTCCAATTTGTGCATGTAAATGGAGAGTCCTCTTCACACACTGAGGTTAATTATGGAGTTCCACAGGGTTCAGTGCTAGGACCAATTCTGTTTACATTATACATGCTTCCCTTAGGCAGCATCATTAGAAGACATAGCATACATTTTCACTGCTATGCAGATGACACCCAGCTCTATCTGTCCATGAAGCCAGATAACACACACCAATTAGTTAAACTGCAGGAATGTCTTAAAGACATAAAGACCTGGATGGCCGCTAACTTTCTGCTTCTTAATTCAGATAAAACTGAGGTTATTGTACTCGGCCCTGAAAATCTTAGAAATATGGTATCTAACCAGATTCATACTCTGGATGGCATTACCTTGGCCTCCAGTAACGCTGTGAGGAACCTTGGAGTCATTTTTGACCAGGACATGTCCTTCAACGCACATATTAAACAAATATGTAAGACTGCTTTCTTCCATTTGCGCAACATCTCTAAAATTAGAAATATCCTGTCTCAGAGTGACGCTGAAAAACTAGTTCATGCATTTATTACTTCCAGGCTGGACGACTGTAATTCATTATTATCAGGATGTCCAAAAAACTCACTGAAAAGCCTTCAGCTAATCCAAAATGCTGCAGCAAGAGTACTGACAGGGACTAGAAGGAGAGAGCATATTTCTCCTGTTTTGGCTTCCCTTCATTGGCTTCCTGTTAAATCCAGAATTGAATTCAAAATCCTGCTCCTCACATACGAGGTCTTAAATAATCAGGCCCCATCTTATCTTAATGACCTTGTAGTACCATATCACCCTATTAGAGCACTTCGCTCTCGCTCTGCAGGCCTACTTGTTGTTCCTAGAGTATTTAAAAGTAGAATGGGAGGCAGAGCCTTCAGTTTTCAGGCCCCTCTTCTGTGGAACCAGCTTCCAGTTTGGATTCGGGAGACAGAAACTATCTCTACTTTTAAGATTAGGCTTAAAACTTTCCTTTTTGCTAAAGCATATAGTTAGGGCTGGACCAGGTGACCCTGAATCCTCCCTTAGTTATGCTGCAATAGACGTAGGCTGCCGGGGGATTCCCATGATGCATTGAGTTTTTCCTTTCCAGTCACCTTTCTCACTCACTATGTATTAATAGACCTCTCTGCATTGAATCATATCTGTTATTAACCTCTGTCTCTCTTCCACAGCATGTCTTTTATCCTGTCTTCCTTCTCTCACCCCAACCGGTCCCAGCAGATGGCCGCCCCTCCCTGAGCCTGGTTCTGCCGGAGGTTTCTTCCTGTTAAAAGGGAGTTTTTCCTTCCCACTGTCGCCAAAGTGCTTGCTCATAGGGGGTCATATGATTGTTGGGTTTTTCTCTGTATCTATGAAGCGCCTTGAGGCGACTTTTGTTGTGATTTGGCGCTATATAAATAAAATTGAATTGAATTGAAGTCAATTTTTATCCAATTTTAAAACTATATCATATAATAAAGTCTGTTTTGAAGTTTACTTTGGTAACAAGTATGAACCAACAAACCATTTTTCATCATGAAAATAAAAAATGAATCTAAAGGAGATAAACATCACAACTAGACAAACATGACTGTATGTTCAACCAAGCATTAAGTCCATTTTGAAACAAAGAACGATGCACACTCAGCCAATCACATGGCAGCAACTCAATGCAGTGTAAAAGGTGAGATGTAAAATAAAACAATTAAAAATATTAATCAATCTTAAAATATGAAGCAATCTTCTAACTCCCCTTTACATACAGAGCTGTGGCCAACCTTACAAACCATTTTGAATTTTTTCCAGCCGAGGCGTTCAAAATAACCAAACTGCTAATAGTCACGGTTTAATTTGGGCAGCTGCCTGCCTAATATAATGTAAAATCATCACAATATTTTACACAAAGAGAGTAAATGTATCCTTGTACTCAGCTAAGACAGCTGGGCTGCTGTAGCTTGTGTTTATGTTCAGAGTGACATCTGATTTAAAAGCAGACTGTCATGGTTGCGGCTGTGTGCAGGCAGGATGAGGACCCAAACGCAAGCTCACGGAGGCAGGAATGAACTCAAAACACAGCTTTATTGCTGGAGAGAAAAATCATACAACCTAAACTGGGAAACTATAACGTAATACACAGAGAACCACACGGCCATGAATGAGGGAGAACACGACACAGAACTGAGGGAGACGCAGACATAAATACACAGAGGGTCAACGAGGGAAGTGGGAGCACACGGGGAACACAGGTGACACTGATAATCATAACGAGACATGGCAGGAGTAAACGCAAAACTGACGGGAGACTGTCAAAGTAAAACAGGAAGTACACGGAGGTTCAGAGAGGAGGAGAGACAGCACGGGGAGAGCACGGACATAACGGGCTGGGGAAAACATGGAATAAAACACAAGGAGGGGAAACGAGGGCTCACAGATATACAGAGGGGCACACAGGGGGTAATCAAATAAGGAACATCTTAACAGAAACCATGGCATAAATAAAGAACAACACACAAAACATACGGAAACTAAGAATGCTGGGCCAACATGGCCCAGGATCATGACACAGACAGCAAAAGACACTGAGCAGCATATCAGTCAGCATGGAAAAATGCCATAGATTTAAGGAACTAGGCTAAAATAATTGGTTTCTAGTGGGTTCTATTGTAAGTGCTCTATATTTCAGCATGACATACTGTATGCATCCTACGCTGAGAACCCTTGAAGCTGATCATCGGGGTATGCTGTGTATGTTCTTACACAGAAGATAAAATAACATGCAAAGATTTTAGATGGTTGTGGTTGGTCCTTACACACAGATGCAAGGCCAAAAAAAAATCACCCACAATGGATCGTTCACAGACGCAGGTCCAGTGGAACCCACTTCCACAAAGGCTGCACCTGCTCTGGCAGAACAGGAAGCATCAACTACATAGTAGCTATTTTCATAATTAAGACATCAACTATAGGTGTTCCCAAAATGTGCCATGTTGTCTGCACACCTGACAGTTCAATAAGTCCTGTGTTGATTACAGATGGTGGTTGTTTCCAGAAACAAACAGCACTTGCATAAAATAAGTACAGAGCACTTTATGAGCCAACCTGCTTCTTTAATGAGCATTTGGGTTGTTTGTATTCAGTGTTCACTGATAATATGCTCATTAAAGGGGGGATCCACTATGTCCTTCTTCACAATCCTGTCTGCCAACTTTAAGAAGAAATTAGAGTGACGCAGACGCTTTAAAACAGTGTTCAGAATAATCAGTGATGCTTTTATCTGAACTGATGACAGATAAAGATGAATGTGAGTGTGGCAGAAGAGTAAGTTCTCCCTCTTTCTTGGAAGTATACAAAAGCCTGTTGTTTATAAAAAGTTAATAAACAAACAACAAGTTCTTACAGAATGAGACGTGAAGCCTGGAGATGAGCAGTTCAGACTCGCTGTTATTAAATTCTACCTGAGCAGGTTATAGTTCACCTCAGTTACGGAAGAACAAATAAAACTTGGCTCTGGGAGCTTCAGTTTTTATACATTGCTGTAGCACCACCCTAAGCAATCATTTGCATCAACACCTACATCACTAGCCCAGCAGTTCTAAGAAACTTCTCTGTTTGTGGTTCAGAACTTAATGTGACACCAATGACCACAACAGCATGCAGCTGCAGGTTGTTGTTCATACCTGGCTTTACAATAAAGAGCCATGTTTGCAGGCAGCTATTTGAAGTTTTGTGTAAAATATCATTTTTATATAAATAAACCAAATGTGTCTAAATATATTAAGTAAACAATCAGAATAAGAACATTTTTAAATAAAATCCAAAAACTGCATCTGGCTTAGTTTTTGTTGAATAAATAACGACTCTGTGTAATATGTCATGTATTGTATATGTAAGTTGTATTTGTACAATGAAGCCAGGCTTTCTTCGTGTTAGCTGCCTGACAAAACCTAAAACTCTAGTCAGGGATTGCAGGTGTCACAACAGACATGATCAGCTTTCTCTGTCAATCCTATCTTTCTGTTTCACACTCTGTGCACTCATATAAAAAAATCTTTAAAAAAAACAATCACATGACTCTTCTTCCACACAACATGATCCCTGAGTGCCGCCTGCTCCAACCAGACATGTTATCACAGCGACGATGGTGATAATTAAAATCTACAAAGAACATGATAAACATTATTAAAATGCAGCACTGTTAAAGCAACGTGATTAATGCTGCATTAAAATGAGCCTTTAGCACATAGAGATGATTAAACAGTTTAATTTGAGTTCATTATTTCTAAGGCAGATGCTACACCAGTGAAGGTGCACTTAGTTTTCACACACTGCTTCTGCATTGTGTCTTAGTTTTAGTGGATTAAATAATGACACAGTGTTTGTTTGTTTGTTTTTCTTTAGTAACAAATGACCTCAGACCAGCTTATAATATTTTACAAACAAATAAGCATAAATGCATAAACTCAGCCTGGAATAACACGGGATAAACATGGGATGTGCATTTTTTTTATTTATTTTTTTATGTAGTTCTAGATGTGTTACTGAGTCTTGCAAGAATGCCAACCTTACCAGCAGCAACTTGGTTTTTTTTGTTGTTTTTTTAATTTAATGAGTGCTGAAAGTTGAGCAATAGCTGTGACAACGAGAGAAGATGTAGCCAATTAGAAACAACTGTGAAAATGTATAATATGCAAGCTAAGAAAGCAAAGTGTAGCAATGTTGCCATAATTTTTGTTATTGTGGTATTTTTTTCAACATTCACTGAAAATCACTTCTCTCATATTTCCTCTTTATTATTTTCATCACTGTTTAAGAAACGTAACAAAGTCTTATAAAGCATCTACACCAGAATCATGAAGTGATGTTTAAAGATAGCAGCAAGCTTACAGCATCTCTCAACTCAAGAGCAACATTCAAAGCGTACAGACTGAAGGAAATTATTGATTTTATCACATGCAATTACAATACGCCTTTTCATCTGTATCTGTTTGTATGTACAATGTGTATCGGTTGTTTGTCCCAGCAGTTTACAATACAGAATGTGCATGTCTGTGGGGCTTTCATAAAGATTTCTATTTGCATTGATACGATTGCTTGGATCACAAATTGTTCTAACTTGATTAAAGTCACCAATGATAAAGGTATTCTTGCGCTTACAGTTACCATTATTATCTCCGTTTGCTATCAGATCATCACATCCCCCTTGTGGGATCATGTTGATATGCTGGTTTTCGAATTTCTGAACACGTCCGTTAGTCATGTCCATATGTGGTAAATTATGAAGTCTTCAGTATATGAGGATATTGATAACCGTATAACTGGAGTTATTATAGATTTTCATACATGACATTTCTGAAAAAGGTGAGGGTGTCAGTCAAAGGAGCTTGCAAAGAAAAGCGTCTGGACTTCTTTAAGTTACTTGAAGACGTTTCACCTCTCATCCGAGAAGCTTCTTCAGTTCTAAGGTCAAATGGTGGAGAGTCCCAGATATAAACCTAGTGGGAGTTTCCCCCCACAGAGGGACAAAAGGACCCCCTGATGATCCTCTAATCGCCTGAGCCAAGGTGTGAAAGTGGGTGTGGGTCCCAATCAGCCAGAGTTTCGGGTGAGTTCATTGTGAAACCTGGCCCCACCTTATCATGCGAATTCCTGAGGTCAGATGGCCCAGGATGTGAGTGGGCGTTAAGGCGTCTGGGGAGGGAACTCAAAACTGGATTATAGATGGCAGAGAGTTGGTGTCGTAAACCACCGCCTCTGTTCAAAGATGGTCGCTCACAGTGGACATAGATGCTTCTTTCACTCCTCTTTCAAACCATCTGTCCTCTCGGTCCAAAATGTGAACATTGGCATCCTCGAAAGAGTGTCCTTTATCCTTAAGATGCAGATGGACTGCTGAGTCTTGTCCTGTGGAGGTGTCAGGGTCCCTGTGTATACCCGGTCGCCTCAGTGTGGCTACATGTGTTTTTTTGTTTTGATTTTGTACCCGCTCTCTCCCTCCCTCTCTGTCCCTCCTTCTCTCACTGCCTGGGCGGAGCTCATCTGTGGGCTCCTGCCCTTGGCCCACGCACCTGGTCACACCTGTGGCTCATCACCCAACAGTGTTCCTGTCCCCTTATAAGATGGCAGCCCTGTATTTCTCGTCGCTGGACCGTTGCCGACTCTCGTCAGTGTTAACCCCAGCTCAGTTCATTCTCGTGTTTCCCTAGCGATCTTCTTACAGTAACCTTTTGCATCTCTGTGAATAGATTTCCCTGGACCTGCCCCTGTGTTACCTGAGCGATCAAGTGTGTGAGGATTGGAGCGAGCTTTTGTGTTTCTTGTGGAGTGTGAAGCCGAGCGTGGAGCGTGGATGGAGTGAGGACTTTGGAGCGTGTGTGGACTGCAAGTGTCTTTCCCCCCTCCTGTTCGTGTGTGGAGTCCCAGAACCCGTCTTTTCCCCACTTTGTAAATAGATCACCTGGTGCTTCTGTAAATAAAAACCCTTTATTGTTCCCTACTCAGAGCCTACGCGTGAGTCCGTTCAGTCCCGTTGTGACAGAGGGTAAGGACGTAAATCGACTGGTAAAGACGGACTGGTAAAGAGTCTGCAGCCGCAGCACCAATCCATCTGTCGATCTCCTGTTCCCTTCTCCGATCACTCGTGAACAAGACTGCGAGTTTTGTAACTTAATAAAAGCAGTAATTTGTTTGCCAGAGTGCCCCTTCCACGTCACACCCTGTTCTTTCTTTCTTGTCTTATATGGAAATTCACTTTGTGTAGCTTTTTGGGGAATTGTTAAACTTCAGGAAGATTCTGAACATGCCCCATTGTTTAGCCAGCTCTTTGGAGCTAAGCAGGTTCAGGCCTGTTGTTGTAATTTTTATAAAACGATCTAATTTAAACGAATAATCCAGCTGAAGCTTCAGACAGCCGTCATATGACAGTGAAACACTGCCATCTGCTGGACTCGAATAACACAGACGCTGCTTTGACGGGTGAGGGAGTTTCAACAAGTCTGCAACGACTCAAGCATCAAACTACAGAACTATTGTAGCGGACATGGTGCTCTAATGGCTGCTTCATTAACGCAGGTCAGAAAGGATCAAACATATCAATAAATTGTGAAATACAAAAATTACTGTTTCACTGCACACACAAACCTTCTCTTATTAGCACAACACTGCCCAGGGCTCAGAGTGTATTCCTTATAGACTATTAAACCTTAGCATGTTATTTTAATGTCTTACAGGTGAAAAAGCCAAAAAGTAAAGTTAACTGTAATTTAAAATATTCAGCTGCAAAAATGCTTTTAGCAAACAATTTTTTATGACTGCGCTAAAATTCAATACTAGATTTTTGCTGGTCTGATTAAAAGGTTAAATGTAGAAGTTTTAGGATAATATATTAATACTTCCAAAACAATAAAGTTGTTGTAGAGAATCTATATTCATTATTGTTGCTCATCATGGAAAGACAAAGACATCAGACTCTGCTAAAAGATTTTACACCCTCCTACTCTCTGCACACAGCGGTCTGAGGGATCTTCCAGGATCGGGGATTTTATTTATTTTGTTCTTTTTGGTCTTCCTGGTTAGTAGGTTGTGATTTTCTACCTGTTGATCTCACATTTGAACATGATTTGCTCTGGAGCAGATTAGGTTCAAAGCATGAGTTGACCTGGCATTATGTCTTGGATTACAAAAAAATCCCACATTAAACCTTGAAGTTAGCCGGATAAGACAGCGTTCTGTTTCACAGTAAAGGCCTCAGAGAGTTGTTGCTAACCAAAGTCTATCTTGTACGGCCACGCAGCATCTAATGACGTTTTGTAACCTGCCACTACGAAGGAGCAGTGAAATGATTTCTGTTTTAGCGCACATACACAGTGTGGTGATCAGTATAAGGACATGAAAGTGATGTTGCAGAAAGCTGCATCTGGTCAGAAGGAAAAAAACACGCACACTTGGAAGACTTGGCCAAATTTGCACAAAATGAATGGCTGACAGTGGACAGATACAAGGATGTGGATGGTCACACCCTCGTGCATTAAAGAGGCCGTTCACAAAACCAAACACTCAACAGACACAATAAGACAGCTGGTCCGTTTGCCTCACTAACTCATCTACACAAGGCGTGTTGTAGAAGTAGAGCAGGGCGATATGGCCAAAAATATTCATCACGATATAAATTTGAAAATGTGCGATAACGATATAACTGACACGAGACAAAATACTTTACAACTCCACTTCATTTGTGAAAAAAACCCATCAATGTATTTTCACTTAAACAAGCAGCTGTTTTTCATGTGCATTAAACTTATATAAAAATGTAACGGTGCAAATGCAAATTCCTTGCTGACAGTTTAACCAAAGGGCATTTCCAGTGGAAATTGGCCGACATATCCTCAGCATAACCATGTAAATATCCACAAAACTTAAAAAGAGGTTAAACAAACACACAATACAGTAATATTATGTTGAAGCACAGTACGTATCACTCCGCGAGGCTCCTGCCTACGATAGCCGTAATGCTCCGACAATCCATTAAACGGTGCGGGTTCGTAGCTTAGCAAAGTCGTACTAAAACATTTGACAGATTTTCGAGCGCCGTGTACATAAAATCGTTTCGAGGTCAGTAAACACAACCAGAATTCATACAGTAGCTTGCAAAAGTATTCGGCCCCCTTGAACTTTCCCACATTTTGTCACATTACAGCCACAAACATGAATCAATTTTATTGGAATTCCACGTGAAAGACCAACACAAAGTGGTGCACACGTGAGAAGTGGAACGAAGATCATACATGATTCCAAACATTTTGTACAAATAAATAACTGCAAAGTGGGGTGTGCGTAATTATTCAGGCCCTTTGGTCTGAGTGCAGTCAGTTGCCCATAGACGTTGCCTGATGAGTGCTAATGACTAAACAGAGTGCGCCTGTGTGTAATCTAATGTCAGTACAAATACAGCTGCTCTGTGACGCCTCAGAGGTTGTCTAAGAGAATATTGGGAGCAACAACACCATGAAGTCCAAAGAACACACCAGACAGGTCAGGGATAAAGTTACTGAGAAATGTAAAGCAGGCTTAGGCTACAAAAAGATTTCCCAAGCCTTGAACATCCCACGGAGCACTGTTCAAGCCATCATTCAGAAATGGAAGGAGTATGGCACAACTGTAAACCTACCAAGACAAGGCCGTCCACCTAAACTCACAGGCCGAACAAGGAGAGCGCTGATCAGAAATGCAGCCAAGAGGCCCACGGTGACTCTGGACGAGCTGCAGAGATCTACAGCTCAGGTGGGGGAATCTGTCCATAGGACAACTATTAGTCGTGCACTGCACAAAGTTGGCCTTTATGGAAGAGTGGCAAGAAGAAAGCCATTGTTAACAGAAAACCATAAGAAGTCCCGTTTGCAGTTTGCCACAAGCCATGTGGGGACACAGCAAACATGTGGAAGAAGGTGCTCTGGTCAGATGAGACCAAAATGGAACTTTTTGGACAAAATGCAAAACGCTATGTGTGGAAAACTAACACTGCACATCACTCTGAACACACCATCCCCACTGTCAAATATGGTGGTGGCAGCATCGTGCTCTGGGGGCGCTTCTCTTCAGCAGGGACAGGGAAGCTGGTCAGAGCTGATGGGAAGATGGATGGAGCCAAATAGAGGGCAACCTTGGAAGAAAACCTCTTGGAGTCTGCAAAAGACTTGAGACTGGGGCGGAGGTTCACCTTCCAGCAGGACAACGACCCTAAACATAAAGCCAGGGCAACAATGGAGTGGTTTAAAACAAAACACATCCATGTGTTAGAATGGCCCAGTCAAAGTCCAGATCTAAATCCAATCGAGAATCTGTGGCAAGATCTGAAAACTGCTGTTCACAAACGCTGCCCATCTAATCTGACTGAGCTGGAGCTGTTTTGGAAGGAAGAATGGGCAAAGATTTCAGTCTGTAGATGTGCAAAGCTGGTAGAGACATAAGGCGAACCGGATTATAAGGAGCACTGTCGATTTCCAGAAAAATCAAAGGACTGATTTTTAGAGTGCCTTATTTTCCGAAAAACACAGTAATAACATAATAACAACGGCCTGCTAGCATGCTCTTGGTTGCCGAGGGCTATGCTGTGGCTGAGCTGCAAGATTAACTCTGCAAAACCAACTTTCATCAAGTAAAGACGAGAGTTGGTTTTGAGAGGTGCAAAGAAGGGAGGGATGAGAAGTAAAAAGCAGCTACTGTCAGTCTTTAGAGACAGAAGGACTGATTGGCCGTCTGGGAGCCCAACGGATGTTAAAAAAAAGAAAAAAAGTTGAAAACGTTGAAGGCTTGATCATCTACTCCCTCATCTCCATCTCGTTTTTACTCCCACTCATTTCCAGCAGCCGTCTCTGTTAGTCTGCCTTCCCATTTCCATCCTAATGAGGCTTTATTCCCACTGAAGCAGCTGCACGGCGCAGGGAAAGAAGACGCAGGAACCGCACGCTGAGTCATCCACAACTTCTGACCTTCCCTGTCTCTCTCCATCCACCTCTCTTCTATCCGTTTAGATGTTTACCTGTCCATGTGACTGTTGACATTGGGAAGCTGTCACTAAACTGCTGTCACTGCCAATGACTGTCATGTCCCCCTCGAGTGTTAGCCCCCCTCCAGAGCTCTAAAGCACAGGCTTTAATAAGCCCGGCAAGAGAAATGCCAGCTTCCTATGCAGCCTGAGCTGAGAACATTGGAGTGACAAAGAAGAGGGGGGCGAAAGTCTGATGCACACAGGGAAAAGTTAGAGAGGAAAAGAGAGAGCAGTCATGATACAGATGAGCTACATCCTCCTGGAAAGCAGCTGCCATTACAGTCTCCCCCATCTGCTGGAAGGCAGATGCTTCAAAACAGAGTGAGAAGTAAAGAGAGACGGCAGGAACTCAAACAAAATTAACACTATATTTTATCTTTAATAATCATATATATTGCTTTACCAAAACAGCTTGTTTTTGTGTTTTTTAAACTACCATCTCTCTTAAACCAACTTGAATTGAACAGTGAGCACAGCCACTAAGTACTATGTAACAAAAATACAGGGATGGGAGGGAGACGGTACCTGTACTGACGTTTAAAAAGAAGGAATAGGAGGAGGAGGAGGGGGGGGGGTGGAGGTGGTGGAGCTCTCCGACAGGGGGAAAACTGAGATTTCAGTAAAGCTCAGTCCAAAGCACTTTCCTAATGATTTCCCTGTAACATTAGTCCTCGAGGACCCCGTCACAGCAGACTACTGTGAGCGCCACCAGACAGTTAATGAGACAAAAAACGAGACGCTCTTACAGCCAGGAGGCTGCTTCCAGATGACGCTTGATTAATTTGATTGATTATCTGTGAATAAGTCTTGAGCCTCTCCTCGGTTCTTTATATTTTGCCTGTACTGAGCCAGATGTTCTTCTTCTTCCTTTCTTTAGACTTTCTGAAGGTCATTTAGAGTTTTTCTTTGGACATTAACTGCTTTTTCACCCATTTTCAGTCCAGTCCTTGTACCTGATCACTTTCAGAGCGATATTTTTGTTGTTTGGGGGGGTTAAACCACTTAACCTAACTCAAGGGGACAAACCCGAGTTGTCAAATACAATACAAAACACACAATTTAGCAAAGAACCAATTTTAAATTTTATCTTTAGGTACTTTGTTACTAGCAACCTGTCACAGAAACACACCATTTAATTTCTTTGGATTGGGAAAGTAGGAGACAGAAAAAAAGGGGACAGGCTGAAAAATCTATCTACAGTGGAGGAACAGTACCTGAAAGTCATGTCAAAAAAAATTCAGCAAACACCTGACACAGGACCTGAAAGATGCACTTGGTCCTTCAGTTGATCCATCTAGTGTTACCCAAAGCCTCATCTCATGGTGTCAGTGAAGGGTGGCTGTCAAGAAGCCATTATTAAGGAAGGGAACAGGGAGAAAAGTCTGAGGGATGCCAAATTACACAAGAACTGGACTGAAAATCAGTGGCAGCAGGTCTGGTGGAGTGATGAACCAAAATTTGACATTTCTGGTTGAAATTGCTGGTAATATGTCTACAACCACCTGTAAACTACTGTACAGCTCTGTCATAGTTTGGGTCTGCATTTCAGCCAGGGTGTTGGGGATTTCGTCAAAATTGATGGAATTATGAAAAGTACCACCAGACTTTGATGCCCCATGCAATACCATCTGGAAAGCGTCTGATCGGCAGCAGCTTACTAAACACATCGAAACACCATCATTCATGGACTGACCTGAGCCGTGTGGGATCATCTCGGCAGAGAATGGAACAAAAAGGCAGCTAATATCGAAAGAAGAGCTCTGAATGTCCTTAAAGAAGCCCGGAGAACTATTCCTGAAGACTACTTAAAGGAATTCCAAAGAAATGTGCCTAAGAGAGTTCAGGGCGTGCTGAAGATAAAGATGCTCAAGCTCATTAGCTCATTATATCAACTCTGTATGACGCCTTTTATACTGTATTTTCATGTAAACTTTTCAAATTTAAACTGTTGCACCCGTTTCCCATTACCCAGCAAGTTATATGTTAGAATTAAGGTGTGGCTCAAACTTTTGCACAGTCCTACATTTCACATCTATAAAATGATTTGGCACCTGATAAACCTTTAAAAGCACTGACCTGCCTCTCCAACTATCTGTTTTAAACAACACGCACTTACCAGCAGTTGTGTTGCGTTTTCGTCAGGTTAGTGGCTCAGACCTAAAACAGCCCTACATTATCTCTAATTCAGTTCTGGACCCAAGCTGACCCATTAAATTACGTGGTACTCCTTTTATTTGTACTTGTGTACTCAGGCATAAATTAGACTTTTCAGGTACAAACTAAATAACACAAAGAGGAGCTCTTATGAATAAGAATGAAACTGAGAGGCCCACTGCAAGAAGATACACACCCAAGTGCTGAGATTGTAAAGATGAAAAGTGAGCAGAGGAAAATGAGCGTTTCAGGAGAACGAGGCGGTTTCCTCTTTTTCCCATCTGGCAGCCTCACAGCGGGGAGTTATGAGGTAGCCCCAACCTACCTCACTGTGAAATGCACTACACACAGGTACACACACGCACAGGTCTTTGTCTCCAGATGCCACGTTTATTTATAGTTTCCTGTGTTATGACCGACCACAGTCTGACAGCTGTCGGTCTCAGATGATTTCCCGCTCCTCTCCCGTCTCACTATAAAAGGGAAGGAAACCATCATCAGTCCAAAACGCCATCAGCTGTTCTCACCTGCGTCTCCAGCACGGCCCCGTTGAGCTCACCACACCACTCCTCCCCTGCAGCCGCGCCCGGGACCACACCTCCGCCACACCCACATCTCCCCGCTGTGCAAGAACGAGCTCAGCAACACAAGCATCCTCTCTCTTTCGCGAGTGCATACGTGCACATCTACAGTGCTGCATGCCGATGAACCCATTTTCTTGGAGCACCTACACAAGCTGCAATATACAGATCATGTTTCACAGCGCTACAGCGAGAGGCAAACACCTCCCTCTGTTTGTGCTTCATTCTAGCTTCTCCCTTCTCTTCCCAACCACACACACCAACACCTTCCTCTTGTGAATTTCATTTTAATCCTTAACATAAAGACAGCTATACATTAGGATAATCAAACTTGATTTATTACCTCCTACCCCCCCACCCCACACTGTGTGTTCAACAGGAAGCTAAAGACTGGTGCTGTTAAAGTGTTCAAAAAACAGCAGGAGCTCGGTGTGAGGCCACAGTGGGCCAAAAAACACACACAAGATGACCTCCAGCAAGGACAAAATGTATCTGGACGTCTCTGTGAGCATCTGTCTCACTGTGTAAGTGTAGCACAGTGTCTGTGTGTGCATGGCTGGGGAAGAGAGACAGCACAACTGAAAGCCAGCACTCAGACGAGGACCCGGTGCATCGTCTGTCTCATCTCAGCCAGTTTACTTACAAACTCTTTAAGTTTGAATTTTAAAGCCGACAATGTGCACAGGGCAGTGATATTTAAAATGAAGGTAAACTATTCCAATCTCTGGAGCCCCAATTGTGTATCTCACACACACACACACAGTCCTGAATTCATTACTGAAGTCTCATCCAGACGTTCAATGTGTACACAAAGGAATTCTTCGGCAGGAGGTGAAAGAAAATGGCCCACAAGTTAATCCAAAATGACGGTTTTATCAACAATGGCCACCAGCAGTGATTTTGGCACCTGTGACAAGGTTGAAAAGAGCTGTGGGTAATTTGGTCTCACAAAATGCAGCGCGCGCACACACACACAAACACACACACACACACACACACACACACTAAGTTCTCCTCCTGCCTTCAGCCCAACCGTTGAGCGCGATGACAAATAGAGCCGCAGAATTTTGCTGCTGTGTAATTAAATTGAGACGTGGGGTCAAAATTCCCACCTAGATTGAGTGAGATGAAATATAAATCGGCTCTCCTCTAACTGACTTTATAGAAATAATTACATAAGCTGCATTTATAACTGTTATTAAATAACAGCAGCACACGAGAACTAAAGTGTAATCCCAGCACATTTCGCTTCGCTTGCACCGATTCTTTAGAGATGACGACTGTGGTGGGTAATTAAGGGCAAACAATATACAAGTCGCGTGAAAAATGGAGGCCGCATTACCTTTCCAAAGCTTCCTTTCCCGATGGCCCGCAGTATCTGGAAGTGGTCAAAGTTTACTGTGGAGAAAATGAGAAGCAGTTAGTGAGAACGTGTCAGTTTGAGCTGAGCTATAAAACAGGGAACATGACATGTACAGCACTGTGCAAAAGTCTTGAGCCATCCCTCATTTGCTTCCAGGGATCCGGACTTCCCTGTAATCTTTAAAGTGGTATTAAGGAATAGCTCTCCAGGCTTTTTAAAGTGTTTCTGATTTTTAATCCAGGGCTTGTATTTGACCAGTTTTTCTCTGTTAAGACCCTTCACACTAATCTCTGAAACATTCAAACATAAACAGACACCTAAGTCACGGAAAGGACCAGAAAACTTAACAAAGAACCAATTTGAAATTGTATCTTTACACATTTACTTGCAGCCTATTGCAAAAAAACAAGACCCCACATCATTTGTTCTCACTTCTTTAGTTGAAGAATGCAGTTAATAACACCGTTAACACAGACTGACCTGGCAAAACATGAAAAAATAAGGGGGTGGTTCAAGACTTTTGCTCGGTACCGTATGAGAAATGGAAATGTGCACTTCACAATGTATCGCTGCACTTCGGCAGTACTGTGCAGATCAAATGTTTTTTTGAAAGAATTAAAAAGTCGGAGCGCAGTGGGAGAGAATAATGTGTGTGTTAGATAATGAAACGGGAAAGATTGAAAGGTGGAAATAATGAATCACAACAGTCAAAATGTGAAAAAACAAAAACATTTTCCCTGGAGGATCTGTACAGTGACACACCGTCACAGTATCGACGATTAGCAAGCAAAACAAAACCCCAGAAATAACATTTATTAAATGAAGACTCAGCTAAACCTTTTTAAACTTCACATCTGAATAACAAATAACACACGCAGCACATAGAAACAAATATCTAAAATGAGTTAGAACCCAGGAAGTTAGACACGGTTTCATAAGTTTTATGATCGACTTTTACGAGATTAAATTTGAGCAAGTAAAGACATTTCACATGAAGCTCAGAGGCAGGAGAGTTGTACTTCAGAAAGACATCCAGCTCAGAGCGCTCAACTCATTCATCTTACTTTATTTTCCTATTTCAGTATGCATGATAACACAGCCAGATGTTTTCATTCATTGCCACTGAAGCAGATGCATGTGTGTGTTCTGCAGACTGATTGAATCCTTCTGTACGCAGCTTAAAATGAGTCCTGAGGAAAGAGGTTGAATGGAAGTGGTGAGGAAGAGTGTCATGTTTTTTTCCTCTGTAATAAATAAACTAAATAATAAGCACAAATATTTTTGTTTTCCAAATATATTTTTACGAGCGCTGAACATGTGATCAAGATTAGACGATAAATACAAGATTAATTTCACTATTCTGCTGTATTTCTACTTAACACCTACCTGACTCACTTTTGAATGAAATTAATGCAACGTGTGAGACTAATATTTTTAATCAGATCTTAATTTATGCAAAAATATCCATCATAGACCCCAGAAAAAAGCATGAATAAAAAGAACACCCGATCCATGTGATTAAAAAAGCCTTGATCATTAATAGCAAGTCTTTTTAGGCAAATCAGACGCTGTCCTGACTGTGTGGCTAAATTTAGTGCTGAAAGCATCAAATCAATTGAATATGATTAACTTGTTATGAGAGTTTTTTAGTCCAAGTGTGACTTTTTCTGGGTTCATACACCTTTCAGGGTCAAATTCAAGCACTTTGTAAGCACGTTTAATGTCCATTTTCAAACTTTTCCAGCACATTACCATAAAAAGGATGCATATTTCACTTCGCATCACCTGAGTAAGACCACGTGAAAGGCCAAATGAATAAGTCTTCTCATCAGATATTGATGCTTCTTTCTTATGTGACACAAAAAACAGGAGGAGACAGATCTTTGCTTGTGTTGTTTTTTAAGTTCATTCATTCAAAACTAACTGTAAGACGCTTAACTACATTGCAGTCTGTGTTATTGTTGTAGACCTAATTATCACCTTTAAAGTGTTTGTGCTAATAACATCATGTAGAGTAAGACAGGCATAGAGAACAGCACTGACTGGGAGAGGCTTTGAACAGATGACATACTCAGATCAATTCAACACTTTAGACTTTAAAAATGCACAAGCGTCTTTCAAAAACCTATTTATTTAATCTATCATCATTGATATTATTATGTACAGTTATAATGTACTGTTCATCTCCCTTAAATAAACAGGCAGCCTTAAAGTGTGAAATAGTCACTTGTCTACTGTCTCAGTGGCTGATAGTGCCCCACAGGCCTCAATGTGAGCTTGAAGCCATTATGTTTAAATTGTTTAATGATAAACAGATTTTGAATGAAAGGAGGAAACTTCGGTAGCACAAAAAAGTGCCTATTCTTTGTTCCCATATGGTTCAGTCATATTACCGTCATTTCCCCCTAAGGTGTTCCCAAAGACACCAGGTTAATACCTGAAAAAGCTGCAGCAATACACAAAAATATCATCAATATTCTGTTTACTTGGTGACAACGTCGCTTTTAGCCTTCAATCAGAAAGCCTGACGTTGGCTAGTTAAGCATCGGGCTAACGTTTAACGCTTTCACTTGAGGGAAGTAACTCGTATTACTGCTACTGCTGTGTAATCTTGGTTAAATTCACAGCATATTCTACAAGTTACCCTGCAATAACTAACTGTTAGAATAGCGGCACCGTATTGTATCGCACTGAGTGCACTTCAATCCTTTATCCCGCGAGTTTGCTAGCTAGCAAAATAATAATACCAATTTTTAAAAAATAACATGTGTAACGTACACACTCGAGAAAATTATTTACTAGTACTTACGCAACTCCCCCGTTGTGAAAACGTACAAATCCTTCTTGTATTTTTCGTTTTCCAGCAAACACTCATTAAAACGGCCTCCAGGCACATTAGTGCACTCACCCCCGACTGATCAGGGAGGGGGTGGGGGGTCACACATTGAAACAGACTAACGTGCAGAGGTACAGCCCAGGCAGAGAAATGTTGCTTTTAGACTTTGCGCCTCATTTTATTTCTCTATCTGATAAGAAAACTATTCAATCAGATAGTTATTTGTGGTGAATGAAATACGGTTACAGTTTCAAGAAGTTTTAAGCACCAAATCCGAAATCCAAGCACTGCAATATTAAAATCCAATTCAATTTCTTGTTTGCTCCGAAATCTACGACATGACTATATACAGAAAAGCTTGACATGGTATGCAAAAAACCCCCGAAAACAATACAAATACATGAACAAAAAATGTTTTAACTGTCAGTTATGTCATTTTAAAATTTTCCAAAACTGACATTTTCTTTGACTGACTGATATTAAATTGATTAGGGTCAAATTTAGTGTGAACAATATTACACAAACAAGCAGGTGTGTGCGCATGCGCACATATTAGAATCGCTTCGATCGCTTCTAATATGTGCGCATGCGCACATATTAGAATGCTTCGATCGCTTTTGAGTGGTAACTTTGCTTCGATCTTTTCTGACGTCATAACTTTGCTTTGATCCCAAAACCCATAAATAGGAGCGCTCACCTGTTACTTTATGCTTAACGGACGTTGACCTGCAGCAACTAAAACCCTTTCGAGAAGTTTTGAGAGCAATTTACAGGAGAAACCAAAACAAGTTCAGTTTTGTTTCTCACCAATTTACAGCGCAAACAGACACATTACACCATGTCAGCCAACCCATCCTTCAGCTCAGATGAGCTTGAAATATCTAAAGGGACCATTTTGGGAGATCACCACGTGGTGGAGGCTTTCCTTGGAGAAGGAAGCTTTGGTGTCGTAACGAAATGTCGCGATACAAAAAAGAACCAAACTGTTGCTATCAAAGTCAACAAAAGCGACCCTGAAATTCTGCTCCAGGCAAAACTGGAACTTTTCATCCTGGAGCAGCTACGACGCTTGGATCCAGACAGGTGCAACATTGTCGAATGGAACGGCTATTTCCTCGATGGAGAGCGCATTTGCTTGAATTTCGAACTCCTCGACCAAAGCCTGTCAGACTACATTGGGGACCGGAATAACCAAGGTCTCCCAATGAGAGAAATCAGGCCAATTTTGCATCAGCTCGCAAATGCTCTGTTCCACCTGGGTTCTGTGGGAATAGTTCATGCTGACCTCAAACCTGTCAACATCATGGTTGTGAACCGCAGTGAGTCTCCTGTCAAAGTCAAACTTATAGACTTTGGCATCGCATGTCCTGCTTCTGCAGTGATTCCTGGTGGTGCTGTGGGGACAATTGGTTATTGTGCCCCTGAGATTATGCTTGGCACTTCATATGATGAAGCAATTGACATGTGGTCTCTGGGGCTGGTAGCTGTGGAGCTTGCTACAGGGGTGCCTCTCTATCCTGGGGAAGACGATTATGATGTTTTGAAATTCATAATTGAAACTCAGGGTCAGCTACCAGATCATCTTCTAGAGTCTGGCTTGTACACTGACTGCTATTTCATCGAGGATAACTACAACGAACAGCGCTGGACATTTAAGACCCCAGAACAATTTCAATACGAGACAGATTATCGATCCAAGGAAACTCGATCGATAAAACTTAAGCGTCTCGATGACCTCGAACAACTGCTGAAAGTTAGGCGAGGACCGGAAAATGGCCAAACATTATTTGTAAGGCTAATCAAAGAAATGTTGGCCTTGGATGCAAATCGGCGCATAACACCCTCGGAGGTTCTGAAGCATCCCTTTTTCGACCCTCGCCTCTCAAGGAGAACCCCCTGCACTGACATGAATAGCACAGGGGGAGAACTCCTTGTGCTCTCTCAGCAGCCTTCAAGCTGGAAAAGTCATGGATCGCAAAAATTCAGCTGCAGTTTCCAAAACTCAGTTGAATTTCCTCAAAAAGGAGACATCAACACCTCAGCCAACCCATCTGCCTCTGAAGATGATCTTCAAATAACGGAAGGGACCATTTTAGGAGATCACCACGTGGTAGAGGCCTTCCTTGGAGAAGGAGGCTTTGGTTTGGTAACCAGATGTCGCGATACAAAAAAGAACCAAACTGTTGCTATTAAAGTCAACAAGAGCGACCCTGAAATTCTGCTCCAGGCAAAACTGGAAATTTTCATCCTGGAGCAGCTACGACGCTTGGATCCAGACAGGTGCAACATTGTCGAATGGAATGGCTATTTCCTCGATGGAGAGCGCATTTGCTTGAATTTCGAACTCCTCGACCAAAGCCTGTGGGACTACATTGGGGACCGGAATAACCGAGGTCTCCCAATGAGAGAACTCAGGCCAATTTTGCATCAGCTCGCAAATGCTCTGTTCCACCTGGGTTCTGTGGGAATAGTGCATGCTGACCTCAAACCTGGAAACATCATGGTTGTGAACCGCAGTGAGTCTCCCGTCAAAGTCAAACTTATAGACTTTGGCCTCGCATGTCCTGCTTCTGCAGTGATTCCTGGTGACCGTGTGGGGACGGTTGGTTATTGTGCACCTGAGGTTATGCTTGGCATTCCATACGATGAAGCAATTGACATGTGGTCTCTGGGGCTGGTAGCTGTGGAGCTTGCTACAGGGGTGCCTCTCTATCCTGGGGAAGACGATTATGATGTTTTGAAATTCATAATTGAAACTCAGGGTCAGCTACCAGATCATCTTCTAAAGTCTGGCTTCTACACTGACTGCTATTTCATCGAGGATAACTACAACGAACAGCGCTGGACATTTAAGACCCAAGAACAATTTCAATACGAGACAGATTATCGATCCAAGGAAACTCGATGGATAAAACTTAAGCGTCTCGATGACCTCGAACAACTGCTGAAGGTTAGGCGAGGACCGGAAAATGGCCAATCATTATTTGTAAGGCTAATCAAAGAAATGTTGGCCTTGGATGCAAATCAGCGCATAACACCCTCGGAGGTTCTGAAGCATCCCTTTTTCGACCCTCGCCTCTCAAGGAGAACCCCCTGCACTGATATGAATAACACAGGGGGACAAAACCTTGTGCTCTCTCAGCAGCAATCATCGTTTGGGTGGCCAGAATTCTAGGGGAGCTAGAAATTCTTGTGGAAAAAAAGCCCAAAACAATAACATCAACAAAAACAACCAATGAATATGGTCTTAAACTTGGGCACAATTTGGCTTGAAATCCATCAACTAATCTCTCAATATTCAAAGCGGAGCAGCAGACAACTTACCATCACATCAGTCCTTCAATCAGACCTACAACAAACGTCTTCCTTCTCTCACCCCAACCGGTCGCAGCAGATGGCCGCCCCAACCTGAGCCTGGTTCTGCTGGAGGTTTCTTCCTGTAAAAAGGGAGTTTTTCCTTCCCACTGTCGCCAAAGTGCTTGCTCATAGGGGGTCATATGATTGTTGGGTTCTCTGTATGTATTATTGTAGGGTCTACCTTACAATAATACATACAGCCTTGAAGTGACTGGTGATGTGATTTGCTGCTGAATGAATTCGGAACTAATTGGAAATCTGAATATTAATTAAATAAACCTGCTTTGAGCATCAATTAATTGTTGTTTGAAATTCTTTATAAATATATAAATATAGTGCCACTCTTCTACTGTTTAAATTGCAACTGTTTAATACTGACTAATTTATTCATACACTTGAGCATAAACACACGCACAGTAAATGGCCTGTATTTGTACAGCGCTTTACTTAGTCCCCAAGGACCCCAAAGAGCTTTACACTACATTCAGTCATTCACACATTCACACACTGGTGATGGCAGCTACATTGTAGCCACAGCTACCCTGGGGCGCACTGACAGAGGCGAGGCTGCCGGACACTGGCGCCACCGGGCCCTCTGACCACCACCAGTAGGCAACGGGTGAAGTGTCTTGCCCAGGGACACAACGACCGAGACTGTCGGAGGCGGGGCTCAATCTGGCAACCTTCCAATTACAGGATGAACTGCGAACTCTTGAGCCACGATTGCCCTATATACACATATACTTTACAGTACTAGTCAGTGCTTACATACTAGTTCTTTTCCCTACTTTTTCATGCTTACTGGTACAAATGCCTGTTACTAGAGTTAAATGCTATCAATGTATTCTCACAGTTATGGAACTGTCAAATGCATACAAAATAACGCTCACGTAAACATAACTGTGCACTAGTTTGCCCTTATTGCTGCAGTTTGTTTCAAATCACTTTGAATAAAGCTCAGCTTCTCTCAAGCTCTCTCTTACTATCTCTCACTCTCTCTCTCTCTCTCTCACACACACACACACACACACTATGTAACGTTTCAGCAAGAAAATACCCCCCCCCCACAGTGACACCACCACCACTAGTCTGCACAGCTGACATGAGGCAGCATGGATCCATCCTTTCATGCTATTTATGCCAAATTCTGACCCGACCATCTGCATGTCAGAGCAGAAATCAAACTCATCAGACCAGGCAACATTTATCCAATCTACTCATGTCAAATTTTGAGAACTGTAGTGAAACACTGCCATCTGCTGGACTCGAATAACAAAGACGCTGCTTTGACGGGTGAGGGAGTTTCAACAAGTCTGCAACGACTCAAGCATCAAACTACAGAACTATTGTAGCGGACATGGTGCTCTAATGGCTCCATTAACGCAGGTCAGAAAGGATCAAACATATCAATAAATTATAAAACACAAAACGTCTCTTATTGCCCAGGGCTCAGGAAGTGAGTGTGTTCCTTATAGCCTATTAAACCTTAGCAGGTTATTTTGATGTGTTACAGATGAAACAGCTATCCAGTAACATTCAGCTACAAAAATGCTTTTTTATCATTACTTTTTTACAGCTTCGCACTTTTACACAAGTTTTATCATCAGTGTCACAATGGCTGCTGCTAAAATTGAGTACAAGATATTTGTTGGCCTGATTAAAAGGTCTTGATGCGTGCTCAATCATCCAGGGAAGTAAATCTCCAAAAGTTGATTCTGTTCTTCTGGACGTAGCGTTTTCAGTCAGAGAAACCAGCCGACTGAAGGAACAATGGGCTGGGAGGTCAGTTCCTTAATCATGATTATGCAAATTCTCATGACCATTGATCAACAACCACTGATCAATGGTCTTGAGTACCATTCACAGAGAGTTGGAGAACAGCTGCAATCACAGCATTGTAAGATGGTGACAGATGTACCCTTAGGCCCCCTCCTCGATTCAGAGAGGGTCTTTCCCTTTTCACGTAAATGGCCTCCTTGACTCCGCCCTCAAACCAGCGTTCATTGCAGTTATTGTTGACAATCATATTGTATCGTGTAACCATCCAGCTCACATATTAAATGTAAATGATTTGTTGAACTCAAGACATGATGAATGTTCCTGCATTAAAACACATCCAGCCTAGTGTTCTCACTCTCCCTAAATGGATCTGTTACATTAGTGATATATGGGAGTTGTGTTTCAGTCTTTTCCACATGAGGACATTTACATTTAGTTTTTGCTTTACTGATGAGTGGCTGGTTAACCTGCAGTGGTTGAAGTATGTGTCGGTCGTCTGGAAGAGTAGGTGTAGAAGACGTCTTTAATGAATGTAATGCTCTGAAGGTGTCAGTGATTACTGTGAATTCATTCTAAAAGTGCATTTCAGTGAATAAAGACAGGCCCTCATGGTGAAGCTCAGGTGTCCATAAAGTGTAACAGGAGAGCTTTGTCATACTTTCAGATATTTTACATGAGCCCGTCTTTCAATAAATAAATAAATAAATAAATAAATAATTCATTCATCCACAGGTAGCACAATGCTCATATCTGAAAGTAAACTCTGATATATATCCCCGACTAGGGTTACTACTAAATAAAGGATCGCCCCAAAATGACTAAATATATAAAGACACTCTCCAGAAGAAGTTAAAGGGATTTTGTTTATTGTACAAGCAATATCTTCATAAGAATTACAAATTCTGCAGACATATTACCTTCTTACTGAACCTGATTAACTCACACACAGACGTGTCTGCTGCTTATCTTTGTTCAAACATGATGTTTTATCTTCTCTTCAAAACACATTACTCATCTTTCTGGCATCATGTTACATGAAAACACCTGCATTCTACCTGTGTCATTGTACCACAAAGACAATGATTGCAACACTGTGCTTGCAAAATAGAAGAAATAAGACGACCAGCAAATACATAAAAGATGGTAAAAGTGATTCCATCTTTGTGTCTCCTCCCATTGTTTCCCCAGTCTGTCTAGTTCCCATATTCCCAGGACACCGCTGGACAACAAGTGGGTATTCCAAGACTGAGAGACAGCCAGAGTTGGCAAAAGATCAGACATTCTCTACTTAAGTAGAAGTAAAAATACTATTGTTCCAGTGAAAGTTAAAGTACTGATTCAACTTCATTACTCAGTTAAAGCAAAAAAGTACAGGCTCGAAGCGCTTACAGAGAAAAGCATACAACAGAATACAACAGAATGCTGTTCGCGGCAGTAACACACACTTGGAGGAGAGGCTCCAGCCGTCCATTCCAGCCCTATCCCTAACATTAACTCTAACCATAACTTTAACCTTAACCCTATCAGGTCTTGTTTTACAAAGCGATTCATGATTAGAACAAAAAACACATTTACACATACCGATGATTTGTCACATAGCATCGTTACCTGTTGGGATGAGAACGTGTTGTTTCCAGAGCACCACAAATTGGGGTTTCTGTAGCTCAGGTAGGAAACCTACTAATCAGAAAGTTGCTGGTTCAATCCCCGCCTGCTCCAGCCTGCATGCCAAATATCCTTGGGCAAGACACCAACCCCAAGTTGCTCTCCGATGCATCCATCGGGAGGATGAATGCGTATTACTGTTAGATAGAAAGCACTTACAGAGAAAAAGCATAGAAAAAAGTGAGTGCATGAATGAGGCAAGTTGTAGAGAGTAGAAGAGTTTTATACAAGAACCAGTTCATTTACCGTTATATTTTAGTTTTATTTTCAGCTCTGTACTTTTTACATGTAATATTGATTCATTAGATTGACTACATGTATTACACCTAACTTGCGGACAGCAAATTTAAACAACCGTAATAATTTATTTTCAGCATCTGAAATATTTATTTAGTTTGTTTTTTGTTTTCTTTTTTGGCTCCTGATATTAGCCAACTACTATTTGTTAATGTTGAACTAATAATGAATCTAAGAAAAGGTATTTGTCACGGTTGGCCAGCGTCAACCGTGGGGATGTGAGGAAGGAGGAGCCAGGCACGGAGCTCTGAATGCAAGCAGTGCGTTTATTTACAGTGAATGGAAAATAACAATAAATCCGCAGTGCGTTCCCGACTCCCGTGAAATGTCCTCTTCCCAGTGCTAGTGTTCCTTGTCTCCGCTCCTCAGTGTCTGAGCACCCCGTGCTCGCTGCCCTCTCGTCTCCACGCTTCTCCTGGGGAGATAACAAACAGGCAGCCGTAAGACACATACAATGCGGCAGACTATCCGTACTGACTGGCCGAGAGACTAACGTGAAGTCACGCAATGATCCAGCGTCAGAGAGAGCGCCACCGCATTCTTAAGTAGCTCCTCCGACAAGGCTTGATCAGCTGTGTGATGGTCTTCAGGTGTGGCCAACCACCTGGCAGGGCCACACCCACCAGGCCTGAAGGATGCAGTTAGGAAATAGCTGTCACAAAAAAATGTTATCTTCATACACGTCACGGCTGTGTAAGCACTGATATTGATAATAGATGTGATCACAAAGAGACAACATTTTTGCTAAATGTAATTATTATATTAGAAATTTATAAAACTTGTAATTCGAATTTTTCCAAATGAGAACATATACCTTTTTTTGCTTTACTGATCAGTGTTTGGTTGGTTAACTGCAGGTGTTCAGGCACGAGTCCGTATTCTGGAAGAGCAGGTGGTGAAGATGACTTCAGCGACTGAAATGCCCTGAAGGTGGAATTAAAGATAAACTTTATTTGAACATAAATCAGTAAAGACAGGCCTCCATCCTGACATGCAGTACTTGCATTACATATGTATGATATGCATCCTCACAGAAGCCAGATGATGCCAGCATGTTTTTTAAGCCAATGTCTGGATATGAGTATATGTGAATGTGAGTATAAGTGTGGCAGGAGAGTAAGTTCTCCCTCTTTCTTGGAAGTATACAAAAGCCAACGAGTTCTTACCGAATGAGAAGTGAAGCCTGGAGATGAGCAGAGATCAAGTCAAGTGCAGTTCAGACACGCTGTTAAGCGAAAGCACACCTCAGAAACGGCCTTTTTATACATGCTGTAACGACACATACACGCTTACGTTTTTTGTTTTCTATATTTAAGTTAAAATCTCCAAACCACAAAAATGTTGGACTTCCAAATCGTCCGAACACACTGTGTGCTCTCTGTCACTTTTACACTGTGCTGTAATCAACGAACATGTCTTCTTATCGCGATGTTACTGCGAGAAAATCATTTGTGCAGCTCAATGTTGTCGCTGTAACATATGACGTTTAGCACAATAATATATATCAAACTGTGTGACATTTGCCACCGATAAAAGGTCTTTTTGACAGCTTTGCTTTCGCTTACGGCCATACCACCCTGAACACGCCCGATCTCGTCTGATCTCGGAAGCTAAGCAGGGTCGGGCCTGGTCAGTACTTGGATGGGAGACCGCCTGGGAATACCAGGTGCTGTAAGCTTTTGCACTTCAACACACAAACTGCAGAGGGCGCTAAAACTGTCACTACTCCTTCCTTCTCTCTCTAGTTTCTTCCTGCTTTCTTTTAAGCACAAAAGCGCCTCGCTGACCATTTCCCAGGTGCTAATTACAGACCTCTCATAGGGAATATTTCCTTTTGACAGTAACAGCCATAAAACCTAATACAGCACCTCACTGTCAATAACTGATTAAACGGACAAAACACATTTACTAGGGAGCCAATAAGATGGAGACATAGTAAGTTAGAGAGAAAAAAAGCCAAACAATATGTGGCAAGTGGAATTTAATCTAATTATAAAAACAATCAAACAGTTTTGGTTCATAGTTAACAGAGACTTGCAGGAAAAACACCACATCACATTCATATAAATACACAGATCTGACAGACTTGTGCGGGCACAAAGTGAAGGAAGTGTTGAGTTCATCTGCATGGAGCATGGATAATGGAATGGAAAATTTCTATTATTCTCAATTAAAGTGTTTAAGTTCCTATGCATATGCTTAGTTGTGACACTGTAATAGACTGTTCAGTGGAAATTTCTAAAACTACATGAACTTATTTCAGCCTCAGTAGAAGACAACTCTCTGTGACCATGTGTCATCTTCTGCTCCTCTCTTGAGTGGTGTCCCACAGGGCTCAGTTCTCGGCCCCCTCCTCATTTCTTTGCATCTGCTCCCTCTTGGTTCTATGCTGGGAAAATACGGCATTGCATTTCCCTTTTTTGCTGATGACTGTCAGATCTATGTCCCTATAAAGAAAAAAGGCCCATATTCCGTACAGCCATTACCTCAGTGTCTTGATGACATGAAGGCTTGGATGTCTCTTAACTTTTTAAAATTCAGTGACAAAAAGACTAAGGTGATGGTTTTTGGTAGCCCCACTGAGACCCCCAATGTGAATTTAGATACCTTGGCCCAGTATAATCAGAGAATCACAATCAGAATGAGAAAGACTTTATTTATCCTCAAGGGGCAATTATGATACAACAGAGCAGCATGACGTTGAAGATAAGGAAAGGGCATAAACAGGCAATAAGAGTGAGATAATAAATGCACAGAGTATACAGTATATACACAATTTTAAAATTACACAGTTTTAAAATTAAAGTGACTGATAAGCCAGCTGTCACAAACCTGGGGGTCATAGTGAACTCTGAACTGAAGCTTGAAAGTCAGATTAAGGCAGTGGTAAAATCAGGCTTCTTTCACCTCAGGCAGCTGATAAAATAAAGCCAATTCTTTCGCGGCAACACTTTGAGACAGTTATCCACGCCATTGTTAGCACTCGGCTGGATTACTTTAATGCACTTTATGTGGGGGTCCGTGCTTCATACATTACTCATCTACAGAGGGTGCAAAATGCTGCAGGTCGTCTTTTAACTGCCACTCGAAAGTTTGAGCACATCTCCCTTATTTCAGCTTCACTTCAGTGGCTGCCCATTTCATAGGATTCATTTTAAAATTCTTTTATTTGCTTTTAAAGCCCTCCATGGCCTAGCCCCATCTTATCTCTCTGAGCTGCTACAGCCTTATACGTCAGCTGGTCAGCTGTTCCTGAATGTACCCAGGACTGAGTGGAAACTTAGAGGACATCGTGCTTTTGCTGCAGCATCTCCCAAACTGTGGAACGATCTGCCTTTAGAGATTAGACAGATCTCTTCTCAGCCTGTTTTTAAATCACTCCTGAAAACTCATCTCTTCACTCCGACCTTTGACACCTTGTAAGATGTTATTTTTAGTTTATTTTTATGTTAGTTGTTTTAGTTGATTATATGCTGTTCTGTCTTGTTTTTTTAATATAGGGCTGTTTTAATCTTTACTATGTGTTTTATTTTATTCTGTTTTGTTTTATTCTACTGTTTGTTTTTTTTACTTATTTACTGTACAGCACTTTGGTCCTGCGCTGGGTACTTTAAAGTGCTTTATAAATAATGTTGGATTGGATCATCCTCCACACCACAGCCATTTTTGTATTCAACAGGACACATCCACATGAATTTTCAGCACATCCAAAAGTCCGTGTGGCTTTGTCACTCCTAAGAAAACAGACACAATCTTCTCCAGTCCCTCTGGATCATTTGTACGCTGGCTATAGGTTTATTTCTCTACCAGGAGTGGGGTTTGAACCCACGTGGACACATATCCATTGGAGCTTAAGTGCAACGCCTTCACCACTCGGCCATCCTGGTCCGACTGAGCTGAGCCGCGTAACAGTCACCCAGCGGTAAAATCATTACTCACAGCATTAAAATGCTTTTTACAAAGTTATATATGAATAAAATAAATCCTATTAACAGGACAGTGTTGCTTTGGCAGAGAGAAGAACGTGTGCAACAGCTGGAGCCACAGCTGTAAAGCTGCTGGTCATGATATCAGGTTGGATATGTGGTGAGAGGGAATCTGAATGTAAGTTTTATTTGTACAATGAAGGAAGTTGCCAGGAGAATAATCTCCTCCTTAATGTCAGCAAGACTAAGGAGCCGATCGTGGACTTCACTACAAAGCAGGAATTACAAGCCCCTCATCATTAGTGGCACACCAGTGGAGAGAGTGGACAGTTTCCGATACCTGGGTGTCCACATCAATCAGGACCTGTCATGGTCCTGTCACATCAACACCGTGGTTAAGAAAGCCCACCAGCGTCTCTTCTTCCTCAGAAGACTCAGAGACTTCCATCTGCCACTGAGGGTGCTCAAGAACTTTTACTCCTGCACCATCGAAAGCGTCCTGACGGGAAACATCTGCACCTGGTTTGGGAACAGCACCGAGCAGGACAGACGAGATCTGCAAAGAGTGGTGCGCTCAGCCGAACGCATCATTCGATCAGAGCTTCCTGACCTGCTGACCAAAGCCAGGAAGATTATGATGGGCCTCTCCCATCCCAATAATGGACTCTTCTCACTGTTGAGGTCTGGGAAGCACTTCTCTTGAGGCCAAAACAGAGAGAATGAGGAGGAGCTTCTTCCCTCAGGCTATTCGGGCCCTGAACCAGGTGTAGGACTGGACTCTCACACACATCACATCACCACATGCACTCTGGTTTTTCTTCTTGCACACTTCCCAAAATTTATAATTTCCAAAGGTGGAAAGTAACGAATTACATTTACTTGCGTTACTGTAATTGAGTAGTTTTTTTTTTGTGTATTTGTACTTTTTAAAGTCATTTTCCAAGTCGGTAATTTTACTTTTACTTAAGTATATTTTTTAAAAAGTATTGTACTTCGCTACATTTTCAATCACACCCGTTACTGAGTAAATTAAAAGAACAAACAAACAAAAAAAACCAAAACATTGCGCTTCGGAAATACTGCAGGGAATGATGGGTAGTAGAACAAATTAGCGTTGGGTCACGATAAAAATGGAGTCTGACATCGGTGGTACGGATCCAGCAAAAAAAGAAACCCCATCGAATTCTGCTGACCCTGAACTCGAAGAAACCGATGTGAACCCCCGGCCGTATTTAAGGGACCATTTCGGCTTCAAGTGCAAGAAAGGCAACAGCTTTATTATGCAGTGTAAGCTGTGTTTGCCCAGAGAGACCGAGTTAGCAGCTTTTAAAAATTCCACATCAAACCTGCGCAAGCATGTAGAGGTAAGTTAAATGAAACTTGTACATTTATTTTAGCAAAAAAGGCTGTGCTCAAGTTAATCACATTAAGTTAAGACATAAGCTGTTATTGGGCACGTTGTTGTCCACGCAACTTAAAATATTTTTACTTGATTGGTAAATTGCCAAAAGAAAATGTGTTCACTTTTCCTGTTTGTTAATAATAATAATTTATTTAAAAAAAAAATGAGTTAAATTAGACAGAAGAGGCTACTTTCTTACTTAACCCACACTGAAAAAAAAATATTCCGTAGAAAAACGGAAAATGTCCTGGTAATTTTCTGCCAGTACATTTTCTGTTTTTTTACGGAAGTTTGACGGACTTTTCTGTAAATGATAAAACGGAAAATTCTGTAGATTTACAGTATACTCTCTGTACTATTTCCGTTTATTCACAGTATATTTTCTGTATCATTAACTGATATTTTCCGTTAATAGAAAAATTGAAATTTCTGTTTATATTACTATTTCCAAGCACTTCTTTTCACTGTAACTCATTAAATATAGTTCTTTATATCCTTAAATGTACATTTCTATGCAATTACAACCTAGTACACCATGTACTCAAAAATTCATAAATTAAAACTTTTTAAATTAATTTGTGCTTCGTACACAACATTGGTACAATTAATGTTAAATATTCTTTTATTCTCCTTAACTCAAACACTATACTAAAATATAACGACAGCATCCATCTTGTCATAAAACGACTAAACAGCTGATACATGAACAAAATAACTCACAAGCTTTCAAATTTGAGCATTTTTATTTCCTTGAAATCAGGTTGCCCTCGTGTAAATGTGTTAATTTACATTCATTCAAGTGGCTACCAAGTGTTTTCTTCAAACAGGACACCTGACAAACAAAAAATGTCATATTTAATGATATGTTCACATTTAATAGTATCCAGAGTACCTTTTAGTTAGAATCACTGCCTTGTGGTAGTTTTGCCTCAGCCAAATGGTTAAGGTGTGGTTTACATCCATGTCTGTCCACTTATGATACAGTATACACATGTAGTCAGTTATAGCCAAACACATTTGATTACTGAATTACATTCACTTCATTAATGAAGTGAATGTAATTCACATTTGTGTGAACATTTGTCTGAGATTAACTCTTTGGGGTCTTTACCTTACAATATAAAATACTTGAGTCAAAATTTGTTGACTGTTTAAGTGGTGCCACATGAATAAAACTGAACAGATCTAAAGAAGATGTTCCTGAACTTTGGGTTTATGCGAACAGGACGGATGGATAACCACAGGACTTTTCCCCATATGATAACTAAAACACAAAATAAATTAAGACAGATTACTGTTCCAAACTTAAAGATAACAGTGTATTTACTGGACTTGTTTTGTCAGTGAGGAGCAAAGTACAATTAGAAGTGCTTGTTCTGATGAAAAGTTAAACTGTAAACAGCAGCGTAGTGAATAAGGACCTGTGTCCACGAATCCTCAGCAGTGACAACACTTAAACATCATAGTTCAAAATCCTTAATGCACACCTTTTTCTCCACGGTGTTCAAATGCTCTTAGCTGTTTAAGTAGAGGAAAAAGTCTGACATATTTCATGATCATTAAATGTTAGACAAGGCTCTGAAAACAAGGTTACGGTTACAAACAAAAACCTCTGCTTGTGCGCACAGACCCTAAATCACAACAAATAAGACAATAGTAAGACAAATTACTACAAAGTCTTGTTCCCACTCTTCATATACCAGTGTGACAAAGTCCTGAATGCAGCCTGCATGTTAGTACATCAAGGTCCATCTGAGCTTTAAATAAAATACACTCAGCTTTTCCTTGGATTTTCAGAGTTGCTCAGTTCATACAGGAACTGCAGCAGTCGGGGTTAACGTGTCGCTGTGTTGCTCCTCCATGTCAGCCATTGAGACTAGTCGCATTTTATTCTGAGGAAAAAAAGAGAAACAACAAGACATTTTTAAAAAGTTTGTATTTTTACATTTTTTTTTTACCTAGAACATAAACAACATAAACAAAAAAAGGATTAGGGCTGTGCGATATGACGATATATATCAGATGACAATATAAAAATGTCTATCGTTTCATATTATACACTATTGTTTGTTTTGTGGTGTTGCAAAAGAAACTGTTTACGGCAATATTTTTTTCATGATTTTGATGGTCACTGTAGTTGCTATATTATTTCTTAAAGTTCTCTCTTTCTCTTATACTTACAATAACCACACTATGGACGGACAAGTGACTGTTTTTACGCGTACTTTCGTTACCAACAATGATGGTTAAACCATTGTGTGGCTCCGCCGTCCGCTTGTTTATTTTCCACATAAACCTTTCACAATAAAGCTCAAGTTTCTGTTGAGACTTTTCAAAATAAACTGAAATGATATACATTATTCTCAAACATAAAATTTCAGAATATGCATCAAACAAATGACCTCAAATAAAAACATCAAGTAAATGGTGCTTACAGTCACCACGCAGATGAAGGCACAGAGAATAATAATAATGGATTGGATTTATATAGCGCTTTTCAAGGCACCCAAAGCGCTTTACAATGCCACTATTCATTCACTCTCGCATTCACACTCTGGTGGAGGCAGCTACGGTTGTAGCCACAGCTGCCCTGGGGCAGACTGACAGAAGCGAGGCTGCCATATCGCGCCATCGGCCCCTCTGGCCAACACCAGTAGGCGGTAGGGTAAAGTGTCTTGCCCAAGGACACAACGACCAGGACAGAGAGCCCGGGGATCGAACTGGCGACCTTCCGGTTACAGATATGCTTCCCAACCCCCTGAGCCACGGTCGCAAGCATGGCCAGCCAGGATGAGGCAGAACCAGCTAGCTCCAAATAGAAGGACCAGCCAAAACAAATCGAGGACCTTATTGTTAAACGAGGGGCTACCTCTGTAGCATGGACATGGTTTGGTTATGAAAAGTCTGACACGCCCCAGAAAACTGTACTATGCAAATTATGCCACAAAACGGTCCCCACCACCACTCAAACACGAAAAACCTCTTTAACCACCTACACAAGAATCACATGAAAGAGTTTCGAGAGAGTTTACGAATGAGAAGCAAAAAAAGAGTCGTCAGGTGCTCAAAATAATCCTTAGACTCAAACGTTAGAACAGGCTTTTCCTTGCAGCACGCCGTGTAATAAATACTCACAAAGAAAATGGCACCGTTTAAACTCATGTCTAGAAATGTATAGTTTCACGCATCGGTCAAAACACTCGACTCCAGGTACACGACGCCCAACTGAAAACACTTCACATAAGTCGGGTTGCCCGAGAATCACAGAATTTACAGAAAATGCACTATTTTGTGATATATATCGTTATCAGGAGAGATATGTCTTATATTGGGATGTGAGATTTTGGTCATATCACACAGCCCTACAAAGGATTATAATTCACGTAGAGTTGCATACACATAGCAGCATTCTGTTGCAACAAAAGCAGTTTATAATCAAAGTGACATACATACCTTGAAAAACTAAATCAACCACAACATTAAACTCACCTTGTTTCTGTAGAGAAGGTGATCAGGGTTTTTCTTCATTTCCTGAGACCAGCTGCTCTGGATCATCACCAGTTTGTATCTTCATCTTTTTTTTTCACTCGGGGAAGTCTTTCCTTTTCTTGGCCATTGCTCTGCACTGGAAAACCAAAGTGTTGTGATCAATAAGGGATATTTTTCCACTGCAGGACTTAGAGTGCTTCAAGTAGTGATAGCTGTTGATCCATTTCTCAAATAATCTGTAAGGTTCTGGATTTTTAAGAAAGATACAAATATCTCTGCTTATATTTGGCTAAAAGCTTGATATAGACACAACAGTTTATAATATGTCAGCATCCCCCACAAGGCATATAAATCCCCTGCACACCAGCACTGTGCTTACATTATAGTTCAATCAAGAAATAGTTATTATTGATTTATTATTGAATTTTTTTAGTAATAATTATTAGTATTTAATCACATTAGCACAGTGGGGTGACAAAAATATTCCACATATTAGAAATGCTGCTCAGCATTTCATAAATTACATTTTCAACAACTGTTGGAGTAAAAACACAGTTACAGGGAAAATGTGTCTGTCTGTAAATATTAACTAAACATTTCTATGTGCTACAAAATAGACATAATTGTAAATGTGCTGAGGTGAAACTATACTTTCAATAATATTACCACTACAGTCTGTTAACCACCGAAATAATCTATGCTGGTCAGCTAGCTAAAAGTCTTTACTTTAGCAGCCCAAATCAGAGGCTAACATTAGCATTTGCTAGCATCAGCCAGGAAGGTCTGAGGCTTAAACTAGGGTTAGTGTAACTTTTCCTGAAACCCTTTAAAATGTACAGTAAAGCCAACTGTAAAACACAGGTATTGATACAGTACTTATTAGAGTCCTAGAATAATTTCTAGAACCATGAAGTTCTCACTTTTCCCAGTTATCCACATCGCTGACTTTCGCTAATTAGCTAGTTAGCAGTCACAGCTGTGTAATACCCAGAGAGACACAGACAGCTAACTATAATATTTATGAAAACTGGTTCAGCCACTGAAGGGCAAAACTGGTGGTATCACAGTAAAAATTATTTTAACATTAACTAAAATGGAAAGCTTAAGTCATGTTAAACCTAAATAACGATTATTTTAAAAACTGAGTCAGCAAAAATATTCCTGACTTGTCTGGAGACAGCCGAAACCAGTTAACAAATAAATTAACAATTCTTTCTAAATAAAAACGTGGAGTCTTTTGAAAAACATTATTTTAATAAAAGAAAACATGAGTTTTAATACTTACCACAGAAATTTGAATGCAGTTTCTCCAAGTTCAGAGTCCAAAATCCAGATGAAGCCTGAAAGAAGCCTAATGGCTGCTCTTGCGCTTACTTTTCCCTCCTTTTCAGGTTCTTTTTCCCACAATGCATTGCAGTAGTTGAGAAATACAGAAAAATACCTGTAAATAACTAATACGGAAAATTCCTTCACGTTTATACAGTAGATTGTACTGTATTTTTACGGATTTTTTTTACAGTGCAAATATGTTCACACTGCAGGCAAAAGAATAACATGTGCTATGTGCAGAGGTGTTTTTTTTCTGTTCTCAAACTGACCTCCCTGTTGGAGCTCAGTCTAGGGGGACTTATTTTTTTCTCCTTATCTTTCCTCACGTGGTGCATTTTCCATCGTTATACCTCTCTGACCTGTCTTCCCCATGTGATGTTTGTGTAATGTATGTATGGTCGGAGGGTAAGATGACGCTGGCAAAGGTCGGCAACCTTAACCCAATTTCCTTCGGGGTCAACCTTCAGGATCAATAAAGTTTTATTGAATTGAATTGAATTGAATTGAATTGCTCCTCAAAATTAACAGAGCAGGGCCAAGTTTAAAAAATTAAAACACATTTTTATAGCAGCTGCCGTACAGCTCAATTCAGTACTTGTTCTCTTATTTGACAGTTTAAAACACATTCACATGTAAAAGAATTATATGGTTTTGACAGTTTGGTTGGTTGGTTTGGTGACCATTATCCATTTTGATGTATAGACTTGCAGTTTAACTGCCACTGCGCTTTAATTTGTAAAGTTTTTCTTTTAATTAAAAAACAACTACTTTGAGATTTATCCCATTGTCTTTTTTGCACTACTCAGAAGAGGCTGTCCTCCTGCTGACAAAAAAGTAACTATGTAACTTTTACTCTGAGTAAATTTTAAATGAGCTACTTTTTACTTTTACTTGAGTAAATTTTTAGACAGGTAATTTTACTTGTACTTGAGTAAAATTTCAGCAAAGTAATAGTACTTTTACTTGAGTAAAATATTTTAGTACTCTTTCCACCTCTGATAATTTCTTTTGACTAATAATCTCTTACATAAACTGTTATTTGTACATTTTTACTGTTATTTGCACAATTTTACTGTAAATTTCTAAGTTAAAGCTGTAAATTTTGTAGTAACCTGTAAATTTGTATATCTTACTGTAAACCTACTGTCATTTAATGGTCGGGCGCTGCACAGCTACAAGCATTTCACCTCATGTCATACTGTGTATGGTTGTGTGTGTGACAAATAAAATTTGAATTTGAAGTTCACCTAAACCAGGCTTTCTTTGTGTTAGCTGCCTGACAAAACCTAAAACTCTAGTCAGGGATTGCAGGTGTCACAACGGACATTATCAGCTTTCTCTGTCAATCCTATCTTTCTGTTTCACACTCTGTGCGCACTCATATAAAAAAAATCTTTAAAAAAAATAATCACATGACTCTTCTTCCACACAGCATGATCCCAGAGTGCCGCTTGCTCCAATCAGCACTGTTAAAACAATGAGATTAATGCTGCATTAAAAAATGAGCCTTTAGCACATAGAGAGGATTAAACAGGTTAATTTGAGCTCATTATTTCTAAGGCAGATGCTACACATTAGAGCTCTGAAACTTCAAATTGGACACATTCAAACACTAAAGCTTACTCTCTCACAGACTAACAAAAGAGACTCTACATCGCACTTAAAACACGCTGTGAATAAAATAATCAGTGAAAATTAGTTTATTTTAAAGCACAACTCATAACCTGCTCCTGATATTTTTCGTTTTTATTCTCTCAGCTGCAGGGTTTAAGGGTTAATTAATTATCAATTAATGACAGTGGGTGTGAATACAGATTATTGAACTGTAAAACAGGAGAAATAATAAGCAAAGACATTCGCCTCGTCAGCCATGCCACAGTTTATTGGACAGGAAAAAGCAAACCTTCATGAATTCATCCACTAACTTCTGAATTCTATAACTATAGCCTTGTTTGTTTGTTATTTCTTTTGTTACAAATAAATACATTTATAAACAAATATGCATAAACACTTAATAAACACATAAACTCAGCGTGAAATTACATGGGGTAAAGTTCATAATATTCATTTATGCATTTTTATGTTTTTTTATATGTTTTTTTATGTAGCTATGGACGCATTACTGAGTCTTGCAAGAATGCCAACCTTACAAGCAGCGACAGTTTTTTTTTATTTAATAAAAGATGAGCAATAATTGTGAGAACAAGAGAAGATGTAGCCAATTAGAAACAACTGTCAAAATGTACAACATGCAAGCTAAGAAAGCAAAGTGTAACGATGTTGCCATAATTTTAGTGATCGTTGTATCTTTTCAACATTCATTTCAAAATCACTTCTCTCATATTTCCTCTTTATTATTTCCATCACTGTTTAAGAAACTTAACAAAGTCATATAAAGCATCTAAACCAGCATCATGAAGTGATGTTTAAAGATCGCAGCAAGCTTACAGCATCTCTCAAATCAAAAGAAAGATTGAAAGTGTACAGGCTGAAGGACATTTCTGATATTATCACATGCAATTACAATACGCCTTCTCATCCGTGTCGGTGTGTATGTACAATTTGTATCGGTTGTTTGTCCCAGCGGTTCACAATACAGAATGCGCATGTTCCTACTATAAAGATTGCTATTCGCATAGATAAGATTCCTTGGATCACAAATTGTTCTAACTTGTTTAAAGTTACTAATGATGAAGGTATTCTCGCGCTTACAGTTACCATTATTATCTCTGATGTTCCTGCTTGCTATCAGATCATCACATCCCGCTTGTGGGATTGCGCGGATGATATGCTGGTTTTTGAATTTCTGAACACGTCTGTCAGCGATGCAGAGCACAGTGCCAGAGAGCGCCACCAGCAGGAAAATGGAAGTCTTCATTGTATTTCTATAGCAAAGAAAGTAAACAGAGTGAATATATAAATCAGTATTATTTCATTTAATTTATTAACTTGTTTATTTTTGTTTCCTAAATGTTAATCGTGCTTAACTATTAAAGTAAAAATACAATAGATATTTAAAATTACAAGTTAGATGATACTAATGCTCCAAACAATAACTAGCAAAGATGTCTCACCTTGTCTTCTTTTTTCAGTTAGCCAAAGTGTGATTGGATGCCTTGAACACCCACAGTTGTTGGCAGGAGTTGGTTGAATGAGGAAGATCTTCAGTGTAGGAAACTCTCTGAAAAGTCAGATTGTTTGCAGTGAGTTCATATATTTGCCAGAGGAAAGGTCAGCACCTGCATATCTGACCAGTTTGAATGAATTTATATCTAAACAGAAATCAGTTAAAGCATGCACTATGCAAGTAAATGTGTAAAATATTCATATAATTAAAGATCACAAAATAAAGATCAAGTCATGTAATGCTGTCCATAACTGGTTGATTACGATGTCTTTGGTATATACGGATATATTGATATCCTTATAACTGTAGTTATTTTAGATTTTGTATGTCATCTTCAAAAATTTCACAAAAGGTTATTTTTCCACATTGTTTGTCTTTAGGTTTTATTTGAAGATTCTCCTGCTTTGAAACTCGAGTGGAAAACTAAAAACAGAAACATGTTTTGGATTAAGAGTTTAGTGCAGCTAAAGCTATAGTATTAGAGTGAATATCAAATATGTCCAAAAGGTTAAAGTGGCATTTAGGTAAGTAGGGAAAGTGTAAGTGAAAGTGGTGCAAAGAAGAAGTCACAATAATTTGTTTTGTGATTTAATCCATTCGTTCAGTTTATTCTGCTTATCCGTGGCCGGGTCACGGGGGCAGCAGCCTAAGCAGAGAAGGCCAGACCTCCTTCTCCAAAGCTTGTATCCGCATCTCGTTTTTTTCGGTCGCAACCCAAAGCTGGTGACCAAAGGTGAGGGTAAGGACGTGGATCGACTGGTGAAGTGAGAGATTCGCGTTTAAGCTCAGCTCTCTCTTCACCATGGACTGGTAAAGAGTCTGCAGCCGCAGCACCAAACTCACTTTGTGTAGCTGTTTGGGAGATAATCTGGAATTTAATTTTTCCTTCTTCACAGTTTCAAATGTATTTATTATTTTTAACTGAGCTTCACTTGTCATTTCACAATAATAATAACCAAGTAATTTCTTATTTTATCTTAGACCATTTTACGGGGCGATCGTGGCTCAAGAGTTGGGCGTTCGCTTTGTAATTGGAAGGTTTCCGGTTCGAGCCCTGGCTCGGACAGTCTCGGTCGTTGTGTCCTTGGGCAAGACACTTCACCTGTTGCCTACTGGTGGTGGTCAGAAGGCCCGGTGGCGCCAGTGTTCGGCAGCCTTGACTCTGTCAGTGCGCCCCAGGGCGGCTGTGGCTACAATGTAGCTGCCATCACCAGTGTGTGGATGGGTGGATGACTGGATGTGTAAAGCGCTTTGGGGTCCTTAGGGACTAGTAAAGCGGTATACAAATACAGGCCATTTACCATTTTACCAAAAGGTTGTTAGAGATTCAGATTTGTCACTGTTGACTTTCTGTGCATAAAACCTTATAAACACTGAGCTCTAAATGGTTTGAAACTCTAAATCTCGAGTCTAAAAGGGAGCATGTTTATTTTGAAAGCCTTGCAGATGAAATTTTGGGCGATTCTTTCAGTGCTGACATTAAAACAGCTACTTTTCACACTTACTGTGTGTGCTGTCCTTACTGCTGTGAAATTATGTGTCACATGTTGTAAAAATGATGCTAAGATGAATGCAGCTCATATATTTTGACACTGTGATGTTTGTGTGTTTTCAATGCAAAGACTGCAGGTTGTTGGAGAGTTAATAAAAGTGACACTACCTTGATGTTGTTTGGCCTCACTGTTTAATAATCTTAGAATTATTTAATACTTCTTAAAATAATAGCCATGTGAGCACACTTGCCAGCCTTGAGACCTCAGAATTAGGGAGACATTCAAAAGGGCTGTTGGGGAGGGGTGGTATACATATACATATATATACAAAAAACTTGAATCTTACAGTGTTTATTTATCGGATAAAATAAGTTAAATGTCACTGTTATTATTGTCCGGCCGGAAACAGGCCAGGGGTGTCCAAATTCAGAGTCTGCCGCTGTGTCCCAAAACGTCGGCTGCATCCTCCGGAGGCCGCATTTGAAGGCCGATTACGTCACAGCCAGGCGACGAAGGCTGTTCCAATTCGTCGACTCCTTCAAATGCGGCCGACAAATGCGTCCTTCATTTCCCCGAATTTGAAGGATGGGTCAGGTGTGTCCTTCGTGGCCCACCATATCCCAGAATTCATAGCGTGGCCCAGCCAAATTTCAGCTGCCAACAATGGCGGCCGCTACTAAGTTTTAAAATTAGTCTTATTAATCTTTCTGGGTCGCAAAATAAACTTTTAACATATTTTCAGGCGAGAAAGTAGCTGTGTAAATTACAAATATCTGCTTGGTTTATCAAGACATCGCATATTTGCAAAAGTGTGCCGACGTTTTCGGAGACGTCTGTTACCCACCAGCCCGATAGCAGGCCGGGGGGGGGGGTTCAATGGTCACTCCAGCCGGCGCGAGGAGCGGACTCCCGGCTTCATCGTTTTCAGACCCCCGCTCTTTCGCTACTCAGGTTAAACATGATATATAAGTCACTCACAGCATACGCAGATGTACCACAAACCGATGAAGATCATGAAGACTTCTTTTCCTATTTGTTAAATGAAGATGAAGTGCAACCAATTATGTAATAACTGAAAATGGGAAAGACAAGTAGTTACTTACTGATGACTTGTACATTTCATTCTTTGATCAACAGGAGGGAATGTCAAAGGAAAATTGTTTTTATATAATGTGATCAGCTCCATGAAATGTGCTTTTTATTGATCACTAAGCAATCTACATGTCTACGTGACTTTTCACCTAATAACTTTTGTGATGAACTTATTCAGCTACTAACCGCTTCCTGTCTTCAGAGAACAGTCAGATGTAGAGAAGAGAAACCTCAGCTCTTTTCCGAGAACATACAGATGTAGAAATGGGAAAAACCCGTTGCTCTGAGTGACGTTGTTATTTTTGTACACACATACACACACACACACATACACACACACACACACACACACACAGACAGACACACAGAAAAGTATAAATAAAGCACGCAGACAGTGATGAGATGCAGGTCTTGCGTCCATGACTGCCCTCGCGAGTAAAGACAACTGCAGTGTTTGTGTTTTCTAACTCAGGTGTCTTAGCTGAAGAACTACGGGGTGATTTAAAGAAATCCCCTGTCAACTTAAAATGTAAGTGTTTGCCTTTTTTCTGTGTTTTATTTGTTCCGGAGTAAATCGGTTTGGCTGAGATCAAAGTTATTAGATTATTAGATTAAATAAAACTCTATTAATCCATCGAGTGGGTTCCTCCGGGATTTTCACACAGCTGACTAAACGTTAAACAGAAAACTGATCAAACAGAAGTGTGAGACGGTTGAGAATTTACGCCCGTGTCCTGTTATATTTTAGATAGCAAGGAGCAGACGGCTGCGTTTATTAAACTCCACCAAGACAGCGGTGACGCAAATCTGAAGGCTAGACCGTCCCATTTCACAACCTCGCACTTCCGGCCTTCTCGGTCTTCGAAGGACCCGGCCCACGTAGACCGCGAAGGCCTTCGTCTCTGTGTTCTGTCTTCAGCGTCCCCTTAGTGTCCCCAGCCCGTCTTGTCTCTCCCTCTCTTTGTGTCTTAGTGCTGTCTCTGGGTTTTGTCTCCTTTACCTGTTTCCAGTGTCCCTCTCTTTGTCTGTTGTCCTTGTCTCCCCAGTCCGTTGTGTGTTCGCATGTTTGTTTATTTCCATCCTAGTGTCAAGCTTATGTGTCCTTATTTCAGTCTCTGTGTTCGTGCTACTTCTTGTCTTATTTTGATAATCCTAGTCTGTGTTCCCATGTTTGTCCACTTCCCTGATCACCCCTCAGTGTATATATTGTCTCTGTTTTCCTCTGTCCTTTGTCAGAGTGTCTGTTCACCTACCCCCTGTGTCTCCATATTCCCAGTGTTCAAGGTTTCCGAGTGTTTTCCCAGTTTAGGTTTTCATGGTTGGTTCTGTTTGCTACTCAGCCAGAATAAACAGCTCGCTCTTTTAAAAGTAGGCTCCAGAATGGATGATGGGATGTTCGCATGTCTTTATGTAACACTGAGTGTGCTGAACTAAAGGTAGGCCTAGTTTCATTTTCATGGTCATTATTATCAAGATAATGATTACGCCTTATTCTGATTATTTCTCCCTTTTGGAGGTGTAACATTTACATGAGGGGTGTAGGAACATTTCCCCCTAAATATTTTTAGATTAATTTTTGTTGAAGTCACTGTTTTTGTCGTATTGATGATAATGCAGCTCAAATAAATACTTTTAAATAAAAGAATAACCGTTCAAAGTGCTCAGTGGTGAAACTGTAACTCTTTCAGAGTTTGACAGCTGGACAAGTGATGCCGTATTTAAAGAAACATGAGATGAGTGCAGCATATTATCTGAACAGAGATCATTCAATGAGCAAGAATAAACACTGAAAGAGAAACACTTCACTGTTGATTATCATATGAAGTCTAATGAAAGCTGTTAATCTGTTAATATCCTGTTAATCTGCATACAGCAAATACAGAACATGCGACTTTAAAGCATCCAGCAAAGTGATAACTGTCCTCTGCCCACTAAGTAGTGACTCTACAAAAGATTATTTTCAATATCATCTTTATATTATATTTATATTATATTTAGTTATTCTCCAGCGCAACAATGTAAGGAGCTCTGTGATTGGTTAGGAAAGGACAGACTGGCCACCTCGATTTTTCTTCACTGCACATTGATCCATAGCTTTGCTCTGTAAAGGCTAACAAAGTGCTTTTGCTTTACAAAGACATTTAGCGTCGGTATTCACTCTCTTAAAATGCCACTGAACACTGGAGTGAAATGGAGCCCTGATCCTCAGAGTTTTATTGTTCCTAACATTTCTTATAGATAGCACAGATAGTGCCCCACTGCAGTAATCACTCATGTCTAGATATTCCTGTTAAAAGGGAGTTTTTCCTCCCCACTGTAACATGGCAAACATAGCAAACACAAACTATTCTATACAACGATCTAATTTAAACGAACAATCCAGCTGAAGCTTCAGACAGCCGTCATATGACAGTGAAACACTGCCATCTGCTGGACTCGAATAACACAGACGCTGCTTTGACGGGTGAGGGAGTTTCAACAAGTCTGCAACGACTACAGGAACTATTAGAGCGGACATGGTGCTCTAATGGCTGCTTCATTAATGTAGGTCAGAAAGGATCAAACATATCAATAAATTGTGAAATACAAAAATTACTGTTTCACTGCACACACAAACCTTCTCTTATTAGCACAACACTGCCCAGGGCTCAGAGTGTATTCCGTATAGACTATTAAACCTTAGCATGTTATTTTAATGTCTTACAGGTGAAACAGCCAACCAGTAATCCTAACTGTAATTTAAAATATTCAGCTGCAAAAATGCTTTTAGCAAATAATTTTTTATGACTGCGCTAAAATTCAATACTAGATTTTTGCTGGTCTGATTAAAAGGTTAAATGTAGAAGTTTTAGGATCATATATTAATACTTCCAAAACAATAAAGTTGTTGTAGAGAATCTATATTCATTATTGTTGCTCATCATGGAAAGACAAAGACATCAGACTCTGCTAAAAGATTTTACACCCTCCTACTCTCTGCACACAGCGGTCTGAGGGATCTTCCAGGATCGGGGATTTTATTTATTTTGTTCTTTTTTGGTCTTCCTGGTTAGTAGGTTGTGATTTTCTACCTGTTGATCTCACATTTGAACATGATTTGCTCTGGAGCAGATTAGGTTCAAAGCATGAGTTGACCTGGCATTATGTCTTGGATTACAAAAAAATCCCACATTAAACCTTGAAGTTAGCCGGATAAGACAGCGTTCTGTTTCACAGTAAAGGCCTCAGAGAGTTGTTGCTAACCAAAGTCTATCTTGTACGGCCACGCAGCATCTAATGACGTTTTGTAACCTGCCACTACGAAGGAGCAGTGAAATGATTTCTGTTTTAGCGCACATACACTGTGTGGTGATCAGTATAAGGACATTAAAGTGATGTTCATTGCCACTGAAGCAGATGCATGTGTGTGTTCTGCAGACTGATTGAATCCTTCTGTACGCAGCTTAAAATGAGTCCTGAGGAAAAAGGTTGAATGGAAGTGGTGAGGAAGAGTGTCATGTTTTTTTCCTCTGTAATAAATAAACTAAATAATAAGCACAAATATTTTTGTTTTCCAAATATATTTTTACGAGCGCTGAACATGTGATCAAGATTAGACGATAAATACAAGATTAATTTCACTATTCTGCTGTATTTCTACTTAACACCTACCCGACTCACTTTTGAATGAAATTAATGCAACGTGTGAGACTAATATTTTTAATCAGATCTTAATTTATGCAAAAATATCCATCATAGACCCCAGAAAAAAGCATGAATAAAAAGAACACCCGATCCATGATATTAAAAAAGCCTTGATCATTAATAGCAAGTCTTTTTAATATCAACCAATAAGAGTAAAGTTAGCTTAAAGGCACAACCCCTGTTTTTCAGGCAGAGGAGAAAAAGAGGAGCTTCGTTTAAGATAAAGAAGCATGCAAAGCTACTCTAGTAGAGTCCAAGAATAAGAATATCATGTTGGAAATGAACATGAGGATGATCAAAACACATTCCCTCCAACAAATAAATACTATAGAGAGCGGAGCTGCTTCATCATTTTAAAAAAACAACGTCTTTGGCTGAGCACAAACACAAGCGCTCAGGAATCAGATTAACCAACAACAGACAAGCTTTCTTCCAACAACTCAGAGTAAAGAGTAATGAGCTAACACTGAGTAACTGTTGGCCAGTAAAATCAACGGTTGCTAACTTTCACATGCAGCAGCTCATTAAGACACTTAAAATAAATTGAATTAAGACATTTAAATGTTGGTTGTATTTTCCTTCCCGATGCATGTGAAAGGTTAAGACTTACATCTCCAAATGTACTGGAACTGATTTGAACCAGAGGACTCAGCCACACTGTTACTATGTACTGCATAAACACGTTTACCGATGAAGGCAAATCAGACGCTGTCCTGACTGTGTGGCTAAATTTTGTGCTGAAAGCATCAAATCAATTGAATATGATTAACTTGCTATGAGAGTTTTTTAGTCCAAGTGTGACTTTTTCTGGGTTCATACACCTTTCAGGGTCAAATTCAAGCACTTTGTAAGCACGTTTAATGTCCATTTTCAAACTTTTCCAGCACATTACCATAAAAAGGATGCATATTTCACTTCGCATCACCTGAGTAAGACCACGTGAAAGGCCAAATGAATAAGTCTTCTCATCAGATATTGATGCTTCTTTCTTATGTGACACAAAAAACAGGAGGAGACAGATCTTTGCTTGTGTTGTTTTTTAAGTTCATTCATTCAAAACTAACTGTAAGACGCTTAACTACATTGCAGTCTGTGTTATTGTTGTAGACCTAATTATCACCTTTAAAGTGTTTGTGCTAATAACATCATGTAGAGTAAGACAGGCATAGAGAACAGCACTGACTGGGAGAGGCTTTGAACAGATGACATACTCAGATCAATTCAACACTTTAGACTTTAAAAATGCACAAGCGTCTTTCAAAAACCTATTTATTTAATCTATCATCATTGATATTATTATGTACAGTTATAATGTACTGTTCATCTCCCTTAAATAAACAGGCAGCCTTAAAGTGTGAAATAGTCACTTGTCTACTGTCTCAGTGGCTGATAGTGCCCCACAGGCCTCAATGTGAGCTTGAAGCCATTATGTTTAAATTGTTTAATGATAAACAGATTTTGAATGAAAGGAGGAAACTTCGGTAGCACAAAAAAGTGCCTATTCTTTGTTCCCATATGGTTCAGTCATATTACCGTCATTTCCCCCTAAGGTGTTCCCAAAGACACCAGGTTAATACTTGAAAAAGCTGCAGCAATACACAAAAATATCATCAATATTCTGTTTACTTGGTGACAACGTCGCTTTTAGCCTTCAATCAGAAAGCCTGACGTTGGCTAGTTAAGCATCGGGCTAACGTTTAACGCTTTCACTTGAGGGAAGTAACTCGTATTACTGCTACTGCTGTGTAATCTTGGTTAAATTCACAGCATATTCTACAAGTTACCCTGCAATAACTAACTGTTAGAATAGCGGCACCGTATTGTATCGCACTGAGTGCACTTCAATCCTTTATCCCGCGAGTTTGCTAGCTAGCAAAATAATAATACCAATTTTTTAAAAATAACATGTGTAACGTACACACTCGAGAAAATTATTTACTAGTACTTACGCAACTCCCCCGTTGTGAAAACGTACAAATCCTTCTTGTATTTTTCGTTTTCCAGCAAACACTCATTAAAACGGCCTCCAGGCACATTAGTGCACTCACCCCCGACTGATCAGGGAGGGGGTGGGGGGTCACACATTGAAACAGACTAACGTGCAGAGGTACAGCCCAGGCAGAGAAATGTTGCTTTTAGACTTTGCGACTCATTTTATTTCTCTATCTGATAAGAAACTATTCAATCAGATAGTTATTTGTGGTGAATGAAATACGGTTACAGTTTCAAGAAGTTTTAAGCACCAAATCCGAAATCCAAGCACTGCAATATTAAAATCCAATTCAATTTCTTGTTTGCTCCGAAATCTACGACATGACTATATACAGAAAAGCTTGACATGGTATGCAAAAAACCCCGAAAACAATACAAATACATGAACAAAAAATGTTTTAACTGTCAGTTATGTCATTTTAAAATTTTCCAAAACTGACATTTTCTTTGACTGACTGATATTAAATTGATTAGGGTCAAATTTAGTGTGAACAATATTACACAAACAAGCACGTGTGTGCGCATGCGCACATATTAGAATCGCTTCGATCGCTTCGAATGCTTCGAGTGGTAACTTTTCTTCGATCCTTTCTGACGTCATAACTTTGCTTTGATCCCAAAACCCATAAATAGGAGCGCTCACCTGTTACTTTATGCTTAACGGACGTTGACCTGCAGCAACTAAAACCCTTTCGAGAAGTTTTGAGAGCAATTTACAGGAGAAACCAAAACAAGTTCAGTTTTGTTTCTCACCAATTTACAGCGCAAACAGACACATTACACCATGTCAGCCAACCCATCCTTCGGCTCAGATGAGCTTGAAATATCTAAAGGGACCATTTTGGGAGATCACCACGTGGTGGAGGCTTTCCTTGGAGAAGGAAGCTTTGGTGTCGTAACGAAATGTCGCGATACAAAAAAGAACCAAACTGTTGCTATCAAAGTCAACAAAAGCGACCCTGAAATTCTGCTCCAGGCAAAACTGGAACTTTTCATCCTGGAGCAGCTACGACGCTTGGATCCAGACAGGTGCAACATTGTCGAATGGAACGGCTATTTCCTCGATGGAGAGCGCATTTGCTTGAATTTCGAACTCCTCGACCAAAGCCTGTCAGACTACATAGGGGACCGGAATAACCAAGGTCTCCCAATGAGAGAAATCAGGCCAATTTTGCATCAGCTCGCAAATGCTCTGTTCCACCTGGGTTCTGTGGGAATAGTTCATGCTGACCTCAAACCTGTCAACATCATGGTTGTGAACCGCAGTGAGTCTCCCGTCAAAGTCAAACTTATAGACTTTGGCATCGCATGTCCTGCTTCTGCAGTGATTCCTGGTGGTGCTGTGGGGACAATTGGTTATTGTGCACCTGAGATTATGCTTGGCACTTCATATGATGAAGCAATTGACATGTGGTCTCTGGGGCTGGTAGCTGTGGAGCTTGCTACAGGGGTGCCTCTCTATCCTGGGGAAGACGATTATGATGTTTTGAAATTCATAATTGAAACTCAGGGTCAGCTACCAGATCATCTTCTAGAGTCTGGCTTGTACACTGACTGCTATTTCATCGAGGATAACTACAACGAACAGCGCTGGACATTTAAGACCCCAGAACAATTTCAATACGAGACAGATTATCAATCCAAGGAAACTCGATCGATAAAACTTAAGTGTCTCGATGACCTCGAACAACTGCTGAGAGTTAGGCGAGGACCGGAAAATGGCCAAACATTATTTGTAAGGCTAATCAAAGAAATGTTGGCCTTGGATGCAAATCGGCGCATAACACCCTCGGAGGTTCTGAAGCATCCCTTTTTCGACCCTCGCCTCTCAAGGAGAACCCCCTGCACTGACATGAATAGCACAGGGGGAGAACTCCTTGTGCTCTCTCAGCAGCCTTCGAGCTGGAGAAGTCATGGATCGCAAAAATTCAGCTGCAGTTTCCAAAACTCCGTTGAATTTCCTCAAAAAGGAGACATCAACACCTCAGCCAACCCATCTGCCTCTGAAGATGATCTTCAAATAACGGAAGGGACCATTTTAGGAGATCACCACGTGGTAGAGGCCTTCCTTGGAGAAGGAGGCTTTGGTTTGGTAACCAGATGTCGTGATACAAAAAACAAACAAACTGTTGCTATTAAAGTCAACAAGAGCGACCCTGAAATTCTGCTCCAGGCAAAACTGGAAATTTTCATCCTGGAGCAGCTACGACGCTTGGATCCAGACAGGTGCAACATTGTCGAATGGAACGGCTATTTCCTCGATGGAGAGCGCATTTGCTTGAATTTCGAACTCCTCGACCAAAGCCTGTGGGACTACATTGGGGACCGGAATAACCGAGGTCTCCCAATGAGAGAACTCAGGCCAATTTTGCATCAGCTCGCAAATGCTCTGTTCCACCTGGGTTCTGTGGGAATAGTGCATGCTGACCTCAAACCTGGAAACATCATGGTTGTGAACCGCAGTGAGTCTCCCGTCAAAGTCAAACTCATAGACTTTGGCCTCGCATGTCCTGCTTCTGCAGTGATTCCTGGTGACCGTGTGGGGACGGTTGGTTATTGTGCACCTGAGGTTATGCTTGGCATTCCATACGATGAAGCAATTGACATGTGGTCTCTGGGGCTGGTAGCTGTGGAGCTTGCTACAGGGGTGCCTCTCTATCCTGGGGAAGACGATTATGATGTTTTGAAATTCATAATTGAAACTCAGGGTCAGCTACCAGATCATCTTCTAGAGTCTGGCTTCTACACTGACTGCTATTTCATCGAGGATAACTACAATGAACAGCGCTGGACATTTAAGACCCAAGAACAATTTCAATACGAGACACATTATCGATCCAAGGAAACTCGATGGATAAAACTTAAGCGTCTCGATGACCTCGAACAACTGCTGAAGGTTAGGCGAGGACCGGAAAATGGCCAATCATTATTTGTAAGGCTAATCAAAGAAATGTTGGCCTTGGATGCAAATCAGCGCATAACACCCTCGGAGGTTCTGAAGCATCCCTTTTTCGACCCTCGCCTCTCAAGGAGAACCCCCTGCACTGATATGAATAACACAGGGGGACAAAACCTTGTGCTCTCTCAGCAGCAATCATCGTTTGGGTGGCCAGAATTCTAGGGGAGCTAGAAATTCTTGTGGAAAAAAAGCCCAAAACAATAACATCAACAAAAACAACCAATGAATATGGTCTTAAACTTGGGCACAATTTGGCTTGAAATCCATCAACTAATCTCTCAATATTCAAAGCGGAGCAGCAGACAACTTACCATCACATCAGTCCTTCAATCAGACCTACAACAAACGTCTTCCTTCTCTCACCCCAACCGGTCGCAGCAGATGGCCGCCCCAACCTGAGCCTGGTTCTGCTGGAGGTTTCTTCCTGTAAAAAGGGAGTTTTTCCTTCCCACTGTCGCCAAAGTGCTTGCTCATAGGGGGTCATATGATTGTTGGGTTCTCTGTATGTATTATTGTAGGGTCTACCTTACAATAATACATACAGCCTTGAAGTGACTGGTGATGTGATTTGCTGCTGAATGAATTCGGAACTAATTGGAAATCTGAATATTAATTAAATAAACCTGCTTTGAGCATCAATTAATTGTTGTTTGAAATTCTTTATAAATATATAAATATAGTGCCACTCTTCTACTGTTTAAATTGCAACTGTTTAAAACTGACTAATTTATTCATACACTTGAGCATAAACACACGCACAGTAAATGGCCTGTATTTGTACAGCGCTTTACTTAGTCCCCAAGGACCCCAAAGAGCTTTACACTACATTCAGTCATTCACACATTCACACACTGGTGATGGCAGCTACATTGTAGCCACAGCTGCCCTGGGGCGCACTGACAGAGGCGAGGCTGCCGGACACTGGCGCCACCGGGCCCTCTGACCACCACCAGTAGGCAACGGGTGAAGTGTCTTGCCCAGGGACACAACGACCGAGACTGTCGGAGGCGGGGCTCAATCTGGCAACCTTCCAATTACAGGATGAACTGCGAACTCTTGAGCCACGATTGCCCTATATACACATATACTTTACAGTACTAGTCAGTGCTTACATACTAGTTCTTTTCCCTACTTTTTCATGCTTACTGGTACAAATGCCTGTTACTAGAGTTAAATGCTATCAATGTATTCTCACAGTTATGGAACTGTCAAATGCATACAAAATAACGCTCACGTAAACATAACTGTGCACTAGTTTGCCCTTATTGCTGCAGTTTGTTTCAAATCACTTTGAATAAAGCTCAGCTTCTCTCAAGCTCTCTCTTACTATCTCTCACTCTCTCTCTCTCTCTCTCTCTCTCACATACACACACACACACACACACACACACACACACACACACACACACACACTATGTAACGTTTCAGCAAGAAAATACCCCCCCTCCCCCCACACAGTGACACCACCACCACTAGTCTGCACAGCTGACATGAGGCAGCATGGATCCATCCTTTCATGCTATTTATGCCAAATTCTGACCCGACCATCTGCATGTCAGAGCAGAAATCAAACTCATCAGACCAGGCAACATTTATCCAATCTACTCATGTCAAATTTTGAGAACTGTAGCTTCAATTTCCTGTTCTTAGCTGACCAAAACGCTCTTCTGCATTCTTTGGTTGGAACAAATGGTTGTATGAGCTACGGTTGCCTTCCTATCAGACATTTTTCTCTGACCGTTGACATCAATAAGGCAGTTTTTCCAAGAGAACTGCCTTTCACTGGATATTTTCTCTTTTTTGTCACCGAAAAGGGTGTCTGTGTTACTTCTTGTCTTATATATATTGTCTCTGTTTTCCTCTGTCCTTTGTCAGAGTGTCTGTTCACCTACCCCCTGTGTCTCCATATTCCCAGTGTTCAAGGTTTCCAAGTGTTTTCCCAGTTTAGGTTTTCATGGTTGGTTCTGTTTGCTACTCAGCCAGAATAAACAGCTCGCTCTTTTAAAAGTAGGCTCCAGAATGGATGATGGGATGTTCGCATGTCTTTATGTAACACTGAGTGTGCTGAACTAAAGGTAGGCCTAGTTTCATTTTCATGGTCATTATTATCAAGACAATGATTACGCCTTATTCTGATTATTTCTCCCTTTTGGAGGTGTAACATTTACATGAGGGGTGTAGGAACATTTCCCCCTAAATATTTTTAGATACATTTTTGTTGAAGTCACTGTTTTTGTCGTATTGATGATAATGCAGCTCAAATAAATACTTTTAAATAAAAGAATAACCGTTCAAAGTGCTCAGTGGTGAAACTGTAACTCTTTCAGAGTTTGACAGCTGGACAAGTGATGCCGTATTTAAAGAAACATGAGATGAGTGCAGCATATTATCTGAACAGAGATCATTCAATGAGCAAGAATAAACACTGAAAGAGAAACACTTCACTGTTGATTATCATATGAAGTCTAATGAAAGCTGTTAATCTGTTAATATCCTGTTAATCTGCATACAGCAAATACAGAACATGCGACTTTAAAGCATCCAGCAAAGTGATAACTGTCCTCTGCCCACTAAGTAGTGACTCTACAAAAGATTATTTTCAATATCATCTTTATATTATATTTATATTATATTTAGTTATTCTCCAGCGCAACAATGTAAGGAGCTCTGTGATTGGTTAGGAAAGGACAGACTGGCCACCTCGATTTTTCTTCACTGCACATTGATCCATAGCTTTGCTCTGTAAAGGCTAACAAAGTGCTTTTGCTTTACAAAGACATTTAGCGTCGGTATTCACTCTCTTAAAATGCCACTGAACACTGGAGTGAAATGGAGCCCTGATCCTCAGAGTTTTATTGTTCCTAACATTTCTTATAGATAGCACAGATAGTGCCCCACTGCAGTAATCACTCATGTCTAGATATTCCTGTTAAAAGGGAGTTTTTCCTCCCCACTGTAACATGGCAAACATAGCAAACGGATAATCCAGCTGAAGCTTCAGACAGCCGTCAGACAGTGAAACACTGCCATCTGCTGGACTCGAATAACAAAGACGCTGCTTTGACGGGTGAGGGAGTTTCAACAAGTCTGCAACGACTCAAGCATCAAACTACAGAACTATTGTAGCGGACATGGTGCTCTAATGGCTCCATTAACGCAGGTCAGAAAGGATCAAACATATCAATAAATTATAAAACACAAAACGTCTCTTATTGCCCAGGGCTCAGGAAGTGAGTGTGTTCCTTATAGCCTATTAAACCTTAGCAGGTTATTTTGATGTGTTACAGATGAAACAGCTATCCAGTAACATTCAGCTACAAAAATGCTTTTTTATAATTACTTTTTTACAGCTTCGCACTTTTACACAAGTTTTATCATCAGTGTCACAATGGCTGCTGCTAAAATTGAGTACAAGATATTTGTTGGCCTGATTAAAAGGTCTTGATGCGTGCTCAATCATCCAGGGAAGTAAATCTCCAAAAGTTGATTCTGTTCTTCTGGACGTAGCGTTTTCAGTCAGAGAAACCAGCCGACTGAAGGAACAATGGGCTGGGAGGTCAGTTCCTTAATCATGATTATGCAAATTCTCATGACCATTGATCAACAACCACTGATCAATGGTCTTGAGTACCATTCACAGAGAGTTGGAGAACAGCTGCAATCACAGCATTGTAAGATGGTGACAGATGTACCCTTAGGCCCCCTCCTCGATTCAGAGAGGGTCTTTCCCTTTTCACGTAAATGGCCTCCTTGACTCCGCCCTCAAACCAGCGTTCATTGCAGTTATTGTTGACAATCATATTATATCGTGTAACCATCCAGCTCACATATTAAATGTAAATGATTTGTTGAACTCAAGACATGATGAATGTTCCTGCATTAAAACACATCCAGCCTAGTGTTCTCACTCTCCCTAAATGGATCTGTTACATTAGTGATATATGGGAGTTGTGTTTCAGTCTTTTCCACATGAGGACATTTACATTTAGTTTTTGCTTTACTGATGAGTGGCTGGTTAACCTGCAGTGGTTGAAGTATGTGTCGGTCGTCTGGAAGAGTAGGTGTAGAAGACGTCTTTAATGAATGTAATGCTCTGAAGGTGTCAGTGATTACTGTGAATTCATTATAAAAATGCATTTCAGTGAATAAAGACAGGCCCTCATGGTGAAGCTCAGGTGTCCATAAAGTGTAACAGGAGAGTGTTACGGATTCAAATATTGGGGATGGATACAAGAGGAAAAACCACAATAACAACACTGGTCCGGCCGGGTTGAGTCAAACGATGATTTTAATGATCACACGCGTGGGAGATGGACACCGTACGCAGACAGCATCAGATCTCAAAATGGTGGAGCATTGATCAAACTCTTATAGCCTCTAGTGGCCCCCACCTAATCATAAAAGCCTAAACATTCACATTCTTTCTCTCACACAGTGCCTAAGCTACGACCTTGGCTCCCTGTTTATCTGCTCCTGCTGAGATGGGGCAGAAAACTCCAGTATGTTCTGTTCTCTTCTAATCAGACAAATAAGGCGATGACTTTCTGCAAACAGTATTTCTCATAACTCAGCAGTATAATGCATCATAAAACAATATCATTCATTCACAATAAACCAGCAGTCTAATGTAATGCAAATCAGCTTAACAAATGCAATAGTTATCACCTTCTTCTAATTCAGGAGAATAATGCAAACTAAAACTACATAATAATTCACCATCTTTAATTAAGGGTCTAACATGGCATAAAATAATATTATAATCTGACACTCCCCCTTTTGCGGCCGGGTTCATTTCTTCTTACCCCTGAGGCCCATTGTCCCCCTGTTGGACGAACCATATGTGAGATGACCTCTGTGTTTGCGCAGTCCAGGTGCAAGAAGAACTATTATTCCAACAGTAGCAGGTACAGATGACACTCCCCAGTTCTCCCACAGCTTTATTTTGGTGCTACCTTATACCCTTCAGACGTACTCAGACTAGAACCTCTGTCCGAGGAGCTTTTAGCCTTTATTTTATTGCTGCAGCCACCAGTGTCTTCCAGTTGGGTGATCCACTGCTCTTCTTCCTTCAACCTCAGGGGTTAGACAACCCTTCAGTCGTTGCACAGATCAGGGGATTATTCTGCCCCGATGTCAAACAACAATCTGTATCCTCGGGTCCTGTGTATCCCGTGTATTCCCCAGAAAAAGGAACAGGAACGTGTCCCCCTTTTGCCCAAGAGCCTCTCGAACCTCGTTGGTCTGGTGTTCCTGGATCTCCGCCAACCCATTCATGGTTATTGCTGTGTTTATGGGATCCATCCTTTTGAGGTGACTTATCAGAGCCCAAACGCCATGACACTTGGACCCAGTTGGTGTCTCGGCAGTCACTGTGTCTGCCTCTGCTGCGAAGGATCCTCGTATATCTGTGACCTCGTCTGGTGTCTGTTCCTTTCTCTGTAAGAGACAGAAAACCAAAACACCTCTCTGCCTAGCCCTAATAATCTACTGTTGTTATCTACTGACCTTCTGGTGATTCAGAATTGGTTTAGAATATTCAGAATGTCCCAGGGACTTATTCTAATCATATCCTATGTGTGTGTAAGCGTGTTTGCATTTAGCCCTCTGCACTCAAAGTCAATACCTGCAATATATCAGTCCGGACCATCACGCCGGACGAAGCTTATGACCTTCAAAAGACCAAGTGCCAACTCATTATAAGCACATTTGCAAGGTGTGTAAGAAAATTATTAAAACCACTCATGTGTTTCCTTCCGCCTACTGTCCCACGGTTTCCTCTCCAGTGTGGTGCTCAGCTTCTCGTGAACACAGGCATTTTATCTTCTAAACGCTATTCAATTTATTTCAGTGATTAATGCTTAAACATGGAAAAATGATTTATGCTTCTCACTGGTTCTCTAAAAAAGGTCCGGAAACCTTTTGGGTCACTATTAGCCCAAGCTTTACCATACCTAAGTTATTAAAACAAATGTAGTCATAAAAATGTTCATATAACCCTTGTTTGATGTTAAAACCCAACTTCCCCCCCTTTTTTGACACATTCCAATGTGTCAAATCAACGGAGCTAGAAAATTAAAAGAAAAGGTTAGTGACCTCATCTCTCAGAAAGTATCAGACTTTCTCCTATCCAGTGTCGTAGCTCCAGTAGGCTCCGCCCGGAGCCAAGAAAAGCATGATATTTGTGTTGTGTAAGCGCGTGCGGCCTTCTATGCTCAAAGTCACTCCAGTCCATAGATCAGCCAGACATCGCGCTGACTGTAGCTTTTAACCCTTATTAACTCGAGCACAACTCTATAATGAGCAACAAACTGCAATATGTATAAAAATGATCATGGTTACACCTGCAATGAAAGATCATACGATTATCCTGACACCTGTAAATAGAAGATTAACCTGAGGTTATGACAATCACCGGAACACAAATGTTAATATAATGTCAAAAGCTTCAATAAATCATTAATGCAATGCTTGTTATATGATACTGATGCAATAATAATGCTGATGCTAAAATAACAGTAAAACACCCCCTTTTATCCCGTTTACAAACTTCACAAATAAACGTTTATCCATGCCTCTTTTAATTTTATGTCCCCCTGTTTTCCCTCACTGACCACAGCAGGGGAAACTTTGTTTTGATTCAGCCATGAATCCAGCTCACCTGATTCATCACTGAGCCCCATCGTCACTGGCATCTGACAGGGTGGCGCTGCATACTCTTCCTTCAATGTCTCTATTTTCAATCTGTTAATTAGAGTGCTTAAACATGAAGTAGACTATGTCCACAACAAGTCAATACAGCTGTAAATGTGGCCAATTATCAATCTATAACCAAGCAATAACGAAAAATAGCTTTTATGTTATGCATGCTTTTAGTCAACCACTCACCCAGAGGATCTTCAATCCCAGAAAATTCCTTCTCCTCATTTAATAAGTCAGTCCTCCTTCCATGCCCTGGTAACTGGTCCATCCAGAGCCATATCATCTCGAAATATACATACACCAAGCCAACCCACACCTTGGTCACACCAACCCTTTTCCGCCCTGAAGATGTCCAATGCCATCTTAGTCTGGATCAGGGTTCTAATAGATTTGCAATTTTCATTAGTTTTGACTATGATTTAGTTTCGACTTCAGATTTTCAATTTTATATCAGTTGTAATTAGTTTTTACCAATTGTTTGCTAGTTCAGTCTAGTTTTTATTTTTTGAAAATCCTTAGTTTCAGTTTAGTTTTGATCAGTTTCAGTTATAGTTTTAGTTGTGTTTGCAATAATTAAGTGTAACAAAATCCCAGTTTCATCATATCAGTCATGCTCTTCTGCTTATCCTTGGGTATTGAAACTATAAACTCTTGCAGCGCCGGGTGTTCGTAATTTTGGTTCAAGTGAATTGATAAACTTTTAGAAGGCAATTGACTCACACAGTTATGTAGATGTCCCCGTCCTGCTGTCTTGGGATGCATCACGCTGCCTTGCATGGGGTTAGCTTCTGTTTTCTGGGGATGAGGGTTGAGTGGGGGGAGCTCTCTGAGGAGGGGGAGTGTGCTCCCCCTTACCTTTTCAAGGTAAGCCAGGTCAGCCTTCTTGTGTGAGCTTTTCAAGTGCACTTTAAGGTTTGTAAAGTGGGATTTTTCCCCTTAGAAGTGTCCCTCATAATTTGTCTCTTTTCACTACAAGACACTTGCTTTATACTAAACACAGTCATATTTAAAGTAATCCCAAATTGGACTCTGGCGCTTTCTCCTGACTTTTCCTGACATGATTCTGCGCGTGGACGGAGCAGCAACACAGACGACTCGCCTAACGTGCTGCCACCTGCTGGCATAATGAGACGGCAAGAAAAAATCTGGAAACTAAACTTCATTTTCACCCTTGACTATGGTAGGACACGCACACCTCAATGAAAACTAAACACACTTTGCTATAACTTCAGTTAATTTTAGTTAGTTTTGTGAACGCTCATTACAGTTTTAGTTAGTTTTCCTTTTTTGTTCTTATTTTTATTTCTGTTAATGAAAATGTTTTTTTTCTTTTCACTTCTAGTTTTCGATATTTCGTTTACATGTACTCTATTTGAACAGGGATTGATCAGTGTCAAATGGGATTTTTTTTTTTTTTTTAATGTGTGTCTGTTAATGCAAATCAATTTATTTATTTATCTTTCTGAAAGACAGATGTTAAACGGGCTCTAACAAATCCACTTCATTGCGTGCTCATAGATTTTCTTTTGTCAGGGTCGCTCACCCAATGTGCTTTATTTAAGCTTATTAATTCTGTCATGCTTATTAGTGGCTCATGATTGCTTAAGGCCTATGTCTGAACTTGACTACAGAGGCAGAGCATCATTCCATCCTTTCAGGGTGAAGGACTTCACTTTCTTTGTGTCAAGGCAGCTCACAATTATCTTAATAGCTTTACCTAATCAAGTTATGGCTTACCATCACTTGTGTTATAAGTATGAAGTGTCCTAAATTCATTCAAATTTTGTTTCCAATTCACTTGCAGCAGTTTAGACCGAATTATTAACGATAATAACCTTGCTCTGGACTGTCAAAGGTGACTTTAACGCTGACTGTTCCGACAATTCATTTTATAACATTTCCTTGTCAGATTAGCCAATCTCTGCACACTTGAATAAACATAATCAACATGGTCAATATTTTCCTGTGTGTTATTTCACCATGGTATCGATTCCAACTCTCCATCCGCATGTGGTTTGGCACATTATATTTATCTAAAACTCCACTCCGTCTCTAAATGTTTTGAAGAATTTTTCAAGCCGGGGGTCAAATTTTGAGAATTTGACCATAAGTGAAAGTTATGGTGTTATCACCCCCTTTTTTGGGGCTTACCTTTCCCAGTTTTGATGATATTCCTCCCTATTCTTTGCAAGTACCCCCTTTTGGTGGCGAGAAACTGTTGGTGTGGTCAAGTGGGTGCTGTAAAAACAAAAGCCCAGGACAGAACAGTCACCAGTCATGTACTTCATACAAAATTAGCATATATTTGATTTCATATTGAACCTCTGAGTGTAATGGTACATTTTAATTTGAATTTCTCAAAGCTAAACACAAAAATTTTCTTTATTTTGCTCTTGTTCCTGTGCAGCACCACCTCTCAGCACATGCCCCTGTCGGTTATATCTCTACTTTTCTGAATTATTGACTATTTCAATGAAAGGACCTAAAAGATGGGGACCAGTGTTTATCCTTACATATCTCCATTTTGAATGTGACAAGTCTATCATTCCCCTGTTATTCACAGACCTCAATAGAGTGTTTTTTTTGTTGTTTTTTTGGCTTTTTTCTTTTCTTTTTTTCCTCTATAAAAGTTAATTGACTTTTTACAGTGGGCTGCTATGGTTAATAATAACATGTTCAGTCATGAGTGAAATCAAACCTTTTCTTCAATTTAGCATTTAACCTTCCCAACAATATAATGTGATACATTAATCGAAACACAGCTACTAAAACACAATTTTCTTAATGCAAACATCAGTAACTCAAAATTAGCCACCAAAGGGTTCAGTCTGCAGTTCACGCTCATGTGAAGCTACAGCCTCCCCCTTTAGTCTCTGCCATCCTTCTGTTCCTGTAAAAACAAAACAAAGCAACACAAAACATCCACCCTTTTTTTATAGGCTGGGTGAATTGTTTGTGGACATTTACTAATCCTAAAGTCGGCACCGTTTTTGTCTCAGTATCAAATCAGTTAAAACTTTTAGTCGTCAGTCCATCACAGTCCAGCCACATGCATACATCCACACACATTCATACCAGAAGTTGCTGATAATGGAGTCTCACGCGCAACCTATTCAAGCCTCCCTCACCAGCAAGATGACGTCATCATTTTAAAGGAAAACAGTTCCTTGTTTTTTGACTGGATTGACTCGCTGCAATCCTTTTAGGCTCAGGACTTCTCATGTGATCAGTGTCCCATATAAGTGAATTTCTCCCCAGCCCATTATAATCATGGAGAAAAACACTTTGCGACTGTCTTCAGTAAGAATATTTTATAGCACTTTAAAGTTCAATCTCTCAGGCCTGGATTAAAGAGCTGATTTGTTAAATCAGGAACTCACAAAATACCAAAATATCACCACCGGTGGATCACACCTCTCAGATGTTCTTATTTCAGTGCACTGTAACAAAAGCAAAAACAAACGTAACCAATAAAATACTCATATAATAACAAATACTGGGGCCCATTGCAAACATGTCCAAGCATAAAACCATCTTTCTCTCTCTTAGAGAAAGAAAACAATCCAAACCTCACTGATGAAATCAACCTAGTGTTAAGCAAAACCCAAAAATCAACTAAAATTCACCAGAAAGTTTTTCTCCCTCCTGGGACAATATTGTGTAGGAATACAGGGACCGTAACTCCTTTTTGCCCTGACAAAAAACGTGTTGGATTTACTTGATTCAATAGTGGACACTGGTTGCACACAAATGTTTTGCTCCGACAGAAACTTAAACAACTGAGTTAAATCAACACAACCTTTTCATATTCAGTAAACCTGCATTTTGTGTTCATAAAACACGATTGAAACATGTTCAGATGGAGTAAGTTGAGATCCTGGAATATTTTGATCCTTCAATTCTGTCAGTTTATTTCAACACTATTCAATAACTTTTATTCAAATTCTACTTGGTCACTTAAATACTACATGTTGTCTTCATATTGCATGCGGTTCAACAAAGTCTAGATCCTGGTTACCATAAAAACTGAATGGGTCTACAACAACTACCATCCTCCTATCTTTATCCTGGTTGCAGCAGGGCCGGGAAATAACCCTGAAGTGATAGGTTATCAGGCAGGGTACACCCCGGACAGCTGACCAGTCTATCAGATAGAAACAAACAGCCATTCACACTCACATTCATGGATAATTTAGAATCATCAATTAACCTAGCTCTAATAGCTACATGACTTTTCACTGTGGCAGGAAACCAGAACACCCAGAGAGAAACCACTGCAAACTAGCCAGACTGTGGACCTGCACCCAGGACCTTCTTACTGTGGAGCAACAGCACCAACCAGCATGCCAACAATGTAGGAAATACAGGAAAGCTATGATTTCCTGTATTTGATGCAGAATTATTTTGTTCTTGTCCTTGACAGGTTAATCCACAATAAATAGCAACAGCATGCATGTGGTGTGTGTGTCGCTGTCTGCCTCTTATAACTCCAGTGATTTTCCTGTAGTTTGAAATCTTATGGGGTGTTGTGGATTCCGTGAGTTCAGCAGCTAACCACTCTTATTAGATTGTATCGTGTCATCTCAATGAGAACAAATTGAGTTGTTGGATTTTATTTATTTATTTATTTATTTTTTTCAGTGTGTTCCTCCTTCAATTAAGTCTCAATCACAAAAAATGTGGCGCTCCGATATAAATCTCACTCCGTTAATTCATCATTTTCATTCTGTACCACTGCTCCTTATCAGGCTGTGTGAAGCACAGTAAACAATTCAGTCGAGGCCTTGAGCCATAAACAGACATCACGCACAGACATTGTTTTCATAACCAAACTGCCTTAGACCCTGTCCCCTAAATCTACACAAACGCCCTCTGGGTGACATGAAATGCATTTAACCAATAAACAATCAATGGCTTCTTGTTGTTGTAACAGATTCTGTATTTGGATGTTTGTGTGCAGCATTTTGCGTGTCAGCATAAGCATTTGTTAGTAAAGCATTCTTCATTGCAGCAGCGTGTGTGTGTGTGTATCACTCTTCATTGCAGCAGCGTGTGTGTGTGTGTGTGTCATTTCTCACTCAATTGACTCAGCGTGTGTGTGTGTGTGTGTGTGTGTGCAGTGAATCAACGAGTGCATATGTGTTCATATGTGTGTTTCTCTTCATTCTGAGTCAGTGCATGTAGATGTGTGTGTTTGTGTGTGTTTGTGTGTGTTTGTGTTCGTCACTTTCCTGTTCTGGTGTTCTGGGTAAACCACGGCCTGAGGCGTGTCCTGGGGTCCTGCCCTCCTCCATTTCAGTCTGTTTGCATCCATTGGTGCTGCTGCTCAAAGTTCTGTCCATACTGGTTCTGGCCCCAATTGAGGCAGTCCTTTTCTCCAGTGTCCTGCATCTTCTCCTTGTCCAGCTCCTCCTTAACTTGACCCTTTTGCTTCTGTAGCTCCTTCAGGGCTTGCTCCTGCTGTAGGAGCTTCTTGTCAGGTTTGGCGACCTCCTGCTCCAGCAAGCTCCAGCCTGGTTTCAAGTCCTGTGTCTGGGACTCTAAGCCTGACTGATGGGTTCGATTAGCAGCCAGCTCCTCCTGAGCCATGCTCAGTTTTTGCTCTGATGCCTTGAGCTCTTACTGAGGGCAGAAACCTCAGAGTCTTTTCCGTACACGTCAGATTGAAGTTTATTGATGTTTTCCTTGCTTTGCTCCACGGCCTTCTGCAGCTCTGCTGTCCGGCTCTTCTCAGAGGTCAGCTCCTGGCCGAGCCCCGACACCTGTGCCTTCAGCTTTTCTTCTTGTGCTTTTGTCCATTCTGAGGTGCCTCCTGACCTCAGTTACTCCTCCTGTCTCTGGCACGCCCTTTTTGCTGCCCGATCATCCGTGTTGGTCAGTCACTGTCCTGCACAGTTTTAATGCAGAGTTGTTAAGGTCAGCATTCTTTTGCTCGGCCTCACTTTTCCTCTGGGCTTAATGGGCGTCTCGTCAGAGCTCTGTTAGCTGAAGCTGTCTGGAAATCTCCCCCGTGTAGTGAAACGGGCCTTGGATTTAATGCTCTCCGTCTCCGCTGCATGAGATCGTTTTCCTGCAGCTCTGCTGACATTTTCAGGTTGTTGTTGTGGGTCCAGCTGCTGTAGCATTTGGTCAGGGTCACATCAAAGATGGTAGAGGAGAGAGCAAAGATGGTAGAGGGGAGAGCAGGAGTCCAGGTCAGCCTCGGCAAAGCAGCCTGTAATCAAGCATAAAGAGAAAAAACAAAAACAAAACAAAAACAGACGAACAGGAAAATGATGTTGTGTTGGCTGTGTTATTCAGAGAGGGGAGAAACACCGGGGCCAGGCCCTGTGTCAGCCTTCTCTCCCCCTTTTTTTGTTTTTTTTTCTCACTATATAATCAACTCATAACCCACCAAGCTGACAGGACAACACAGGTACATGTTAAAATTGTTAAGATCATGTTTAAAAGCCCAAAAAAGAATTTTCTTTCATTCAGTAATCACTTGTATTAATCAATCAGCAGAAAACATGTCACAATTTGAATCTTCTAACCACTAAATTTGTCGTGTCATCACTGGTTGGTCAGACCAGTGTCTTTTTTTTTGAAGATAAGTTGTTGTCCTGCAACCCAGAGAGTTTATTTGTTAGTAGTGGATAAACTTTATCATTTAATAACAGGTGTATGTTAAGTTTCGCTGCTTTAACCTTGCTGGAAAATCTTCACGTGTTCATGAATGTAAGCTGTTTTTTCATTGCGTGTGTGTGCGTTTGTAGGTGGGTTAATTTAACTTTTTCTCAAACGAGGCATTTCTCTAACACGTGCCTTTCTCATACATTTCTCTGGTTGTGTGTGTGTTTTTATTTTGTTTCCCAAATTTTGATTCCCCACCTTAAATAACAGCATTCCATGTCTTCAGCCAGGAGTTAGAGCTTGCTTGTGAGATTCAGGGACACATGGTGCCAATAACAATTCAGTCAAAAACTTGCCTGCAAATTTCCAGTGATGGTAACCGATAACTGGAGGAGAAGATGTCCTTTAAGTTTCTTTTCAGCGTGGGGATAAAGTTGGGGTCAAGCTGTAAACTTTTGAGCCAAAGCTTGGCCTGTCTGTCGTCCCAATTCTGTTTATGCTTTTGCCGCTGTACTCAGGTTTCCAGGTTGGGAGAAATCCACCTGTATTAACACACTAAAACATTTACTTACTATTTCTTTTCTAAAAACATCCTGATTCACTTCATCTGACTAGATTTTACTCTCTCTCTCTCTCTCTCTCTCTCGGTGCATACTTCTCACAGTCTGGCCGTTGCCTTTTATGGGCATGCAGAGTTCCTGTCACACACACAGCTGAAATTCGTGCTTGATCACACCCTATATTATGATAAAACCAACAGTAAATCAAATGTAACCGCTTATATTATTGGGCTGAACCAAGAGTCACTTTAAAAATCGTATAAATCCTGCTTCACACCATAAAACTGAAACAAATCACAGCTGTATTTATCACTCAGTCTTACTCTGCCGACTGAAGTGTCGGTCTAAATCATGCACGATTTGTCTTTTCTATATCAAAACCCAGCCAAACATCAAACATTCACCCTAGTCATTCAAAACCTTATTTGTAATATTATAATCAGCAAAATCAGCGTCTTATTTACAGGTCTTTAACAGTATTTGCAAATTATAATTATAAAACTCAAAAAACACGCTAAACAGGAAGCAGAAGTCCTCTGTGCGCTTCACAGCAGCCACCTCATTTGCATGTTCACACACCGTCTAAAAATAGCTCGCAGCGCTGCAGCGCGCTCTCGTCACACACAGTCTCTCACACAGTTCTATTATTTTATATTACAAAGACGTCTTATATTTACAACCACTGTCAGGCCTGGCAGATTTAGCGCCTACACAATTTTGACAAATTTAAGTTAACGGGTCCAACCGAAGAAAGTCCAACTTTTTTGTGATCAATTAACCAGTATCTGCCTCTAACTGTATCTGGCCTCATCTCTAAAGTCCCTAACTCAATTTAACAGTGTCCAAAAAAGCGCAGACACCGTTCCAAACGGTGAGTGGTGCAACCACTAGTTATTCTGGAGTGCCCCAAGCTCCACAGTGACCAACTGACTATCCCTCAAAGAGGACAAGGCCTAGGCGCCCCGACCTTGGCAAGCGTTACCTCTGAGCACTGCGCTTCCTAGCAGACTCCAACTGCCGTCCTATAATAATTTATAACACTTTAAAACAACAGTCAACCCCCCAAAACAAGAGTATGACTGAGGCAGGTGCAACCTAGTGGTCAATGGGGACTCCAACCCACAAAATGACCAATTCCCTATCCAACTACTTGGGACTGCAACCCAATTTCTTAGCAGACTCTAACTGCATTTATTTCTCAGCAGACTCGAACTGCTTCAACTCATGAGATTTTTTCATCAAAATCAAAACAGACATTTACCAGTACTTTCAGTGAGTAGACTTTAATTTTATCATGTCCAATTTGGCACACTTTGGAAATAATTCAACAGGTAGTGCCTTACCTTTGTATAAGCCGGCTTATGCCCACTCACGTCAGACCACTGGCTCGTGCCTGTCCGTTCGACAACCTCGGACCGTCCAAACCTCCAAAATTCCACCCCAATACCACAGGACGAGCCCCCAAAACTGTTACGGATTCAAATATTGGGGATGGATACAAGAGGAAAAACCACAATAACAACACTGGTCCGGCCGGGTTGAGTCAAACGATGATTTTAATGATCACACGCGTGGGAGATGGACACCGTACGCAGACAGCATCAGATCTCAAAATGGTGGAGCATTGATCAAACTCTTATAGCCTCTAGTGGCCCCCACCTAATCATAAAAGCCTAAACATTCACATTCTTTCTCTCACACAGTGGCTAAGCTACAACCTTGGCTCCCTGTTTATCTGCTCCTGCTGAGATGGGGCAGAAAACTCCAGTATGTTCTGTTCTCTTCTAATCAGACAAATAAGGCGATGACTTTCTGCAAACAGTATTTCTCATAACTCAGCAGTATAATGCATCATAAAACAATATCATTCATTCACAATAAATCAGCAGTCTGATGTAATGCAAATCAGCTTAACAAATGCAATAGTTATCACCTTCTTCTAATTCAGGAGAATAATGCAAACTAAAACTACATAATAATTCACCATCTTTAATTAAGGGTCTAACATGGCATAAAATAATATTTTAATCCGACAGTATATATTGTCTCTGTTTTCCTCTGTCCTTAGCGTCGGTATCTAAAGTGACCATTTTGGGAGATCACCACGTGGTGGAGGCTTTCCTTGGAGAAGGAAGCTTTGGTGTCGTAACGAAATGTCGCGATACAAAAAAGAACCAAACTGTTGCTATCAAAGTCAACAAGAGCGACCCTGAAATTCTGCTCCAGGCAAAACTGGAAATTTTCATCCTGGAGCAGCTACGACGCTTGGATCCAGACAGGTGCAACATTGTCGAATGGAACGGCTATTTCCTCGATGGAGAGCGCATTTGCTTGAATTTCGAACTCCTCGACCAAAGCCTGTGGGACTACATTGGGGACCGGAATAACCGAGGTCTCCCAATGAGAGAACTCAGGCCAATTTTGCATCAGCTCGCAAATGCTCTGTTCCACCTGGGTTCTGTGGGAATAGTTCATGCTGACCTCAAACCTGGAAACATCATGGTTGTGAACCGCAGTGAGTCTCCCGTCAAAGTCAAACTTATAGACTTTGGCCTCGCATGTCCTGCTTCTGCAGTGATTCCTGGTGACCGTGTGGGGACGGTTGGTTATTGTGCACCTGAGGTTATGCTTGGCATTCCATACGATGAAGCAATTGACATGTGGTCTCTGGGGCTGGTAGCTGTGGAGCTTGCTACAGGGGTGCCTCTCTATCCTGGGGAAGACGATTATGATGTTTTGAAATTCATAATTGAAACTCAGGGTCAGCTACCAGATCATCTTCTAAAGTCTGGCTTCTACACTGACTGCTATTTCATCGAGGATAACTACAACGAACAGCGCTGGACATTTAAGACCCAAGAACAATTTCAATACGAGACACATTATCGATCCAAGGAAACTCGATGGATAAAACTTAAGCGTCTCGATGACCTCGAACAACTGCTGAAGGTTAGGCGAGGACCGGAAAATGGCCAATCATTATTTGTAAGGCTAATCAAAGAAATGTTGGCCTTGGATGCAAATCAGCGCATAACACCCTCGGAGGTTCTGAAGCATCCCTTTTTCGACCCTGGCCTCTCAAGGAGAACCCCCTGCACTGATATGAATAACACAGGGGGACAAAACCTTGTGCTCTCTCAGCAGCAATCATCGTTTGGGTGGCCAGAATTCTAGGGGAGCTAGAAATTCTTGTGGAAAAAAAGCCCAAAACAATAACATCAACAAAAACAACCAATGAATATGGTCTTAAACTTGGGCACAATTTGGCTTGAAATCCATCAACTAATCTCTCAATATTCAAAGCGGAGCAGCAGACAACTTACCATCACATCAGTCCTTCAATCAGACCTACAACAAACGTCTTCCTTCTCTCACCCCAACCGGTCGCAGCAGATGGCCGCCCCAACCTGAGCCTGGTTCTGCTGGAGGTTTCTTCCTGTAAAAAGGGAGTTTTTCCTTCCCACTGTCGCCAAAGTGCTTGCTCATAGGGGGTCATATGATTGTTGGGTTCTCTGTATGTATTATTGTAGGGTCTACCTTACAATAATACATACAGCCTTGAAGTGACTGGTGATGTGATTTGCTGCTGAATGAATTCGGAACTAATTGGAAATCTGAATATTAATTAAATAAACCTGCTTTGAGCATCAATTAATTGTTGTTTGAAATTCTTTATAAATATATAAATATAGTGCCACTCTTCTACTGTTTAAATTGCAACTGTTTAAAACTGACTAATTTATTCATACACTTGAGCATAAACACACGCACAGTAAATGGCCTGTATTTGTACAGCGCTTTACTTAGTCCCCAAGGACCCCAAAGAGCTTTACACTACATTCAGTCATTCACACATTCACACACTGGTGATGGCAGCTACATTGTAGCCACAGCTGCCCTGGGGCGCACTGACAGAGGCGAGGCTGCCGGACACTGGCGCCACCGGGCCCTCTGACCACCACCAGTAGGCAACGGGTGAAGTGTCTTGCCCAGGGACACAACGACCGAGACTGTCGGAGGCAGGGCTCAATCTGGCAACCTTCCAATTACAGGATGAACTGCGAACTCTTGAGCCACGATTGCCCTATATACACATATACTTTACAGTACTAGTCAGTGCTTACATACTAGTTCTTTTCCCTACTTTTTCATGCTTACTGGTACAAATGCCTGTTACTAGAGTTAAATGCTATCAATGTATTCTCACAGTTATGGAACTGTCAAATGCATACAAAATAACGCTCACGTAAACATAACTGTGCACTAGTTTGCCCTTATTGCTGCAGTTTGTTTCAAATCACTTTGAATAAAGCTCAGCGTCTCTCAAGCTCTCTCTTACTATCTCTCACTCTCTCTCTCTCTCTCTCTCACACACACACACACACACACACACACACACACACACACACACACACACACACACACACACTATGTAACGTTTCAGCAAGAAAATACCCCCCCTCCCCCCCACAGTGACACCACCACCACTAGTCTGCACAGCTGACATGAGGCAGCATGGATCCATCCTTTCATGCTATTTATGCCAAATTCTGACCCGACCATCTGCATGTCAGAGCAGAAATCAAACTCATCAGACCAGGCAACATTTATCCAATCTACTCATGTCAAATTTTGAGAACTGTAGCTTCAATTTCCTGTTCTTAGCTGACCAAAACGCTCTTCTGCATTCTTTGGTTGGAACAAATGGTTGTATGAGCTACGGTTGCCTTCCTATCAGACATTTTTCTCTGACCGTTGACATCAATAAGGTAGTTTTTCCAAGAGAACTGCCTTTCACTGGATATTTTCTCTTTTTTGTCACCGAAAAGGGTGTCTGTGTTACTTCTTGTCTTATATATATTGTCTCTGTTTTCCTCTGTCCTTTGTCAGAGTGTCTGTTCACCTACCCCCTGTGTCTCCATATTCCCAGTGTTCAAGGTTTCCGAGTGTTTTCCCAGTTTAGGTTTTCATGGTTGGTTCTGTTTGCTACTCAGCCAGAATAAACAGCTCGCTCTTTTAAAAGTAGGCTCCAGAATGGATGATGGGATGTTCGCATGTCTTTATGTATGTGTGTGAATGGGTGGATGACTGGACATGTAAAGCGCTTTGGGGTCCTTAGGGACTAGTAAAGCGCTATATAAATACAGGCCATTTACCATTTACCATTTATGTAACACTGAGTGTGCTGAACTAAAGGTAGGCCTAGTTTCATTTTCATGGTCATTATTATCAAGACAATGATTACGCCTTATTCTGATTATTTCTCCCTTTTGGAGGTGTAACATTTACATGAGGGGTGTAGGAACATTTCCCCCTAAATATTTTTAGATACATTTTTGTTGAAGTCACTGTTTTTGTCGTATTGATGATAATGCAGCTCAAATAAATGCTTTTAAATAAAAGAATAACCGTTCAAAGTGCTCAGTGGTGAAACTGTAACTCTTTCAGAGTTTGACAGCTGGACAAGTGATGCCGTATTTAAAGAAACATGAGATGAGTGCAGCATATTATCTGAACAGAGATCATTCAATGAGCAAGAATAAACACTGAAAGAGAAACACTTCACTGTTGATTATCATATGAAGTCTAATGAAAGCTGTTAATCTGTTAATATCCTGTTAATCTGCATACAGCAAATACAGAACATGCGACTTTAAAGCATCCAGCAAAGTGATAACTGTCCTCTGCCCACTAAGTAGTGACTCTACAAAAGATTATTTTCAATATCATCTTTATATTATATTTATATTACATTTAGTTATTCTCCAGCGCAACAATGTAAGGAGCTCTGTGATTGGTTAGGAAAGGACAGACTGGCCACCTCGATTTTTCTTCACTGCACATTGATCCATAGCTTTGCTCTGTAAAGGCTAACAACTGCCATCTGCTGGACTCGAATAACACAGACGCTGCTTTGACGGGTGAGGGAGTTTCAACAAGTCTGCAACGACTACAGGAACTATTAGAGCGGACATGGTGCTCTAATGGCTGCTTCATTAATGTAGGTCAGAAAGGATAAAACATATCAATAAATTGTGAAATACAAAAATTACTGTTTCACTGCACACACAAACCTTCTCTTATTAGCACAACACTGCCCAGGGCTCAGAGTGTATTCCGTATAGACTATTAAACCTTAGCATGTTATTTTAATGTCTTACAGGTGAAACAGCCAACCAGTAATCCTAACTGTAATTTAAAATATTCAGCTGCAAAAATGCTTTTAGCGAATAATTTTTTATGACTGCGCTAAAATTCAATACTAGATTTTTGCTGGTCTGATTAAAAGGTTAAATGTAGAAGTTTTAGGATCATATATTAATACTTCCAAAACAATAAAGTTGTTGTAGAGAATCTATATTCATTATTGTTGCTCACCATGGAAAGACAAAGACATCAGATTCTGCTAAAAGATTTTACACCCTCCTACTCTCTGCACACAGCGGTCTGAGGGATCTTCCAGGATCGGGGATTTTATTTATTTTGTTCTTTTTTGGTCTTCCTGGTTAGTAGGTTGTGATTTTCTACCTGTTGATCTCACATTTGAACATGATTTGCTCTGGAGCAGATTAGGTTCAAAGCATGAGTTGACCTGGCATTATGTCTTGGATTACAAAAAAATCCCACATTAAACCTTGAAGTTAGCCGGATAAGACAGCGTTTTGATTCACAGTAAAGGCTTCAGAGAGTTGTTGCTAACCAAATTCTGTCTTGTATGGCCACTCAGCATCTTATGATGTTTTGTAACCTGCCACTACAAAGAAGCAGTGAAACAGTTTCTGTTTTAGCGCACATACACTGTGTGCTGAGCAGTATAAGGGCAATAAAGTGATGGTACAGAAATCTGCATCTGGTCAGAAGGAAAAGCACGTACACTTGGAAGACTTGGCCAGATTTTTACAAAATTATTGGCTGACAGTGGACAGATGAAAGGATGTGGATGGTCACACCCTTGTGCAGTAAAGACGGCGTTCGGTTCATTGAATACACAAAACCAAACACACAAAAGACACAATAAGACAGCTGATCAGTTTGCTTCACTGACTCATCTTTTTTTTTTTTTTTTGCCTGTCCCGTTTGGATCTTTAGCCATCAGAATTGTTGTCTGAAGGCTAAGAAAGATGCCAAGCGGCTTTACTTTACCAATTGGATCATCATGGTCTTGCATTTGGGCCATTTGATTGACCTTTATTATAATTATATATTTATTTGATTTGATTTTCGGTTGTTACAGACGGGACAGACATGACTGGGGGATAGGACAGGGAGAAAGAATGAAAGAAAGAGAGGGAGAGAAAGAAAAATAGAGGGGAGAAGAGACGGTGAGAAAGGGGGGAAGAAAGAAAGAAAAACAAACAAAACACCTGGATCACCTGTATGGAGATAAGAAACAGAAGAGAAAACAAACAAGAAAGAGCAACATAATAAACACAACACCATCACAATAAAACAGCTAACAGTAGATAACAGTAGATACCAAGTATTAGATGTTATGTTACAGCACGCAAGATAGACAGCGCACAATGTGCTTTGAGGTAGCAGCCAAGAAAGGTGTAGTTTGTGTCTGTGAATACCCGTGTGTACACCTGTGTGCACACCTGTGTGCATACCTGTGTGGATCAGCACGCTTGTATTCAAAAGGTTTCTCCATGTAACGATCTGCTAGGGAGTGTGGGGAGCCATAGCCCCGTCCCCCAGGGCATGAAGCAGGTATGGAGGAGATCCAGGCCCCAGACATCCAGAGGCCCCAGAGTACGAGGACCCAAGGAGGACCACCAGGGGGCCAACGTGCCACCCTCCTGGGAAGAGCTGAGGAGAGCCCCAAATGAGAGGTCACCAAGCAGCCACGGAGCAGAGGCCAGAGGGGGTTGCAGTGACGTGCCCGCGGGCTCTGCCAGCAGCCAGCTGTGCCAGAGAGGACCGGGCATCAGGCCGAGAGGCCTGAGGGCACCCGACCCCCCGTAAGGGGCCTAGCTGGGCCACAGGTGCCAGGCCCCGCCAATCGGCCACCAGGAGTGAGTCGGTACATACATGAGCGCCCAGCCCCAGACACCAAGAATGAATAACAATAATGGATTGCATTTATATAGAGTTTTTCTAGGCACCCAAAGCACTTTACAATTCCACTGTTCATTCACTCTCACATTCATAAGACTGGTGGAGGCAAGCTACAGTTGTAGCCACAGCTGCCCTGGGGCAGACTGACAGAAGCGAGGCTTCCCAAATCCCTGAGCCACGGTCGCCCCCAGAACCACCAACACACCAACATCCGAGGGCACCAGCCACCGGCAGGGAGCGTGCTGAGGGGGGAGAGGTCTCCACACCTCGGAGAGCCCGAGATGTCCCCAGAGAGGTGGAGTCTTACACCTAAGCTCCCCCGCTGACCCCAGTAGGCACCCCCACACTCTGGAACCCACCAGGGCAAGGGGGCCCAGGCCCATCCGGACTGGGGCCCACAGCAGCAGCACCACCACAGAGTCCGGGACAGCCCACCCGACTCCACCGCAGAGAAAAATGCACCCACCACGTCATCCAATCTTCTCCCAGACTACACAAGACAATAGACACCCAGGTTGAGTCATTCTCCACCTCTCCAATATCTTTCCCCCACCTGCAGAGTCTGCTCCTGTAGAGAGGAGACCTCCTGCAAAGATGTAACAGCCTCCCCACCAGTTAGAGTCCTCCATTTGGGCCGATGCACCAGAGGTCCCCCATGCACCACCCCGGCGACACAACAACCAGGACCCAAGGCCCCAAGGCCCAGCCAGAGCCCCAGCCTGGGGGCGGAGCACCACCAGACCCCCAAGCCTCCACGCCCATCCCGGACCCACCCAGGGGCAGCCAGGCTACCAGGCCAGTAACCAACGTCCACCAGCACAGACCCTCCCCCATCTCCGCTGTAAGCAGCCGCAAGGAAAACACCATCTAAGAGCCACCAGAGCCCCTAACCAGGTCATGGCCACAACCCCGCGTTAGGCCCTACAGGGAAAACGTCCCTAGGGAATCCCTAGATGCCCTAAGGCCGTCCCTACCCCCATATCAACCACAATAGCGAAGGCAGCACTAAACCATGACCCCCCACCCCCACTAGGTGATGAAGCCAATCAAAGTAGTCCAGAGGGATTGATCAAATGTGATGGCAGAGGCTGTATCAAGACTAATGTGATCTATTAGATGGTTTTTATATTGGTTAGAATTAAGATTATTTTAATTTTTCCAGTTAATGAGGACCATTTTCTTGGAAATGCATAGGGCTGTAAAAACAATGCGGGCTGTGTTTATTTCTGTAGTGACCTCATCCAAGTTGCCCAGCAAGCATACTAAAGGGGAGGCTGGAATGTTACATTTCAGACACTTTGATAAGTCGTCACATATCTTGCGCCAAAACTTCTGAACTGGTGGACAGAACCAAAGAGCGTGGATATAATTGTCCGGTGTATTTGCTTGACAGTGTGAGCAGTTGTTGGAAGACGTATAGCCGATCTTGAACATCCTATGACCAGCATAGTGCACTCTGTGTAATATTTTGTATTGTATTAATGGCAAACTGGGATTTCTGATCCATTGAAAGGTTTTTAAGCATATCTGAGACCAAAGGTTTGGGTCTAAGCTGATTGATAAATCTGCTTCCCATTTTGCAATCAGAAGGGATATTGATTCATCTACTTTAGAAAGTGTTCTGTATATTTTAGACAATAATTTGGGGGGGGGGGGCGGTTAGATTAAGAAATTGTACCACACTTGGTGGTGTTTGTAATTCAGCTTCACTGGGATTAAATTTCTTTTTTACTATGGATTTAATTTGTTGATATTCCAAAAATATTTTCTTGTTGATCCCATATTGTGTAACTAGTCTGTCAAACAAAATAAAGTCTGTTCCTTCTAATATATGTTCCAAGTATTTAATTCCTTTATAACTCCAAACTGGCAAGTTGATCATATTATTGTTTTGTAATATGTCCGGATTGTTCCAGATAGGTGTACGTTTGCATGGGATTAATGAAGACTCTGTCATTTTTAGAAACTCCCACCATGCTGTCAGAGAAGAGCTGATATTGATGCTTTTAAAGCATTCATGTCGTTTGATGTTTGAGCTGATAAATGGTAGGTCTGAAATTTCTAGGTTATTACATAGTGCCTGTTCTACATCTATCCAGGTTTCATCTAAGAAGGTGTGTTTAAACCATCTAGAGATGAACTGAAGCCTGTTGGCTAAAAAGTAGTGATTAAAGTTAGGCAGATCTAGTCCTCCTTTATCCTTGGTCCTTTGTAATGTTTTTAAGCTGATACGTGGGGGTTTATCTTTCCAAAGGAATTTAGAAATATACGAGTCTAGAGATCTGAACCAATCTTGTGATGGCTTATTTGGGATCATTGAAAATAAATAGTTTGTTTTTGGCAAGACCATCATTTTTATAGCGGCGACCCTTCCCATGAGTGATATGGGTAGAGAAATCCATCTAGCCAAATCGCCTTCTACTGTCTTTAAAAGTGGGATGTGGTTTAATTTAGTTAATTCTGCAAGCTCGGGAGAGATATTACTAACTCATCTACACAAGCCGTGTTGTAGAAGGTACAGCAGCCGTGGTAGATTATCTTCTTAATGTGGCCCTGACACTCCATCATACGCCACAAAGCTGTGAATAAATGAAAACCAAAGCGGCATCATCACTAACATAATATCATAATAACAACAGAAGTTATCCCACTACATTACCTAAATCATGATATCTTAATAAATGTTCACCATTTGTTGCTTTGACCCATGGTTGTTGTCATTCATTTTTAATGTCTGTGCATGGCATTGGACAGCTCCTGTCATTTATATGTCTTCATATGTCATGATTTTGTGGTCAGTGTAGCAGCTTGAAAATAACTGCGTGGTTAACAGCAGGTGTACAGGCAGGTGCTCTGATCAAATAACATGTTTGGCTAAAGAAACAGAGAAAATAAAAATATGTAAATAGGAACACCCACATCTCTACTTCTTCTTCTATTTTCCATTTCACACTTACAAAAAAGTTCTCCTGTGTAGGTGTTGAGACAAATATATGTCCATGTGAATTTAATACTTCAGACAGACCCCAGAGCAGGTCTGAACAATTAGTCGACTTAAAATCAAAATTGCAATTTGAAACCATGCAATTAGCCTCCATGTTTTGCCTGATCGAGGTTTGAAATACAGTGTTATATAAACTGATGTTATATAAACTGATGGTCTCTCTTGTACTAGTCATGCTCACCAATCAGAAGTGATGCAAGATGACTTCTTTTACACGCAAGAACAACAAACACGAGAAACCCAAAGAAAACTTGTCCTTCATACAGGAGGAAGCTAGGCTAAGCAAAGCTAACTGTTAGACAAAGTAGATATATACTTCAGTCATACAGTTTGGTAATGAATACTTAAACTACCACATCACCGATTAGTTATTGCAGAGTGAGCTCAATTCAATTACTCGGGTCACAGTAGTTTAGCACTTCTACAGCAATCATGTAACCAGCATGACTGAGGAGGACACTGGGTGGACGGGCTTTGCAGGTCAGACTTTGAAACTAAAAAGAAGTCATTCATTAGCGTGTACAACTATTTTTAAAGCATGAGCCTAAAATTGCAAAACGAGTGCATATGTGTTGATGTTTGCGTTCACACTCAATGAATCTGAATCTTCTATTGTCATTATGCCAAAAGCAGTGAAAATATGCTGTCCCATTCAGTGCAAATAAAGAATCTGTGTTCACTGACAGGACAAAGCACTGAACATGATTTCATCTGTTAAACTGCAGCTATACAACTTCTATTTCAGGAAAACTGAACTAAAAACTAAAACATTTTTCTTCAGCTGTGGTGGTCCTGAGTCCTGAGATTTTAGACCAGTGGAATTTAAAGTATCTTTTTAAGTTCATTGCTGTTAGGAGTTGGGTTCTGGTTATGTGGTGTTTTTGTCTGTATGTGTTTTTTGGTGCCTCCCTTTTTGTATAGGTAGGCGGGGCAGTGAGTCACTGGACCTGGCACACCTGTTACTCATCAGACGCTTTCCTCAGAAGTGTTCTTTAGGAGCTACCTGACAGAAGACTAGTGTCGGAGTATTGGCCTTTTTTGGAGCGTCTGAAATTCTGCCCCTGCCTGCTGGAGCCCTTGGATTATTTTGGTGACTGTAAGGAGTTTTGTTTCCTCCCTAGGATTTTGCCTCGACTGGTTTGTTTTCCGTCTGGAGGTTTTGGCATCAAACAGTACCAAATCGAGTGCACTACCTGTGTGTGTTTTCGTCACCTGCACGTCCTGGCTCCGCGTCCCCATTCATACACTGTATATATTTTGTCCTTGTAAATACCTCCCCCTCACTGTAAATAAACTGTCTTCACCGCAACTCTGCCTCCGTGCGTTCTGCTTCCTGGGTCCATCTGCATTTGCCATAACAATTGCTGCCTCTAACCACGACTGTCTTCATCAGTTTTAATGTCACTGTGACTCATATTCAAGCATTTTTGCTTGTCGCCTCTCCACTGCTGTATTCAGAATCAGAATCAGAATACTTTATTAGTCCCTAAGGAAATTATTGCAAGATGGCAAAAATACCACATGGTGACTCTGCTTATTTATATGTATACTCAATCAGTTGCATCACTGTATTGACACCAATAAACTATACCAACAACTATACCTACATGACCTCGTAGAGCTAAACCTTGCAAAACTAAGTATTTGATGGAGCCTATAATCTTCAGTAATCCATACCTTGCTTCCTCCTGTTTTCTGGCAACAGCTGAAGAAAGCTGTGAAGCTACAGTGTTCCCACTTTGAGCACAGATGTTCATGGCATGGATATGTAACCGACTTTTTGCATGTCCTGAGAACCTGAAGAGAGCCTTTATCCAATTTCTAAAGCCTACATTCACAAAGGCAGGGTCACACTTGCTTGGATTGACTGATTTGAATAAACTTTGGCACAGTGAAAACACAGCACCCCTTGTAAAGTGGCACTGTAATGCAACCAAGGAAAAGTTGCGCTACTATAAACCTAGGATCAGGTTGTGCAGGCTTTGTGCAGGTGATGATGTCTGAAACATAAAATCCTTTTCTGTCCCTGTCATCTGTGGGTGACTGGTTCCTGACATGGGGCTCAAGTCCTTTTGGTAAACATGACAAGAAAACCTGTCACTCTCTGAGGGCCAGGGCAACAGCCAGGCCCTCAGAGAGGAAACCACACAAACCAAATCAGTGTTCTGACAGTGTGTGTTTGCATGCACAATTATTTTTGTTGATTTTTATGCCTGTTTCCTGGACATCCGTCCCTCCTGTGCAGCCGCCTTCTGTGCTTTCTCTCCCTCTCTTTGGTCATCTGACCCACTGTCACCTTTTCTCTCCCCTCAAGTCTATATACAGCACAATGCCCCCAACCAAACACACACACAAACACACCACTGCCATCATCAGTAAGCCCCCTTCCCCACATATACAGCACAGTGTTAACATCAAAGTTTGCTGTGATTTATGGTGGCAGACGTCAACGAATAGGGCAAATATTTCCTTTTCCTTACATTGCAATTATTTTACATTCAGTATTTCAGATTTTTTGCAGACAAGCTAAAGAACAGCGAACCAGATGTTTCTGTTAATCCTTAACTCACCGTTTCTGTCATAGACTACCTCTGTTTGTAACAAACAAACCTACAACCACGCACCGTCATTCACCGTATGTCGGTGTGTGCAGGCGTGCGCTCTGAACCTTACTGCCTATGCTCTGAACTAACCATCAGCAGCTAGCTGTCAATGACAGAGTTAAGCAGGAGGGATGGCAGATAGGTAAACAATGCCAAAACGTGTGACTGTATTGTAGCAAACAGCTCCTTAAGTTGCAATTCAGTGAAACGGACATTGGTCCTAGACAGTAGGCTACATCACTGGCAGCCTCTGGCTTTTCCTCACAGGAGACCAACTCCAGTCAACATATCATCACCTAACTTAACAACATGGGTATTTACCTCCTTTTAGTCAGGACTTCTTTTCTTTTTACAAGCGGTTGGTCTGAACCAACAATCAAATAGTGTTGTCTGTCCGCATCTTTTCATGTCTGATGTCTCAGTTCAGTTAGCAAGTTTTTAGTTAGCACCAGCGACTGTGCTAACAAACATACAGCAAATAGGTTTGGTAGAGAAAGCCGGTCGGATTATTAAACATGCAACTTTTTTGCTGGTAATAATTGAAATGATTAAAGAAAATCAACAAGCTATTTATGCAAGATAATTCATAATTTTATTGGGGGGGGGGGTGTCATAAAGACTTGTCTAAAGGGATGTCTAAAGAGTATTCAGTAGAAAACAAAGCAAGCAACCTGTAAAACTAAAAAAAAACATAAACAAAAACCATCATGTTAATAATTTTACTTTCTTTTTACAAATGAAATAAAATGCCCCCCTAACACCCCTGGAAATTACGCGCCTGGATGTGTGACAAGTTAATCTAGTAGTAGGCTATGGCACTTGGCCACAGGTGACAGTAGTGGACTGACCTCCATTTGAGACTGCTCCAGCTGCTGTGATGGTCAGTAGAACTGCTACAAATTGAAGATCATATGCAAGTTTTGGAAATTAAATCATGAATATTCCTAACTTGGATTTAGAACAAAAGATTTCTAACTCTCCTCCACGCTCAAAAACAGATGACAAACCAACAGACACACATGAGTCACTCACAAGCTCGACTCAATCACACTGGCTCTGTTTGTTACTAATCACAACCTCGTGCATGGGAGTAACACCAGGTAAACTCACGACACTTTTAAATATTTTGTTAAGGTAACCTCACAAATGTCACAGATGAAATATTTCGTGTTTATTTGCTGGTTTGTCGGTAGCGGCTCCTTAAAAGCAAGTCTACCACACATCTATTCGACCAGCGCCAGTTGATCTGCGACGCCAGTTAATCTGGAACACCAGCTTAAGCCAATGTCTGGATATGAGTATATGTGAATGTGAGTATAAGTATGGCAGGAGAGTGAGTTCACCCTCTTTCTTGGAAGTATACAAAAGCCTGTTGTCTTTAAAAATGTAATATATAAAAAACAAGTTCTTACCGAATGAGAAGTGAAGCCTGGAGATGAGCAGAGATCAAGTCAAGCGCAGTTCAGACACGCTGTTATTAAATTCTACCTGAGCAGGTTATAGTTCACCTCACTCACAGAAGAATAAATAACACTTGGCTCTGGAAGCTTCAGTTTTTATACACTGTTGTGGCACCACCTTAAGCAATCATTTACATCAACACCTACATCACTAGCCCAGCAGTTCTAAGAAACTTCTCTGTTTGTGGTTCAGAACCTAATGTGACACCAATGACCACAACAGCATGCAGCTGCAGGTTGTCATGCATACCTGGCTTTACAATAGAAGAGAATAAAGAGGCATTTTTCTGTAAAATATTACTTTTAAATAAATAAATAAATAAAATGTGTCTAAAAATAAAATTAGGTAAACACCCAGAATAATGTTTTTTTTTTTTTAAACTGCATTTGGCTTAGTTTTTGTTAACTCGGTGTAATTCAATTCAATTCAATTCAATTTTATTTATATAGCGCCAAATCACAACAAAAGTCGCCTCAAGGTGTAATATGTCATGTGTTGTTCAGCTGAACTCTTCTTCCACACAACATGATCCCTGTGAATGCCGCCTGCTCCAATCAGAGACAAGGTCAAATGTAGCACTATTAAAACAATGAGATTAATGCTGCATAAAAATGAGCATTTAGCACATAGCACAATTAGAGCCCTGAAACTTCTAATTGGATATGTTCAAACATCAAAGCTTACTCAAAAGAGACATGGAATCACTTTAGTTTGTCTCCAGATCTGTTCTTCCTGTCATCCCCATTTACCAATATTTGCTGAATCATCACAGAACGTTTGCAGGAATCGTTTAGCAAAGTTGTAGGAGAAGTCTGCTGTGTATATTATGAATAGAAATGGAGTCAGGACTGTTCCCTGTGGGGTGCCTATACTGCAGAATTCCCATTCAGACACATAATTCCTTATGTACCGAGGGTGGTTGGTAAGATAGTCCAGGATCCATGTGGTGATGGTCCACACCTGTGTAACCCAGCCTGTCCTTCAGGATTGTCCGTATAATGGTGTTAAAAGCACCACACACTTTCCAGGTGAGCTAGGGATTGGTGTAGGAGCTGGATGACAGTGTCATCTACCGTAATGTTGGGGTAGTAGGTGAACTGGAAGAGGTTCAGCAGTGAGCTCACCTGGGGCCGAAGATCAGCAAGGACCAGCTCTCCAGGGTCTCCATCAGGTGTGATGTCAGAGCCTCCAGCCTGTAGCTGTTGTTCATTTACATCTGCTTAATTGATCATTTATCCTCAGTACACTTTTCAGGTCCCTTGCCTGAAACTGGACAACATGTAAAGTCTAATTCAAACACTGGTTGCAGCTAGCGGCATTTCGCACCGAGTCAAAATTTGACTCTGTGCAGGATGAGTGACGGAGCGCTTCTCCCACTGAAAACGCTACGTCCAGGTGAACAGAATTAACTGTTTGGCACAGGTCCCCCAAATGTTTTCCTCTGCTCTGAATTCACACATCATGTCTGTTTTACTTGTGAGCTATAAGGTATAAAATTCTCTTGTTTATATATTTGTCTTCACAGATGTACAGCAGAGCTTTTTGTGAGAGTCAAATAAAAATAAAGCAGTAAAACCACCAGAATAAACACAATAAACCACCTTTCAGTTCAACTTTTGCTGTCTCAACAATATTCTCATTTATATTTTTTGCTGTTTAACTTACCAAATATTTCCAGTAAGACATTTGATCAGGTCTTTTAGAACTTCCTGTTAACCAAGCAGCATTCTCCAGCTGCTGCTGCACTGTTAAGAAAATTATAACTTAATCCTCATAGCACAGTCAGAAGAAAACAAACAAACATACAGTCATGTGGAAAAGAGTGTTTTCTGAGGAATCTATAGAGTACTAGTAAAAAATAAGATCTGTCACGGTTTGGCATGGCAGACCGTGGGGGGTGTAGGGAAGGAGGACCCAGGCGCGGTGCTCTGTGTGCAAACAGTGCTCTTTATTTACAATGTATGGTACAAAACAACAATAAATCCCCGTGCTTTCCCTGACTCCCGTGTCGTTTCTCTCCGTGACCAGTCCGTGTCTCAGTGCTCTCCGCTCCCGTGTCTCAGCACTCCTCGTGCTGGCTGCTGTCTGGCGCTCCACACTTCTCCTGGGGACACAATAGACGCAGCCGTCAGGACACATTTAACCGCGGGCATACACACACTAACTCAGCTCAACAGGATGACTAACATGGAGTCTCACGGAATGATCCCGCGTCAGTGGGAGCTCCAAGACTCTCTTAACATGTGCTAAATTAACATTCACTGAGCCACCCACTTGTTTGCATGAGATCTGAGACGCTGGAAGCAGCAAAACAGCTTGTAACATGTTATGTTTGATTCAGGTGGACTGAAAGAGTCTAATATGGGTAAACTATTAATAATATCAATAAATGAAAGACTGCAGGTTTTTTTTAGTACACTCTCCGAACACCTAGACTGCACAATTGTTCTGGGGGAAGACCTCAACCTGGGACTAAATGAAGAAATGGATAGGCTCAATACAGCAGGAACTCAGCGTAACTGGCAGTCCACAAATATAATCAAACAGTATATGAGCGACTTTGGTCTTTGCGATGCATGGCGCTCCCTTCACCCCAACAGTAAGGAATATTCCTTCTTCTCACATGTCCATCACTCCTACTCTCGTCTGGATTATTTTCTGGTCAGCAGCTCACTGCTGAGTAACATTACAGACACTGAGATTCATCCTATAGCTGTCAGCGATCATGCTCCTGTATCTTTAACACTAATACAGATGAATAATACTACACCAAGAAAAAACTGGAGATTTAATACATCACTGCTCAAAGACGAAGAGTTTATCAAATACTTTAAAAAAGAATGGACTCTATATTTAGGCTTTAATGACATTCCTGGAACATCAGCATCTGTCCTCTGGGAAGCAGGGAAAGCCGTGATGAGAGGTAAAATAATCTCTTTCTCATCACATAAGAAGAAAGAAGAAAACAAAAAAAATTCAGGAACTAGAGAAAAACATCAAATCCTTAGAAAAAGCCTATGTGTCACACCAAGATCAAGAAATATTAAACAAAATACGCAAGACAAAACTAGAAATAAATGAAATTATTAATAAAAAGACTAAATTCTTAGTACAAAGACTTCGCCTGCAAAATTATGAACACGGTAACAAATCAGGACAATTTCTTGCTAACCAGTTAAAAATCAATAAAGAAAAAACAACTATATGTGCTGTTAAAGATTTATCTGGGAATACAATATATGATCCTAAAAAAATAAATAAAATTTTTAGGGATTTCTATGAAACTTTATATACACCACAAATAAACCCATCTAAAAACGAAATTGATCAATTTCTCGACAACATAACTCTTCCAAAATTATTAGACACCCAAGCAATGGCACTGGATTCGCCACTGACGCCAGGTGAACTCCAGGAAGCTCTGATAAGTATGCCCAATAATAAGGCTCCAGGTCCAGACGGTTTTCCAACAGATTTTTACAAAGAATTCTGGACAATTCTGGCACCAGTTTTTCACAGGATGTTGCAGGAAATCAAAGAAAATGGTAGACTACCACCAAATATGAACTCTGCAAATATCAGTCTCTTACAAAAACCAGGCAAAGACCCTGTATATCCCTCAAGCTATCGTCCAATATCCCTTATTAATGTAGACCTTAAAATAATCTGCAAAGCTCTCTCAAAGAGATTAGAGAAAATAACCCCCCTTTTAATTCATCCTGACCAAACTGGTTTTATAAAAGGTAGGCACTCATCAACAAATACACGTAGATCACTTAATTTAATAGACTACTCATGCAGTAAAAACACTGAAACCATAATATTTTCTTTAGATGCAGAAAAAGCATTTGACAGAGTTAACTGGAAATTTCTATTTGCAACTTTACATGAATTTGGTTTTGGACCCTGTTTCATAAACTGGTTAAAAATATTATATAACTCCCCAACAGCTTGTGTCAGAACAAATGACCAAACATCCTCCCGCTTCTCTCTTCTGAGGGGCACCAGACAGGGATGCCCACTCTCCCCTTCACCGTTTGCAATTTTTATTGAGCCATTAGCAGCAGCAATTAGACAGGCTACAACAATTAAGGGCATAAAATGTAAGAATATAGAACATAAAATCAGCCTTTATGCAGATGATGTGTTACTTTTTCTCCAAAACTCACAAACCAATATCTCTGGGGCAATTGCATTGATAAATTCCTTCTCAAGTGTCTCAGATTATTCAATTAACTGGTCGAAATCAACAGTTCTTCCGATTAATTGCTCCTTCCATAATTCTTCTCCTTCCCCACTGCAATGTGGAAATATAAAATATTTAGGTATTAATGTCTCTCCTAAACTTTCAGAATTAACTAAATTAAACCACATCCCACTTTTAAAGACAGTAGAAGGCGACCTGGCTAGATGGAAATCTTTACCCATATCACTCATGGGAAGGGTCGCCGCTATAAAAATGATGATCTTGCCAAAAATAAACTATTTATTTTCAATGATCCCAAATAAGCCATCACAAGATTGGTTCAGATCTCTAGACTCGTACATTTCTAAATTCCTTTGGAAAGATAAACCCCCACGTATCAGCTTAAAAACACTACAAAGGACCAAGGATAAAGGAGGATTAGATCTGCCTAACTTTAATCACTATTTTTTAGCCAACAGGCTTCAGTTCATCTCTAGATGGTTTAAACACACCTTCTTAGATGAACCTTGGATAGATGTAGAACAGGCACTATGTAATAACCTAGAAATTTCAGACCTACCATTTATCAGCTCAAACATCAAACGACATGAATGCTTTAAAAGCATCAATATCAGCTCTTCTCTGACAGCATGGTGGGAGTTTCTAAAAATAACAGAGTCTTCATTAATCCCATGCAAACGTACACCTATCTGGAACAAACCGGACATATTACAAAACAATAATATGATAAACTTTTCAGATTGGAGTTGCAAAGGAATTAAATACTTGGAACATATATTGGAAGGAACAGACTTTATTTTGTTTGACAGACTAGTTACACAATATGGGATCAACAAGAAACGATTTTTGGAATATCAACAAATTAAATCCATAGTAAAAAAAGAAATTTAATCCCAGTGAAGCTGAATTACAAACACCACCAAGTGTGGTACAATTTTTTAGTCTAAAACCCCCCAAATTATTGTCTAAAATATACAGAACACTTTCTAAAATAGATGAATCAATATCCCTTCCTATTGCAAAATGGGAAGCAGATTTATCAATCAACTTAGACCCAAACCTTTGGTCTCAGATATGCTTAAAAACCTTTCAATGGATCAGAAATCCCAGTTTGCAATTAATACAATACAAAATATTACACAGAGTGCACTATACTGGTCATAGGATGTTCAAGATGGGCTATACGCCTTCCAACAACTGCTCACACTGTCAAGCAAATACACCGGACAATTACATCCACGCTCTTTGGTTCTGTCCACCAGTTCAGAAATTTTGGCGTGAGATATGTGACGACTTATCAAAGTGTCTGAAATGTAACATTCCAGCCTCCCCTTTAGTATGCTTGCTGGGCAACTTGGATGAGGTCACTGCAGAAATAAACACAGCCCACGTTGTTTTTACGGCCCTATGCATTGCCAAGAAAATGGTCCTCATTAACTGGAAAAATAAAAATAATCTTAATTCTAACCAATATAAAAACCATCTAATAGATCACATTAGTCTTGATACAACCTCTGCCATCACATTTGATCAATCCCTTTGGGCTCCTTTGATCGGCTTCATCACCTAGTGGGGGTGGGGGGTCATGGTTTGGTCCTGCCTTCGCTATTGTGGTTGATATGGGGGTAGGGACGGCCTTAGGGCGTCTGGGGAGTCCCTAGGGACGTTTCCCTGGAGGGCCTAACCTGGGGGATGTGGCCATGACCTGGTTAGAAGCTCTGGGGCTCTTGGATGGTGTTTTCCTTGTGGCTGCGTACAGCGGAGATGGGGGAGGGTCTGTGCTGGTGGACGTTGGTTACTGGCCTGGTAGCCTGGCTGCCCCTGGGAGGGTCCGGGACGGGCGTGGAGGCTTGGGGGTCTGGGGGTGCTCCGCCCCCCGGTCTGGGGTGCTGGCCGGGCCTTGGGGGCTTGGGTCCTGGCTGTTGTGTCGCCGGAGCAGTGGGCGGGTGGGTGCAGGGGGGCTCAGCCCCAGTGCAGGGGACCTCTGGTGCATCGGCCCAACTAGGGGGCTCTCTAACTGGTGGGGAGGTTGTTATATCTTTGCAGGTGGTCTCCTCACTACAGGAGCTCACTCTGCAGGTGGGGGGAGAGATATAGGAGAGGGGGAGAATGAACTCAACCTGGGTGTCTATTGTCTTGTGTAGTTTGGGAGATGATTGGATGATGGGGTGGGTGAAGTTTTCTCTGGGGTGGAGTCGGGTGGGCTGCCCCGGACTCTGTGGGGCTGGGCGGTGCTGCTGCTGCGGGCCCCGGTCCAGATGGGGCGGGGCCCCCTTGCCCTGGTGGGTTCCAGAGCGTGGGGGTGCCTACTGGGGTCAGCGGGGGAGCTGGCCCCAGGGAGGGGCCGCTTGCCCCTCCCTTTCTTCCCTCCCCATCCTCAGCTGCCTCCCTATTCCCGCTCTACCACACCCACCCACACACGCAGGGCTTGGGGTGCAGGTATGTCACCAGGGTGCAGGGGAGGCACTCCCCCTCTGTCCCCTTCTGGCCGCCTGTGCCTCAATTTTATTCTGCAAGCTAGACATCCACATTACTCACACTCTCACATAACACATACATATAGGCCCTTGGGGGTGGGCACGTTTTACAGCATCCAGAGGATGGTCGTTGTATTGACTATGTGCACGTTAGCATATGCTACTTCCGGTGCGGAAACTCCTGTGGGGAGCTTTGTTTCCGGTGTCCTATTCGCGCCTGGTTTACGGTCCAAAACAAGTTAAGCAAATGAATGAATCAAGCGGCGATTTACATTTCTATAGATGTCTTGGGCATTTACCCAATATATCTGTAAATGATGTTCATCGACTTGTCGATATTTTTCCCCCGCAACTCAGAGCAAAAGAGAAAAGGGATTCAAATGTTAGATTTCTCAGCTGTCCCTCGTTTATCGCAGGTGTTATGTTCTAAAAATAACCAGCGATAGGTGAAATCAAGTAGCCAATTTTATTTTTTGACGGTGCAAAACGTTTCGTGGACATACAGTACTGCACTTCAGAATCACACTGCTAGCGATCGATGCAGCGATTCTGTACTGTACAGGAGAGACGTCACGGAGGAGATCGTCTGCAGCGATCAGGACGCAGGACACAATGTGACGTAAAAAAAAGCATGCAAACTTGCACTAAAAAATCCGCGAAACAGCGAGGTGAAAGGTGAACCGCGTTATAGCGAGGGACCGCTGTAATTTTGAAGGCAAGTCACAACATACCCTTCGTAAATACTAATGTATAGAAACCGTTACCAGCAATCATTCATTTTTTGTGTGGCTTTTTTCACGGTTTGTTAACATGCTGTGTAGGTGTGTACTTGACTAGCTGATATCGACATAACAGGGGAAACATCTGGTTTGACTATTCTTCACCTGTAGTTTGAATGCTGAACATTTGCCTGTTTAAATCATAAGACCAGTCACTATACAGAGATGTGCTTCTGAATGTGGACGATGTGTCTTCTGCTGCAGTAATGCAGTTCTGCTTGTGTTGAGTGATGTAAACAACTGATCGATCTAAACGCTTTAAACGTCAAAATTGATCATTAGATTTTTTATGACACAACAGCGGTGAGTGTTCCCACCTTCTGTTCTTTGTAACTTAACGCAATCTTTCCGTTTTCGAGTTTTGGACATGATTTTGGAGTATATCTTCACAGTAGCGATTGACCGCAAAGTAAAGCTACCGGAAATGCACAACCCCACATCCGGTCTCAAACCAGGAAGTTAGCATTGTCTCGTGCACATAGTCAATTCCAACCCACCTCTGGCGCTGGTGCCCTACCCTCAATTTTAAATGCATTTAGACACTAAGGGTTTTCGGGAGGAGCCGTGCTGCTCTCTGAGAGGAAGCTAGTACCATGCTCTCCTGAGTTTTAAATGCACTTTAGAACAGCACACAGCAACACTACATATGAGCGGGCGTAGGGAGGTTTGAGGTCTTCACTCACCCCGGTTCTGTTAGCCGTCAGGGCTGGGGGGCTGGGAGGAGGTGCTGGCCGTCAGACTGGGGTCTGGGATGCGGGGCCTCCCTGCTACTGCAGATAAGGAGGTGGTCCGCTTGCCTCCACCCCAGAGACAAGGGTTACATCTCCTGGGTCTAGGTGCGGCTTGCCCCTCTGGGGGCGGGGGTACCTGGACCTGGGATATAGAGTATGTTTGGGGAGTGCGACTGTCTGTGCGGTGTCTATTTGTGTCTGTCTACACGTTGGGTGAGTGCCGAGTATTTGGTTGTGCATATGGGGGTGGGAATGCACGTCTGTGTCCGCGTGTGCCTGTTTGTCTGTGTCTATATGTCAGTTTGGGTCTTAGACTCAACCTCTCTGGGTACATCTCAGGCCCTCTAAAGTACGGAGGCCTATCTCCCCTCACCACACTCCCTGCCGGTGGCTGATGCCCTCAGACGTTGGTGTGTTGGTGGTCCTTGTCGTCTGGGGCTGGGCGCTCATGCATGTACCGGCTCACTCCTGGTGGCCGATTGGCGGGGCCGGGCGCCTGTGGCCCGGCTGGGCTCCTTCCGGGGGGTGGGATGCCCTCAGGCCTCTGGCCCTGAAGCTCGGTCCTCTCTGGCACAGCTGGCTGCCGGCAGAGCCCGCGGGCACGCCACTGCAACCCCCTCTGGCCTCTGCTCCGTAGCTGCAGGGTGACCTCTCCTTTGGGGCTCTACTCAGCTCTTCCCAGCACGGTTCCCCCCCCCCCTTTGGTGGTCCTCCTCGGGTCCTTGTACTCTGGGGCCTCTGGATATCTGGGGCCTGGATCTCCTCCATACCTGCTTCATACCCTGGTGGACGGGGCTATGGCTCCCCACACTCCCTAGCAGATCGTTACATGGAGAAACCTTTGGAATACAAGCATGCTGATCCACACAGGTATGCACACAGGTGTACACACGGGTGTTCAGAGACGCGGACTACACCTTTCTTGGCTGCTGCCTCAAAGCACATTGTGCGCTGTCTATCTTGCGTGCTGCACAATATCGTTTATTATTTAGTATCTACTGTTATCTACTGCTAGCTAGTTTATTGTGATGGTGCTGTTTTTTATTATGTTGCTCTTTGTTGTTTGCTTTCTCTTCTGTTTTTTTTCTCCATACAGGTGATCCAGGTGTTTTGTTTGTTTGTTTGTTTTTTCTTTTCCTTTCTCACCGTCTCTTCTCCCCTTTGGTTTTCTTTCTCTCCCTCTCTTTCTTTCATTCTTTCTCCCTGTCCTATCCCCCAGTCATGTCTGTCCCGTTTGTAGCAACCGAAAATAAAATAAATTCATAATTATAATAAAGGTCAATCAAATGGACCAATATGGCAAGGCCATGATGATCCACTTGGTAAAATAAATCCGCTTGGCATCTTTCTTGGCATCTTTCTTGGCCTTAAGACAACAATTCTGATGGCTAAAGATCCAAACGGGACACACAAAAAAAAGGAAAGACTGCAGTCCACTTTAGCTAACTAAATAAGATCCAGAGGAGGATGAGCATTAACAAGAACACTGTCAGTGTCTGTTTGTCATGGTTCTGGGTCTTTGTCTCAGTGTTTTGTGTTGATGGACTTTTGAATGTTGCTTAATCATTATTGTTGTGTTCTTATAGTAACTGAAGTTTCCTAGTTTACTTTTCCTGCATTCGTGAATTTTCTGATTATTGTTTTTTCTGTGTCTCCTGTGGATGTCAGTCTTGTTGTCACGTAACGTCTGTCATAGAGTTCGTCTCTGTGTTCTGTCTTCAGCGTCCCCTTAGTGTCCCCAGCCCGTCTTGTCTCTCCCTCTCTTTGTGTCTTAGTGCTGTCTCTGGGTTTTGTCTCCTTTACCTGTTTCCAGTGTCCCTCTCTTTGTGTGTTGTCCTTGTCTCCCCAGTCCGTCGTGTGGTCGCATGTTTGTTTATTTCCATCCTAGTGTCAAGCTTATGCGTCCTTATCTCAGTCTCTGTGTTCGGGCTACTTCTTGTCTTATTTTGATAATCCTAGTCTGTGTTCCCATGTTTTTCCACTTCCCTGATCACCCCTCAGTGTATATATTGTCTCTGTTTTCCTCTCAATAAGGCAGTTTTTCCAAGAGAACTGCCTTTCACTGGATATTTTCTCTTTTTTGTCACCGAAAAGGGTGTCTGTGTTACTTCTTGTCTTATATATATTGTCTCTGTTATCCTCTGTCCTTTGTCAGAGTGTCTGTTCACCTACCCCCTGTGTCTCCATGTTCCCAGTGTTCAAGGTTTCCGAGTGTTTTCCCAGTTTAGGTTTTCATGGTTGGTTCTGTTTGCTACTCAGCCAGAATAAACAGCTCGCTCTTTTAAAAGTAGGCTCCAGAATGGATGATGGGATGTTCGCATGTCTTTATGTAACACTGAGTGTGCTGAACTAAAGGTAGGCCTAGTTTCATTTTCATGGTCATTATTATCAAGACAATGATTACGCCTTATTCTGATTATTTCTCCCTTTTGGAGGTGTAACATTTACATGAGGGGTGTAGGAACATTTCCCCCTAAATATTTTTAGATACATTTTTGTTGAAGTCACTGTTTTTGTCGTATTGATGATAATGCAGCTCAAATAAATGCTTTTAAATAAAAGAATAACCGTTCAAAGTGCTCAGTGGTGAAACTGTAACTCTTTCAGAGTTTGACAGCTGGACAAGTGATGCCGTATTTAAAGAAACATGAGATGAGTGCAGCATATTATCTGAACAGAGATCATTCAATGAGCAAGAATAAACACTGAAAGAGAAACACTTCACTGTTGATTATCATATGAAGTCTAATGAAAGCTGTTAATCTGTTAATATCCTGTTAATCTGCATACAGCAAATACAGAACATGCGACTTTAAAGCATCCAGCAAAGTGATAACTGTCCTCTGCCCACTAAGTAGTGACTCTACAAAAGATTATTTTCAATATCATCTTTATATTATATTTATATTATATTTAGTTATTCTCCAGCGCAACAATGTAAGGAGCTCTGTGATTGGTTAGGAAAGGACAGACTGGCCACCTCGATTTTTCTTCACTGCACATTGATCCATAGCTTTGCTCTGTAAAGGCTAACAAAGTGCTTTTGCTTTACAAAGACATTTACTCTTTTAAAATGCCACTGGACGCTGGAGTGAAATGGAGCCCTGATCCTCAGAGTTTTATTGTTCCTAACAAGCAAACCTAGCAAACACAAACTATTCTATACAACGATCTAATTTAAACGAACAATCATACTGAAGCTTCAGACAGCCGTCATATGACAGTGAAACACTGCCACCTGCTGGACTCGAATAACACAGACGCTGCTTTGACGGGTGAGGGAGTTTCAACAAGTCTGCAACGACTCAAGCATCAAACTACAGAACTATTAGAGCGGACATGGTGCTCTAATGGCTCCATTAACGCAGGTCAGAAAGGATCAAACATATCAATAAATTGTGAAATACAAAAAATTACTGTTTCACTGCACACACAAACCTTCTCTTATTAGCACAACACTGCCCAGGGCTCAGAGTGTATTCCTTATAGACTATTAAACCTTAGCATGTTATTTTAATGTCTTACAGGTGAAACAGCCAAAAAGTAAAGTTAACTGTAATTTAAAATATTCAGCTGCAAAAATGCTGCAAGATTAACTCTGCAAAACCAACTTTCATCTAAGTAAAGACGAGAGTTGGTTTTGAGAGGTGCAAAGAAGGGAGGGATGAGAAGTAAAAAGCAGCTACTGTCAGTCTTTAGAGACAGAAGGACTGATTGGCCGTCTGGGAGCCCAACGGATGTTAAAAAAAAGAAAACAAAGTTGAAAACGTTGAAGGCTTGATCATCTACTCCCTCATCTCCATCTCGTTTTTACTCCCACTCATTTCCAGCAGCCGTCTCTGTTAGTCTGCCTTCCCATTTCCATCCTAATGAGGCTTTATTCCCACTGAAGCAGCTGCACGGCGCAGGGAAAGAAGACGCAGGAACCGCACGCTGAGTTCATCCACAACTTCTGACCTTCCCTGTCTCTCTCCATCCACCTCTCTTCTATCCGTTTAGATGTTTACCTGTCCATGTGACTGTTGACATTAGGAAGCTGTCACTAAACTGCTGTCACTGCCAATGACTGTCATGTCCCCCTCGAGTGTTAGCCCCCCTCCAGAGCTCTAAAGCACAGGCTTTAATAAGCCCGGCAAGAGAAATGCCAGCTTCCTATGCAGCCTGAGCTGAGAACATTGGAGTGACAAAGAAGAGGGGGGCGAAAGTCTGATGCACACAGGGAAAAGTTAGAGAGGAAAAGAGAGAGCAGTCATGATACAGATGAGCTACATCCTCCTGGAAAGCAGCTGCCATTACAGTCTCCCCCATCTGCTGGAAGGCAGATGCTTCAAAACAGAGTGAGAAGTAAAGAGAGACGGCAGGAACTCAAACAAAATTAACACTATATTTTATCTTTAATAATCATATATATTGCTTTACCAAAACAGCTTGTTTTTGTGTTTTTTAAACTACCATCTCTCTTAAACCAACTTGAATTGAACAGTGAGCACAGCCACTAAGTACTATGTAACAAAAATACAGGGATGGGAGGGAGACGGTACCTGTACTGACGTTTAAAAAGAAGGAATAGGAGGAGGAGGAGGAGGGGGGGTGGAGGTGGTGGAGCTCTCCGACAGGGGGAAAACTGAGATTTCAGTAAAGCTCAGTCCAAAGCACTTTCCTAATGATTTCCCTGTAACATTAGTCCTCGAGGACCCCGTCACAGCAGACTACTGTGAGCGCCACCAGACAGTTAATGAGACAAAAACGAGACGCTCTTACAGCCAGGAGGCTGCTTCCAGATGACGCTTGATTAATTTGATTGATTATCTGTGAATAAGTCTTGAGCCTCTCCTCGGTTCTTTATATTTTGCCTGTACTGAGCCAGATGTTCTTCTTCTTCCTTTCTTTAGACTTTCTGAAGGTCATTTAAAGTTTTTCTTTGGACATTAACTGCTTTTTCACCCATTTTCAGTCCAGTCCTTGTACCTGATCACTTTCAGAGCGATATTTTTGTTTTTTGGGGGGGTTAAACCACTTAACCTAACTCAAGGGGACAAACCCGAGTTGTCAAATACAATACAAAACACACAATTTAGCAAAGAACCAATTTTAAATTTTATCTTTAGGTACTTTGTTACTAGCAACCTGTCACAGAAACACACCATTTAATTTCTTTGGATTGGGAAAGTAGGAGACAGAAAAAAAGGGGACAGGCTGAAAAATCTATCTACAGTGGAGGAACAGTACCTGAAAGTCATGTCAAAAAAAATTCAGCAAACACCTGACACAGGACCTGAAAGATGCACTTGGTCCTTCAGTTGATCCATCTAGTGTTACCCAAAGCCTCATCTCATGGTGTCAGTGAAGGGTGGCTGTCAAGAAGCCATTATTAAGGAAGGGAACAGGGAGAAAAGGCTGAGGGATGCCAAATTACACAAGAACTGGACTGAAAATCAGTGGCAGCAGGTCTGGTGGAGTGATGAACCAAAATTTGACATTTCTGGTTCAAATTGCTGGTAATATGTCTACAACCACCTGTAAACTACTGTACAGCTCTGTCATAGTTTGGGTCTGCATTTCAGCCAGGGTGTTGGGGATTTCGTCAAAATTGATGAAATTATGAAAAGTACCACCAGACTTTGATGCACCATGCAATACCATCTGGAAAGCGTCTGATCGGCAGCAGCTTACTAAACACATCGAAACACCATCATTCATGGACTGACCTGAGCCGTGTGGGATCATCTCGGCAGAGAATGGAACAAAAAGGCAGCTAATATCGAAAGAAGAGCTCTGAATGTCCTTAAAGAAGCCCAGAGAACTATTCCTGAAGACTACTTAAAGGAATTCCAAAGAAATGTGCCTAAGAGAGTTCAGGGCGTGCTGAAGATAAAGATGCTCAAGCATCTCCCAACCACACACACCAACACCTTCCTCTTGTGAATTTTATTTTAATCCTTAACATAAAGACAGCTATACATTAGGATAATCAAACTTGATTTATTACCTCCTACCCCCCCCCCCTTAAGTGTGTTCAACAGGAAGCTAAAAGTTGTTAGCTGTTAAAGTGTTCAAAAAACAGCAGGAGCTCGGTGTGAGGCCACAGTGGGCCAAAAAACACACACAAGATGACCTCCAGCAAGGACAAAATGTATCTGGACGTCTCTGTGAGCATCTGTCTCACTGTGTAAGTGTAGCACAGTGTCTGTGTGTGCATGGCTGGGGAAGAGAGACAGCACAACTGAAAGCCAGCACTCAGACGAGGACCCGGTGCATCGTCTGTCTCATCTCAGCCAGTTTACTTACAAACTCTTTAAGTTTGAATTTTAAAGCCGACAATGTGCACAGGGCAGTGATATTTAAAATGAAGGTAAACTATTCCAATCTCTGGAGCCCCAATTGTGTATCTCACACACACACAGTCCTGAATTCATTACTGAAGTCTCATCCAGACGTTCAATGTGTACACAAAGGAATTCTTCGGCAGGAGGTGAAAGAAAATGGCCCACAAGTTAATCCAAAATGACGGTTTTATCAACAATGGCCACCAGCGGTGATTTTGGCACCTGTGACAAGGTTGAAAAGAGCTGTGGGTAATTTGGTCTCACAAAATGCAGCGCACACAAACACACACACACACACACACACACTAAGTTCTCCTCCTGCCTTCAGCCCAACCGTTGAGCGCGATGACAAATAGAGCCGCAGAATTTTGCTGCTGTGTAATTAAATTGAGACGTGGGGTCAAAATTCCCACCTAGATTGAGTGAGATGAAATATAAATCGGCTCTCCTCTAACTGACTTTATAGAAATAATTACATAAGCTGCATTTATAACTGTTATTAAATAACAGCAGCACACGAGAACTAAAGTGTAATCCCAGCACATTTCGCTTCGCTTGCACCGATTCTTTAGAGATGACGACTGTGGTGGGTAATTAAGGGCAAACAATATACAAGTCGCGTGAAAAATGGAGGCCGCATTACCTTTCCAAAGCTTCCTTTCCCGATGGCCCGCAGTATCTGGAAGTGGTCAAAGTTTACTGTGGAGAAAATGAGAAGCAGTTAGTGAGAACGTGTCAGTTTGAGCTGAGCTATAAAACAGGGAACATGACATGTACAGCACTGTGCAAAAGTCTTGAGCCATCCCTCATTTGCTTCCAGGGATCCGGACTTCCCTGTAATCTTTAAAGTGGTATTAAGGAATAGCTCTCCAGGCTTTTTAAAGTGTTTCTGATTTTTAATCCAGGGCTTGTATTTGACCAGTTTTTGTCTGTTAAGACCCTTCACACTAATCTCTGAAACATTCAAACATAAACAGACACCTAAGTCACGGAAAGGACCAGAAAACTTAACAAAGAACCAATTTGAAATTGTATCTTTACACATTTACTTGCAGCCTATTGCAAAAAAACAAGACCCCACATCATTTGTTCTCACTTCTTTAGTTGAAGAATGCAGTTAATAACACCGTTAACACAGACTGACCTGGCAAAACATGAAAAAATAAGGGGGTGGTTCAAGACTTTTGCTCGGTACTGTATGAGAAATGGAAATGTGCACTTCACAATGTATCGCTGCACTTCGGCAGTACTGTGCAGATCAAATGTTTTTTTGAAAGAATTAAAAAGTCGGAGCGCAGTGGGAGAGAATAATGTGTGTGTTAGATAATGAAACGGGAAAGATTGAAAGGTGGAAATAATGAATCACAACAGTCAAAATGTGAAAAAACAAAAACATTTTCCCTGGAGGATCTGTACAGTGACACACCGTCACAGTATCGACGATTAGCAAGCAAAACAAAACCCCAGAAATAACATTTATTAAATGAAGACTCAGCTAAACCTTTTTAAACTTCACATCTGAATAACAAATAACACACGCAGCACATAGAAACAAATATCTAAAATGAGTTAGATCCCAGGAAGTTAGACACGCTTTCATAAGTTTTCTGATCGACTTTTACGAGATTAAATTTGAGCAAGTAAAGACATTTCACATGAAGCTCAGAGGCAGGAGAGTTGTACTTCAGAAAGACATCCAGCTCAGAGCGCTCAACTCATTCATCTTACTTTATTTTCCTATTTCAGTATGCATGATAACACAGCCAGATGTTTTCATTCATTGCCACTGAAGCAGATGCATGTGTGTGTTCTGCAGACTGATTGAATCCTTCTGTACGCAGCTTAAAATGAGTCCTGAGGAAAGAGGTTGAATGGAAGTGGTGAGGAAGAGTGTCATGTTTTTTTCCTCTGTAATAAATAAACGAAATAATAAGCACAAATATTTTTGTTTTCCAAATATATTTTTACGAGCGCTGAACATGTGATCAAGATTAGACGATAAATACAAGATTAATTTCACTATTCTGCTGTATTTCTACTTAACACCTACCTGACTCACTTTTGAATGAAATTAATGCAACGTGTGAGACTAATATTTTTAATCAGATCTTAATTTATGCAAAAATATCCATCATAGACCCCAGAAAAAAGCATGAATAAAAAGAACACCCGATCCATGATATTAAAAAAGCCTTGATCATTAATAGCAAGTCTTTTTAATATCAACCAATAAGAGTAAAGTTAGCTTAAAGCCACAACCCCTGTTTTTCAGGCAGAGGAGAAAAAGAGGAGCTTCGTTTAAGATAAAGAAGCATGCAAAGCTACTCTAGTAGAGTCCAAGAATAAGAATATCATGTTGGAAATGAACATGAGGATGATCAAAACACATTCCCTCCAACAAATAAATACTATAGAGAGCGGAGCTGCTTCATCATTTAAAAAAACAACATCTTTGGCTGAGCACAAACACAAGCGCTCAGGAATCAGATTAACCAACAACAGACAAGCTTTCTTCCAACAACTCAGAGTAAAGAGTAATGAGCTAACACTGAGTAACTGTTGGCCAGTAAAATCAACGGTTGCTAACTTTCACATGCAGCAGCTCATTAAGACACTTAAAATAAATTGAATTAAGACATTTAAATGTTGGTTGTATTTTCCTTCCCGATGCATGTGAAAGGTTAAGACTTACATCTCCAAATGTACTGGAACTGATTTGAACCAGAGGACTCAGCCACACTGTTACTATGTACTGCATAAACACGTTTACCGATGAAGGTAAATCAGACGCTGTCCTGACTGTGTGGCTAAATTTTGTGCTGAAAGCATCAAATCAATTGAATATGATTAACTTGCTATGAGATTTTTTTAGTCCAAGTGTGACTTTTTCTGGGTTCATACACCTTTCAGGGTCAAATTCAAGCACTTTGTAAGCACGTTTAATGTCCATTTTCAAACTTTTCCAGCACATTACCATAAAAAGGATGCATATTTCACTTCGCATCACCTGAGTAAGACCACGTGAAAGGCCAAATGAATAAGTCTTCTCATCAGATATTGATGCTTCTTTCTTATGTGACACAAAAAACAGGAGGAGACAGATCTTTGCTTGTGTTGTTTTTTAAGTTCATTCATTCAAAACTAACTGTAAGACGCTTAACTACATTGCAGTCTGTGTTATTGTTGTAGACCTAATTATCACCTTTAAAGTGTTTGTGCTAATAACATCATGTAGAGTAAGACAGGCATAGAGAACAGCACTGACTGGGAGAGGCTTTGAACAGATGACATACTCAGATCAATTCAACACTTTAGACTTTAAAAATGCACAAGCGTCTTTCAAAAACCTATTTATTTAATCTATCATCATTGATATTATTATGTACAGTTATAATGTACTGTTCATCTCCCTTAAATAAACAGGCAGCCTTAAAGTGTGAAATAGTCACTTGTCTACTGTCTCAGTGGCTGATAGTGCCCCACAGGCCTCAATGTGAGCTTGAAGCCATTATGTTTAAATTGTTTAATGATAAACAGATTTTGAATGAAAGGAGGAAACTTCGGTAGCACAAAAAAGTGCCTATTCTTTGTTCCCATATGGTTCAGTCATATTACCGTCATTTCCCCCTAAGGTGTTCCCAAAGACACCAGGTTAATACTTGAAAAAGCTGCAGCAATACACAAAAATATCATCAATATTCTGTTTACTTGGTGACAACGTCGCTTTTAGCCTTCAATCAGAAAGCCTGACGTTGGCTAGTTAAGCATCGGGCTAACGTTTAACGCTTTCACTTGAGGGAAGTAACTCGTATTACTGCTACTGCTGTGTAATCTTGGTTAAATTCACAGCATATTCTACAAGTTACCCTGCAATAACTAACTGTTAGAATAGCGGCACCGTATTGTATCGCACTGAGTGCACTTCAATCCTTTATCCCGCGAGTTTGCTAGCTAGCAAAATAATAATATAATTTTTTAAAAATAACATGTGTAACGTACACACTCGAGAAAATTATTTACTAGTACTTACGCAACTCCCCCGTTGTGAAAACGTACAAATCCTTCTTGTATTTTTCGTTTTCCAGCAAACACTCATTAAAACGGCCTCCAGGCACATTAGTGCACTCACCCCCGACTGATCAGGGAGGGGGTGGGGGGTCACACATTGAAACAGACTAACGTGCAGAGGTACAGCCCAGGCAGAGAAATGTTGCTTTTAGACTTTGCGACTCATTTTATTTCTCTATCTGATAAGAAACTATTCAATCCGATAGTTATTTGTGGTGAATGAAATACGGTTACAGTTTCAAGAAGTTTTAAGCACCAAATCCGAAATCCAAGCACTGCAATATTAAAATCCAATTCAATTTCTTGTTTGCTCCGAAATCTACGACATGACTATATACAGAAAAGCTTGACATGGTATGCAAAAAACCCCGAAAACAATACAAATACATGAACAAAAAATGTTTTAACTGTCAGTTATGTCATTTTAAAATTTTCCAAAACTGACATTTTCTTTGATTGACTGATATTAAATTGATTAGGGTCAAATTTAGTGTGAACAATATTACACAAACAAGCACGTGTGTGCGCATGCGCACATATTAGAATCGCTTCGATCGCTTCTAATATGTGCGCATGCGCACATATTAGAATGCTTCGATCGCTTTTGAGTGGTAACTTTGCTTCGATCTTTTCTGACGTCATAACTTTTCTTTGATCCCAAAACCCATAAATAGGAGCGCTCACCTGTTACTTTATGCTTAACGGACGTTGACCTGCAGCAACTAAAACCCTTTCGAGAAGTTTTGAGAGCAATTTACAGGAGAAACCAAAACAAGTTCAGTTTTGTTTCTCACCAATTTACAGCGCAAACAGACACATTACACCATGTCAGCCAACCCATCCTTCGGCTCAGATGAGCTTGAAATATCTAAAGGGACCATTTTGGGAGATCACCACGTGGTGGAGGCTTTCCTTGGAGAAGGAAGCTTTGGTGTCGTAACGAAATGTCGCGATACAAAAAAGAACCAAACTGTTGCTATCAAAGTCAACAAAAGCGACCCTGAAATTCTGCTCCAGGCAAAACTGGAACTTTTCATCCTGGAGCAGCTACGACGCTTGGATCCAGACAGGTGCAACATTGTCGAATGGAACGGCTATTTCCTCGATGGAGAGCGCATTTGCTTGAATTTCGAACTCCTCGACCAAAGCCTGTCAGACTACATAGGGGACCGGAATAACCAAGGTCTCCCAATGAGAGAAATCAGGCCAATTTTGCATCAGCTCGCAAATGCTCTGTTCCACCTGGGTTCTGTGGGAATAGTTCATGCTGACCTCAAACCTGTCAACATCATGGTTGTGAACCGCAGTGAGTCTCCTGTCAAAGTCAAACTTATAGACTTTGGCATCGCATGTCCTGCTTCTGCAGTGATTCCTGGTGGTGCTGTGGGGACAATTGGTTATTGTGCCCCTGAGATTATGCTTGGCACTTCATATGATGAAGCAATTGACATGTGGTCTCTGGGGCTGGTAGCTGTGGAGCTTGCTACAGGGGTGCCTCTCTATCCTGGGGAAGACGATTATGATGTTTTGAAATTCATAATTGAAACTCAGGGTCAGCTACCAGATCATCTTCTAGAGTCTGGCTTGTACACTGACTGCTATTTCATCGAGGATAACTACAACGAACAGCGCTGGACATTTAAGACCCCAGAACAATTTCAGTACGAGACAGATTATCGATCCAAGGAAACTCGATCGATAAAACTTAAGTGTCTCGATGACCTCGAACAACTGCTGAGAGTTAGGCGAGGACCGGAAAATGGCCAAACATTATTTGTAAGGCTAATCAAAGAAATGTTGGCCTTGGATGCAAATCGGCGCATAACACCCTCGGAGGTTCTGAAGCATCCCTTTTTCGACCCTCGCCTCTCAAGGAGAACCCCCTGCACTGACATGAATAGTACAGGGGGAGAACTCCTTGTGCTCTCTCAGCAGCCTTCAAGCTGGAAAAGTCAGGGATCGCAAAAATTCAGCTGCAGTTTCCAAAACTCAGTTGAATTTCCTCAAAAAGGAGACATCAACACCTCAGCCAACCCATCTGCCTCTGAAGATGATCTTCAAATAACGGAAGGGACCATTTTAGGAGATCACCACGTGGTAGAGGCCTTCCTTGGAGAAGGAGGCTTTGGTTTGGTAACCAGATGTCGCGATACAAAAAAGAACCAAACTGTTGCTATTAAAGTCAACAAGAGCGACCCTGAAATTCTGCTCCAGGCAAAACTGGAAATTTTCATCCTGGAGCAGCTACGACGCTTGGATCCAGACAGGTGCAACATTGTCAAATGGAACGGCTATTTCCTCGATGGAGAGCGCATTTGCTTGAATTTCGAACTCCTCGACCAAAGCCTGTGGGACTACATTGGGGACCGGAATAACCGAGGTCTCCCAATGAGAGAAATCAGGCCAATTTTGCATCAGCTCGCAAATGCTCTGTTCCACCTGGGTTCTGTGGGAATAGTGCATGCTGACCTCAAACCTGGAAACATCATGGTTGTGAACCGCAGTGAGTCTCCCGTCAAAGTCAAACTCATAGACTTTGGCCTCGCATGTCCTGCTTCTGCAGTGATTCCTGGTGACCGTGTGGGGACGGTTGGTTATTGTGCACCTGAGGTTATGCTTGGCATTCCATACGATGAAGCAATTGACATGTGGTCTCTGGGGCTGGTAGCTGTGGAGCTTGCTACAGGGGTGCCTCTCTATCCTGGGGAAGACGATTATGATGTTTTGAAATTCATAATTGAAACTCAGGGTCAGCTACCAGATCATCTTCTAAAGTCTGGCTTCTACACTGACTGCTATTTCATCGAGGATAACTACAACGAACAGCGCTGGACATTTAAGACCCAAGAACAATTTCAATACGAGACAGATTATCGATCCAAGGAAACTCGATGGATAAAACTTAAGCGTCTCGATGACCTCGAACAACTGCTGAAGGTTAGGCGAGGACCGGAAAACGGCCAATCATTATTTGTAAGGCTAATCAAAGAAATGTTGGCCTTGGATGCAAATCAGCGCATAACACCCTCGGAGGTTCTGAAGCATCCCTTTTTCGACCCTCGCCTCTCAAGGAGAACCCCCTGCACTGATATGAATAACACAGGGGGACAAAACCTTGTGCTCTCTCAGCAGCAATCATCGTTTGGGTGGCCAGAATTCTAGGGGAGCTAGAAATTCTTGTGGAAAAAAAGCCCAAAACAATAACATCAACAAAAACAACCAATGAATATGGTCTTAAACTTGGGCACAATTTGGCTTGAAATCCATCAACTAATCTCTCAATATTCAAAGCGGAGCAGCAGACAACTTACCATCACATCAGTCCTTCAATCAGACCTACAACAAACGTCTTCCTTCTCTCACCCCAACCGGTCGCAGCAGATGGCCGCCCCAACCTGAGCCTGGTTCTGCTGGAGGTTTCTTCCTGTAAAAAGGGAGTTTTTCCTTCCCACTGTCGCCAAAGTGCTTGCTCATAGGGGGTCATATGATTGTTGGGTTCTCTGTATGTATTATTGTAGGGTCTACCTTACAATAATACATACAGCCTTGAAGTGACTGGTGATGTGATTTGCTGCTGAATGAATTCGGAACTAATTGGAAATCTGAATATTAATTAAATAAACCTGCTTTGAGCATCAATTAATTGTTGTTTGAAATTCTTTATAAATATATAAATATAGTGCCACTCTTCTACTGTTTAAATTGCAACTGTTTAAAACTGACTAATTTATTCATACACTTGAGCATAAACACACGCACAGTAAATGGCCTGTATTTGTACAGCGCTTTACTTAGTCCCCAAGGACCCCAAAGAGCTTTACACTACATTCAGTCATTCACACATTCACACACTGGTGATGGCAGCTACATTGTAGCCACAGCTGCCCTGGGGCGCACTGACAGAGGCGAGGCTGCCGGACACTGGCGCCACCGGGCCCTCTGACCACCACCAGTAGGCAACGGGTGAAGTGTCTTGCCCAGGGACACAACGACCGAGACTGTCGGAGGCGGGGCTCAATCTGGCAATCTTCCAATTACAGGATGAACTGCGAACTCTTGAGCCACGATTGCCCTATATACACATATACTTTACAGTACTAGTCAGTGCTTACATACTAGTTCTTTTCCCTACTTTTTCATGCTTACTGATACAAATGCCTGTTACTAGAGTTAAATGCTATCAATGTATTCTCACAGTTATGGAACTGTCAAATGCATACAAAATAACGCTCACGTAAACATAACTGTGCACTAGTTTGCCCTTATTGCTGCAGTTTGTTTCAAATCACTTTGAATAAAGCTCAGCGTCTCTCAAGCTCTCTCTTACTATCTCTCACTCTCTCTCTCTCTCTCACACACACACACACACACACACACACTATGTAACGTTTCAGCAAGAAAATACCCCCCCTCCCCCCCACAGTGACACCACCACCACTAGTCTGCACAGCTGACATGAGGCAGCATGGATCCATCCTTTCATGCTATTTATGCCAAATTCTGACCCGACCATCTGCATGTCAGAGCAGAAATCAAACTCATCAGACCAGGCAACATTTATCCAATCTACTCATGTCAAATTTTGAGAACTGTAGCTTCAATTTCCTGTTCTTAGCTGACCAAAACGCTCTTCTGCATTCTTTGGTTGCAACAAATGGTTGTATGAGCTACGGTTGCCTTCCTATCAGACATTTTTCTCTGACCGTTGACATCAATAAGGCAGTTTTTCCAAGAGAACTGCCTTTCACTGGATATTTTCTCTTTTTTGTCACCGAAAAGGGTGTCTGTGTTACTTCTTGTCTTATATATATTGTCTCTGTTTTCCTCTGTCCTTTGTCAGAGTGTCTGTTCACCTACCCCCTGTGTCTCCATATTCCCAGTGTTCAAGGTTTCCGAGTGTTTTCCCAGTTTAGGTTTTCATGGTTGGTTCTGTTTGCTACTCAGCCAGAATAAACAGCTCGCTCTTTTAAAAGTAGGCTCCAGAATGGATGATGGGATGTTCGCATGTCTTTATGTAACACTGAGTGTGCTGAACTAAAGGTAGGCCTAGTTTCATTTTCATGGTCATTATTATCAAGACAATGATTACGCCTTATTCTGATTATTTCTCCCTTTTGGAGGTGTAACATTTACATGAGGGGTGTAGGAACATTTCCCCCTAAATATTTTTAGATACATTTTTGTTGAAGTCACTGTTTTTGTCGTATTGATGAAAATGCAGCTCAAATAAATACTTTTAAATAAAAGAATAACCGTTCAAAGTGCTCAGTGGTGAAACTGTAACTCTTTCAGAGTTTGACAGCTGGACAAGTGATGCCGTATTTAAAGAAACATGAGATGAGTGCAGCATATTATCTGAACAGAGATCATTCAATGAGCAAGAATAAACACTGAAAGAGAAACACTTCACTGTTGATTATCATATGAAGTCTAATGAAAGCTGTTAATCTGTTAATATCCTGTTAATCTGCATACAGCAAATACAGAACATGCGACTTTAAAGCATCCAGCAAAGTGATAACTGTCCTCTGCCCACTAAGTAGTGACTCTACAAAAGATTATTTTCAATATCATCTTTATATTATATTTATATTATATTTAGTTATTCTCCAGCGCAACAATGTAAGGAGCTCTGTGATTGGTTAGGAAAGGACAGACTGGCCACCTCGATTTTTCTTCACTGCACATTGATCCATAGCTTTGCTCTGTAAAGGCTAACAACGTGCTTTTGCTTTACAAAGACATTTAGCGTCGGTATTCACTCTCTTAAAATGCCACTGAACACTGGAGTGAAATGGAGCCCTGATCCTCAGAGTTTTATTGTCCCTAACATTTCTTATAGATAGCACAGATAGTGCCCCACTGCAGTAATCACTCATGTCTAGATATTCCTGTTAAAAGGGAGTTTTTCCTCCCCACTGTAACATGGCAAACATAGCAAACGGATAATCCAGCTGAAGCTTCAGACAGCCGTCAGACAGTGAAACACTGCCATCTGCTGGACTCGAATAACAAAGACGCTGCTTTGACGGGTGAGGGAGTTTCAACAAGTCTGCAACGACTCAAGCATCAAACTACAGAACTATTGTAGCGGACATGGTGCTCTAATGGCTCCATTAACGCAGGTCAGAAAGGATCAAACATATCAATAAATTATAAAACACAAAACGTCTCTTATTGCCCAGGGCTCAGGAAGTGAGTGTGTTCCTTATAGCCTATTAAACCTTAGCAGGTTATTTTGATGTGTTACAGATGAAACAGCTATCCAGTAACATTCAGCTACAAAAATGCTTTTTTATCATTACTTTTTTACAGCTTCGCACTTTTACACAAGTTTTATCATCAGTGTCACAATGGCTGCTGCTAAAATTGAGTACAAGATATTTGTTGGCCTGATTAAAAGGTCTTGATGCGTGCTCAATCATCCAGGGAAGTAAATCTCCAAAAGTTGATTCTGTTCTTCTGGACGTAGCGTTTTCAGTCAGAGAAACCAGCCGACTGAAGGAACAATGGGCTGGGAGGTCAGTTCCTTAATCATGATTATGCAAATTCTCATGACCATTGATCAACAACCACTGATCAATGGTCTTGAGTACCATTCACAGAGAGTTGGAGAACAGCTGCAATCACAGCATTGTAAGATGGTGACAGATGTACCCTTAGGCCCCCTCCTCGATTCAGAGAGGGTCTTTCCCTTTTCACGTAAATGGCCTCCTTGACTCCGCCCTCAAACCAGCGTTCATTGCAGTTATTGTTGACAATCATATTGTATCGTGTAACCATCCAGCTCACATATTAAATGTAAATGTAAATGATTTGTTGAACTCAAGACATGATGAATGTTCCTGCATTAAAACACATCCAGCCTAGTGTTCTCACTCTCCCTAAATGGATCTGTTACATTAGTGATATATGGGAGTTGTGTTTCAGTCTTTTCCACATGAGGACATTTACATTTAGTTTTTGCTTTACTGATGAGTGGCTGGTTAACCTGCAGTGGTTGAAGTATGTGTCGGTCGTCTGGAAGAGTAGGTGTAGAAGACGTCTTTAATGAATGTAATGCTCTGAAGGTGTCAGTGATTACTGTGAATTCATTATAAAAGTGCATTTCAGTGAATAAAGACAGGCCCTCATGGTGAAGCTCAGGTGTCCATAAAGTGTAACAGGAGAGTGTTACGGATTCAAATATTGGGGATGGATACAAGAGGAAAAACCACAATAACAACACTGGTCCGGCCGGGTTGAGTCAAACGATGATTTTAATGATCACACGCGTGGGAGATGGACACCGTACGCAGACAGCATCAGATCTCAAAATGGTGGAGCATTGATCAAACTCTTATAGCCTCTAGTGGCCCCCACCTAATCATAAAAGCCTAAACATTCACATTCTTTCTCTCACACAGTGCCTAAGCTACAACCTTGGCTCCCTGTTTATCTGCTCCTGCTGAGATGGGGCAGAAAACTCCAGTATGTTCTGTTCTCTTCTAATCAGACAAATAAGGCGATGACTTTCTGCAAACAGTATTTCTCATAACTCAGCAGTATAATGCATCATAAAACAATATCATTCATTCACAATAAACCAGCAGTCTAATGTAATGCAAATCAGCTTAACAAATGCAATAGTTATCACCTTCTTCTAATTCAGGAGAATAATGCAAACTAAAACTACATAATAATTCACCATCTTTAATTAAGGGTCTAACATGGCATAAAATAATATTATAATCTGACACTCCCCCTTTTGTGCTCTTTAGAATAAAGAGCACACCTACACCCTGTAGTCCAATGCGGCCGGGTTCATTTCTTCTTACGCCTGAGGCCCTTTGTCCCCCTGTTGGACGAACCATATGTGAGATGACCTCTGTGTTTGCGCAGTCCAGGTGCAAGAAGAACTATTATTCCAACAGTAGCAGGTACAGATGACACTCCCCAGTTCTCCCACAGCTTTATTTTGGTGCTACCTTATACCCTTCAGACGTACTCAGACTAGAACCTCTGTCCGAGGAGCTTTTAGCCTTTATTTTATTGCTGCAGCCACCAGTGTCTTCCAGTTGGGTGATCCACTGCTCTTCTTTCTTTAACCTCAGGGGTTAGACAACCCTTCAGTCGTTGCACAGATCAGGGGATTATTCTGCCCCGATGTCAAACAACAATCTGTATCCTCGGGTCCTGTGTATCCCGTGTATTCCCCAGAAAAAGGAACAGGAACGTGTCCCCCTTTTGCCCAAGAGCCTCTCGAACCTCGTTGGTCTGGTGTTCCTGGATCTCCGCCAACCCATTCATGGTTATTGCTGTGTTTATGGGATCCATCCTTTTGAGGTGACTAATCAGAGCCCAAACACCATGACACTTGGACCCAGTTGGTGTCTCGGCAGTCACTGTGTCTGCCTCTGCTGCGAAGGATCCTCGTATATCTGTGACCTCGTCTGGTGTCTGTTCCTTTCTCTGTAAGAGACAGAAAACCAAAACACCTCTCTGCCTAGCCCTAATAATCTACTGTTGTTATCTACTGACCTTCTGGTGATTCAGAATTGGTTTAGAATATTCAGAATGTCCCAGGGACTTATTCTAATCATATCCTATGTGTGTGTAAGCGTGTTTGCATTTAGCCCTCTGCACTCAAAGTCAATACCTGCAATATATCAGTCCGGACCATCACGCCGGACGAAGCTTATGACCTTCAAAAGACCAAGTGCCAACTATTTATAAGCACATTTGCAAGGTGTGTAAGAAATTATTAAAACCACTCATGTGTTTCCTTCCGCCTACTGTCCCACGGTTTCCTCTCCAGTGTGGTGCTCAGCTTCTCGTGAACACAGGCATTTTATCTTCTAAACACTATTCAATTCATTTCAATGATTAATGCTTAAACATGGAAAAATGATTTATGCTTCTCACTGGTTCTCTAAAAAAGGTCCGGAAACCTTTTGGGTCACTATTAGCCCAAGCTTTACCATACCTAAGTTATTAAAACAAATGTAGTCATAAAAATGTTCATATAACCCTTGTTTGATGTTAAAACCCAACTTCCCCCCCTTTTTTGACACATTCCAATGTGTCAAATCAACGGAGCTAGAAAATTAAAAGAAAAGGTCAGTGACCTCATCTCTCAGAAAGTATCAGACTTTCTCCTATCCAGTGTCGTAGCTCCAGTAGGCTCCGCCCGGAGCCAAGAAAAGCATGATATTTGTGTTGTGTAAGCGCGTGCGGCCTTCTATGCTCAAAGTCACTCCAGTCCATAGATCAGCCAGACATCGCGCTGACTGTAGCTTTTAACCCTTATTAACTCGAGCACAACTCTATGAGCAACAAACTGCAATATGTATAAAAATGATCATGGTTACACCTGCAATGAAAGATCATACGATTATCCTGACACCTGTAAATAGAAGATTAACCTGAGGTTATGACAATCACCGGAACACAAATGTTAATATAATGTCAAAAGCTTCAATAAATCATTAATGCAATGCTTGTTATATGATTCTGATGCAATAATAATGCTGATGCTAAAATAACAGTAAAACACCCCCTTTTATCCCGTTTACAAACTTCACAAATAAACGTTTATCCATGCCTCTTTTAATTTTATGTCCCCCTGTTTTTCCCTCACTGACCACAGCAGGGGAACCTTTGTTTTGCTTCAGCCATGAATCCAGCTCACCTGATTCATCACTGAGCCCCATCGTCACTGGCGTCTGACAGGGTGGCGCTGCATACTCTTCCTTCAATGTCTCTATTTTCAATCTGTTAATTAGAGTGCTTAAACATGAAGTAGACTATGTCCACAACAAGTCAATACAGCTGTAAATGTGGCCAATTATCAATCTATAACCAAGCAATAACGAAAAATAGCTTTTATGTTATGCATGTTTTTAGTCAACCACTCACCCAGAGGATCTTCAATCCCAGAAAATTCCTTCTCCTCATTTAATAAGTCAGTCCTCCTTCCATGCCCTGGTAACTGGTCCATCCAGAGCCATATCATCTCGAAATATACATACACCAAGCCAACCCACACCTTGGTCACACCAACCCTTTTCCGCCCTGAAGATGTCCAATGCCATCTTAGTCTGGATCAGGGTTCTAATAGATTTGCAATTTTCATTAGTTTTGACTATGATTTAGTTTCGACTTCAGATTTTCAATTTTATATCAGTTGTAATTAGTTTTTACCAATTGTTTGCTAGTTCAGTCTAGTTTTTATTTTTTGAAAATCCTTAGTTTCAGTTTAGTTTTGATCAGTTTCAGTTATAGTTTTAGTTGTGTTTGCAATAATTAAGTGTAACAAAATCCCAGTTTCATCATATCAGTCATGCTCTTCTGCTTATCCTTGGGTATTGAAACTATAAACTCTTGCAGCGCCGGGTGTTCGTAATTTTGGTTCAAGTGAATTGATAAACTTTTAGAAGGCAATTGACTCACACAGTTATGTAGATGTCCCCGTCCTGTTGTCTCGGGATGCATCACGCTGCCTTGCATGGGGTTAGCTTCTGTTTTCTGGGGATGAGGGTTGAGTGGGGGGAGCTCTTTGAGGAGGGGGAGTGTGCTCCCCCTTACCTTTTCAAGGTAAGCCAGGTCAGCCTTCTTGTGTGGGCTTCTCAAGTGCACTTTAAGGTTTGTAAAGTGGGATTTTTCCCCTTAGAAGTGTCCCTCATAATTTGTCTCTTTCCACTACAAGACACTTGCTTTATCCAAAACACAGTCATATTCAAAGTAATTCCAAATTGGACTCTGGCGCTTTCTCCTGACTTTTCCTGACATGATTCTGCGCGTGGACGGAGCAGCAACACAGACGACTCGCCTAACGTACTGCCACCTGCTGGCATAATGAGACGGCAAGAAAAAATCTGGAAACTAAACTTCATTTTCACCCTTGACTATGGTAGGACACGCACACCTCAATGAAAACTAAACACACTTTGCTATAACTTCAGTTAATTTTAGTTAGTTTTGTGAACGCTCATTACAGTTTTAGTTAGTTTTCCTTTTTTGTTCTTATTTTTATTTCTGTTAATGAAAATGGTTTTTTTTTTCTTTTCACTTCTATTTTTCGATATTTCGTTTACATGTACTCTATTTGAACAGGGATTGATCAGTGTCAAATGGGATTATTTTTTTTTAATGTGTGTCTGTTAATGCAAATCAATTTATTTATTTATCTTTCTGAAAGACAGATGTTAAACGGGCTCTAACAAATCCACTTCATTGCGTGCTCATAGATTTTCTCTTGTCAGGGTCGCTCACCCAATGTGCTTTATTTAAGCTTATTAATTCTGTCATGCTTATTAGTGGCTCATGATTGCTTAAGGCCTATGTCTGAACTTGACTACAGAGGCAGAGCATCATTCCATCCTTTCAGGGTGAAGGACTCCACTTTCTTTGTGTCAAGGCAGCTCACAATTATCTTAATAGCTTTACCTAATCAAGTTATGGCTTACCATCACTTGTGTTATAAGTATGAAGTGTCCTAAATTCATTCAAATTTTGTTTCCAATTCACTTGCAGCAGTTTAGACCGAATTATGAACGATAATAACCTTGCTCTGGACTGTCAAAGGTGACTTTAACGCTGACTGTTCCGACAATTCATTTTATAACATTTCCTGGTCAGATTAGCCAATCTCTGCACACTTGAATAAACATAATCAACATGGTCAATATTTTCCTGCGTGTTATTTCACCATGGTATCGATTCCAACTCTCCATCCGCATGTGGTTTGGCACATTATATTTATCTAAAACTCCACTCCGTCTCTAAATGTTTTGAAGAATTTTTCAAGCCGGGGGTCAAATTTTGAGAATTTGACCATAAGTGAAAGTTATGGTGTTATCACCCCCTTTTTTGGGGCTTACCTTTCCCAGTTTTGATGATATTCCTCCCTATTCTTTGCAAGTACCCCCTTTTGGTGGCGAGAAACTGTTGGTGTGGTCAAGTGGGTGCTGTAAAAACAAAAGCCCAGGACAGAACAGTCACCAGTCATGTACTTCATACAAAATTAGCATATATTTGATTTCATATTGATCCTCTGAGTGTAATGGTACATTTTAATTTGAATTTCTCAAAGCTAAACACAAAAATTTTCTTTATTTTGCTCTTGTTCCTGTGCAGCACCACCTCTCAGCACATGCCCCTGTCGGTTATATCTCTACTTTTCTGAATTATTGACTATTTCAATGAAAGGACCTAAAAGATGGGGACCAGTGTTTATCCTTACATATCTCCATTTTGAATGTGACAAGTCTATCATTCCCCTGTTATTCACAGACCTCAATAGAGTGTTTTTTTTTTTTTTTTTTTTGGCTTTTTTCTTTTCTTTTTTTCCTCTATAAAAGTTAATTGACTTTTTACAGTGGGCTGCTATGGTTAATAATAACATGTTCAGTCATGAGTGAAATCAAACCTTTTCTTCAATTTAGCATTTAACCTTCCCAACAATATAATGTGATACATTAATCGAAACACAGCTACTAAAACACAATTTTCTTAATGCAAACATCAGTAACTCAAAATTAGCCACCAAAGGGTTAAGTCTGCAGTTCACGCTCATGTGAAGCTACAGTCTCCCCCTTTAGTCTCTGTCATCCTTCTGTTCCTGTAAAAACAAATCAAAGCAAGACAAAACATCCACCCTTTTTTTATAGGCTGGGTGAATTGTTTGTGGACATTTACTAATCCTAAAGTCGGCACCGTTTTTGTCTCAGTATCAAGTCCATTAGAACTTTTAGTCGTCAGTCCATCACAGTCCAGCCACATGCATACATCCACACACATTCATACCAGAAGTTGCTGATAATGGAGTCTCACGCGCAAGCTATTCAAGCCTCCCTCACCAGCAAGATGACGTCATCATTTTAAAGGAAAACAGTTCCTTGTTTTTTGACTGGATTGACTCGCTGCAATCCTTTTAGGCTCAGGACTTCTCATGTGATCAGTGTCCCATATAAGTGAATTTCTCCCCAGCCCATTATAATCATGGAGAAAAACACTTTGCGACTGTCTTCAGTAAGAATATTTTATAGCGCTTTAAAGTTCAATCTCTCAGGCCTGGATTAAAGAGCTGATTTGTTAAATCAGGAACCCACAAAATACCAAAATATCACCACCGGTGGATCACACCTCTCAGATGTTCTTATTTCAGTGCACTGTAACAAAAGCAAAAACAAACGTAACCAATAAAATACTCATATAATAACAAATACTGGGGCCCATTGCAAACATGTCCAAGCATAAAACCATCTTTCTCTCTCTTAGAGAAAGAAAACAATCCAAACCTTACTGATAAAATCAACCTAGTGTTAAGCAAAACCCAAAAATCAACCAAAACTTCGCCAGAAGGTTTTTCTCCCTCCTGGGACAATATTGTGTAGGAATACAGGGACCGTAACTCCTTTTTGCCCTGACAAAAAACGTGTTGGATTTACTTGATTCAATAGTGGACACTGGTTGCACACAAATGTTTTGCTCCGACAGAAACTTAAACAACTGAGTTAAATCAACACAACCTTTTCATATTCAGCAAACCTGCATTTTGTGTTCATAAAACACGATTGAAACATGTTCAGATGGAGTAAGTTGAGCTCCTGGAATATTTTGATCCTTCAATTCTGTCAGTTTATTTCAACACTATTCAATAACTTTTATTCAAATTCTACTTGGTCACTTAAATACTACATGTTGTCTTCATATTGCATGCGGTTCAACAAAGTCTAGATCCTGGTTACCATAAAAATTGAATGGGTCTACAACAACTACCATCCTCCTATCTTTATCCTGGTTGCAGCAGGGCCGGGAAATAACCCTAAAGTGATAGGTTATCAGGCAGGGTACACCCCGGACAGCTGACCAGTCTATCAGATAGAAACAATCAGCCATTCACACTCACATTCATGGATAATTTAGAATCATCAATTAACCTAGCTCTAATAGCTGCATGACTTTTCACTGTGGCAGGAAACCAGAACACCCAGAGAGAAACCACTGCAAACTAGCCAGACTGTGGATTTGCACCCAGGACCTTCTTACTGTGGAGCAACAGCACCAACCAGCATGCCAACAATGTAGGAAATACAGGAAAACTATGATTTCCTGTATTTGATGCAGAATTATTTTGTTCTTGTCCTTGACAGGTTAATCCACAATAAATAGCAATAGCATGCATGTGGTGTGTGTGTCGCTGTCTGCCTCTTATAACTCCAGTGATTTTCCTGTAGTTTGAAATCTTATGCGGTGTTGTGGATTCCGTGAGTTCAGCAGCTAACCACTCTTATTAGATTGTATCGTGTCATCTCAATGAGAACAAATTGAGTTGTTGGATTTTATTTATTTATTTATTTTTTTTTCAGTGTGTTCCTCCTTCAATTAAGTCTCAATCACAAAAAATGTGGCGCTCCGATATAAATCTCACTCCGTTAATTCATCATTTTCATTCTGTACCACTGCTCCTTATCAGGCTGTGTGAAGCACAGTAAACAATTCAGTCGAGGCCTTGAGCCATAAACAGACATCACGCACAGACATTGTTTTCATAACCAAACTGCCTTAGACCCTGTCCCCTAAATCTACACAAACGCCCTCTGGGTGACATGAAATGCATTTAACCAATAAACAATCAATGGCTTCTTGTTGTTGTAACAGATTCTGTATTTGGATGTTTGTGTGCAGCATTTTGCGTGTCAGCATAAGCATTTGTTAGTAAAGCATTCTTCATTGCAGCAGCGTGTGTGTGTATCACTCTTCATTGCACAAGCGTGTGCATGTGTGTGTGTCATTTCTCACTCAATTGACTCAGCGCGCGTGTGTGTGTGTGTGCAGTGAATCAACGAGTGCATATGTGTTCATATGTGTGTTTCTCTTCATTCTGAGTCAGTGCATGTAGATGTGTGTGTGTTTGTGTGTGTTTGTGTTCGTCACTTTCCTGTTCTGGTGTTCTGGGTAAACCACGGCCTGAGGCGTGTCCTGGGGTCCTGCCCTCCTCCATTTCAGTCTGTTTGCATCCATTGGTGCTGCTGCTCAAAGTTCTGTCCATACTGGTTCTGGCCCCAATTGAGGCAGTCCTTTTCTCCAGTGTCCTGCATCTTCTCCTTGTCCAGCTCCTCCTTAACTTGACCCTTTTGCTTCTGTAGCTCCTTCAGGGCTTGCTCCTGCTGTAGGAGCTTCTTGTCAGGTTTGGCGACCTCCTGCTCCAGCAAGCTCCAGCCTGGTTTCAAGTCCTGTGTCTGGGACTCTAAGCCTGACTGATGGGTTCGATTATCAGCCAGCTCCTCCTGAGCCATGCTCAGTTTCTGCTCTGATGCCTTGAGCTCTTACTGAGGGCAGAAACCTCAGAGTCTTTTCCGTACACGTCAGATTAAAGTCCATTGATGTTTTCCTTGCTTTGCTCCACGGCCTTCTGCAGCTCTGCTGTCCGGCTCTTCTCAGAGGTCAGCTCCTGGCCGAGCCCCGACACCTGTGCCTTCAGCTTATTTTCTTCTGGTGCTTTTGTCCATTCTGAGGTGCCTCCTGACCTCAGTTACGCCTCCTGTCTCTGGCACGCCCTTTTTGCTGCCCGATCATCCGTGTTGGTCAGTCACTGTCCTGCACAGTTTTAATGCAGAGTTGTTAAGGTCAGCATTCTTTTGCTCTGCCTCACTTTTCCTCTGGGCTTAATGGGCGTCTCGTCAGAGCTCTGTTAGCTGAAGCTGTCTGGAAATCTCCCCCGTGTAGTGAAACGGGCCTTGGATTTAATGCTCTCCGTCTCAGCTGCATGAGATCGTTTTCCTGCAGCTCTGCTGACATTTTCAGGTTGTTGTTGTGGGTCCAGCTGCTGTAGCATTTGGTCAGGGTCACATCAAAGATGGTAGAGGAGAGAGCAAAGATGGTAGAGGGGAGAGCAGGAGTCCAGGTCAGCCTCGGCAAAGCAGCCTGTAATCAAGCATAAAGAGAAAAAACAAAAACAAAACAAAAACAAAACAAAAACAGACGAACAGGAAAATGATGTTGTGTTGGCTGTGTTATTCAGAGAGGGGAGAAACAACGGGGCCAGGCCCTGTGTCAGCCTTCTCTCCCCCTTTTTTTGTTTTTTTTTCTCACTATATAATCAACTCATAACCCACCAAGCTGACAGGACAACACAGGTACATGTTAAAATTGTTAAGATCATGTTTAAAAGCCCAAAAAGGAATTTTCCTTCATTCAGTAATCACTTGTATTAATCAATCAGCAGAAAACATGTCACAATTTGAATCTTCTAACCACTAAATTTGTCGTGTCATCACTGGTTGGTCAGACCAGTGTCTTTTTTTTTGAAGTTAAGTTGTTGTCCTGCAACCCAGAGAGTTTATTTGTTAGTAGTGGATAAACTTTATCATTTAATAACAGGTGTATGTTAAGTTTCGCTGCTTTAACCTTGTTGGAAAATCTTCACGTGTTCATGAATGTAAGCTGTTTCTTCATTGCGTGTGTGTGCGTTTGTAGGTGGGTTAATTTAACTTTTTCTCAAACGAGGCATTTCTCTAACACGTGCCTTTCTCATACATTTCTCTGGTTGTGTGTGTGTTTTTATTTTGTTTCCCAAATTTTGATTCCCCACCTTAAATAACAGCATTCCATGTCTTCAGCCAGGAGTCAGAGCTTGCTTGTGAGATTCAGGGACACATGGTGCCAATAACAATTCAGTCAAAAACTTGCCTGCAAATTTCCAGTGATGGTAACCGATAACTGGAGGAGAAGATGTCCTTTAAGTTTCTTTTCAGGGTGGGGATAAAGTTGGGGTCAAGCTGTAAACTTTTGAGCCAAAGCTTGGCCTGTCTGTCGTCCCAATTCTGTTTATGCTTTTGCCGCTGTACTCAGGTTTCCAGGTTGGGAGAAATCCACCTGTATTAACACACTAAAACATTTACTTAGTATTTCTTTTCTGAAAACATTCACTTACTATTTCTTTTCTGAAAACCATGCATACTTCTCACAGTCTGGCCGTTGCCTTTTATGGGCATGCAGAGTTCCTGTCACACACACAGCTGAAATTCGTGCTTGATCACACCCTATATTATGATAAAACCAACAGTAAATCAAATGTAACCGCTTATATTATTGGGCTGAACCAAGAGTTACTTTAAAAATCTTATAAATCCTGCTTTACACCATAAAACTGAAACAAATCACAGCTGTATTTATCACTCAGTCTTACTCTGCCGACTGAAGTGTCGGTCTAAATCATGCACGATTTGTCTTTTCTATATCAAAACCCAGCCAAACATCAAACATTCACCCTAGTCATTCAAAACCTTATTTGTAATATTATAATCAGCAAAATCAGCGTCTTATTTACAGGTCTTTAACAGTATTTGCAAATTATAATTATAAAACTCAAAAAACACGCTAAACAGGAAGCAGAAGTCCTCTGTGCGCTTCACAGCAGCCACCTCATTTGCATGTTCACACACCGTCTAAAAATAGCTCGCAGCGCTGCAGCGCGCTCTCGTCACACACAGTCTCGTCTCACACACAGCTCTATTATTTTATATTACAAAGACGTCTTATATTTACAACCACTGTCAGGCCTGGCAGATTTAGCGCCTACACAATTTTGACAAATTTAAGTTAACGGGTCCAACCGAAGAAAGTCCAACTTTTTTGTGATCAATTAACCGGTATCTGCCTCTAACTGTATCTGGCCTCATCTCTAAAGTCCCTAACTCAATTTAACAGTGTCCAAAAAAGCGCAGATACCGTTTAACACGGTAAGGAGCCTCTAACTCCTAGCTTATTCCAGGATGCCCCGTACCCCACAGTTAAGCCAAACTGAACTAACCCTGTTCGCCGACAGGTCAAGGTCGCGCGTCCACGGCCAGGAGGGAGCGTAAACTCCGAGCTATGCGCTTCTTAGCAGCCTCTAACTGCCGTCCTATAATAATTTATAACACTTTGAAACAACAGTCAGCACCCCAAAACAAGAGTCTGACTGAGGCAGGTGCAACCTAGTGGTCAATGGAGCCTCTAACTCACAACATGACCAACTCAGGTCCACCATATAACCAACGGAGCCTCTAACTCACTAAATGACCAATTCCCTATCAAACTACTTGAGCCTCTAACTCAATTTCTTAGCAGCCTCTAACTGCATTTATTTCTTAGCAGCCTCTAACTGCATTAATTTCTTAGAAGCCTCTAACTGCATTAATTTCTTAGCAGCCTCTAACTGCATTTAATTTCTTAGCAGCCTCTAACTGCTTCATGAGATTTTTTCATCAAAATCAAAACAGACATTTACCAGTACTTTCAGTGAGTAGACTTCAATTTTGTCATGTCCAATTTGGCACACTTTGGAAATAATTCAACAGGTAGTGCCTTACCTTTGTTTAAGCCGGCTTATGCCCACTCACGTCAGACCACTGGCTTGTGCCTGTCCGTTCGACAACCTCGGACCGTCCAAACCTCCAAAATTCCACCCCAATACCACAGGACGAGCCCCCAAACTGTTACGGATTCAAATATTGGGGATGGATACAAGAGGAAAAACCACAATAACAACACTGGTCCGGCCGGGTTGAGTCAAACGATGATTTTAATGATCACACGCGTGGGAGATGGACACCGTACGCAGACAGCATCAGATCTCAAAATGGTGGAGCATTGATCAAACTCTTATAGCCTCTAGTGGCCCCCACCTAATCATAAAAGCCTAAACATTCACATTCTTTCTCTCACACAGTGGCTAAGCTACAACCTTGGCTCCCTGTTTATCTGCTCCTGCTGAGATGGGGCAGAAAACTCCAGTATGTTCTGTTCTCTTCTAATCAGACAAATAAGGCGATGACTTTCTGCAAACAGTATTTCTCATAACTCAGCAGTATAATGCATCATAAAACAATATCATTCATTCACAATAAACCAGCAGTCTAATGTAATGCAACTCAGCTTAACAAATGCAATAGTTATCACCTTCTTCTAATTCAGGAGAATAATGCAAACTAAAACTACATAATAATTCACCATCTTTAATTAAGGGTCTAACATGGCATAAAATAATATTATAATCTGACAAGATGGACAGCTGAGTCTTGTCCTGTGGAGGTGTCAGGGTCCCTGTGTATACCCGGTCGCCTCAGTGTAGCTACATGTGTTTTTTTGTTTTGATTTTGTCCCCGCTCTCTCCCTCCCTCTCTGTCCCTCCTTCTCTCACTGCCTGGGCGGAGCTCATCTGTGGGCTCCTGCCCTTGGCCCACGCACCTGGTCACACCTGTGGCTCATCACCCAACAGTGTTCCTGTCCCCTTATAAGATGGCAGCCCTGTATTTCTCGTCGCTGGACCGTTGCCGACTCTCGTCAGTGTTAACCCCAGCTCAGTTCATTCTCGTGTTTCCCTAGCGATCTTCTTACAGTAACCTTTTGCATCTCTGTGAATAGATTTCCCTGGACCTGCCCCTGTGTTACCTGAGCGATCAAGTGTGTGAGGATTGGAGCGAGCTTTTGTGTTTCTTGTGGAGTGTGAAGCCGAGCGTGGAGCGTGGATGGAGTGAGGACTTTGGAGCGTGTGTGGACTGCAAGTGTCTTTCCCCCCTCCTGTTCGTGTGTGGAGTCCCAGAACCCGTCTTTTCCCCACTTTGTAAATAGATCACCTGGTGCTTCTGTAAATAAAAACCCTTTATTGTTCCCTACTCAGAGCCTACGCGTGAGTCCGTTCAGTCCCGTTGTGACAGAGGGTACGGACGTAAATCGACTGGTAAAGACGGACTGGTAAAGAGTCTGCAGCCGCAGCACCAATCCATCTGTCGATCTCCTGTTCCCTTCTCCGATCACTCGTGAACAAGACTGCGAGTTTTGTAACTTAATAAAAGCAGTAATTTGTTTGCCAGAGTGCCCCTTCCACGTCACACCCTGTTCTTTCTTTCTTGTCTTATATGGAAATTCACTTTGTGTAGCTTTTTGGGGAATTGTTAAACTTCAGGAAGATTCTGAACACGCCCCATTGTTTAGCCAGCTCTTTGGAGCTAAGCAGGTTCAGGCCTGTTGTTGTAATTTTTATAAAACGATCTAATTTAAACGAATAATCCAGCTGAAGCTTCAGACAGCCGTCATATGACAGTGAAACACTGCCATCTGCTGGACTCGAATAACACAGACGCTGCTTTGACGGGTGAGGGAGTTTCAACAAGTCTGCAACGACTCAAGCATCAAACTACAGAACTATTGTAGCGGACATGGTGCTCTAATGGCTGCTTCATTAACGCAGGTCAGAAAGGATCAAACATAAAAATAAATTGTGAAATACAAAAATTACTGTTTCACTGCACACACAAACCTTCTCTTATTAGCACAACACTGCCCAGGGCTCAGAGTGTATTCCTTATAGACTATTAAACCTTAGCATGTTATTTTAATGTCTTACAGGTGAAACAGCCAAAAAGTAAAGTTAACTGTAATTTAAAATATTCAGCTGCAAAATGCTTTTAGCAAACAATTTTTTATGACTGCGCTAAAATTCAATACTAGATTTTTGCTGGTCTGATTAAAAGGTTAAATGTAAACGTTTTAGGATCATATATTAATACTTCCAAAACAATAAAGTTGTTGTAGAGAATCTATATTCATTATTGTTGCTCACCATGGAAAGACAAAGACATCAGACTCTGCTGAAAAATTTTACACCCTCCTACTCTCTGCACACAGTGGTCTGAGGGATCTTCCAGGATCGGGGATTTTATTTATTTTGTTCTTTTTTGGTCTTCCTGGTTAGTAGGTTGTGATTTTCTACCTGTTGATCTCACATTTGAACATGATTTGCTCTGGAGCAGATTAGGTTCAAAGCATGAGTTGACCTGGCATTATGTCGTGGATTACAAAAAAATCCCACATTAAACCTTGAAGTTAGCCGGATAAGACAGCGTTCTGTTTCACAGTAAAGGCCTCAGAGAGTTGTTGCTAACTAGGGCTGCCACAAACGATTATTTTGATAGTCGACCAGTCACCGATTAATTTTGCGATTAGTCGACTAATCAGATCATGCATCCATTGGAAGTAAAACGTGCAACTCCCGGCTGTGCAAGAACGAGTTCAGCAACACAAGCATCCTCTCTCTTTCGCGAGTGCATACGTGCACATCTACAGTGCTGCATGCCGATGAACCCATTTTCTTGGAGCACCTCGACAAGCTGCAATATACAGATTAGGGCTGCCACAAACGATTATTTTGATAGTCGACTAGTCACCGATTATTTTTGCGATTAGTCGATTAATCAGATCATCATCCATTGGACATAAAACGGACAGCTTATTGCACCAGCAGCATCTGCTCTTATATAACTATCATTAGCTTACAGCTTTAAGTGTGTAAGGTCTGTGCTAACTAAAAATAAAGACAAGATGGTAGTTTGTTAAATTTTAATGAAATTTGCAGATTGTTTCGGTGAAGTTTAATAAACTCCTTGCTATCTAAAATATAACAGGACACCGGAGTAAATTCTCGAGCATCTCACACTTCTGATAATCAGCTGTCTGCTTGACGTTTATTCAGCTGTGTAAAAACTAGAACTTTAATCTCAGCCAAACCGATTTACTCAGGAACAAATAAAATACTAAAAAAAAGCCAAACAATAAAATATTTAAGTTATCTAAGTGACTTATACATCATGTTTAACCTGAGTAGCGAAAGACGGCGGTGGGTTTGAAAACGATTTGCCGGGAGTCCGGTGTTCTCACGGCTCTAGTGAGCCTTGCCCCCGGCTCGCTATCGAGCTAGTGGGTAACAGACGTCTCCGAAAACGTCGGAGCGCTTTTGAAAATATGTGGTGTCTTGATAAACTGAGCAGATATTTGAGGTTTACACAGTTACATTCTCGCCTGAAAATATGTTAAACTTTATTTTGTGACCCAGAAAGAATAATAAGAGTAATATTAAAACTAACTAGCTGCCGCCATTGTTGGAAACTGAGCTGGGCTGCGCTATGAATTCTGGGACACAGCTTCTTCTTCGGGGTTTAACAGCAGCTGGCATCCTTGTACATGCAGTGCTGCCATCTTCTGTTTCAGTCCGTTATTACACTCTTAAATCCTACTACTTATTCCTGCGTCTTTTGTGATCTTACAAAGCTTCAAACGAGGCGTCGACTATTAAATCAGTCGTCGACGATTTTGATAGTCGACGTAATCGTGACTAGTCGACTAATCGTGGCAGCCCTATTGCTAACCAAAGTCTATCTTGTACGGCCACGCAGCATCTAATGACGTTTTGTAACCTGCCACTACGAAGGAGCAGTGAAATGATTTCTGTTTTAGCGCACATACACAGTGTGGTGATCAGTATAAGGACATGAAAGTGATGTTGCAGAAAGCTGCATCTGGTCAGAAGGAAAAAAACACGCACACTTGGAAGACTTGGCCAGATTTGCACAAAGTGAAATGGCTGACAGTGGACAGATACAAGGATGTGGATGGTCACACCCTCGTGCATTAAAGAGGCCGTTCACAAAACCAAACACTCAACAGACACAATAAGACAGCTGGTCCGTTTGCCTCACTAACTCATCTACACAAGGCGTGTTGTAGAAGTAGAGCAGGGCGATATGGCCAAAAATATTCATCACGATATAAATTTGAAAATGTGCGATAACGATATAACTGACACGAGACAAAATACTTTACAACTCCACTTCATTTGTGCAAAAAAACCCATCAATGTATTTTCACTTAAACAAGCAGCTGTTTTTCATGTGCATTAAAGTTATATAAAAATGTAACGGTGCAAATGCAAATTCCTTGCTGACAGTTTAACCAAAAGGCATTTCCAGTGGAAATTGGCCGACATATCCTCAGCATAACCATGTAAATATCCACAAAACTTAAAAAGAGGTTAAGCAAACACACAATACAGTAATATTATGTTGGAGCACAGTACGTATCACTCCGCGAGGCTCCTGCCTACGATAGCCGTAATGCTCCGACAATCCATTAAACGGTGCGGGTTCGTAGCTTAGCAAAGTCGTACTAAAACATTTGACAGATTTTCGAGCGCCGTGTACATAAAATCGTTTCGAGGTCAGTAAACACAACCAGAATTCATACAGTGGCTTGCAAAAGTATTTGGCCCCCTTGAACTTTTCCACATTTTGTCACATTACAGCCACAAACATGAATCAATTTTATTGGAATTCCACGTGAAAGACCAACACAAAGTGGTGCACACGTGAGAAGTGGAACGAAGATCATACATGATTCCAAACATTTTGTACAAATAAATAACTGCAAAGTGGGGTGTGCGTAATTATTCAGCCCCTTTGGTCTGAGTGCAGTCAGTTGCCCATAGACGTTGCCTGATGAGTGCTAATGACTAAACAGAGTGCACCTGTGTGTAATCTAATGTCAGTACAAATACAGCTGCTCTGTGACGGCCTCAGAGGTTGTCTAAGAGAATATTGGGAGCAACAACACCATGAAGTCCAAAGAACACACCAGACAGGTCAGGGATAAAGTTACTGAGAAATGTAAAGCAGGCTTAGGCTACAAAAAGATTTCCCAAGCCTTGAACATCCCACGGAGCACTGTTCAAGCCATCATTCAGAAATGGAAGGAGTATGGCACAACTGTAAACCTACCAAGACAAGGCCGTCCACCTAAACTCACAGGCCGAACAAGGAGAGCGCTGATCAGAAATGCAGCCAAGAGGCCCACGGTGGCTCTGGACGAGCTGCAGAGATCTACAGCTCAGGTGGGGGAATCTGTCCATAGGACAACTATTAGTCGTGCACTGCACAAAGTTGGCCTTTATGGAAGAGTGGCAAGAAGAAAGCCATTGTTAACAGAAAACCATAAGAAGTCCCGTTTGCAGTTTGCCACAAGCCATGTGGGGGACACAGCAAACATGTGGAAGAAGCTGCTCTGGTCAGATGAGACCAAAATGGAACTTTTTGGACAAAATGCAAAACGCTATGTGTGGAAAACTAACACTGCACATCACTCTGAACACACCATCCCCACTGTCAAATATGGTGGTGGCAGCATCATGCTCTGGGGGGGCTTCTCTTCAGCAGGGACAGGGAAGCTGGTCAGAGTTGATGGGAAGATGGATGGAGCCAAATAGAGGGCAACCTTGGAAGAAAACCTCTTGGAGTCTGCAAAAGACTTGAGACTGGGGCGGAGGTTCACCTTCCAGCAGGACAACGACCCTAAACATAAAGCCAGGGCAACAATGGAGTGGTTTAAAACAAAACATATCCATGTGTTAGAATGGCCCAGTCAAAGTCCAGATCTAAATCCAATCGAGAATCTGTGGCAAGATCTGAAAACTGCTGTTCACAAACGCTGCCCATCTAATCTGACTGAGCTGGAGCTGTTTTGGAAGGAAGAATGGGCAAAGATTTCAGTCTGTAGATGTGCAAAGCTGGTAGAGACATAAGGCGAACCGGATTATAAGGAGCACTGTCGATTTCCAGAAAAATCAAAGGACTGATTTTTAGAGTGCCCTATTTTCCGAAAAACACAGTAATAACATAATAACAACGGCCCGCTAGCATGCTCTTGGTTGCCGAGGGCTATGCTGTGGCTGAGCTGCAAGATTAACTCTGCAAAACCAACTTTCATCAAGTAAAGACGAGAGTTGGTTTTGAGAGGTGCAAAGAAGGGAGGGATGAGAAGTAAAAAGCAGCTACTGTCAGTCTTTAGAGACAGAAGGACTGATTGGCCGTCTGGGAGCCCAACGGATGTTAAAAAAAAGAAAAAAAAGTTGAAAACGTTGAAGGCTTGATCATCTACTCCCTCATCTCCATCTCGTTTTTACTCCCACTCATTTCCAGCAGCCGTCTCTGTTAGTCTGCCTTCCCATTTCCATCCTAATGAGGCTTTATTCCCACTGAAGCAGCTGCACGGCGCAGGGAAAGAAGACGCAGGAACCGCACGCTGAGTCATCCACAACTTCTGACCTTCCCTGTCTCTCTCCATCCACCTCTCTTCTATCCGTTTAGATGTTTACCTGTCCATGTGACTGTTGACATTAGGAAGCTGTCACTAAACTGCTGTCACTGCCAATGACTGTCATGTCCCCCTCGAGTGTTAGCCCCCCTCCAGAGCTCTAAAGCACAGGCTTTAATAAGCCCGGCAAGAGAAATGCCAGCTTCCTATGCAGCCTGAGCTGAGAACATTGGAGTGACAAAGAAGAGGGGGGCGAAAGTCTGATGCACACAGGGAAAAGTTAGAGAGGAAAAGAGAGAGCAGGAAATGATACAGATGAGCTACATCCTCCTGGAAAGCAGCTGCCATTACAGTCTCCCCCATCTGCTGGAAGGCAGATGCTTCAAAACAGAGTGAGAAGTAAAGAGAGACGGCAGGAACTCAAACAAAATTAACACTATATTTTATCTTTAATAATCATATATATTGCTTTACCAAAACAGCTTGTTTTTGTGTTTTTTAAACTACCATCTCTCTTAAACCAACTTGAATTGAACAGTGAGCACAGCCACTAAGTACTATGTAACAAAAATACAGGGATGGGAGGGAGACGGTACCTGTACTGACGTTTAAAAAGAAGGAATAGGAGGAGGAGGAGGAGGGGGGGTGGAGGTGGTGGAGCTCTCCGACAGGGGGAAAACTGAGATTTCAGTAAAGCTCAGTCCAAAGCACTTTCCTAATGATTTCCCTGTAACATTAGTCCTCGAGGACCCCGTCACAGCAGACTACTGTGAGCGCCACCAGACAGTTAATGAGACAAAAACGAGACGCTCTTACAGCCAGGAGGCTGCTTCCAGATGACGCTTGATTCATTTGATTGATTATCTGTGAATAAGTCTTGAGCCTCTCCTCGGTTCTTTATATTTTGCCTGTACTGAGCCAGATGTTCTTCTTCTTCCTTTCTTTAGACTTTCTGAAGGTCATTTAGAGTTTTTCTTTGGACATTAACTGCTTTTTCACCCATTTTCAGTCCAGTCCTTGTACCTGATCACTTTCAGAGCGATATTTTTGTTTTTTGGGGGGGTTAAACCACTTAACCTAACTCAAGGGGACAAACCCGAGTTGTCAAATACAATACAAAACACACAATTTAGCAAAGAACCAATTTTAAATTTTATCTTTAGGTACTTTGTTACTAGCAACCTGTCACAGAAACACACCATTTAATTTCTTTGGATTGGGAAAGTAGGAGACAGAAAAAAAGGGGACAGGCTGAAAAATCTATCTACAGTGGAGGAACAGTACCTGAAAGTCATGTCAAAAAAAATTCAGCAAACACCTGACACAGGACCTGAAAGATGCACTTGGTCCTTCAGTTGATCCATCTAGTGTTACCCAAAGCCTCATCTCATGGTGTCAGTGAAGGGTGGCTGTCAAGAAGCCATTATTAAGGAAGGGAACAGGGAGAAAAGGCTGAGGGATGCCAAATTACACAAGAACTGGACTGAAAATCAGTGGCAGCAGGTCTGGTGGAGTGATGAACCAAAATTTGACATTTCTGGTTGAAATTGCTGGTAATATGTCTACAACCACCTGTAAACTACTGTACAGCTCTGTCATAGTTTGGGTCTGCATTTCAGCCAGGGTGTTGGGGATTTCGTCAAAATTGATGGAATTATGAAAAGTACCACCAGACTTTGATGCACCATGCAATACCATCTGGAAAGCGTCTGATCGGCAGCAGCTTACTAAACACATCGAAACACCATCATTCATGGACTGACCTGAGCCGTGTGGGATCATCTCGGCAGAGAATGGAACAAAAAGGCAGCTAATATCGAAAGAAGAGCTCTGAATGTCCTTAAAGAAGCCCGGAGAACTATTCCTGAAGACTACTTAAAGGAATTCCAAAGAAATGTGCCTAAGAGAGTTCAGGGCGTGCTGAAGATAAAGATGCTCAAGCTCATTAGCTCATTATATCAACTCTGTATGACGCCTTTTATACTGTATTTTCATGTAAACTTTTCAAATTTAAACTGTTGCACCCGTTTCCCATTACCCAGCAAGTTATATGTTAGAATTAAGGTGTGGCTCCAACTTTTGCACAGTCCTACATTTCACATCTATAAAATGATTTGGCACCTGATAAACCTTTAAAAGCACTGACCTGCCTCTCCAACTATCTGTTTTAAACAACACGCACTTACCAGCAGTTGTGTTGCGTTTTCGTCAGGTTAGTGGCTCAGACCTAAAACAGCCCTACATTATCTCTAATTCAGTTCTGGACCCAAGCTGACCCATTAAATTACGTGGTACTCCTTTTATTTGTACTTGTGTACTCAGGCATAAATTAGACTTTTCAGGTACAAACTAAATAACACAAAGAGGAGCTCTTATGAATAAGAATGAAACTGAGAGGCCCACTGCAAGAAGATACACACCCAAGTGCTGAGATTGTAAAGATGAAAAGTGAGCAGAGGAAAATGAGCGTTTCAGGAGAACGAGGCGGTTTCCTCACAGCGGGGAGTTATGAGGTAGCCCCAACCTACCTCACTGTGAAATGCACTACACACAGGTACACACACGCACAGGTCTTTGTCTCCAGATGCCACGTTTATTTATAGTTTCCTGTGTTATGACCGACCACAGTCTGACAGCTGTCGGTCTCAGATGATTTCCCGCTCCTCTCCCGTCTCACTATAAAAGGGAAGGAAACCATCATCAGTCCAAAACGCCATCAGCTGTTCTCACCTGCGTCTCCAGCACGGCCCCGTTGAGCTCACCACACCACTCCTCCCCTGCAGCCGCGCCCGGGACCACACCTCCGCCACACCCACATCTCCCCGCTGTGCAAGAACGAGCTCAGCAACACAAGCATCCTCTCTCTTTCGCGAGTGCATACGTGCACATCTACAGTGCTGCATGCCGATGAACCCATTTTCTTGGAGCACCTACACAAGCTGCAATATACAGATCATGTTTCACAGCGCTACAGCGAGAGGCAAACACCTCCCTCTGTTTGTGCTTCATTCTAGCTTCTCCCTTCTCTTCCCAACCACACACACCAACACCTTCCTCTTGTGAATTTCATTTTAATCCTTAACATAAAGACAGCTATACATTAGGATAATCAAACTTGATTTATTACCTCCTACCCCCCCCACCCCACACTGTGTGTTCAACAGGAAGCTAAAGACTGGTGCTGTTAAAGTGTTCAAAAAACAGCAGGAGCTCGGTGTGAGGCCACAGTGGGCCAAAAAACACACACAAGATGACCTCCAGCAAGGACAAAATGTATCTGGACGTCTCTGTGAGCATCTGTCTCACTGTGTAAGTGTAGCACAGTGTCTGTGTGTGCATGGCTGGGGAAGAGAGACAGCACAACTGAAAGCCAGCACTCAGACGAGGACCCGGTGCATCGTCTGTCTCATCTCAGCCAGTTTACTTACAAACTCTTTAAGTTTGAATTTTAAAGCCGACAATGTGCACAGGGCAGTGATATTTAAAATGAAGGTAAACTATTCCAATCTCTGGAGCCCCAATTGTGTATCTCACACACACACAGTCCTGAATTCATTACTGAAGTCTCATCCAGACGTTCAATGTGTACACAAAGGAATTCTTCGGCAGGAGGTGAAAGAAAATGGCCCACAAGTTAATCCAAAATGACGGTTTTATCAACAATGGCCACCAGCGGTGATTTTGGCACCTGTGACAAGGTTGAAAAGAGCTGTGGGTAATTTGGTCTCACAAAATGCAGCGCACACACACACACACACACACTCACTAAGTTCTCCTCCTGCCTTCAGCCCAACCGTTGAGCGCGATGACAAATAGAGCCGCAGAATTTTGCTGCTGTGTAATTAAATTGAGACGTGGGGTCAAAATTCCCACCTAGATTGAGTGAGATGAAATATAAATCGGCTCTCCTCTAACTGACTTTATAGAAATAATTACATAAGCTGCATTTATAACTGTTATTAAATAACAGCAGCACACGAGAACTAAAGTGTAATCCCAGCACATTTCGCTTCGCTTGCACCGATTCTTTAGAGATGACGACTGTGGTGGGTAATTAAGGGCAAACAATATACAAGTCGCGTGAAAAATGGAGGCCGCATTACCTTTCCAAAGCTTCCTTTCCCGATGGCCCGCAGTATCTGGAAGTGGTCAAAGTTTACTGTGGAGAAAATGAGAAGCAGTTAGTGAGAACGTGTCAGTTTGAGCTGAGCTATAAAACAGGGAACATGACATGTACAGCACTGTGCAAAAGTCTTGAGCCATCCCTCATTTGCTTCCAGGGATCCGGACTTCCCTGTAATCTTTAAAGTGGTATTAAGGAATAGCTCTCCAGGCTTTTTAAAGTGTTTCTGATTTTTAATCCAGGGCTTGGATTTGACCAGTTTTTCTCTGTTAAGACCCTTCACACTAATCTCTGAAACATTCAAACATAAACAGACACCTAAGTCACGGAAAGGACCAGAAAACTTAACAAAGAACCAATTTGAAATTGTATCTTTACACATTTACTTGCAGCCTATTGCAAAAAAACAAGACCCCACATCATTTGTTCTCACTTCTTTAGTTGAAGAATGCAGTTAATAACACCGTTAACACAGACTGACCTGGCAAAACATGAAAAAGTAAGGGGGTGGTTCAAGACTTTTGCTCGGTACTGTATGAGAAATGGAAATGTGCACTTCACAATGTATCGCTGCACTTCGGCAGTACTGTGCAGATCAAATGTTTTTTTGAAAGAATTAAAAAGTCGGAGCGCAGTGGGAGAGAATAATGTGTGTGTTAGATAATGAAACGGGAAAGATTGAAAGGTGGAAATAATGAATCACAACAGTCAAAATGTGAAAAAACAAAAACATTTTCCCTGGAGGATCTGTACAGTGACACACCGTCACAGTATCGACGATTAGCAAGCAAAACAAAACCCCAGAAATAACATTTATTAAATGAAGACTCAGCTAAACCTTTTTAAACTTCACATCTGAATAACAAATAACACACGCAGCACATAGAAACAAATATCTAAAATGAGTTAGATCCCAGGAAGTTAGACACGCTTTCATAAGTTTTCTGATCGACTTTTACGAGATTAAATTTGAGCAAGTAAAGACATTTCACATGAAGCTCAGAGGCAGGAGAGTTGTACTTCAGAAAGACATCCAGCTCAGAGCGCTCAACTCATTCATCTTACTTTATTTTCCTATTTCAGTATGCATGATAACACAGCCAGATGTTTTCATTCATTGCCACTGAAGCAGATGCATGTGTGTGTTCTGCAGACTGATTGAATCCTTCTGTACGCAGCTTAAAATGAGTCCTGAGGAAAGAGGTTGAATGGAAGTGGTGAGGAAGAGTGTCATGTTTTTTTCCTCTGTAATAAATAAACGAAATAATAAGCACAAATATTTTTGTTTTCCAAATATATTTTTACGAGCGCTGAACATGTGATCAAGATTAGACGATAAATACAAGATTAATTTCACTATTCTGCTGTATTTCTACTTAACACCTACCTGACTCACTTTTGAATGAAATTAATGCAACGTGTGAGACTAATATTTTTAATCAGATCTTAATTTATGCAAAAATATCCATCATAGACCCCAGAAAAAAGCATGAAGAAAAAGAACACCCGATCCATGATATTAAAAAAGCCTTGATCATTAATAGCAAGTCTTTTTAATATCAACCAATAAGAGTAAAGTTAGCTTAAAGGCACAACCCCTGTTTTTCAGGCAGAGGAGAAAAAGAGGAGCTTCGTTTAAGATAAAGAAGCATGCAAAGCTACTCTAGTAGAGTCCAAGAATAAGAATATCATGTTGGAAATGAACATGAGGATGATCAAAACACATTCCCTCCAACAAATAAATACTATAGAGAGCGGAGCTGCTTCATCATTTTAAAAAAACAACGTCTTTGGCTGAGCACAAACACAAGCGCTCAGGAATCAGATTAACCAACAACAGACAAGCTTTCTTCCAACAACTCAGAGTAAAGAGTAATGAGCTAACACTGAGTAACTGTTGGCCAGTAAAATCAACGGTTGCTAACTTTCACATGCAGCAGCTCATTAAGACACTTAAAATAAATTGAATTAAGACATTTAAATGTTGGTTGTATTTTCCTTCCCGATGCATGTGAAAGGTTAAGACTTACATCTCCAAATGTACTGGAACTGATTTGAACCAGAGGACTCAGCCACACTGTTACTATGTACTGCATAAACACGTTTACCGATGAAGGCAAATCAGACGCTGTCCTGACTGTGTGGCTAAATTTTGTGCTGAAAGCATCAAATCAATTGAATATGATTAACTTGCTATGAGAGTTTTTTAGTCCAAGTGTGACTTTTTCTGGGTTCATACACCTTTCAGGGTCAAATTCAAGCACTTTGTAAGCACGTTTAATGTCCATTTTCAAACTTTTCCAGCACATTACCATAAAAAGGATGCATATTTCACTTCGCATCACCTGAGTAAGACCACGTGAAAGGCCAAATTAATAAGTCTTCTCATCAGATATTGATGCTTCTTTCTTATGTGACACAAAAAACAGGAGGAGACAGATCTTTGCTTGTGTTGTTTTTTAAGTTCATTCATTCAAAACTAACTGTAAGACGCTTAACTACATTGCAGTCTGTGTTATTGTTGTAGACCTAATTATCACCTTTAAAGTGTTTGTGCTAATAACATCATGTAGAGTAAGACAGGCATAGAGAACAGCACTGACTGGGAGAGGCTTTGAACAGATGACATACTCAGATCAATTCAACACTTTAGACTTTAAAAATGCACAAGCGTCTTTCAAAAACCTATTTATTTAATCTATCATCATTGATATTATTGTGTACAGTTATAATGTACTGTTCATCTCCCTTAAATAAACAGGCAGCCTTAAAGTGTGAAATAGTCACTTGTCTACTGTCTCAGTGGCTGATAGTGCCCCACAGGCCTCAATGTGAGCTTGAAGCCATTATGTTTAAATTGTTTAATGATAAACAGATTTTGAATGAAAGGAGGAAACTTCGGTAGCACAAAAAAGTGCCTATTCTTTGTTCCCATATGGTTCAGTCATATTACCGTCATTTCCCCCTAAGGTGTTCCCAAAGACACCAGGTTAATACTTGAAAAAGCTGCAGCAATACACAAAAATATCATCAATATTCTGTTTACTTGGTGACAACGTCGCTTTTAGCCTTCAATCAGAAAGCCTGACGTTGGCTAGTTAAGCATCGGGCTAACGTTTAACGCTTTCACTTGAGGGAAGTAACTCGTATTACTGCTACTGCTGTGTAATCTTGGTTAAATTCACAGCATATTCTACAAGTTACCCTGCAATAACTAACTGTTAGAATAGCGGCACCGTATTGTATCGCACTGAGTGCACTTCAATCCTTTATCCCGCGAGTTTGCTAGCTAGCAAAATAATAATACCAATTTTTTAAAAATAACATGTGTAACGTACACACTCGAGAAAATTATTTACTAGTACTTACGCAACTCCCCCGTTGTGAAAACGTACAAATCCTTCTTGTATTTTTCGTTTTCCAGCAAACACTCATTAAAACGGCCTCCAGGCACATTAGTGCACTCACCCCCGACTGATCAGGGAGGGGGTGGGGGGTCACACATTGAAACAGACTAACGTGCAGAGGTACAGCCCAGGCAGAGAAATGTTGCTTTTAGACTTTGCGACTCATTTTATTTCTCTATCTGATAAGAAACTATTCAATCAGATAGTTATTTGTGGTGAATGAAATACGGTTACAGTTTCAAGAAGTTTTAAGCACCAAATCCGAAATCCAAGCACTGCAATATTAAAATCCAATTCAATTTCTTGTTTGCTCCGAAATCTACGACATGACTATATACAGAAAAGCTTGACATGGTATGCAAAAAACCCCGAAAACAATACAAATACATGAACAAAAAATGTTTTAACTGTCAGTTATGTCATTTTAAAATTTTCCAAAACTAACATTTTCTTTGATTGACTGATATTAAATTGATTAGGGTCAAATTTAGTGTGAACAATATTACACAAACAAGCACGTGTGTGCGCATGCGCACATATTAGAATCGCTTCGATCGCTTCTAATATGTGCGCATGCGCACATATTAGAATGCTTCGATCGCTTTTGAGTGGTAACTTTGCTTCGATCTTTTCTGACGTCATAACTTTGCTTTGATCCCAAAACCCATAAATAGGAGCGCTCACCTGTTACTTTATGCTTAACGGACGTTGACCTGCAGCAACTAAAACCCTTTCGAGAAGTTTTGAGAGCAATTTACAGGAGAAACCAAAACAAGTTCAGTTTTGTTTCTCACCAATTTACAGCGCAAACAGACACATTACACCATGTCAGTCAACCCATCCTTCGGCTCAGATGAGCTTGAAATATCTAAAGGGACCATTTTGGGAGATCACCACGTGGTGGAGGCTTTCCTTGGAGAAGGAAGCTTTGGTGTCGTAACGAAATGTCGCGATACAAAAAAGAACCAAACTGTTGCTATCAAAGTCAACAAAAGCGACCCTGAAATTCTGCTCCAGGCAAAACTGGAACTTTTCATCCTGGAGCAGCTACGACGCTTGGATCCAGACAGGTGCAACATTGTCGAATGGAACGGCTATTTCCTCGATGGAGAGCGCATTTGCTTGAATTTCGAACTCCTCGACCAAAGCCTGTCAGACTACATAGGGGACCGGAATAACCAAGGTCTCCCAATGAGAGAAATCAGGCCAATTTTGCATCAGCTCGCAAATGCTCTGTTCCACCTGGGTTCTGTGGGAATAGTTCATGCTGACCTCAAACCTGTCAACATCATGGTTGTGAACCGCAGTGAGTCTCCTGTCAAAGTCAAACTTATAGACTTTGGCATCGCATGTCCTGCTTCTGCAGTGATTCCTGGTGGTGCTGTGGGGACAATTGGTTATTGTGCCCCTGAGATTATGCTTGGCACTTCATATGATGAAGCAATTGACATGTGGTCTCTGGGGCTGGTAGCTGTGGAGCTTGCTACAGGGGTGCCTCTCTATCCTGGGGAAGACGATTATGATGTTTTGAAATTCATAATTGAAACTCAGGGTCAGCTACCAGATCATCTTCTAGAGTCTGGCTTGTACACTGACTGCTATTTCATCGAGGATAACTACAACGAACAGCGCTGGACATTTAAGACCCCAGAACAATTTCAATACGAGACAGATTATCGATCCAAGGAAACTCGATCGATAAAACTTAAGTGTCTCGATGACCTCGAACAACTGCTGAAAGTTAGGCGAGGACCGGAAAATGGCCAAACATTATTTGTAAGGCTAATCAAAGAAATGTTGGCCTTGGATGCAAATCGGCGCATAACACCCTCGGAGGTTCTGAAGCATCCCTTTTTCGACCCTCGCCTCTCAAGGAGAACCCCCTGCACTGACATGAATAGCACAGGGGGAGAACTCCTTGTGCTCTCTCAGCAGCCTTCAAGCTGGAAAAGTCAGGGATCGCAAAAATTCAGCTGCAGTTTCCAAAACTCAGTTGAATTTCCTCAAAAAGGAGACATCAACACCTCAGCCAACCCATCTGCCTCTGAAGATGATCTTCAAATAACGGAAGGGACCATTTTAGGAGATCACCACGTGGTAGAGGCCTTCCTTGGAGAAGGAGGCTTTGGTTTGGTAACCAGATGTCGCGATACAAAAAAGAACCAAACTGTTGCTATTAAAGTCAACAAGAGCGACCCTGAAATTCTGCTCCAGGCAAAACTGGAAATTTTCATCCTGGAGCAGCTACGACGCTTGGATCCAGACAGGTGCAACATTGTCGAATGGAACGGCTATTTCCTCGATGGAGAGCGCATTTGCTTGAATTTCGAACTCCTCGACCAAAGCCTGTGGGACTACATTGGGGACCGGAATAACCGAGGTCTCCCAATGAGAGAACTCAGGCCAATTTTGCATCAGCTCGCAAATGCTCTGTTCCACCTGGGTTCTGTGGGAATAGTGCATGCTGACCTCAAACCTGGAAACATCATGGTTGTGAACCGCAGTGAGTCTCCCGTCAAAGTCAAACTCATAGACTTTGGCCTCGCATGTCCTGCTTCTGCAGTGATTCCTGGTGACCGTGTGGGGACGGTTGGTTATTGTGCACCTGAGGTTATGCTTGGCATTCCATACGATGAAGCAATTGACATGTGGTCTCTGGGGCTGGTAGCTGTGGAGCTTGCTACAGGGGTGCCTCTCTATCCTGGGGAAGACGATTATGATGTTTTGAAATTCATAATTGAAACTCAGGGTCAGCTACCAGATCATCTTCTAAAGTCTGGCTTCTACACTGACTGCTATTTCATCGAGGATAACTACAACGAACAGCGCTGGACATTTAAGACCCAAGAACAATTTCAATACGAGACAGATTATCGATCCAAGGAAACTCGATGGATAAAACTTAAGCGTCTCGATGACCTCGAACAACTGCTGAAGGTTAGGCGAGGACCGGAAAACGGCCAATCATTATTTGTAAGGCTAATCAAAGAAATGTTGGCCTTGGATGCAAATCAGCGCATAACACCCTCGGAGGTTCTGAAGCATCCCTTTTTCGACCCTGGCCTCTCAAGGAGAACCCCCTGCACTGATATGAATAACACAGGGGGACAAAACCTTGTGCTCTCTCAGCAGCAATCATCATTTGGGTGGCCAGAATTCTAGGGGAGCTAGAAATTCTTGTGGAAAAAAAGCCCAAAACAATAACATCAACAAAAACAACCAATGAATATGGTCTTAAACTTGGGCACAATTTGGCTTGAAATCCATCAACTAATCTCTCAATATTCAAAGCGGAGCAGCAGACAACTTACCATCACATCAGTCCTTCAATCAGACCTACAACAAACGTCTTCCTTCTCTCACCCCAACCGGTCGCAGCAGATGGCCGCCCCAACCTGAGCCTGGTTCTGCTGGAGGTTTCTTCCTGTAAAAAGGGAGTTTTTCCTTCCCACTGTCGCCAAAGTGCTTGCTCATAGGGGGTCATATGATTGTTGGGTTCTCTGTATGTATTATTGTAGGGTCTACCTTACAATAATACATACAGGCTTGAAGTGACTGGTGATGTGATTTGCTGCTGAATGAATTCGGAACTAATTGGAAATCTGAATATTAATTAAATAAACCTGCTTTGAGCATCAATTAATTGTTGTTTGAAATTCTTTATAAATATATAAATATAGTGCCACTCTTCTACTGTTTAAATTGCAACTGTTTAAAACTGACTAATTTATTCATACACTTGAGCATAAACACACGCACAGTAAATGGCCTGTATTTGTACAGCGCTTTACTTAGTCCCCAAGGACCCCAAAGAGCTTTACACTACATTCAGTCATTCACACATTCACACACTGGTGATGGCAGCTACATTGTAGCCACAGCTGCCCTGGGGCGCACTGACAGAGGCGAGGCTGCCGGACACTGGCGCCACCGGGCCCTCTGACCACCACCAGTAGGCAACGGGTGAAGTGTCTTGCCCAGGGACACAACGACCGAGACTGTCGGAGGCGGGGCTCAATCTGGCAACCTTCCAATTACAGGATGAACTGCGAACTCTTGAGCCACGATTGCCCTATATACACATATACTTTACAGTACTAGTCAGTGCTTACATACTAGTTCTTTTCCCTACTTTTTCATGCTTACTGGTACAAATGCCTGTTACTAGAGTTAAATGCTATCAATGTATTCTCACAGTTATGGAACTGTCAAATGCATACAAAATAACGCTCACGTAAACATAACTGTGCACTAGTTTGCCCTTATTGCTGCATGTCTGTGAAGGTTCTCAGTCATCCAGGTCATCGTAGTCAAAGGAGCTTGCAAAGAAAAGCGTCTGGACTTCTTTAAGTTACTTGAAGACGTTTCACCTCTCATCCGAGAAGCTTCTTCAGTTCTAAGGTCAAATGGTGGAGAGTCCCAGATATAAACCTAGTGGGAGTATCCCCCCACAGAGGGACAAAAGGACCCCCTGATGATCCTCTAATCGCCTGAGCCAAGGTGTGAAAGCGGGTGTGGGTCCCAATCAGCCAGAGTTTCGGGTGTGTTCATTGTGAAACCTGGCCCCACCTTATCATGCGAATTCCTGAGGTCAGATGGCCCAGGATGTGAGTGGGCGTTAAGGCGTCTGGGAAGGGATCTCAAAACTGGATTATAGATGGCAGAGAGTTGGTGGGACTCTCCACCATTTGACCTTAGAACTGAAGAAGCTTCTCGGATGAGAGGTGAAACGTCTTCAAGTAACTTAAAGAAGTCCAGACGCTTTTCTTTGCAAGCTCCTTTGACCCTTATTGCTGCAGTTTGTTTCAAATCACTTTGAATAAAGCTCAGCTTCTCTCAAGCTCTCTCTTACTATCTCTCACTCTCTCTCTCTCTCTCTCTCTCACACACACACACACACACACACACACACACACACACACACACACACACACACACACACTATGTAACGTTTCAGCAAGAAAATACCCCCCCTCCCCCCCACAGTGACACCACCACCACTAGTCTGCACAGCTGACATGAGGCAGCATGGATCCATCCTTTCATGCTATTTATGCCAAATTCTGACCCGACCATCTGCATGTCAGAGCAGAAATCAAACTCATCAGACCAGGCAACATTTATCCAATCTACTCATGTCAAATTTTGAGAACTGTAGCTTCAATTTCCTGTTCTTAGCTGACCAAAACGCTCTTCTGCATTCTTTGGTTGGAACAAATGGTTGTATGAGCTACGGTTGCCTTCCTATCAGACATTTTTCTCTGACCGTTGACATCAATGAGGCAGTTTTTCCAAGAGAACTGCCTTTCACTGGATATTTTCTCTTTTTTGTCACCGAAAAGGGTGTCTGTGTTACTTCTTGTCTTATATATATTGTCTCTGTTTTCCTCTGTCCTTTGTCAGAGTGTCTGTTCACCTACCCCCTGTGTCTCCATATTCCCAGTGTTCAAGGTTTCCGAGTGTTTTCCCAGTTTAGGTTTTCATGGTTGGTTCTGTTTGCTACTCAGCCAGAATAAACAGCTCGCTCTTTTAAAAAGTAGGCTCCAGAATGGATGATGGGATGTTCGCATGTCTTTATGTAACACTGAGTGTGCTGAACTAAAGGTAGGCCTAGTTTCATTTTCATGGTCATTATTATCAAGATAATGATTACGCCTTATTCTGATTATTTCTCCCTTTTGGAGGTGTAACATTTACATGAGGGGTGTAGGAACATTTCCCCCTAAATATTTTTAGATACATTTTTGTTGAAGTCACTGTTTTTGTCGTATTGATGATAATGCAGCTCAAATAAATACTTTTAAATAAAAGAATAACCGTTCAAAGTGCTCAGTGGTGAAACTGTAACTCTTTCAGAGTTTGACAGCTGGACAAGTGATGCCGTATTTAAAGAAACATGAGATGAGTGCAGCATATTATCTGAACAGAGATCATTCAATGAGCAAGAATAAACACTGAAAGAGAAACACTTCACTGTTGATTATCATATGAAGTCTAATGAAAGCTGTTAATCTGTTAATATCCTGTTAATCTGCATACAGCAAATACAGAACATGCGACTTTAAAGCATCCAGCAAAGTGATAACTGTCCTCTGCCCACTAAGTAGTGACTCTACAAAAGATTATTTTCAATATCATCTTTATATTATATTTATATTATATTTAGTTATTCTCCAGCGCAACAATGTAAGGAGCTCTGTGATTGGTTAGGAAAGGACAGACTGGCCACCTCGATTTTTCTTCACTGCACATTGATCCATAGCTTTGCTCTGTAAAGGCTAACAACGTGCTTTTGCTTTACAAAGACATTTAGCGTCGGTATTCACTCTCTTAAAATGCCACTGAACACTGGAGTGAAATGGAGCCCTGATCCTCAGAGTTTTATTGTTCCTAACATTTCTTATAGATAGCACAGATAGTGCCCCACTGCAGTAATCACTCATGTCTAGATATTCCTGTTAAAAGGGAGTTTTTCCTCCCCACTGTAACATGGCAAACATAGCAAACGGATAATCCAGCTGAAGCTTCAGACAGCCGTCAGACAGTGAAACACTGCCATCTGCTGGACTCGAATAACAAAGACGCTGCTTTGACGGGTGAGGGAGTTTCAACAAGTCTGCAACGACTCAAGCATCAAACTACAGAACTATTGTAGCGGACATGGTGCTCTAATGGCTCCATTAACGCAGGTCAGAAAGGATCAAACATATCAATAAATTATAAAACACAAAACGTCTCTTATTGCCCAGGGCTCAGGAAGTGAGTGTGTTCCTTATAGCCTATTAAACCTTAGCAGGTTATTTTGATGTGTTACAGATGAAACAGCTATCCAGTAACATTCAGCTACAAAAATGCTTTTTTATCATTACTTTTTTACAGCTTCGCACTTTTACACAAGTTTTATCATCAGTGTCACAATGGCTGCTGCTAAAATTGAGTACAAGATATTTGTTGGCCTGATTAAAAGGTCTTGATGCGTGCTCAATCATCCAGGGAAGTAAATCTCCAAAAGTTGATTCTGTTCTTCTGGACGTAGCGTTTTCAGTCAGAGAAACCAGCCGACTGAAGGAACAATGGGCTGGGAGGTCAGTTCCTTAATCATGATTATGCAAATTCTCATGACCATTGATCAACAACCACTGATCAATGGTCTTGAGTACCATTCACAGAGAGTTGGAGAACAGCTGCAATCACAGCATTGTAAGATGGTGACAGATGTACCCTTAGGCCCCCTCCTCGATTCAGAGAGGGTCTTTCCCTTTTCACGTAAATGGCCTCCTTGACTCCGCCCTCAAACCAGCGTTCATTGCAGTTATTGTTGACAATCATATTGTATCGTGTAACCATCCAGCTCACATATTAAATGTAAATGATTTGTTGAACTCAAGACATGATGAATGTTCCTGCATTAAAACACATCCAGCCTAGTGTTCTCACTCTCCCTAAATGGATCTGTTACATTAGTGATATATGGGAGTTGTGTTTCAGTCTTTTCCACATGAGGACATTTACATTTAGTTTTTGCTTTACTGATGAGTGGCTGGTTAACCTGCAGTGGTTGAAGTATGTGTCGGTCGTCTGGAAGAGTAGGTGTAGAAGACGTCTTTAATGAATGTAATGCTCTGAAGGTGTCAGTGATTACTGTGAATTCATTATAAAAGTGCATTTCAGTGAATAAAGACAGGCCCTCATGGTGAAGCTCAGGTGTCCATAAAGTGTAACAGGAGAGTGTTACGGATTCAAATATTGGGGATGGATACAAGAGGAAAAACCACAATAACAACACTGGTCCGGCCGGGTTGAGTCAAACGATGATTTTAATGATCACACGCGTGGGAGATGGACACCGTACGCAGACAGCATCAGATCTCAAAATGGTGGAGCATTGATCAAACTCTTATAGCCTCTAGTGGCCCCCACCTAATCATAAAAGCCTAAACATTCACATTCTTTCTCTCACACAGTGCCTAAGCTACGACCTTGGCTCCCTGTTTATCTGCTCCTGCTGAGATGGGGCAGAAAACTCCAGTATGTTCTGTTCTCTTCTAATCAGACAAATAAGGCGATGACTTTCTGCAAACAGTATTTCTCATAACTCAGCAGTATAATGCATCATAAAACAATATCATTCATTCACAATAAATCAGCAGTCTAATGTAATGCAAATCAGCTTAACAAATGCAATAGTTATCACCTTCTTCTAATTCGGGAGAATAATGCAAACTAAAACTACATAATAATTCACCATCTTTAATTAAGGGTCTAACATGGCATAAAATAATATTATAATCTGACACTCCCCCTTTTGTGCTCTTTAGAATAAAGAGCACACCTACACCCTGTAGTCCAATGCGGCCGGGTTCATTTCTTCTTACCCCTGAGGCCCTTTGTCCCCCTGTTGGACGAACCATATGTGAGATGACCTCTGTGTTTGCGCAGTCCAGGTGCAAGAAGAACTATTATTCCAACAGTAGCAGGTACAGATGACACTCCCCAGTTCTCCCACAGCTTTATTTTGGTGCTACCTTATACCCTTCAGACGTACTCAGACTAGAACCTCTGTCCGAGGAGCTTTTAGCCTTTATTTTATTGCTGCAGCCACCAGTGTCTTCCAGTTGGGTGATCCACTGCTCTTCTTTCTTTAACCTCAGGGGTTAGACAACCCTTCAGTCGTTGCACAGATCAGGGGATTATTCTGCCCCGATGTCAAACAACAATCTGTGTATCCTCGGGTCCTGTGTATCCCGTGTATTCCCCAGAAAAAGGAACAGGAACGTGTCCCCCTTTTGCCCAAGAGCCTCTCGAACCTCGTTGGTCTGGTGTTCCTGGATCTCCGCCAACCCATTCATGGTTATTGCTGTGTTTATGGGATCCATCCTTTTGAGGTGACTTATCAGAGCCCAAACGCCATGACACTTGGACCCAGTTGGTGTCTCGGCAGTCACTGTGTCTGCCTCTGCTGCGAAGGATCCTCGTATATCTGTGACCTCGTCTGGTGTCTGTTCCTTTCTCTGTAAGAGACAGAAAACCAAAACACCTCTCTGCCTAGCCCTAATAATCTACTGTTGTTATCTACTGACCTTCTGGTGATTCAGAATTGGTTTAGAATATTCAGAATGTCCCAGGGACTTATTCTAATCATATCCTATGTGTGTGTAAGCGTGTTTGCATTTAGCCCTCTGCACTCAAAGTCAATACCTGCAATATATCAGTCCGGACCATCACGCCGGACGAAGCTTATGACCTTCAAAAGACCAAGTGCCAACTCATTATAAGCACATTTGCAAGGTGTGTAAGAAAATTATTAAAACCACTCATGTGTTTCCTTCCGCCTACTGTCCCACGGTTTCCTCTCCAGTGTGGTGCTCAGCTTCTCGTGAACACAGGCATTTTATCTTCTAAACACTATTCAATTTATTTCAGTGATTAATGCTTAAACATGGAAAAATGATTTATGCTTCTCACTGGTTCTCTAAAAAAGGTCCGGAAACCTTTTGGGTCACTATTAGCCCAAGCTTTACCATACCTAAGTTATTAAAACAAATGTAGTCATAAAAATGTTCATATAACCCTTGTTTGATGTTAAAACCCAACTTCCCCCCCTTTTTTGACACATTCCAATGTGTCAAATCAACGGAGCTAGAAAATTAAAAGAAAAGGTTAGTGACCTCATCTCTCAGAAAGTATCAGACTTTCTCCTATCCAGTGTCGTAGCTCCAGTAGGCTCCGCCCGGAGCCAAGAAAAGCATGATATTTGTGTTGTGTAAGCGCGTGCGGCCTTCTATGCTCAAAGTCACTCCAGTCCATAGATCAGCCAGACATCGCGCTGACTGTAGCTTTTAACCCTTATTAACTCGAGCACAACTCTATAATGAGCAACAAACTGCAATATGTATAAAAATGATCATGGTTACACCTGCAATGAAAGATCATACGATTATCCTGACACCTGTAAATAGAAGATTAACCTGAGGTTATGACAATCACCGGAACACAAATGTTAATATAATGTCAAAAGCTTCAATAACTCATTAATGCAATGCTTGTTATATGATTCTGATGCAATAATAATGCTGATGCTAAAATAACAGTAAAACACCCCCTTTTATCCCGTTTACAAACTTCACAAATAAACGTTTATCCATGCCTCTTTTAATTTTATGTCCCCCTGTTTTTCCCTCACTGACCACAGCAGGGGAAACTTTGTTTTGCTTCAGCCATGAATCCAGCTCACCTGATTCATCACTGAGCCCCATCGTCACTGGCGTCTGACAGGGTGGCGCTGCATACTCTTCCTTCAATGTCTCTATTTTCAATCTGTTAATTAGAGTGCTTAAACATGAAGTAGACTATGTCCACAACAAGTCAATACAGCTGTAAATGTGGCCAATTATCAATCTATAACCAAGCAATAACGAAAAATAGCTTTTATGTTATGCATGCTTTTAGTCAACCACTCACCCAGAGGATCTTCAATCCCAGAAAATTCCTTCTCCTCATTTAATAAGTCAGTCCTCCTTCCATGCCCTGGTAACTGGTCCATCCAGAGCCATATCATCTCGAAATATACATACACCAAGCCAACCCACACCTTGGTCACACCAACCCTTTTCTGCCCTGAAGATGTCCAATGCCATCTTAGTCTGGATCAGGGTTCTAATAGATTTGCAATTTTCATTAGTTTTGACTATGATTTAGTTTCGACTTCAGATTTTCAATTTTATATCAGTTGTAATTAGTTTTTACCAATTGTTTGCTAGTTCAGTCTAGTTTTTATTTTTTGAAAATCCTTAGTTTCAGTTTAGTTTTGATCAGTTTCAGTTATAGTTTTAGTTGTGTTTGTAATAATTAAGTGTAACAAAATCCCAGTTTCATCATATCAGTCATGCTCTTCTGCTTATCCTTGGGTATTGAAACTATAAACTCTTGCAGCGCCGGTGTTCGTAATTTTGGTTCAAGTGAATTGATAAACTTTTAGAAGGCAACTGACTCACACAGTTATGTAGATGTCCCCGTCCTGTTGTCTCGGGATGCATCACGCTGCCTTGCATGGGGTTAGCTTCTGTTTTCTGGGGATGAGGGTTGAGTGGGGGGAGCTCTCTGAGGAGGGGGAGTCAAAAAACAAAAGGGGGAGTGTGCTCCCCCTTACCTTTTCAAGGTAAGCCAGGTCAGCCTTCTTGTGTGGGCTTTTCAAGTGCACTTTAAGGTTTGTAAAGTGGGATTTTTTCCCCTTAGAAGTGTCCCTCATAATTTGTCTCTTTTCACTACAAGACACTTACTTTATCCAAAACACAGTCATATTCAAAGTAATCCCAAATTGGACTCTGGCGCTTTCTCCTGACTTTTCCTGACATGATTCTGCGCGTGGACGGAGCAGCAACACAGACGACTCGCCTAACGTGCTGCCACCTGCTGGCATAATGAGACGGCAAGAAAAAATCTGGAAACTAAACTTCATTTTCACCCTTGACTATGGTAGGACACGCACACCTCAATGAAAACTAAACACACTTTGCTATAACTTCAGTTAATTTTAGTTAGTTTTGTGAACGCTCATTACAGTTTTAGTTAATTTTCCTTTTTTGTTCTTATTTTTATTTCTGTTAATGAAAATGTTTTTTTTCTTTTCACTTCTAGTTTTCGATATTTCGTTTACATGTACTCTATTTGAACAGGGATTGATCAGTGTCAAATGGGATTTTTTTTTTTTTTTTTTAATGTGTGTCTGTTAATGCAAATCAATTTATTTATTTATCTTTCTGAAAGACAGATGTTAAACGGGCTCTAACAAATCCACTTCATTGCGTGCTCATAGATTTTCTCTTGTCAGGGTCGCTCACCCAATGTGCTTTATTTAAGCTTATTAATTCTGTCATGCTTATTAGTGGCTCATGATTGCTTAAGGCCTATGTCTGAACTTGACTACAGAGGCAGAGCATCATTCCATCCTTTCAGGGTGAAGGACTCCACTTTCTTTGTGTCAAGGCAGCTCACAATTATCTTAATAGCTTTACCTAATCAAGTTATGGCTTACCATCACTTGTGTTATAAGTATGAAGTGTCCTAAATTCATTCAAATTTTGTTTCCAATTCACTTGCAGCAGTTTAGACCGAATTATGAACGATAATAACCTTGCTCTGGACTGTCAAAGGTGACTTTAACGCTGACTGTTCCGACAATTCATTTTATAACATTTCCTTGTCAGATTAGCCAATCTCTGCACACTTGAATAAACATAATCAACATGGTCAATATTTTCCTGCGTGTTATTTCACCATCTTATCGATTCCAGCTCTCCATCCGCATGTGGTTTGGCACATTATATTTATCTAAAACTCCACTCCGTCTCTAAATGTTTTGAAGAATTTTTCAAGCCGGGGGTCAAATTTTGAGAATTTGACCATAAGTGAAAGTTATGGTGTTATCACCCCCTTTTGGGGCTTACCTTTCCCAGTTTTGATGATATTCCTCCCTATTCTTTGCAAGTACCCCCTTTTGGTGGCGAGAAACTGTTGGTGTGGTCAAGTGGGTGCTGTAAAAACAAAAGCTCAGGACAGAACAGTCACCAGTCATGTACTTCATACAAAATTAGCATATATTTGATTTCATATTGATCCTCTGAGTGTAATGGTACATTTTAATTTGAATTTCTCAAAGCTAAACACAAAAATTTTCTTTATTTTGCTCTTGTTCCTGTGCAGCACCACCTCTCAGCACATGCCCCTGTCGGTTATATCTCTACTTTTCTGAATTATTGACTATTTCAATGAAAGGACCTAAAAGATGGGGACCAGTGTTTATCCTTACATATCTCCATTTTGAATGTGACAAGTCTATCATTCCCCTGTTATTCACAGACCTCAATAGAGTGTTTTTTTTTTTGGCTTTTTTCTTTTCTTTTTTTCCTCTATAAAAGTTAATTGACTTTTTACAGTGGGCTGCTATGGTTAATAATAACATGTTCAGTCATGAGTGAAATCAAACCTTTTCTTCAATTTAGCATTTAACCTTCCCAACAATATAATGTGATACATTAATCGAAACACAGCTACTAAAACACAATTTTCTTAATGCAAACATCAGTAACTCAAAATTAGCCACCAAAGGGTTCAGTCTGCAGTTCACGCTCATGTGAAGCTACAGTCTCCCCCTTTAGTCTCTGTCATCCTTCTGTTCCTGTAAAAACAAAACAAAGCAAGACAAAACATCCACCTTTTTTTATAGGCTGGGTGAATTGTTTGTGACATTTACTAATCCTAAAGTCGGCACCGTTTTTGTCTCAGTATCAAATCAGTTAAAACTTTTAGTCGTCAGTCCATCACAGTCCAGCCACATGCATACATCCACACACATTCATACCAGAAGTTGCTGATAATGGAGTCTCACGCGCAACCTATTCAAGCCTCCCTCACCAGCAAGATGACGTCATCATTTTAAAGGAAAACAGTTCCTTGTTTTTTGACTGGATTGACTCGCTGCAATCCTTTTAGGCTCAGGACTTCTCATGTGATCAGTGTCCCATATAAGTGAATTTCTCCCCAGCCCATTATAATCATGGAGAAAAACACTTTGCGACTGTCTTCAGTAAGAATATTTTATAGCACTTTAAAGTTCAATCTCTCAGGCCTGGATTAAAGAGCTGATTTGTTAAATCAGGAACTCACAAAATACCAAAATATCACCACCGGTGGATCACACCTCTCAGATGTTCTTATTTCAGTGCACTGTAACAAAAGCAAAAACAAACGTAACCAATAAAATACTCATATAATAACAAATACTGGGGCCCATTGCAAACATGTCCAAGCATAAAACCATCTTTCTCTCTCTTAGAGAAAGAAAACAATCCAAACCTCACTGATGAAATCAACCTAGTGTTAAGCAAAACCCAAAAATCAACTAAAATTCACCAGAAAGTTTTTCTCCCTCCTGGGACAATATTGTGTAGGAATACAGGGACCGTAACTCCTTTTTGCCCTGACAAAAGCATGTTGGATTTACTTGATTCAATAGTGGACACTGGTTGCACACAAATGTTTTGCTCCGACAGAAACTTAAACAACTGAGTTAAATCAACACAACCTTTTCATATTCAGTAAACCTGCATTTTGTGTTCATAAAACACGATTGAAACATGTTCAGATGGAGTAAGTTGAGATCCTGGAATATTTTGATCCTTCAATTCTGTCAGTTTATTTCAACACTATTCAATAACTTTTATTCAAATTCTACTTGGTCACTTAAATACTACATGTTGTCTTCATATTGCATGCGGTTCAACAAAGTCTAGATCCTGGTTACCATAAAAACTGAATGGGTCTACAACAACTACCATCCTCCTATCTTTATCCTGGTTGCAGCAGGGCTGGGAAATAACCCTGAAGTGATAGGTTATCAGGCAGGGTACACCCCGGACAGCTGACCAGTCTATCAGATAGAAACAAACAGCCATTCACACTCACATTCATGGATAATTTAGAATCATCAATTAACCTAGCTCTAATAGCTACATGACTTTTCACTGTGGCAGGAAACCAGAACACCCAGAGAGAAACCACTGCAAACTAGCCAGACTGTAGACTTGCACCCAGGACCTTCTTACTGTGGAGCAACAGCACCAACCAGCATGCCAACAATGTAGGAAATACAGGAAAGCTATGATTTCCTGTATTTGATGCAGAATTATTTTGTTCTTGTCCTTGACAGGTTAATCCACAATAAATAGCAATAGCATGCATGTGGTGTGTGTGTCGCTGTCTGCCTCTTATAACTCCAGTGATTTTCCTGTAGTTTGAAATCTTATGCGGTGTTGTGGATTCCGTGAGTTCAGCAGCTAACCACTCTTATTAGATTGTATCGTGTCATCTCAATGAGAACAAATTGAGTTGTTGGATTTTATTTATTTATTTATTTATTTTTTTCAGTGTGTTCCTCCTTCAATTAAGTCTCAATCACAAAAAATGTGGCGCTCCGATATAAATCTCACTCCGTTAATTCATCATTTTCACTCTGTACCACTGCTCCTTATCAGGCTGTGTGAAGCACAGTAAACAATTCAGTCGAGGCCTTGAGCCATAAACAGACATCACGCACAGACATTGTTTTCATAACCAAACTGCCTTAGACCCTGTCCCCTAAATCTACACAAACGCCCTCTGGGTGACATGAAATGCATTTAACCAATAAACAATCAATGGCTTCTTGTTGTTGTAACAGATTCTGTATTTGGATGTTTGTGTGCAGCATTTTGCGTGTCAGCATAAGCATTTGTTAGTAAAGCATTCTTCATTGCAGCAGCGTGTGTGTGTGTGTGTGTATCACTCTTCATTGCACAAGCGTGTGCATGTGTGTGTGTCATTTCTCACTCAATTGACTCAGCGCGCGTGTGTGTGTGTGTGTGTGTGTGTGTGTGCAGTGAATCAACGAGTGCATATGTGTTCATATGTGCGTTTCTCTTCATTCTGAGTCAGTGCATGTAGATGTGTGTGTGTTTGTGTGTGTTTGTGTTCGTCACTTTCCTGTTCTGGTGTTCTGGGTAAACCACGGCCTGAGGCGTGCCCTGGGGTCCTGCCCTCCTCCATTTCAGTCTGTTTGCATCCATTGGTGCTGCTGCTCAAAGTTCTGTCCATACTGGTTCTGGCCCCAATTGAGGCAGTCCTTTTCTCCAGTGTCCTGCATCTTCTCCTTGTCCAGCTCCTCCTTAACTTGACCCTTTTGCTTCTGTAGCTCCCTCAGGGCTTGCTCCTGCTGTAGGAGCTTCTTGTCAGGTTTGGCGACCTCCTGCTCCAGCAAGCTCCAGCCTGGTTTCAAGTCCTGTGTCTGGGACTCTAAGCCTGACTGATGGGTTCGATTAGCAGCCAGCTCCTCCTGAGCCATGCTCAGTTTCTGCTCTGATGCCTTGAGCTCTTAGTGAGGGCAGAAACCTCAGAGTCTTTTCCGTACACGTCAGATTAAAGTTTATTGATGTTTTCCTTGCTTTGCTCCACGGCCTTCTGCAGCTCTGCTGTCCGGCTCTTCTCAGAGGTCAGCTCCTGGCCGAGCCCCGACACCTGTGCCTTCAGCTTATTTTCTTCTGGTGCTTTTGTCCATTCTGAGGTGCCTCCTGACCTCAGTTACTCCTCCTGTCTCTGGCACGCCCTTTTTGCTGCCCGATCATCCGTGTTGGTCCGTCACTGTCCTGCACAGTTTTAATGCAGAGTTGTTAAGGTCAGCATTCTTTTGCTTGGCCTCACTTTTCCTCTGGGCTTAATGGGCGTCTCGTCAGAGCTCTGTTAGCTGAAGCTGTCTGGAAATCTCCCCCGTGTAGTGAAACGGGCCTTGGATTTAATGCTCTCCGTCTCCGCTGCATGAGATCGTTTTCCTGCCGCTCTGTTGACATTTTCAGGTTGTTGTTGTGGGTCCAGCTGCTGTAGCATTTGGTCAGGGTCACATCAAAGATGGTAGAGGAGTGAGCAAAGATGGTAGAGGGGAGAGCAGGAGTCCAGGTCAGCCTCGGCAAAGCAGCCTGTAATCAAGCATAAAGAGAAAAAACAAAAACAAAACAAAAACAGACGAACAGGAAAATGATGTTGTGTTGGCTGTGTTATTCAGAGAGGGGAGAAACAACGGGGCCAGGCCCTGTGTCAGCCTTCTCTCCCCCTTTTTTTGTTTTTTTTTCTCACTATATAATCAACTCATAACCCACCAAGCTGACAGGACAACACAGGTACATGTTAAAATTGTTAAGATCATGTTTAAAAGCCCAAAAAAGAATTTTCTTTCATTCAGTAATCACTTGTATTAATCAATCAGCAGAAAACATGTCACAATTTGAATCTTCTAACCACTAAATTTGTCGTGTCATCACTGGTTGGTCAGACCAGTGTCTTTTTTTTTTGAAGATAAGTTGTTGTCCTGCAACCCAGAGAGCTTATTTGTTAGTAGTGGATAAACTTTATCATTCAATAACAGGTGTATGTTAAGTTTCGCTGCTTTAACCTTGCTGGAAAATCTTCACGTGTTCATGAATGTAAGCTGTTTCTTCATTGCGTGTGTGTGCGTTTGTAGGTGGGTTAATTTAACTTTTTCTCAAACGAGGCATTTCTCTAACACGTGCCTTTCTCATACATTTCTCTGGTTGTGTGTGTGTTTTTATTTTGTTTCCCAAATTTTGATTCCCCACCTTAAATAACAGCTTTCCATGTCTTCAGCCAGGAGTTAGAGCTTGCTTGTGAGATTCAGGGACACATGGTGCCAATAACAATTCAGTCAAAAACTTGCCTGCAAATTTCCAGTGATGGTAACCGATAACTGGAGGAGAAGATGTCCTTTAAGTTTCTTTTCAGGGTGGGGACAAAGTGAGGTCAAGCTGTAAACTTTTGAGCCAAAGCTTGGCCTGTCTGTCGTCCCAATTCTGTTTATGCTTTTGCCGCTGTACTCAGGTTTCCAGGTTGGGAGAAATCCACCTGTATTAACACACTAAAACATTTACTTAGTATTTCTTTTCTGAAAACATTCACTTACTATTTCTTTTCTGAAAACCATGCATACTTCTCACAGTCTGGCCGTTGCCTTTTATGGGCATGCAGAGTTCCTGTCACACACACAGCTGAAATTCGTGCTTGATCACACCCTATATTATGATCAAACCAACAGTAAATCAAATGTAACCGCTTATATTATTGGGCTGAACCAAGAGTCACTTTAAAAATCTTATAAATCCTGCTTCACACCATAAAACTGAAACAAATCACAGCTGTATTTATCACTCAGTCTTACTCTGCCGACTGAAGTGTCGGTCTAAATCATGCACGATTTGTCTTTTCTATATCAAAACCCAGCCAAACATCAAACATTCACCCTAGTCATTCAAAACCTTATTTGTAATATTATAATCAGCAAAATCAGCGTCTTATTTACAGGTCTTTAACAGTATTTGCAAATTATAATTATAAAACTCAAAAAACACGCTAAACCGGAAGCAAAAGTCCTCCGTGCGCTTCACAGCTGCCACCTCATTTGCATGTTCACACACCGTCTAAAAATAGCTCGCAGCGCTGCAGCGCGCTCTCGTCACACACAGTCTCGTCTCACACACAGCTCTATTATTTTATATTACAAAGACGTCTTATATTTACAACCACTGTCAGGCCTGGCAGATTTAGCGCCTACACAATTTTGACAAATTTAAGTTAACGGGTCCAACCGAAGAAAGTCCAACTTTTTTGTGATCAATTAACCAGTATCTGCCTCTAACTGTATCTGGCCTTATCTCTAAAGTCCCTAACTCAATTTAACAGTGTCCAAAAAAGCGCAGACACCGTTTAACACGGTAAGGAGCCTCTAACTCCTAGCTTATTCCAGGATGCCCCGTACCCCACAGTTAAGCCAAACTGAACTAACCCTGTTCGCCGACAGGTCAAGGTCGCGCGTCCACGGCCAGGAGGGAGCGTAAACTCCGAGCTATGCGCTTCTTAGCAGCCTCTAACTGCCGTCCTATAATAATTTATAACACTTTGAAACAACAGTCAGCACCCCAAAACAAGAGTCTGACTGAGGCAGGTGCAACCTAGTGGTCAATGGAGCCTCTAACTCACAACATGACCAACTCAGGTCCACCATATAACCAACGGAGCCTCTAACTCACTAAATGACCAATTCCCTATCAAACTACTTGAGCCTCTAACTCAATTTCTAACTGCATTAATTTCTTAGCAGCCTCTAACTGCATTTAATTTCTTAGCAGCCTCTAACTGCTTCATGAGATTTTTTCATCAAAATCAAAACAGACATTTACCAGTACTTTCAGTGAGTAGACTTCAATTTTGTCATGTCCAATTTGGCACACTTTGGAAATAATTCAACAGGTAGTGCCTTACCTTTGTTTAAGCCGGCTTATGCCCACTCACGTCAGACCACTGGCTTGTGCCTGTCCGTTCGACAACCTCGGACCGTCCAAACCTCCAAAATTCCACCCCAATACCACAGGACGAGCCCCCAAACTGTTACGGATTCAAATATTGGGGATGGATACAAGAGGAAAAACCACAATAACAACACTGGTCCGGCCGGGTTGAGTCAAACGATGATTTTAATGATCACACGCGTGGGAGATGGACACCGTACGCAGACAGCATCAGATCTCAAAATGGTGGAGCATTGATCAAACTCTTATAGCCTCTAGTGGCCCCCACCTAATCATAAAAGCCTAAACATTCACATTCTTTCTCTCACACAGTGGCTAAGCTACAACCTTGGCTCCCTGTTTATCTGCTCCTGCTGAGATGGGGCAGAAAACTCCAGTATGTTCTGTTCTCTTCTAATCAGACAAATAAGGCGATGACTTTCTGCAAACAGTATTTCTCATAACTCAGCAGTATAATGCATCATAAAACAATATCATTCATTCACAATAAATCAGCAGTCTAATGTAATGCAACTCAGCTTAACAAATGCAATAGTTATCACCTTCTTCTAATTCAGGAGAATAATGCAAACTAAAACTACATAATAATTCACCATCTTTAATTAAGGGTCTAACATGGCATAAAATAATATTATAATCTGACAAGATGGACAGCTGAGTCTTGTCCTGTGGAGGTGTCAGGGTCCCTGTGTATACCCGGTCGCCTCAGTGTGGCTACATGTGTTTTTTTGTTTTGATTTTGTACCCGCTCTCTCCCTCCCTCTCTGTCCCTCCTTCTCTCACTGCCTGGGCGGAGCTCATCTGTGGGCTCCTGCCCTTGGCCCACGCACCTGGTCACACCTGTGGCTCATCACCCAACAGTGTTCCTGTCCCCTTATAAGATGGCAGCCCTGTATTTCTCGTCGCTGGACCGTTGCCGACTCTCGTCAGTGTTAACCCCAGCTCAGTTCATTCTCGTGTTTCCCTAGCGATCTTCTTACAGTAACCTTTTGCATCTCTGTGAATAGATTTCCCTGGACCTGCCCCTGTGTTACCTGAGCGATCAAGTGTGTGAGGATTGGAGCGAGCTTTTGTGTTTCTTGTGGAGTGTGAAGCCGAGCGTGGAGCGTGGATGGAGTGAGGACTTTGGAGCGTGTGTGGACTGCAAGTGTCTTTCCCCCCTCCTGTTCGTGTGTGGAGTCCCAGAACCCGTCTTTTCCCCACTTTGTAAATAGATCACCTGGTGCTTCTGTAAATAAAAACCCTTTATTGTTCCCTACTCAGAGCCTACGCGTGAGTCCGTTCAGTCCCGTTGTGACAGAGGGTACGGACGTAAATCGACTGGTAAAGACGGACTGGTAAAGAGTCTGCAGCCGCAGCACCAATCCATCTGTCGATCTCCTGTTCCCTTCTCCGATCACTCGTGAACAAGACTGCGAGTTTTGTAACTTAATAAAAGCAGTAATTTGTTTGCCAGAGTGCCCCTTCCACGTCACACCCTGTTCTTTCTTTCTTGTCTTATATGGAAATTCACTTTGTGTAGCTTTTTGGGAAATTGTTAAACTTCAGGAAGATTCTGAACATGCCCCATTGTTTAGCCAGCTCTTTGGAGCTAAGCAGGTTCAGGCCTGTTGTTGTAATTTTTATAAAACGATCTAATTTAAACGAATAATCCAGCTGAAGCTTCAGACAGCCGTCAGACAGTGAAACACTGCCATCTGCTGGACTCGAATAACACAGACGCTGCTTTGACGGGTGAGGGAGTTTCAACAAGTCTGCAACGACTCAAGCATCAAACTACAGAACTATTGTAGCGGACATGGTGCTCTAATGGCTGCTTCATTAACGCAGGTCAGAAAGGATCAAACATATCAATAAATTGTGAAATACAAAAATTACTGTTTCACTGCACACACAAACCTTCTCTTATTAGCACAACACTGCCCAGGGCTCAGAGTGTATTCCTTATAGACTATTAAACCTTAGCATGTTATTTTAATGTCTTACAGGTGAAACAGCCAAAAAGTAAAGTTAACTGTAATTTAAAATATTCAGCTGCAAAATGCTTTTAGCAAACAATTTTTTATGACTGCGCTAAAATTCAATACTAGATTTTTGCTGGTCTGATTAAAAGGTTAAATGTAAAAGTTTTGGGATAATATATTAATACTTCCAAAACAATAAAGTTGTTGTAGAGAATCTATATTCATTATTGTTGCTCATCATGGAAAGACAAAGACATCAGACTCTGCTAAAAGATTTTACACCCTCCTACTCTCTGCACACAGCGGTCTGAGGGATCTTCCAGGATCGGGGATTTTATTTATTTTGTTCTTTTTTGGTCTTCCTGGTTAGTAGGTTGTGATTTTCTACCTGTTGATCTCACATTTGAACATGATTTGCTCTGGAGCAGATTAGGTTCAAAGCATGAGTTGACCTGGCATTATGTCTTGGATTACAAAAAAATCCCACATTAAACCTTGAAGTTAGCCGGATAAGACAGCGTTCTGTTTCACAGTAAAGGCCTCAGAGAGTTGTTGCTAACCAAAGTCTATCTTGTACGGCCACGCAGCATCTAATGACGTTTTGTAACCTGCCACTACGAAGGAGCAGTGAAATGATTTCTGTTTTAGCGCACATACACTGTGTGGTGATCAGTATAAGGACATGAAAGTGATGTTGCAGAAAGCTGCATCTGGTCAGAAGGAAAAAAACACGCACACTTGGAAGACTTGGCCAAATTTGCACAAAGTGAAATGGCTGACAGTGGACAGATACAAGGATGTGGATGGTCACACCCTCGTGCATTAAAGAGGCCGTTCACAAAACCAAACACTCAACAGACACAATAAGACAGCTGGTCAGTTTGCCTCACTAACTCATCTACACAAGGCGTGTTGTAGAAGTAGAGCAGGGCGATATGGCCAAAAATATTCATCACGATATAAATTTGAAAATGTGCGATAACGATATAACTGACACGAGACAAAATACTTTACAACTCCACTTCATTTGTGAAAAAAACCCATCAATGTATTTTCACTTAAACAAGCAGCTGTTTTTCATGTGCATTAAACTTATATAAAAATGTAACAGTGCAAATGCAAATTCCTTGCTGACAGTTTAACCAAAAGGCATTTCCAGTGGAAATTGGCCGACATATCCTCAGCATAACCATGTAAATATCCACAAAACTTAAAAAGAGGTTAAACAAACACACAATATGGTAATATTATGTTGAAGCACAGTACGTATCACTCCGCGAGGCTCCTGCCTACGATAGCCGTAATGCTCCGACAATCCATTAAACGGTGCGGGTTCGTAGCTTAGCAAAGTCGTACTAAAACATTTGACAGATTTTCGAGCGCCGTGTACATAAAATCGTTTCGAGGTCAGTAAACACAACCAGAATTCATACAGTGGCTTGCAAAAGTATTCGGCCCCCTTGAACTTTCCCACATTTTGTCACATTACAGCCACAAACATGAATCAATTTTATTGGAATTCCACGTGAAAGACCAACACAAAGTGGTGCACACGTGAGAAGTGGAACGAAGATCATACATGATTCCAAACATTTTGTACAAATAAATAACTGCAAAGTGGGGTGTGCGTAATTATTCAGCCCCTTTGGTCTGAGTGCAGTCAGTTGCCCATAGACGTTGCCTGATGAGTGCTAATGACTAAACAGAGTGCGCCTGTGTGTAATCTAATGTCAGTACAAATACAGCTGCTCTGTGACGGCCTCAGAGGTTGTCTAAGAGAATATTGGGAGCAACAACACCATGAAGTCCAAAGAACACACCAGACAGGTCAGGGATAAAGTTACTGAGAAATGTAAAGCAGGCTTAGGCTACAAAAAGATTTCCCAAGCCTTGAACATCCCACGGAGCACTGTTCAAGCCATCATTCAGAAATGGAAGGAGTATGGCACAACTGTAAACCTACCAAGACAAGGCCGTCCACCTAAACTCACAGGCCGAACAAGGAGAGCGCTGATCAGAAATGCAGCCAAGAGGCCCACGGTGACTCTGGACGAGCTGCAGAGATCTACAGCTCAGGTGGGGGAATCTGTCCATAGGACAACTATTAGTCGTGCACTGCACAAAGTTGGCCTTTATGGAAGAGTGGCAAGAAGAAAGCCATTGTTAACAGAAAACCATAAGAAGTCCCGTTTGCAGTTTGCCACAAGCCATGTGGGGGACACAGCAAACATGTGGAAGAAGCTGCTCTGGTCAGATGAGACCAAAATGGAACTTTTTGGACAAAATGCAAAACGCTATGTGTGGAAAACTAACACTGCACATCACTCTGAACACACCATCCCCACTGTCAAATATGGTGGTGGCAGCATCATGCTCTGGGGGGGCTTCTCTTCAGCAGGGACAGGGAAGCTGGTCAGAGTTGATGGGAAGATGGATGGAGCCAAATAGAGGGCAACCTTGGAAGAAAACCTCTTGGAGTCTGCAAAAGACTTGAGACTGGGGCGGAGGTTCACCTTCCAGCAGGACAACGACCCTAAACATAAAGCCGGGGCAACAATGGAGTGGTTTAAAACAAAACATATCCATGTGTTAGAATGGCCCAGTCAAAGTCCAGATCTAAATCCAATCGAGAATCTGTGGCAAGATCTGAAAACTGCTGTTCACAAACGCTGCCCATCTAATCTGACTGAGCTGGAGCTGTTTTGGAAGGAAGAATGGGCAAAGATTTCAGTCTGTAGATGTGCAAAGCTGGTAGAGACATAAGGCGAACCGGATTATAAGGAGCACTGTCGATTTCCAGAAAAATCAAAGGACTGATTTTTAGAGTGCCTTATTTTCCGAAAAACACAGTAATAACATAATAACAACGGCCCGCTAGCATGCTCTTGGTTGCCGAGGGCTATGCTGTGGCTGAGCTGCAAGATTAACTCTGCAAAACCAACTTTCATCAAGTAAAGGCGAGAGTTGGTTTTGAGAGGTGCAAAGAAGGGAGGGATGAGAAGTAAAAAGCAGCTACTGTCAGTCTTTAGAGACAGAAGGACTGATTGGCCGTCTGGGAGCCCAACGGATGTTAAAAAAAAGAAAAAAAAAGTTGAAAACGTTGAAGGCTTGATCATCTACTCCCTCATCTCCATCTCGTTTTTACTCCCACTCATTTCCAGCAGCCGTCTCTGTTAGTCTGCCTTCCCATTTCCATCCTAATGAGGCTTTATTCCCACTGAAGCAGCTGCACGGCGCAGGGAAAGAAGACGGAGGAACCGCACGCTGAGTCATCCACAACTTCTGACCTTCCCTGTCTCTCTCCATCCACCTCTCTTCTATCCGTTTAGATGTTTACCTGTCCATGTGACTGTTGACATTAGGAAGCTGTCACTAAACTGCTGTCACTGCCAATGACTGTCATGTCCCCCTCGAGTGTTAGCCCCCCTCCAGAGCTCTAAAGCACAGGCTTTAATAAGCCCGGCAAGAGAAATGCCAGCTTCCTATGCAGCCTGAGCTGAGAACATTGGAGTGACAAAGAAGAGGGGGGCGAAAGTCTGATGCACACAGGGAAAAGTTAGAGAGGAAAAGAGAGAGCAGGAAATGATACAGATGAGCTACATCCTCCTGGAAAGCAGCTGCCATTACAGTCTCCCCCATCTGCTGGAAGGCAGATGCTTCAAAACAGAGTGAGAAGTAAAGAGAGACGGCAGGAACTCAAACAAAATTAACACTATATTTTATCTTTAATAATCATATATATTGCTTTACCAAAACAGCTTGTTTTTGTGTTTTTTAAACTACCATCTCTCTTAAACCAACTTGAATTGAACAGTGAGCACAGCCACTAAGTACTATGTAACAAAAATACAGGGATGGGAGGGAGACGGTACCTGTACTGACGTTTAAAAAGAAGGAATAGGAGGAGGAGGAGGAGGGGGGTGGAGGGGGTGGAGCTCTCCGACAGGGGGAAAACTGAGATTTCAGTAAAGCTCAGTCCAAAGCACTTTCCTAATGATTTCCCTGTAACATTAGTCCTCGAGGACCCCGTCACAGCAGACTACTGTGAGCGCCACCAGACAGTTAATGAGACAAAAACGAGACGCTCTTACAGCCAGGAGGCTGCTTCCAGATGACGCTTGATTAATTTGATTGATTATCTGTGAATAAGTCTTGAGCCTCTCCTCGGTTCTTTATATTTTGCCTGTACTGAGCCAGATGTTCTTCTTCTTCCTTTCTTTAGACTTTCTGAAGGTCATTTAAAGTTTTTCTTTGGACATTAACTGCTTTTTCACCCATTTTCAGTCCAGTCCTTGTACCTGATCACTTTCAGAGCGATATTTTTGTTTTTTGGGGGGGTTAAACCACTTAACCTAACTCAAGGGGACAAACCCGAGTTGTCAAATACAATACAAAACACACAATTTAGCAAAGAACCAATTTTAAATTTTATCTTTAGGTACTTTGTTACTAGCAACCTGTCACAGAAACACACCATTTAATTTCTTTGGATTGGGAAAGTAGGAGACAGAACAAAAGGGGACAGGCTGAAAAATCTATCTACAGTGGAGGAACAGTACCTGAAAGTCATGTCAAAAAAAATTCAGCAAACACCTGACACAGGACCTGAAAGATGCACTTGGTCCTTCAGTTGATCCATCTAGTGTTACCCAAAGCCTCATCTCATGGTGTCAGTGAAGGGTGGCTGTCAAGAAGCCATTATTAAGGAAGGGAACAGGGAGAAAAGGCTGAGGGATGCCAAATTACACAAGAACTGGACTGAAAATCAGTGGCAGCAGGTCTGGTGGAGTGATGAACCAAAATTTGACATTTCTGGTTGAAATTGCTGGTAATATGTCTACAACCACCTGTAAACTACTGTACAGCTCTGTCATAGTTTGGGTCTGCATTTCAGCCAGGGTGTTGGGGATTTCGTCAAAATTGATGGAATTATGAAAAGTACCACCAGACTTTGATGCCCCATGCAATACCATCTGGAAAGCGTCTGATCGGCAGCAGCTTACTAAACACATCGAAACACCATCATTCATGGACTGACCTGAGCCGTGTGGGATCATCTCGGCAGAGAATGGAACAAAAAGGCAGCTAATATCGAAAGAAGAGCTCTGAATGTCCTTAAAGAAGCCCGGAGAACTATTCCTGAAGACTACTTAAAGGAATTCCAAAGAAATGTGCCTAAGAGAGTTCAGGGTGTGCTGAAGATAAAGATGCTCATTAGCTCATTATATCAACTCTGTATGACGCCTTTTATACTGTATTTTCATGTAAACTTTTCAAATTTAAACTGTTGCACCCGTTTCCCATTACCCAGCAAGTTATATGTTAGAATTAAGGTGTGGCTCAAACTTTTGCACAGTCCTACATTTCACATCTATAAAATGATTTGGCACCTGATAAACCTTTAAAAGCACTGACCTGCCTCTCCAACTATCTGTTTTAAACAACACGCACTTACCAGCAGTTGTGTTGCGTTTTCGTCAGGTTAGTGGCTCAGACCTAAAACAGCCCTACATTATCTCTAATTCAGTTCTGGACCCAAGCTGACCCATTAAATTACGTGGTACTCCTTTTATTTGTACTTGTGTACTCGGGCATAAATTAGACTTTTCAGGTACAAACTAAATAACACAAAGAGGAGCTCTTATGAATAAGAATGAAACTGAGAGGCCCACTGCAAGAAGATACACACCCAAGTGCTGAGATTGTAAAGATGAAAAGTGAGCAGAGGAAAATGAGCGTTTCAGGAGAACGAGGCGGTTTCCTCTTTTTCCCATCTGGCAGCCTCACAGCGGGGAGTTATGAGGTAGCCCCAACCTACCTCACTGTGAAATGCACTACACACAGGTACACACACGCACAGGTCTTTGTCTCCAGATGCCACGTTTATTTATAGTTTCCTGTGTTATGACCGACCACAGTCTGACAGCTGTCGGTCTCAGCTGATTTCCCGCTCCTCTCCCGTCTCACTATAAAAGGGAAGGAAACCATCATCAGTCCAAAACGCCATCAGCTGTTCTCACCTGCGTCTCCAGCACGGCCCCGTTGAGCTCACCACACCACTCCTCCCCTGCGGCCGCGCCCGGGACCACACCTCCGCCACACCCACATCTCCCCGCTGTGCAAGAACGAGCTCAGCAACACAAGCATCCTCTCTCTTTCGCGAGTGCATACGTGCACATCTACAGTGCTGCATGCCGATGAACCCATTTTCTTGGAGCACCTACACAAGCTGCAATATACAGATCATGTTTCACAGCGCTACAGCGAGAGGCAAACACCTCCCTCTGTTTGTGCTTCATTCTAGCTTCTCCCTTCTCTTCCCAACCACACACACCAACACCTTCCTCTTGTGAATTTCATTTTAATCCTTAACATAAAGACAGCTATACATTAGGATAATCAAACTTGATTTATTACCTCCTACCCCCCCCACTGTGTGTTCAACAGGAAGCTAAAGACTGGTGCTGTTAAAGTGTTCAAAAAACAGCAGGAGCTCGGTGTGAGGCCACAGTGGGCCAAAAAACACACACAAGATGACCTCCAGCAAGGACAAAATGTATCTGGACGTCTCTGTGAGCATCTGTCTCACTGTGTAAGTGTAGCACAGTGTCTGTGTGTGCATGGCTGGGGAAGAGAGACAGCACAACTGAAAGCCAGCACTCAGACGAGGACCCGGTGCATCGTCTGTCTCATCTCAGCCAGTTTACTTACAAACTCTTTAAGTTTGAATTTTAAAGCCGACAATGTGCACAGGGCAGTGATATTTAAAATGAAGGTAAACTATTCCAATCTCTGGAGCCCCAATTGTGTATCTCACACACACACAGTCCTGAATTCATTACTGAAGTCTCATCCAGACGTTCAATGTGTACACAAAGGAATTCTTCGGCAGGAGGTGAAAGAAAATGGCCCACAAGTTAATCCAAAATGACGGTTTTATCAACAATGGCCACCAGCGGTGATTTTGGCACCTGTGACAAGGTTGAAAAGAGCTGTGGGTAATTTGGTCTCACAAAATGCAGCGCACACAAACACACACACACACACACACACACACCAAGTTCTCCTCCTGCCTTCAGCCCAACCGTTGAGCGCGATGACAAATAGAGCCGCAGAATTTTGCTGCTGTGTAATTAAATTGAGACGTGGGGTCAAAATTCCCACCTAGATTGAGTGAGATGAAATATAAATCGGCTCTCCTCTAACTGACTTTATAGAAATAATTACATAAGCTGCATTTATAACTGTTATTAAATAACAGCAGCACACGAGAACTAAAGTGTAATCCCAGCACATTTCGCTTCGCTTGCACTGATTCTTTAGAGATGACGACTGTGGTGGGTAATTAAGGGCAAACAATATACAAGTCGCGTGAAAAATGGAGGCCGCATTACCTTTCCAAAGCTTCCTTTCCCGATGGCCCGCAGTATCTGGAAGTGGTCAAAGTTTACTGTGGAGAAAATGAGAAGCAGTTAGTGAGAACGTGTCAGTTTGAGCTGAGCTATAAAACAGGGAACATGACATGTACAGCACTGTGCAAAAGTCTTGAGCCATCCCTCATTTGCTTCCAGGGATCCGGACTTCCCTGTAATCTTTAAAGTGGTATTAAGGAATAGCTCTCCAGGCTTTTTAAAGTGTTTCTGATTTTTAATCCAGGGCTTGTATTTGACCAGTTTTTGTCTGTTAAGACCCTTCACACTAATCTCTGAAACATTCAAACATAAACAGACACCTAAGTCACGGAAAGGACCAGAAAACTTAACAAAGAACCAATTTGAAATTGTATCTTTACACATTTACTTGCAGCCTATTGCAAAAAAACAAGACCCCACATCATTTGTTCTCACTTCTTTAGTTGAAGAATGCAGTTAATAACACCGTTAACACAGACTGACCTGGCAAAACATGAAAAAATAAGGGGGTGGTTCAAGACTTTTGCTCGGTACTGTATGAGAAATGGAAATGTGCACTTCACAATGTATCGCTGCACGTCGGCAGTACTGTGCAGATCAAATGTTTTTTTGAAAGAATTAAAAAGTCGGAGCGCAGTGGGAGAGAATAATGTGTGTGTTAGATAATGAAACGGGAAAGATTGAAAGGTGGAAATAATGAATCACAACAGTCAAAATGTGAAAAAACAAAAACATTTTCCCTGGAGGATCTGTACAGTGACACACCGTCACAGTATCGACGATTAGCAAGCAAAACAAAACCCCAGAAATAACATTTATTAAATGAAGACTCAGCTAAACCTTTTTAAACTTCACATCTGAATAACAAATAACACACGCAGCACATAGAAACAAATATCTAAAATGAGTTAGATCCCAGGAAGTTAGACACGCTTTCATAAGTTTTCTGATCGACTTTTACGAGATTAAATTTGAGCAAGTAAAGACATTTCACATGAAGCTCAGAGGCAGGAGAGTTGTACTTCAGAAAGACATCCAGCTCAGAGCGCTCAACTCATTCATCTTACTTTATTTTCCTATTTCAGTATGCATGATAACACAGCCAGATGTTTTCATTCATTGCCACTGAAGCAGATGCATGTGTGTGTTCTGCAGACTGATTGAATCCTTCTGTACGCAGCTTAAAATGAGTCCTGAGGAAAGAGGTTGAATGGAAGTGGTGAGGAAGAGTGTCATGTTTTTTTCCTCTGTAATAAATAAACTAAATAATAAGCACAAATATTTTTGTTTTCCAAATATATTTTTACGAGCGCTGAACATGTGATCAAGATTAGACGATAAATACAAGATTAATTTCACTATTCTGCTGTATTTCTACTTAACACCTACCTGACTCACTTTTGAATGAAATTAATGCAACGTGTGAGACTAATATTTTTAATCAGATCTTAATTTGTGCAAAAATATCCATCATAGACCCCAGAAAAAAGCATGAAGAAAAAGAACACCCGATCCATGATATTAAAAAAGCCTTGATCATTAATAGCAAGTCTTTTTAATATCAACCAATAAGAGTAAAGTTAGCTTAAAGGCACAACCCCTGTTTTTCAGGCAGAGGAGAAAAAGAGGAGCTTCGTTTAAGATAAAGAAGCATGCAAAGCTACTCTAGTAGAGTCCAAGAATAAGAATATCATGTTGGAAATGAACATGAGGATGATCAAAACACATTCCCTCCAACAAATAAATACTATAGAGAGCGGAGCTGCTTCATCATTTTAAAAAAACAACGTCTTTGGCTGAGCACAAACACAAGCGCTCAGGAATCAGATTAACCAACAACAGACAAGCTTTCTTCCAACAACTCAGAGTAAAGAGTAATGAGCTAACACTGAGTAACTGTTGGCCAGTAAAATCAACGGTTGCTAACTTTCACATGCAGCAGCTCATTAAGACACTTAAAATAAATTGAATTAAGACATTTAAATGTTGGTTGTATTTTCCTTCCCGATGCATGTGAAAGGTTAAGACTTACATCTCCAAATGTACTGGAACTGATTTGAACCAGAGGACTCAGCCACACTGTTACTATGTACTGCATAAACACGTTTACCGATGAAGGCAAATCAGACGCTGTCCTGACTGTGTGGCTAAATTTTGTGCTGAAAGCATCAAATCACTTGAATATGATTAACTTGCTATGAGAGTTTTTTAGTCCAAGTGTGACTTTTTCTGGGTTCATACACCTTTCAGGGTCAAATTCAAGCACTTTGTAAGCACGTTTAATGTCCATTTTCAAACTTTTCCAGCACATTACCATAAAAAGGATGCATATTTCACTTCGCATCACCTGAGTAAGACCACGTGAAAGGCCAAATGAATAAGTCTTCTCATCAGATATTGATGCTTCTTTCTTATGTGACACAAAAAACAGGAGGAGACAGATCTTTGCTTGTGTTGGTTTTTAAGTTCATTCATTCAAAACTAACTGTAAGACGCTTAACTACATTGCAGTCTGTGTTATTGTTGTAGACCTAATTATCACCTTTAAAGTGTTTGTGCTAATAACATCATGTAGAGTAAGACAGGCATAGAGAACAGCACTGACTGGGAGAGGCTTTGAACAGATGACATACTCAGATCAATTCAACACTTTAGACTTTAAAAATGCACAAGCGTCTTTCAAAAACCTATTTATTTAATCTATCATCATTGATATTATTATGTACAGTTATAATGTACTGTTCATCTCCCTTAAATAAACAGGCAGCCTTAAAGTGTGAAATAGTCACTTGTCTACTGTCTCAGTGGCTGATAGTGCCCCACAGGCCTCAATGTGAGCTTGAAGCCATTATGTTTAAATTGTTTAATGATAAACAGATTTTGAATGAAAGGAGGAAACTTCGGTAGCACAAAAAAGTGCCTATTCTTTGTTCCCATATGGTTCAGTCATATTACCGTCATTTCCCCCTAAGGTGTTCCCAAAGACACCAGGTTAATACTTGAAAAAGCTGCAGCAATACACAAAAATATCATCAATATTCTGTTTACTTGGTGACAACGTCGCTTTTAGCCTTCAATCAGAAAGCCTGACGTTGGCTAGTTAAGCATCGGGCTAACGTTTAACGCTTTCACTTGAGGGAAGTAACTCGTATTACTGCTACTGCTGTGTAATCTTGGTTAAATTCACAGCATATTCTACAAGTTACCCTGCAATAACTAACTGTTAGAATAGCGGCACCGTATTGTATCGCACTGAGTGCACTTCAATCCTTTATCCCGCGAGTTTGCTAGCTAGCAAAATAATAATACCAATTTTTAAAAAATAACATGTGTAACGTACACACTCGAGAAAATTATTTACTAGTACTTACGCAACTCCCCCGTTGTGAAAACGTACAAATCCTTCTTGTATTTTTCGTTTTCCAGCAAACACTCATTAAAACGGCCTCCAGGCACATTAGTGCACTCACCCCCGACTGATCAGGGAGGGGGTGGGGGGTCACACATTGAAACAGACTAACGTGCAGAGGTACAGCCCAGGCAGAGAAATGTTGCTTTTAGACTTTGCGACTCATTTTATTTCTCTATCTGATAAGAAAACTATTCAATCAGATAGTTATTTGTGGTGAATGAAATACGGTTACAGTTTCAAGAAGTTTTAAGCACCAAATCCGAAATCCAAGCACTGCAATATTAAAATCCAATTCAATTTCTTGTTTGCTCCGAAATCTACGACATGACTATATACAGAAAAGCTTGACATGGTATGCAAAAAACCCCGAAAACAATACAAATACATGAACAAAAAATGTTTTAACTGTCAGTTATGTCATTTTAAAATTTTCCAAAACTGACATTTTCTTTGATTGACTGATATTAAATTGATTAGGGTCAAATTTAGTGTGAACAATATTACACAAACAAGCACGTGTGTGCGCATGCGCACATATTAGAATCGCTTCGATCGCTTTTGAGTGGTAACTTTGCTTCGATCTTTTCTGACGTCATAACTTTGCTTTGATCCCAAAACCCATAAATAGGAGCGCTCACCTGTTACTTTATGCTTAACGGACGTTGACCTGCAGCAACTAAAACCCTTTCGAGAAGTTTTGAGAGCAATTTACAGGAGAAACCAAAACAAGTTCAGTTTTGTTTCTCACCAATTTACAGCGCAAACAGACACATTACACCATGTCAGCCAACCCATCCTTCAGCTCAGATGAGCTTGAAATATCTAAAGGGACCATTTTGGGAGATCACCACGTGGTGGAGGCTTTCCTTGGAGAAGGAAGCTTTGGTGTCGTAACAAAATGTCGCGATACAAAAAAGAACCAAACTGTTGCTATCAAAGTCAACAAAAGCGACCCTGAAATTCTGCTCCAGGCAAAACTGGAACTTTTCATCCTGGAGCAGCTACGACGCTTGGATCCAGACAGGTGCAACATTGTCGAATGGAACGGCTATTTCCTCGATGGAGAGCGCATTTGCTTGAATTTCGAACTCCTCGACCAAAGCCTGTCAGACTACATAGGGGACCGGAATAACCAAGGTCTCCCAATGAGAGAAATCAGGCCAATTTTGCATCAGCTCGCAAATGCTCTGTTCCACCTGGGTTCTGTGGGAATAGTTCATGCTGACCTCAAACCTGTCAACATCATGGTTGTGAACCGCAGTGAGTCTCCTGTCAAAGTCAAACTTATAGACTTTGGCATCGCATGTCCTGCTTCTGCAGTGATTCCTGGTGGTGCTGTGGGGACAATTGGTTATTGTGCCCCTGAGATTATGCTTGGCACTTCATATGATGAAGCAATTGACATGTGGTCTCTGGGGCTGGTAGCTGTGGAGCTTGCTACAGGGGTGCCTCTCTATCCTGGGGAAGACGATTATGATGTTTTGAAATTCATAATTGAAACTCAGGGTCAGCTACCAGATCATCTTCTAGAGTCTGGCTTGTACACTGACTGCTATTTCATCGAGGATAACTACAACGAACAGCGCTGGACATTTAAGACCCAAGAACAATTTCAATACGAGACAGATTATCGATCCAAGGAAACTCGATCGATAAAACTTAAGCGTCTCGATGACCTCGAACAACTGCTGAAAGTTAGGCGAGGACCGGAAAATGGCCAAACATTATTTGTAAGGCTAATCAAAGAAATGTTGGCCTTGGATGCAAATCGGCGCATAACACCCTCAGAGGTTCTGAAGCATCCCTTTTTCGACCCTCGCCTCTCAAGGAGAACCCCCTGCACTGACATGAATAGCACAGGGGGAGAACTCCTTGTGCTCTCTCAGCAGCCTTCAAGCTGGAAAAGTCATGGATCGCAAAAATTCAGCTGCAGTTTCCAAAACTCAGTTGAATTTCCTCAAAAAGGAGACATCAACACCTCAGCCAACCCATCTGCCTCTGAAGATGATCTTCAAATAACGGAAGGGACCATTTTAGGAGATCACCACGTGGTAGAGGCCTTCCTTGGAGAAGGAGGCTTTGGTTTGGTAACCAGATGTCGCGATACAAAAAACAAACAAACTGTTGCTATTAAAGTCAACAAGAGCGACCCTGAAATTCTGCTCCAGGCAAAACTGGAAATTTTCATCCTGGAGCAGCTACGACGCTTGGATCCAGACAGGTGCAACATTGTCGAATGGAATGGCTATTTCCTCGATGGAGAGCGCATTTGCTTGAATTTCGAACTCCTCGACCAAAGCCTGTGGGACTACATTGGGGACCGGAATAACCGAGGTCTCCCAATGAGAGAACTCAGGCCAATTTTGCATCAGCTCGCAAATGCTCTGTTCCACCTGGGTTCTGTGGGAATAGTGCATGCTGACCTCAAACCAGGAAACATCATGGTTGTGAACCGCAGTGAGTCTCCCGTCAAAGTCAAACTTATAGACTTTGGCCTCGCATGTCCTGCTTCTGCAGTGATTCCTGGTGACCGTGTGGGGACGGTTGGTTATTGTGCACCTGAGGTTATGCTTGGCATTCCATACGATGAAGCAATTGACATGTGGTCTCTGGGGCTGGTAGCTGTGGAGCTTGCTACAGGGGTGCCTCTCTATCCTGGGGAAGACGATTATGATGTTTTGAAATTCATAATTGAAACTCAGGGTCAGCTACCAGATCATCTTCTAAAGTCTGGCTTCTACACTGACTGCTATTTCATCGAGGATAACTACAACGAACAGCGCTGGACATTTAAGACCCAAGAACAATTTCAATACGAGACAGATTATCGATCCAAGGAAACTCGATGGATAAAACTTAAGCGTCTCGATGACCTCGAACAACTGCTGAAGGTTAGGCGAGGACCGGAAAATGGCCAATCATTATTTGTAAGGCTAATCAAAGAAATGTTGGCCTTGGATGCAAATCAGCGCATAACACCCTCGGAGGTTCTGAAGCATCCCTTTTTCGACCCTCGCCTCTCAAGGAGAACCCCCTGCACTGATATGAATAACACAGGGGGACAAAACCTTGTGCTCTCTCAGCAGCAATCATCGTTTGGGTGGCCAGAATTCTAGGGGAGCTAGAAATTCTTGTGGAAAAAAAGCCCAAAACAATAACATCAACAAAAACAACCAACGAATATGGTCTTAAACTTGGGCACAATTTGGCTTGAAATCCATCAACTAATCTCTCAATATTCAAAGCGGAGCAGCAGACAACTTACCATCACATCAGTCCTTCAATCAGACCTACAACAAACGTCTTCCTTCTCTCACCCCAACCGGTCGCAGCAGATGGCCGCCCCAACCTGAGCCTGGTTCTGCTGGAGGTTTCTTCCTGTAAAAAGGGAGTTTTTCCTTCCCACTGTCGCCAAAGTGCTTGCTCATAGGGGGTCATATGATTGTTGGGTTCTCTGTATGTATTATTGTAGGGTCTACCTTACAATAATACATACAGCCTTGAAGTGACTGGTGATGTGATTTGCTGCTGAATGAATTCGGAACTAATTGGAAATCTGAATATTAATTAAATAAACCTGCTTTGAGCATCAATTAATTGTTGTTTGAAATTCTTTATAAATATATAAATATAGTGCCACTCTTCTACTGTTTAAATTGCAACTGTTTAATACTGACTAATTTATTCATACACTTGAGCATAAACACACGCACAGTAAATGGCCTGTATTTGTACAGCGCTTTACTTAGTCCCCAAGGACCCCAAAGAGCTTTACACTACATTCAGTCATTCACACATTCACACACTGGTGATGGCAGCTACATTGTAGCCACAGCTGCCCTGGGGCGCACTGACAGAGGCGAGGCTGCCGGACACTGGCGCCACCGGGCCCTCTGACCACCACCAGTAGGCAACGGGTGAAGTGTCTTGCCCAGGGACACAACGACCGAGACTGTCGGAGGCGGGGCTCAATCTGGCAACCTTCCATTACAGGATGAACTGCGAACTCTTGAGCCACGATTGCCCTATATACACATATACTTTACAGTACTAGTCAGTGCTTACATACTAGTTCTTTTCCCTACTTTTTCATGCTTACTGGTACAAATGCCTGTTACTAGAGTTAAATGCTATCAATGTATTCTCACAGTTATGGAACTGTCAAATGCATACAAAATAACGCTCACGTAAACATAACTGTGCACTAGTTTGCCCTTATTGCTGCAGTTTGTTTCAAATCACTTTGAATAAAGCTCAGCTTCTCTCAAGCTCTCTCTTACTATCTCTCACTCTCTCTCTCTCTCTCTCTCACACACACACACACACACACACACTATGTAACGTTTCAGCAAGAAAATACCCCCCCTCCCCCCCACAGTGACACCACCACCACTAGTCTGCACAGCTGACATGAGGCAGCATGGATCCATCCTTTCATGCTATTTATGCCAAATTCTGACCCGACCATCTGCATGTCAGAGCAGAAATCAAGACTCATCAGACCAGGCAACATTTATCCAATCTACTCATGTCAAATTTTGAGAACTGTAGTGAAACACTGCCATCTGCTGGACTCGAATAACAAAGACGCTGCTTTGACGGGTGAGGGAGTTTCAACAAGTCTGCAACGACTCAAGCATCAAACTACAGAACTATTGTAGCGGACATGGAGCTCTAATGGCTCCATTAACGCAGGTTAGAAAGGATCAAACATATCAATAAATTATAAAACACAAAACGTGTTTCTCTGCATTCTTTGGTTGCAACAAATGGTTGTATGAGCTACGGTTGCCTTCCTATCAGACATTTTTCTCTGACCGTTGACATCAATAAGGCAGTTTTTCCAAGAGAACTGCCTTTCACTGGATATTTTCTCTTTTTTGTCACCGAAAAGGGTGTCTGTGTTACTTCTTGTCTTATATATATTGTCTCTGTTTTCCTCTGTCCTTTGTCAGAGTGTCTGTTCACCTACCCCCTGTGTCTCCATATTCCCAGTGTTCAAGGTTTCCGAGTGTTTTCCCAGTTTAGGTTTTCATGGTTGGTTCTGTTTGCTACTCAGCCAGAATAAACAGCTCGCTCTTTTAAAAGTAGGCTCCAGAATGGATGATGGGATGTTCGCACGTCTTTATGTAACACTGAGTGTGCTGAACTAAAGGTAGGCCTAGTTTCATTTTCATGGTCATTATTATCAAGACAATGATTACGCCTTATTCTGATTATTTCTCCCTTTTGGAGGTGTAACATTTACATGAGGGGTGTAGGAACATTTCCCCCTAAATATTTTTAGATACATTTTTGTTGAAGTCACTGTTTTTGTCGTATTGATGATAATGCAGCTCAAATAAATACTTTTAAATAAAAGAATAACCGTTCAAAGTGCTCAGTGGTGAAACTGTAACTCTTTCAGAGTTTGACAGCTGGACAAGTGATGCCGTATTTAAAGAAACATGAGATGAGTGCAGCATATTATCTGAACAGAGATCATTCAATGAGCAAGAATAAACACTGAAAGAGAAACACTTCACTGTTGATTATCATATGAAGTCTAATGAAAGCTGTTAATCTGTTAATATCCTGTTAATCTGCATACAGCAAATACAGAACATGCGACTTTAAAGCATCCAGCAAAGTGATAACTGTCCTCTGCCCACTAAGTAGTGACTCTACAAAAGATTATTTTCAATATCATCTTTATATTATATTTATATTATATTTAGTTATTCTCCAGCGCAACAATGTAAGGAGCTCTGTGATTGGTTAGGAAAGGACAGACTGGCCACCTCGATTTTTCTTCACTGCACATTGATCCATAGCTTTGCTCTGTAAAGGCTAACAACGTGCTTTTGCTTTACAAAGACATTTAGCGTCGGTATTCACTCTCTTAAAATGCCACCGAACACTGGAGTGAAATGGAGCCCTGATCCTCAGAGTTTTATTGTTCCTAACATTTCTTATAGATAGCACAGATAGTGCCCCACTGCAGTAATCACTCATGTCTAGATATTCCTGTTAAAAGGGAGTTTTTCCTCCCCACTGTTGCATAGCAAACCTAGCAAACACAAACTATTCTATACAACGATCTAATTTAAACGGATAATCCAGCTGAAGCTTCAGACAGCCGTCATATGACAGTGAAACACTGCCATCTGCTGGACTCGAATAACACAGACGCTGCTTTGACGGGTGAGGGAGTTTCAACAAGTCTGCAACGACTACAGGAACTATTAGAGCGGACATGGTGCTCTAATGGCTGCTTCATTAATGTAGGTCAGAAAGGATCAAACATATCAATAAATTGTGAAATACAAAAATTACTGTTTCACTGCACACACAAACCTTCTCTTATTAGCACAACACTGCCCAGGGCTCAGAGTGTATTCTGTATAGACTATTAAACCTTAGCATGTTATTTTAATGTCTTACAGGTGAAACAGCCAACCAGTAATCCTAACTGTAATTTAAAATATTCAGCTGCAAAAATGCTTTTAGCAAATAATTTTTTATGACTGTGCTAAAATTCAATACTAGATTTTTGCTGGTCTGATTAAAAGGTTAAATGTAGAAGTTTTGGGATAATATATTAATACTTCCAAAACAATAAAGTTGTTGTAGAGAATCTATATTCATTATTGTTGCTCACCATGGAAAGACAAAGACATCAGACTCTGCTAAAAGATTTTACACCCTCCTACTCTCTGCACACAGCGGTCTGAGGGATCTTCCAGGATCGGGGATTTTATTTATTTTGTTCTTTTTTGGTCTTCCTGGTTAGTAGGTTGTGATTTTCTACCTGTTGATCTCACATTTGAACATGATTTGCTCTGGAGCAGATTAGGTTCAAAGCATGAGTTGACCTGGCATTATGTCTTGGATTACAAAAAAATCCCACATTAAACCTTGAAGTTAGCCGGATAAGACAGCGTTCTGTTTCACAGTAAAGGCCTCAGAGAGTTGTTGCTAACCAAATTCTGTCTTGTATGGCCACTCAGCATCTTATGATGTTTTGTAACCTGCCACTACAAAGAAGCAGTGAAACAGTTTCTGTTTTAGCGCACATACACTGTGTGCTGAGCAGTATAAGGGCAATAAAGTGATGGTACAGAAATCTGCATCTGGTCAGAAGGAAAAGCACGTACACTTGGAAGACTTGGCCAGATTTTTACAAAATTATTGGCTGACAGTGGACAGATGAAAGGATGTGGATGGTCACACCTTCGTGCAGTAAAGACGGCGTTCGGTTCATTGAATACACAAAACCAAACACACAAAAGACACAATAAGACAGCTGATCAGTTTGCTTCACTGACTCATCTTTTTTTTTTTTTTTTGCCTGTCCCGTTTGGATCTTTAGCCATCAGAATTGTTGTCTGAAGGCTAAGAAAGATGCCAAGCGGCTTTACTTTACCAATTGGATCATCATGGTCTTGCATTTGGGCCATTTGATTGACCTTTATTATAATTATATATTTATTTGATTTGATTTTCGGTTGTTACAGACGGGACAGACATGACTGGGGGATAGGACAGGGAGAAAGAATGAAAGAAAGAGAGGGAGAGAAAGAAAAATAGATGGGAGAAGAGACGGTGAGAAAGGGGGGAAGAAAGAAAGAAAAACAAACAAAACACCTGGATCACCTGTATGGAGATAAGAAACAGAAGAGAAAACAAACAAGAAAGAGCAACATAATAAACACAACACCATCACAATAAAACAGCTAACAGTAGATAACAGTAGATACCAAGTATTAGATGTTATGTTACAGCACGCAAGATAGACAGCGCACAATGTGCTTTGAGGTAGCAGCCAAGAAAGGTGTAGTTTGTGTCTGTGAATACCCGTGTGTACACCTGTGTGCACACCTGTGTGCATACCTGTGTGGATCAGCACGCTTGTATTCAAAAGGTTTCTCCATGTAACGATCTGCTAGGGAGTGTGGGGAGCCATAGCCCCGTCCCCCAGGGCATGAAGCAGGTATGGAGGAGATCCAGGCCCCAGACATCCAGAGGCCCCAGAGTACAAGGACCCAAGGAGGACCACCAGGGGGCCAACGTGCCACCCTCCTGGGAAGAGCTGAGGAGAGCCCCAAATGAGAGGTCACCAAGCAGCCACGGAGCAGAGGCCAGAGGGGGTTGCAGTGACGTGCCCGCGGGCTCTGCCAGCAGCCAGCTGTGCCAGAGAGGACCGGGCATCAGGCCGAGAGGCCTGAGGGCACCCGACCCCCCGTAAGGGGCCTAGCTGGGCCACAGGTGCCAGGCCCCGCCAATCGGCCACCAGGAGTGAGTCGGTACATACATGAGCGCCCAGCCCCAGACACCAAGAATGAATAACAATAATGGATTGCATTTATATAGAGCTTTTCTAGGCACCCAAAGCGCTTTACAATTCCACTGTTCATTCACTCTCACATTCATAAGACTGGTGGAGGCAAGCTACAGTTGTAGCCACAGCTGCCCTGGGGCAGACTGACAGAAGCGAGGCTTCCCAAATCCCTGAGCCACGGTCGCCCCCAGAACCACCAACACACCAACATCCGAGGGCACCAGCCACTGGCAGGGAGCGTGCTGAGGGGGGAGAGGTCTCCACACCTCGGAGAGCCCGAGATGTCCCCAGAGAGGTGGAGTCTTACACCTAAGCTCCCCCGCTGACCCCAGTAGGCACCCCCACACTCTGGAACCCACCAGGGCAAGGGGGCCCAGGCCCATCCGGACTGGGGCCCACAGCAGCAGCACCACCCGGCCCCACAGAGTCCGGGACAGCCCACCCGACTCCACCGCAGAGAAAAATGCACCCACCCCGTCATCCAATCTTCTCCCAGACTACACAAGACAATAGACACCCAGGTTGAGTCATTCTCCACCTCTCCAATATCTTTCCCCCACCTGCAGAGTGAGCTCCTGTAGAGAGGAGACCTCCTGCAAAGATGTAACAGCCTCCCCACCAGTTAGAGAGCCCTCCATTTGGGCCGATGCACCAGAGGTCCCCCATGCACCACCCCGGCGACACAACAACCAGGACCCAAGGCCCCAAGGCCCAGCCAGAGCCCCAGCCTGGGGGCGGAGCACCACCAGACCCCCAAGCCTCCACGCCCATCCCGGACCCACCCAGGGGCAGCCAGGCTACCAGGCCAGTAACCAACGTCCACCAGCACAGACCCTCCCCCATCTCCGCTGTAAGCAGCCGCAAGGAAAACACCATCTAAGAGCCACCAGAGCCCCTAACCAGGTCATGGCCACAACCCCGCGTTAGGCCCTACAGGGAAAACGTCCCTAGGGAATCCCTAGATGCCCTAAGGCCGTCCCTACCCCCATATCAACCACAATAGCGAAGGCAGCACTAAACCATGACCCCCCACCCCCACTAGGTGATGAAGCCAATCAAAGTAGTCCAGAGGGATTGATCAAATGTGATGGCAGAGGCTGTATCAAGACTAATGTGATCTATTAGATGGTTTTTATATTGGTTAGAATTAAGATTATTTTTATTTTTCCAGTTAATGAGGACCATTTTCTTGGAAATGCATAGGGCCGTAAAAACAATGCGGGCTGTGTTTATTTCTGTAGTGACCTCATCCAAGTTGCCCAGCAAGCATACTAAAGGGGAGGCTGGAATGTTACATTTCAGACACTTTGATAAGTCGTCACATATCTTGCGCCAAAACTTCTGAACTGGTGGACAGAACCAAAGAGCGTGGATATAATTGTCCGGTGTATTTGCTTGACAGTGTGAGCAGTTGTTGGAAGACGTATAGCCGATCTTGAACATCCTATGACCAGCATAGTGCACTCTGTGTAATATTTTGTATTGTATTAATGGCAAACTGGGATTTCTGATCCATTGAAAGGTTTTTAAGCATATCTGAGACCAAAGGTTTGGGTCTAAGCTGATTGATAAATCTGCTTCCCATTTTGCAATCGGAAGGGATATTGATTCATCTATTTTAGAAAGTGTTCTGTATATTTTAGACAATAATTTGGGGGGGGTGTTAGATTAAAAGATTGTACCACACTTGGTGGTGTTTGTAATTCAGCTTCACTGGGATTAAATTTCTTTTTTACTATGGATTTAATTTGTTGATATTCCAAAAATATTCTCTTGTTGATCCCATATTGTGTAACTAGTCTGTCAAACAAAATAAAGTCTGTTCCTTCTAATATATGTTCCAAGTATTTAATTCCTTTATAACTCCAAACTGGCAAGTTGATCATATTATTGTTTTGTAATATGTCCGGTTTGTTCCAGATAGGTGTACGTTTGCATGGGATTAATGAAGACTCTGTCATTTTTAGAAACTCCCACCATGCTGTCAGAGAAGAGCTGATATTGATGCTTTTAAAGCATTCATGTCGTTTGATGTTTGAGCTGATAAATGGTAGGTCTGAAATCTCTAGGTTATTACATAGTACCTGTTCCACATCTATCCAGGTTTCATCTAAGAAGGTGTGTTTAAACCATCTAGAGATGAACTGAAGCCTGTTGGCTAAAAAGTAGTGATTAAAGTTAGGCAGATCTAGTCCTCCTTTATCCTTGGTCCTTTGTAATGTTTTTAAGCTGATACGTGGGGGTTTATCTTTCCAAAGGAATTTAGAAATATACGAGTCTAGAGATCTGAACCAATCTTGTGATGGCTTATTTGGGATCATTGAAAATAAATAGCTTGTTTTTGGCAAGACCATCATTTTTATAGCGGCGACCCTTCCCATGAGTGATATGGGTAGAGAAATCCATCTAGCCAAATCGCCTTCTACTGTCTTTAAAAGTGGGATGTGGTTTAATTTAGTTAATTCTGCAAGCTCGGGAGAGATATTACTAACTCATCTACACAAGCCGTGTTGTAGACGGTACAGCAGCCGTGGTAGATTATCTTCTTAATGTGGCCCTGACACTCCATCATACGCCACAAAGCTGTGAATAAATGAAAACCAAAGCGGCATCATCACTAACATAATATCATAATAACAACAGAAGTTATCCCACTGCATTACCTAAATCATGATATCTTAATAAATGTTCACCATTTGTTGCTTTGACCCATGGTTGTTGTCATTCATTTTTAATGTCTGTGCATGGCACTGGACAGCTCCTGTCATTTATATGTCTTCATATGTCATGATTTTGTGGTCAGTGTAGCAGCTTGAAAATAACTGCTTGGTTAACAGCAGGTGTACAGGCAGGTGCTCTGATCAAATAACATGTTTGGCTAAAGAAACAGAGAAAATAAAAATATGTAAATAGGAACACCCACATCTCTACTTCTTCTTCTATTTTCCATTTCACACTTACAAAAAAGTTCTCCTGTGTAGGTGTTGAGACAAATATATGTCCATGTGAATTTAATACTTCAGACAGACCCCAGAGCAGGTCTGAACAATTAGTCGACTTAAAATCCAAATTGCAATTTGAAACCATGCAATTAGCCTCCATGTTTTGCCTGATCGAGGTTTGAAATACAGTGTTATATAAAATGATGTTATATAAACTGATGGTCTCTCTTGTACTAGTCATGCTCACCAATCAGAAGTGATGCAAGATGACTTCTTTTACACGCAAGAACAACAAACACGAGAAACCCAAAGAAAACTTGTCCTTCATACAGGAGGAAGCTAGGCTAAGCAAAGCTAACTGTTAGACAAAGTAGATATATACTTCAGTCATACAGTTTGGTAATGAAGTACTTAAACTACCACATCACCGATTAGTTATTGCAGAGTGAGCTCAATTCAATTAATCGGGTCACAGTAGTTTAGCACTTCTACAGCAATCATGTAACCAGCATGACTGAGGAGGACACTGGGTGGACGGGCTTTGCAGGTCAGACTTTGAAACTAAAAAGAAGTCATTCATTAGCGTGTACAACTATTTTTAAAGCATGAGCCTAAAATTGCAAAACGAGTGCATATGTGTTGATGTTTGCGTTCACACTCAATGAATCTGAATCTTCTATTGTCATTATGCCAAAAGCAGTGAAAATATGCTGTCCCATTCAGTGCAAATGAAGAATCTGTGTTCACTGACAGGACAAAGCACTGAACATGATTTCATCTGTTAAACTGCAGCTATACAACTTCTATTTCAGGAAAACTGAACTAAAAACTAAAACATTTTTCTTCAGCTGTGGTGGTCCTGAGTCCTGAGATTTTAGACCAGTGGAATTTAAAGTATCTTTTTAAGTTCATTGCTGTTAGGAGTTGGGTTCTGGTTATGTGGTGTTTTTGTCTGTATGTGTTTTTTGGTGCCTCCCTTTTTGTATAGGTAGGCGGGGCAGTGAGTCACTGGACCTGGCACACCTGTTACTCATCAGACGCTTTCCTCAGAAGTGTTCTTAAGGAGCTACCTGACAGAAGACTAGTGTCGGAGTATTGGCCTTTTTTGGAGCGTCTGAAATTCTGCCCCTGCCTGCTGGAGCCCTTGGATTATTTTGGTGACTGTAAGGAGTTTTGTTTCCTTCCTAGGATTTTGCCTCGACTGGTTTGTTTTCCGTCTGGAGGTTTTGGCATCAAACAGTACCAAATCGAGTGCACTACCTGTGTGTGTTTTCGTCACCTGCACGTCCTGGCTCCGCGTCCCCATTCATACACTGTATATATTTTGTCCTTGTAAATACCTCCCCCTCACTGTAAATAAACTGTCTTCACCGCAACTCTGCCTCCGTGCGTTCTGCTTCCTGGGTCCATCTGCATTTGCCATAACAATTGCTGCCTCTAACCACGACTGTCTTCATCAGTTTTAATGTCACTGTGACTCATATTCAAGCATTTTTGCTTGTCGCCTCTCCACTGCTGTATTCAGAATCAGAATCAGAATACTTTATTAGTCCCTAAGGAAATTATTGCAAGATGGCAAAAATACCACATGGTGACTCTGCTTATTTATATGTATACTCAATCATTTGCATCACTGTATTGACACCAATAAACTATACCAACAACTATACCTACATGACCTCGTAGAGCTAAACCTTGCAAAACTAAGTATTTGATGGAGCCTATAATCTTCAGTAATCCATACCTTGCTTCCTCCTGTTTGCTGGCAACAGCTGAAGAAAGCTGTGAAGCTACAGTGTTCCCACTTTGAGCACAGATGTTCATGGCGTGGATATGTAACTGACTTTTTGCATGTCCTGAGAACCTGAAGAGAGCCTTTATCCAATTTCTAAAGCCTACATTCACAAAGGCAGGGTCACACTTGCTTGGATTGACTGATTTGAATAAACTTTGGCACAGTGAAAACACAGCACCCCTTGTAAAGTGGCACTGTAATGCAACCAAGGAAAAGTTGCGCTACTATAAACCTAGGATCAGGTTGTGCAGGCTTTGTGCAGGTGATGATGTCTGAAACATAAAATCCTTTTCTGTCCCTGTCATCTGTGGGTGACTGGTTCCTGACATGGGGCTCAAGTCCTTTTGGTAAACATGACAAGAAAACCTGTCACTCTCTGAGGGCCAGGGCAACAGCCAGGCCCTCAGAGAGGAAACCACACAAACCAAATCAGTGTTCTGACAGTGTGTGTTTGCATGCACAATTATTTTTCTTGATTTTTATGCCTGTTTCCTGGACATCCGTCCCTCCTGTGCAGCCGCCTTCTGTGCTTTCTCTCCCTCTCTTTGGTCATCTGACCCACTGTCACCTTTTCTCTCCCCTCAAGTCTATATACAGCACAATGCCCCCAACCAAACACACACACAAACACACCACTGCCATCATCAGTAAGCCCCCTTCCCCACATATACAGCACAGTGTTAACATCAAAGTTTGCTGTGATTTATGGTGGCAGACGTCAACGAATAGGGCAAATATTTCCTTTTCCTTACATTGCAATTATTTTACATTCAGTATTTCAGATTTTTTGCAGACAAGCTAAAGAACAGCGAACCAGATGTTTCTGTTAATCCTTAACTCACCGTTTCTGTCATAGACTACCTCTGTTTGTAACAAACAAACCTACAACCACGCACCGTCATTCACCGTATGTCGGTGTGTGCAGGCGTGCGCTCTGAACCTTACTGCCTATGCTCTGAACTAACCATCAGCAGCTAGCTGTCAATGACAGAGTTAAGCAGGAGGGATGGCAGATAGGTAAACAATGCCAAAACGTGTGACTGTATTGTAGCAAACAGCTCCTTAAGTTGCAATTGAGTGAAACGGACATTGGTCCTAGACAGTAGGCTACATCACTGGCAGCCTCTGGCTTTTCCTCACAGGAGACCAACTCCAGTCAACATATCATCACCTAACTTAACAACATGGGTATTTACCTCCTTTTAGTCAGGACTTCTTTTCTTTTTACAAGCGGTTGGTCTGAACCAACAATTAAATAGTGTTGTCTGTCCGCATCTTTTCATGTCTGATGTCTCAGTTCAGTTAGCAAGTTTTTAGTTAGCACCAGCGACTGTGCTAACAAACATACAGCAAATAGGTTTGGTAGAGAAAGCCGGTCGGATTATTAAACATGCAACTTTTTTGCTGGTAATAATTGAAATGATTAAAGAAAATCAACAAGCTATTTATGCAAGATAATTCATAATTTTATTGGGGGGGGGGGGGGGGGGGGGGGTGTCATAAAGACTTGTCTAAAGGGATGTCTAAAGAGTATTCAGTAGAAAACAAAGCAAGCAACCTGTAAAACTAAAAAAAACAAAACCAAAAACCATCATGTTAATAATTTTACTTTCTTTTTACAAATGAAATAAAATGCCCCCCTAACACCCCTGGAAATTACGCGCCTGGATGTGTGACAAGTTAATCTAGTAGTAGGCTATGGCACTTGGCCACAGGTGACAGTAGTGGACTGACCTCCATTTGAGACTGCTCCAGCTGCTGTGATGGTCAGTAGAACTGCTACAAATTGAAGATCATATGCAAGTTTTGGAAATTAAATCATGAATATTCCTAACTTGGATTTAGAACAAAAGATTTCTAACTCTCCTCCACGCTCAAAAACAGATGACAAACCAACAGACACACATGAGTCTCTCACAAGCTCGACTCAATCACACTGGCTCTGTTTGTTACTAATCACAACCTCGTGCATGGGAGTAACACCAGGTAAACTCACGACACTTTTAAATATTTTGTTAAGGTAACCTCACAAATGTCACAGATGAAATATTTCGTGTTTATTTGCTGGTTTGTCGGTAGCGGCTCCTTAAAAGCAAGTCTACCACACATCTATTCGACCAGCGCCAGTTGATCTGCGACGCCAGTTAATCTGGAACACCAGCTTAAAGTCTCTACTGGTTCCTGCAGAATTGTTGTTGGTTTGTGTGTTCGACTGGTGACTGGAAAGTCGCAGCCACTTGTGAGCAGCGACCGTGAATGAAATGTGTAATGATGCTGGAAAGCATGCAGTTCTATTATATTCTGTTTTACGTTTGTATCGCCTTTTGCTGGACTTCAATAAAACTTAAGCAGGCCCTTTTACTGGAGTAATTTTTTAACACTAGTATCTCTACTTCTACTGAAGTACAGAATGTCTGTACCTTCACCAGACAGATGACAGATGATGAAGACATAAATGGAAGTATCCAGGAACTATTGTATTATTTAGCATTATGTCTGCCACTTACCATAGTAGAACTTTATGGAGGCAAAACTGAGCACAGCATTTATTTGGATACAAAAAGTGATCCATAATATTCACACTGTAAAGCTAATTTAACTATTCAATAGAAGTTCTTTTGTGAATAACTGATCACAGCTTGAACAATATTTTGATATGAAGACAAATATTCAACAAAGGCAGTGCCATTTTTTAATTGCTGATGATGGACTAAATGGGAAAAATGCATTGGTATAATTTTATTATGTTAATTTATTATTTTTTTGATAATGTTATAAATTCAAACAATGTGTGCATTGAACCCAGAGAGAAAACACTGAGAACAGCTGTACACAAACTACCATGCGCCAACTCGATTACATTTTTTATTATTATGTATGTATTTATTATGTACCAGCTCAGGTAGTATAAAGAAAAATGACGTGTAACCAGATGGTTTTTTTAGTAACGTTTTTTTATTGCTCAAACACAAGAAACATGCTTTGAAAAACAAAATTGCTGGGCAGCGCACAGCCCTGGAGTGCTGCTAAAAACAAAGAAAGAAATTAAAAAGCGGCTAACGTGTGTTCAGGGTATTTACTAAGCTCCAAAAGAAATGACAGAATCAAAGGTAAAAAGACAAAAAAGCGACAGTCTTCCCCCTGCTGTGACTGACAGAGGAACAGCCCATGTGTGTTCAGTGAAATGTGTGTGATCATGAGACTAGTCATTGACATCCCCCAGACTGTAAAAGTATCACAGAAACACAGTCACCTTTGGCACTGCGTCACAAGCCAGCCATGGCTGATGACAGAATCACTGAACAAGTGGCAGCATGTTACTGTTACGACACGTTAATGCTTTGGACCACAAACTCAAAGCAACACGAGCTTCAGGAATCGTTCGATGTTCTGTGATTACTTTGCAGTTTTAGAGAGATTCAAATTCATTGTGTATTTAGCTACAGGTTAACAGTCTTCACAGCTAAGTTTTGCTTCCACCAAAGAGAAAAGAAAAATAATATTAGGGGCTTTCCTGAACATACTTAACACTAGTTGTTAGCCGTCTAAGACCAGAATGTCTCCTGCAAAGTGTACAGGTACTTTATTTTCACAAGCAACTGCAACATATCTGTTAGTGAGGGGCTTACCAGCATACTGGCATCTGGGTTTTCTGGCTCTCTCATTCTTTAGTTCACACTTAACAACTTTGAACTTTTCGTGACTTATTGTCATTTGAAGTGTTTCATCTTTTTTTCCCTTAACACAAATGTTTTTGATCTCACTTGGATTATCAAGGATGAACGTGTTGGTATCTTTACAGCTGTTGTCAAGATTGTAGATCTGTTTACTTTTTATAACCTCATCACAATCCTTTGCAGTCATGCTGGCGTCTATGTGCTGTCTTCTAAACTTGCCATAGCCGTCTTCTTCAAGCGTTGAACTCTCAGTGGCAACGAGCAGCAAACAGAGGAACAGGATCCTCATTATTACCTGGTGAAGAAAAAACAGAAACAATATTCTGATTGAGAATTTTATCCAGAAAAAGCACAAATTATTGCAACAAATATGTAATATATTTGAGTCTACATGCTAACTTGTGGTTCCTAAAGTAGAATGGGAAGTGATAGGTTTGTAGCATAAACCTGTTCGCTGGAACGTTCAAGACAGTTTACTACACAGCAAAAAGCAAGATACAAGTAGGCAAAGTTCTTTGTGTTAATCATGCATGAGGGAGGCCTGCCTGGAGCCAAGTGTCGTTCCACCCACTTGACCTCCGTCAGACTCTCAGCCAGGTTCCCCATAGCACTCCTTTTATTGTGGTTACATGAATATGCATAGGTTCATTAACATATGAGGTTTCATATAGGTATACATGTGGACAAAGAATACATTGTCTGTGTGTGTGTGTGTATGTGTGTGGGGTCAAGATGTGACCCTGTGAAGACTCCCCAAAGCTGGTGCCAGGAGTCTAGCGGTCCATCTGAACAAAAGGCTCTTACACTCATACAGATATACGTGTGTTTGCTATACCATATATCAGCAAGAGAAGATACGACCTCTCCTAGGAGGTGTGTGACCTATGCCAGAACCCTCTGAAGAGGAGTGAACGCACCCCCCTCTTCATGCTACACAGAGTTGTTACAGACCTCCTAGGATGAGACATTCTTTCAATCTACAAATGAATATATACTTCTAAGCATATATAAATATCTATTTCTAAGCATAAATGACAATCCAACAATACAAATCTAACAGGAAGCAGAGGCTTCAACTATCACCCAGCCCTCTCCTGTTGAGCCTGCTCCTATTCTGGCTTCAAGCCCAGCGAGAAGTGTCCGATCAGCTGCTGAATGATTGCTTAGTTACTTTGCTTTTGTCTTTGGGTGCTCAGGGACTTCTCATACACTCCTTCCCCTTCATTCATATTCTACTGTTACATACACTATATTGCCAAAAGATTCTGTTCCTCTGCTTTCACACACACATATAAACTTGAATTACATCCTATTTTTAATCCATGTGATGTCGACCTCCCTGTAAATGCTTTCCACAGCGTTTAGGAGTGTATGGGGAATTTATGAGGTCAGCCACTGATCTCACACATTAACTTGCAGTCTCTGCTCTATTTATGAGCAGTTCTGTCAGGTTGAGATCAGGACTCTGTGCAGGCCAAACTCGCTCATCCATGTCTTTATGGATCTTGTTTTGTGCACTGGTGTGCAGTGACGTTGGAACAGGAAGGGGCCATCCCCAAACTGTTCCCACAGACTATGGAGCATGAACGTATCATAAGTGTTTTGGTGTGTAGAAGCATTAAGAGTATCTTTTACTGGAACTAAGGGGCTGAGTCTTAAATTGTGGTTGAATCTAAATGTCTTATAGTGAGACACATTAGAATTTTGATTTTTTCTTTTCACAAACTGTTCGCCAGCCAGAAATCTTTACATCACACAATGAAACAATTTGCAAGAACTTAAATGTCGACTCAGACATGAAATCATCATAAATGTAAACGCCGGAAGCTTTCCTCACATCTCCTCGTGTATTGTGGCTTGGTCTGTAATAACAAATCTGTACTGCACATCTAAAAACGAATAAAACTCAACTCAAGAACCTCACGACCTTTGCTGCACTTAAAGGCATCCAGCACAGACCAAATCCGGACACTTACCTTATTTTTGTTTCACTGATGAGTGAATGAGTGGTTGTTGGTTGGTTGGTTAACCTGCAGCGGTTCAGGCACAAGTGGGTCGTCTGGAGCAGCAGGTGAAAGGCTCTGAAGCTGGCGAAAGATTACAATAAATCAAATACATGACTGAATAGGCAACATCTGATAGTCAGTGTGAATGAAAATGAAAGATTATCTAACATAAAGACTGGTCTCAAACTGTACATGCAGGTAGCTTATGCAGGATTTGTGTGCTCACAGAACCCAGATAATGTCAGCATGTTTTTAAGCCCATGTCTGGATTGTAAAAGTAGTAGGTAAGTGTGGCAGGAGAGAGGGTTGTTATACTTCCTTGGAGGTGTAGAACATGAGCCTGTTGAGAATTAAATATTTTTATTGTACCTATTTTTATTATACAAACAAAACATTCTTACCAAATGAGGAGGGAAGACTCGAGATGAGCAGAGTGTAGCTGAGACACGCTGTTACGTTCAAGTCAGTCAAACTGGAACAAAGAACACTTGGTTCTTGCCACTTTGATTTTTATACATTTCAGCAGCAGCGCCTTATAATCATTTAAATTAACACCTGCATCACCAGTGCACCAGTTCTAAGAAAATGTACCACTTCTCTGTTTGTGTTTCAGAAACTTAATACCACATGACATAGCTGGCTTTTCTACTGTTTTACGAAAAAAAATGTTTTCTTGCATATTTGCAGGCCAAACAATCAGGTTGAACGATCAGGCTTGACGCCTCCATTTCTACCTGTTCGTGTTTCTAAAGTAGAATCACTGTGGCGATCGCTTTAAAGGCTGGCTTTCATTGTTACATTGTGTTCATACCTAAATACTAAGAGAAAGTTCATATGTGTGTCCTCATTAGGATCGGGATTTGTGTTGGTGTGTGGGACTGTTTCCTAAGGTTTATACTGTTACTGGTTATAATGTGACAATGTGTTTCAGCTATTTTACAGAGTAACACAAAAGTAGAATAGAATAGAATAATCCTTTAATTGTCCCACAAGGGGAAATTTGGTTGTAACAGCAGCCAAAAAGACAAATATACAAACAAACAGTACACAGGACACAGAACAGAAACATACACAATTTTTCTTACATATTTACATTAAGGACAATGGTTACTATAAACAGAGAGTACTGTACAGTTATTAAATTAAATAAAAATAATTACAGGTAAGAGGCAAACCAGGTTGTAGTGCGAATTGGTTAATTAACTAACTTATTGCAGTTACAGCATTGATGTAAACATCCATGTTTGTTGGGAGCAGTTCTGATTGTACAGTCTGACAGCTGCAGGGAGGAAGAACCTACGGAAACGCTCCTTCATGCATCTAGGATGCAGCAGTCTCTCACTGAAGGAGCTCTGCAGTTCAGCAACATCTACATGCATGGGGTGGGAGACTCTGTCCATCAGAGATGTTATTTTGGCCAGAGTCCTTCTGTCTCCCACCACCTGTACTGGGTCCAGGGTGCATCCCAGAACAGAGCTGGCCTTCCTGATGAGTTTATCCAACCTCTTCCTCTCAGCTGCCGATAAACTGCTGCTCCAACATACCACACTGTAAAAAATGACAGATGTAATGAGTAAATAATGCATTGCAATACTTTTAAGAACACTGTTCTGTGTAATGCATTACTTTTTTGACTAGGTTCATGTTTCCCCAGTATTGAACTCTATAAGAACGGGCGATGCCTCCAACATGCACAAACATTTGACCCACAGCATGCAATTAATCTGCATGAATGTAATGCCTTTAATATGCTGCTTAGAGATGGTTGTAGATCTCAACATGGAGCCAATTACAACCCAATAAGAATCAATAAGAGAATCATATTGATAAGTGATACTGAGAATGCCATCCCTACCTGCTTGTGTGTCACCCTACTTGCTCATAGGGGTTCATATAATTGTTGGGGTCTTCTGTTGTCCTTGTATTACTGTAGGGTTTTATCTTACAATATAAAGCACCTTTGTGATTTGGTTGTATAAAAATAAAGTTTAATTAAAAATAATATTTTTTCCGCTGTGCCTTGGCTCAGCCGGTTTCTCTTTTTGGTAATAGCCTCTCCATCTCTGGAGAAAAACCCTTTCACGTGGTACTAAGTAGGCAGGGGTTTAAGGCTATCCCACAGAAAGCCTGTAAAGATTTGGATAGATGCACCTCTGCTTAGATTATATAGATTAGGTGTTGTTGTACCCCAGTTGCTTGGCACAACACAAAAAAAGAGGTGAAAAAGGTGAATCTCCAACATGAGCAGAGGAATTTTGCAGGGATCCAATAGCAGATACAGTGGTCCCTCACTGTTTCGCAGATTTTTTCTTTTTTGTTGCATTTTTTATTTATTTTTTTAAGTGCACTGTATTCTGCGTCCTGACTGGCTGTAGACAATTAGACCATTGTCAATCAATCTCGTGTTGTGTCTCCTGTACAGTACAGAATGCGTTCAGCTGGTCAAATTTACATAAAGCTTTGATCGCTAGCAGTGTGACTCTGACGTGCTGTACTGTATGTTTGTAAGTTTTCTCCCCAACAAACACAACAATGTCGACAAAACATCGTCACCGGCGGGTGCCTTTGGTTTCCTTCTATAACACTGGACTTATTTTTCTACAAGATTTGAACTTTGAGAGTGTTCAAACAAGAGAGAAAAGTGTGAAAATGTTCATGCCTGCCTGGGAAAAGTGTATAAAGTGTGTAGTGAGGGGTTTTACAGCCTTAAAACATCTATAATAATTGTAAAAAATAAAGTTGGCTACTTCATGGATTTCACCTATCAGTGACTCCTGCGATAAACGAGGGACCACTGTATATGGTCATTAATCACACCAGCACTCAAACCACTTTCTGAAACAGCAAGACTCTAATAATTTTCTTATCAGAGACATTACTCACTCTTAAATAAGCAAGCCTTGATACGTGCTTCATAAAAAACGTACTGGATTTCTCCACAAATGTTCAGTATGTCCCATCATTATTTATTTTCCTGTGTGCAGATCCCGTGGAGAAAACAATGTTGTGGTGAGCTGTTCAGGATTAATTCTAAAGTGTGTGAAGTGGTTTGGATCTGTCAATGCCCTGTGGAATATCGCTCGCTATCATAATGAACAATAAGCTCATTTTTAACTTTGTTTCTTGAAAGGATATATTTTGCAAACTCTTGAGTCATGAGTTCTGTAGCTGCGTCTTTGGCTCAGTGAATTTGAATATCTTACTTTCACAGCTGTCCGTTGCTTATCTCTGCTCAGATATAGCATTCTCATTTCTGGTTCTTTAATCAGTATAAAATGGTTTGTAAGGAACTTACAAAGCAGTTTCACCACTGAGCACCATATATGGTTAGTCTTTCTTTTACAGGCATTTATCAGAAATGCATCATCACTACCAGTATGAAGACAATGACTGCAGCGCTATTTGATCAAAATATGTTGTCTTTATATTGCTTGTTTTATGCTAGCATCTTCTTGCAATTGGGGCCTTCATTTGTTTCTCTATTTGGCTCCAGGAAGGCAACTATAAAATACTACAAGGTCAAATATCAACCATGGCTTTCGCTCTAGCATCCACATCACATAGACTATCTAGTCTTTTTATGCGGTACATGATCCCAGTTGTAGCAGAGTAACAAGCACATTACACATTTTAAGATTACTTTGACGCTTTTTTTCTGATTTTGAAATTTTTTCAGGTGTATGTTCAGGACAATTACTGGAAGCCACATTTCCTTACCCCTAGCCAATGAAGGCCCAAATACAGCTGCCCTCAGTTCTTATTCCCAACACGTAACATACCAACAGTTTGTCATGGCCTGAGGCATCTCATAGTAACGTGAAAGGTATCTTTCCGCATCCTTATGAGATGCTCCAGATTCCCATTTGAAAACAACCGAACGCTGCTCGCAGCAGTAACACACACTTGGAGCAGAGGCTCCTAACATTAACTCTATCCATAACTTTAACCTTAACCCTATCAGGTAGTGTTTTACAAAGCGATTCATGATTAGAACAAAAAACACATTTACACATACCGATGATTTGTAGCATCGTTACCTGTTGGGATGAGAACGTGTTGTTTCCAAAGCACCACAAATTGGGGTTTCTGTAGCTCAGGTAGGAAACCTACTAATCAGAAAGTTGCTGGTTCAATCCCCGCCTGCTCCAGCCTGCATGCCAAATATCCTTGGGCAAGATACTAACCCCAAGTTGCTCTCCGATGCATCCATCGGGAGGATGAATGCGTATTACTGTTAGATAGAAAGCACTTACAAAAAAAAAAAAAGTGATTGGGTGAATGAGGCAAGTTGTAGAGAGTAGAAAGGTTTTATATAAGAACCAGTTAATTTTTATATTTCAGATTTATTTTCAGTTTTCTACTTTTTACATGTAATATTGATGTACATGTATCACATCTAACTCGGTGACAGCAAATTTGAACAACTGTAATCATTTCTTTCCAGCATCTGAAATATTAGTTTAGTTTGGGGTTGTTGTTTTTTTTGTTTCCTTTTGGCTCCTGATATTAGTCAACTACTATTTGTCAATGTTGAATAATGATAAATGAATTTTAAGTGTTATCCCAGTTTTATCCTCTTCAATTCAATTCACAACTACAGTTGCCTCAAAGCGGTTTATAATGCAATTTCACCAGCTGAGACCACATCCTCTTTTTAGCATTTTTAGTAGATAATGGCAGATGGCTTGAGCATGAATTTAAGCTGCAGTTTGGGGAAGGTCACAGAGGGGACAGCCAGCGACTCCTGAGCTGTGCAGATCCCTGAGTGCTAATGAGAAGTAAACGAATTGGAAAAAGGAGGGAGTGCGGGGCTCAAAAGCAAGAACATACAGCTTGTAGTGCTGAGTGAAAACAAATATGTTCAAATTATACATTTTCACAATTTATTATCAAATGGTCAGAATTTCAAAGTAGTTTTACATGACGCCATGGACCTCCATCTCTCTGGCTCAAAGACAAAGGCCAAGAGCAAGAAAAAAACAAGAGGATGCAATGACAGAAGAAGCTGTGTCAACACACAGCTTCGATGGAAATGATGATGCAGCTTCAATAAGTGGTGCAAAAGTTAACATGAACGGTGCTCTGAGCTGAAACTGCTTTGCAGTTTCCAAAATGTTGATTCTGAAAACGTTACATCCAGATGAAGAGAATCAAAGTTTTCGTTACATGGATGATTGAGCAGCGTTTGATTAAATGAACAATAACTGCTCTTATTTGAATAAAGGAAAACATAATATCTGAACAGAGATATAACATGTGCCAAATTCAAATTCACTGAGCCAGCCACTTGCTTGCATGAGATCTGAGACACTGGAAGCAGCAAAACAGTTTGTAACATGTTGTTATGTTTGATTCAGGTGGACTGAAAGAGTCTAACATGGGTAAACTATTAATGATATCAATAAATGAAGGACTGCAGTCCACTTTAGCTAACTAAATAAGATCCAGAGGAGGATGAGCATTAACAAGAACACTGTCAGTGTCTGTGTATCATGGTTCTGGGTCTTTGTCCCAGAGTTTTGTGTTGATGGACTTTTGAATGTTGCTTAATCATTATTGTTGTGTTCTTATAGTAACTGAAGTTTCCTAGTTTACTTTTCCTGCATTCGTGAATTTTCTGATTATTGTTTTTTCTGTGTCTCCTGTGGATGTCAGTCTTGTTGTCACGTAACGTCTGTCATAGCCTTCGTCTCTGTGTTCTGTCTTCAGCGTCCCCTTAGTGTCCCCAGCCCGTCTTGTCTCTCCCTCTCTTTGTGTCTTAGTGCTGTCTCTGGGTTTTGTCTCCTTTACCTGTTTCCAGTGTCCCTCTCTTTGTGTTTTGTGCTTGTCTCCCCAGTCCGTCGTGTGTTCCCATGTTTGTTTATTTCCATCCTAGTGTCAAGCTTATGCGTCCTTATTTCAGTCTCTGTGTTCGTGCTACTTCTTGTCTTATTTTGATAATCCTAGTCTGTGTTCCCATGTTTGTCCCCTTCCCTGATCACCCCTCAGTGTATTGTTACGGATTCAAATATTGGGGATGGATACAAGAGGAAAAACCACAATAACAACACTGGTCCGGCCGGGTTGAGTCAAACGATGATTTTAATGATCACACGCGTGGGAGATGGACACCGTACGCAGACAGCATCAGATCTCAAAATGGTGGAGCATTGATCAAACTCTTATAGCCTCTAGTGGCCCCCACCTAATCATAAAAGCCTAAACATTCACATTCTTTCTCTCACACAGTGCCTAAGCTACAACCTTGGCTCCCTGTTTATCTGCTCCTGCTGAGATGGGGCAGAAAACTCCAGTATGTTCTGTTCTCTTCTAATCAGACAAATAAGGCGATGACTTTCTGCAAACAGTATTTCTCATAACTCAGCAGTATAATGCATCATAAAGCAATATCATTCATTCACAATAAATCAGCAGTCTAATGTAATGCAACTCAGCTTAACAAATGCAATAGTTATCACCTTCTTCTAATTCAGGAGAATAATGCAAACTAAAACTACATAATAATTCACCATCTTTAATTAAGGGTCTAACATGGCATAAAATAATATTATAATCTGACACTCCCCCTTTTGTGCTCTTTAGAATAAAGAGCACACCTACACCCTGTAGTCCAATGCGGCCGGGTTCATTTCTTCTTACCCCTGAGGCCCTTTGTCCCCCTGTTGGGCGAACCATATGTGAGATGACCTCTGTGTTTGCGCAGTCCAGGTGCAAGAAGAACTATTATTCCAACAGTAGCAGGTACAGATGACACTCCCCAGTTCTCCCACAGCTTTATTTTGGTGCTACCTTATACCCTTCAGACGTACTCAGACTAGAACCTCTGTCCGAGGAGCTTTTAGCCTTTATTTTATTGCTGCAGCCACCAGTGTCTTCCAGTTGGGTGATCCTCTGCTCTTCTTTCTTTAACCTCAGGGGTTAGACAACCCTTCAGTCGTTGCACAGATCAGGGGATTATTCTGCCCCGATGTCAAACAACGATCTGTGTATCCTCGGGTCCTGTGTATCCCCCAGAAAAAGGAACAGGAACGTGTCCCCCTTTTGCCCAAGAGCCTCTCGAACCTCGTTGGTCTGGTGTTCCTGGATCTCCGCCAACCCATTCATGGTTATTGCTGTGTTTATGGGATCCATCCTTTTGAGGTGACTTATCAGAGCCCAAATGCCATGACACTTGGACCCAGTTGGTGTCTCGGCAGTCACTGTGTCTGCCTCTGCTGCGAAGGATCCTCGTATATCTGTGACCTCGTCTGGTGTCTGTTCCTTTCTCTGTAAGAGACAGAAAACCAAAACACCTCTCTGCCTAGCCCTAATAATCTACTGTTGTTATCTACTGACCTTCTGGTGATTCAGAATTGGTTTAGAATATTCAGAATGTCCCAGGGACTTATTCTAATCATATCCTATGTGTGTGTAAGCGTGTTTGCATTTAGCCCTCTGCACTCAAAGTCAATACCTGCAATATATCAGTCCGGACCATCACGCCGGACGAAGCTTATGACCTTCAAAAGACCAAGTGCCAACTCATTATAAGCACATTTGCAAGGTGTGTAAGAAATTATTAAAACCACTCATGTGTTTCCTTCCGCCTACTGTCCCACGGTTTCCTCTCCAGTGTGGTGCTCAGCTTCTCGTGAACACAGGCATTTTATCTTCTAAACGCTTTTCAGTTCATTTCAATGATTAATGCTTAAACATGGAGGTGTGTCGCTGTCTGCCTCTTATAACTCCAGTGATTTTCCTGTAGTTTGAAATCTTATGCGGTGTTGTGGATTCCGTGAGTTCAGCAGCTAACCACTCTTATTAGATTGTATCATGTCATCTCAATGAGAACAAATTGAGTTGTTGGATTTCGTACAGATCTTTAAAGCCTGAGGCAATTGTGTTAAATACACGCGAGATGCTTACGTAAATCCAAGAGCTGGCCCCTTTTTTTTTTTTTTTTTTCAATTAAATCTCAATCACAAAAATGTGGCGCTCCGAAATAAAACTCACACCGTTAATTCATCATTTTCACTCTGTACCACTGCTCCTTATCAGGCTGTGTGACGCACAGTAAACAATTCAGTCGAGGCCTTGAGCCATAAACAGACATCACGCACAGACATTGTTTTCATAACCAAACTGCCTTAGACCCTGTCCCCTAAATCTACACAAACGCCCTCTGGGTGACATGAAATGCATTTAACCAATAAACAATCAATGGCTTCTTGTTGTTGTAACAGATTCTGTATTTGGATGTTTGTGTGCAGCATTTTGCGTGTCAGCATAAGCATTTGTTAGTAAAGCATTCTTCATTGCAGCAGCGTGTGTGTGTGTGTGTGTGTATCACTCTTCATTGCACAAGCGTGTGCATGTGTGTGTGTGTGTGTGTGGATCACTTCTCAGTGAATTGAATCAGCATTTCGATTTGTGTGCGTGTGTGTGCGTCATTTCTCACTCAATTGACTCAGCGTGTGTGTGTGTGTGTGTCATTTCTCAGTGAATCAACGAGTGCATATGTGTTCATATGTGTGTTTCTCTTCATTCTGAGTCAGTGCATGTAGATGTGTGTGTGTTTGTGTGTGTTTGTGTGTGTTTGTGTTCGTCACTTTCCTGTTCTGGTGTTCTGGGTAAACCACGGCCTGAGGCGTGCCCTGGGGTCCTGCCCTCCTCCATTTCAGTCTGTTTGCATCCATTGGTGCTGCTGCTCAAAGTTCTGTCCATACTGGTTCTGGCCCCAATTGAGGCAGTCCTTTTCTCCAGTGTCCTGCATCTTCTCCTTGTCCAGCTCCTCCTTAACTTGACCCTTTTGCTTCTGTAGCTCCCTCAGGGCTTGCTCCTGCTGTAGGAGCTTCTTGTCAGGTTTGGCGACCTCCTGCTCCAGCAAGCTCCAGCCTGGTTTCAAGTCCTGTGTCTGGGACTCCAAGCCTGACTGATGGGTTCGATTAGCAGCCAGCTCCTCCTGAGCCATGCTCAGTTTTTGCTCTGATGCCTTGAGCTCTTACTGAGGGCAGAAACCTCAGAGTCTTTTCCGTACACGTCAGATTAAAGTCCATTGATGTTTTCCTTGCTTTGCTCCACGGCCTTCTGCAGCTCTGCTGTCCGGCTCTTCTCAGAGGTCAGCTCCTGGCCGAGCCCCGACACCTGTGCCTTCAGCTTATTTTCTTCTGGTGCTTTTGTCCATTCTGAGGTGCCTCCTGACCTCAGTTACTCCTCCTGTCTCTGGCACGCCCTTTTTGCTGCCCGATCATCCGTGTTGGTCAGTCACTGTCCTGCACAGTTTTAATGCAGAGTTGTTAAGGTCAGCATTCTTTTGCTCGGCCTCACTTTTCCTCTGGGCTTAATGGGCGTCTCGTCAGAGCTCTGTTAGCTGAAGCTGTCTGGAAATCTCCCCCGTGTAGTGAAACGGGCCTTGGATTTAACGCTCTCCGTCTCCGCTGCATGAGATCGTTTTCCTGCAGCTCTGTTGACATTTGCAGGTTGTTGTTGTGGGTCCAGCTGCTGTAGCATTTGGTCAGGGTCACATCAAAGATGGTAGAGGAGAGAGCAAAGATGGTAGAGGGGAGAGCAGGAGTCCAGGTCAGCCTCGGCAAAGCAGCCTGTAATCAAGCATAAAGAGAAAAAACAAAACAAAAACAAAACAAAAACAGACGAACAGGAAAATGATGTTGTGTTGGCTGTGTTATTCAGAGAGGGGAGAAACAACGGGGCCAGGCCCTGTGTCAGCCTTCTCTCCCCCTTTTTTTTTTTTTTTTCTCACTATATAATCAACTCATAACCCACCAAGCTGACAGGACAACACAGGTACATGTTAAAATTGTTAAGATCATGTTTAAAAGCCCAAAAAAGAATTTTCTTTCATTCAGTAATCACTTGTATTAATCAATCAGCAGAAAACATGTCACAATTTGAATCTTCTAACCACTAAATTTGTCGTGTCATCACTGGTTGGTCAGACCAGTGTCTTTTTTTTTGAAGATAAGTTGTTGTCCTGCAACCCAGAGAGTTTATTTGTTAGTAGTGGATAAACTTTATCATTCAGCAACAGGTGTATGTTAAGTTTCGCTGCTTTAACCTTGCTGGAAAATCTTCACGTGTTCATGAATGTAAGCTGTTTCTTCATTGCGTGTGTGTGCGTTTGTAGGTGGGTTAATTTAACTTTTTCTCAAACGAGGCATTTCTCTAACACGTGCCTTTCTCATACATTTCTCTGGTTGTGTGTGTGTTTTTATTTTGTTTCCCAAATTTTGATTCCCCACCTTAAATAACAGCATTCCATGTCTTCAGCCAGGAGTTAGAGCTTGCTTGTGAGATTCAGGGACACATGGTGCCAATAACAATTCAGTCAAAAACTTGCCTGCAAATTTCCAGTGATGGTAACCGATAACTGGAGGAGAAGATGTCCTTTAAGTTTCTTTTCAGCGTGGGGATAAAGTTGGGGTCAAGCTGTAAACTTTTGAGCCAAAGCTTGGCCTGTCTGTCGTCCCAATTCTGTTTATGCTTTTGCCGCTGTACTCAGGTTTCCAGGTTGGGAGAAATCCACCTGTATTAACACACTAAAACATTTACTTACTATTTCTTTTCTGAAAACATTCACTTACTATTTCTTTTCTGAAAACCATGCATACTTCTCACAGTCTGGCCGTTGCCTTTTATGGGCATGCAGAGTTCCTGTCACACACACAGCTGAAATTCGTGCTTGATCACACCCTATATTATGATCAAACCAACAGTAAATCAAATGTAACCGCTTATATTATTGGGCTGAACCAAGAGTCACTTTAAAAATCGTATAAATCCTGCTTCACACCACAAAACTGAAACAAATCACAGCTGTATTTATCACTCAGTCTTACTCTGCCGACTGAAGTGTCGGTCTAAATCATGCACGATTTGTCTTTTCTATATCAAAACTCAGCCAAACATCAAACATTCAGCCTAGTCATTCAAAACCTTATTTGTAATATTATAATCAGCAAAATCAGCGTCTTATTTACAGGTCTTTAACAGTATTTGCAAATCATAATTATAACACTCAAAAACACGCTAAACAGGAAGCAGAAGTCCTCCGTGCGCTTCACAGCAGCCACCTCATTTGCATGTTCACACACCGTCTAAAAATAGCTCGCAGCGCTGCAGCGCGCTCTCGTCACACACAGTCTCTCACACAGCTCTATTATTTTATATTACAAAGACGTCTTATATTTACAACCACTGTCAGGCCTGGCAGATTTAGCGCCTACACAATTTTGACAAATTTAAGTTAACGGGTCCAACCGAAGAAAGTCCAACTTTTTTGTAATCAATTAACCAGTATCTGCCTCTAACTGTATCTGGCCTCATCTCTAAAGTCCCTAACTCAATTTAACAGTGTCCAAAAAAGCGCAGACACCGTTCCAAACGGTGAGTGGTGCAACCACTAGTTATTCTGGAGTGCCCCAAGCTCCACAGTGACCAACTGACTATCCCTCAAAGAGGACAAGGCCTAGGCGTCCCCGACCTTGGCAAGCGTTGCCTCTGAGCACTGCGCTTCCTAGCAGACTCCAACTGCCGTCCTATAATAATTTATAACACTTTAAAACAACAGTCAACCCCCCAAAACAAGAGTATGACTGAGGCAGGTGCAACCTAGTGGTCAATTGGGACTCCAACCCACAAAATGACCAATTCCCTATCCAACTACTTGGGACTGCAACCCAATTTCTTAGCAGACTCTAACTGCATTTATTTCTCAGCAGACTCTAACTGCATTTATTTCTTAGCAGACTCTAACTGCATTTATTTCTCAGCAGACTCTAACTGCATTTATTTCTCAGCAGCCTCTAACTGCATTTATTTCTTAGCAGACTCTAACTGCATTTATTTCTTAGCAGACTCTAACTGCATTTATTTCTCAGCAGACTCTAACTGCATTTATTTCTTAGCAGACTCTAACTGCATTTATTTCTCAGCAGACTCTAACTGCATTTATTTCTTAGCAGACTCTAACTGCATTTATTTCTCAGCAGACTCTAACTGCATTTATTTCTTAGCAGACTCTAACTGCATTTATTTCTCAGCAGACTCTAACTGCATTTATTTCTTAGCAGACTCTAACTGCATTTATTTCTCAGCAGACTCTAACTGCTTCAACTCATGAGATTTTTTCATCAAGATCAAAACAGACATTTACCAGTACTTTCAGTGAGTAGACTTTAATTTTATCATGTCCAATTTAGCACACTTTGGAAATAATTCAACAGGTAGTGCCTTACCTTTGTATAAGCCGGCTTATGCCCACTCACGTCAGACCACTGGCTTGTGCCTGTCCGTTCGACAACCTCGGACCGTCCAAACCTCCAACTTCCACCCCAATACCACAGGACGAGCCCCCAAACTGTTACGGATTCAAATATTGGGGATGGATACAAGAGGAAAAACCACAATAACAACACTGGTCCGGCCGGGTTGAGTCAAATGATGATTTTAATGATCACACGCGTGGGAGATGGACACCGTACGCAGACAGCATCAGATCTCAAAATGGTGGAGCATTGATCAAACTCTTATAGCCTCTAGTGGCCCCCACCTAATCATAAAAGCCTAAACATTCACATTCTTTCTCTCACACAGTGCCTAAGCTACGACCTTGGCTCCCTGTTTATCTGCTCCTGCTGAGATGGGGCAGAAAACTCCAGTATGTTCTGTTCTCTTCTAATCAGACAAATAAGGCGATGACTTTCTGCAAACAGTATTTCTCATAACTCAGCAGTATAATGCATCATAAAACAATATCATTCATTCACAATAAATCAGCAGTCTGATGTAATGCAAATCAGCTTAACAAATGAAATAGTTATCACCTTCTTCTAATTCAGGAGAATAATGCAAACTAAAACTACATAATAATTCACCATCTTTAATTAAGGGTCTAACATGGCATAAAATAATATTTTAATCCGACAGTATATATTGTCTCTGTTTTCCTCTGTCCTTTGTCAGAGTGTCTGTTCACCTACCCCCTGTGTCTCCATATTCCCAGTGTTCAAGGTTTCCGAGTGTTTTCCCAGTTTAGGTTTTCATGGTTGGTTCTGTTTGCTACTCAGCCAGAATAAACAGCTCGCTCTTTTAAAAAGTAGGCTCCAGAATGGATGATGGGATGTTCGCATGTCTTTATGTAACACTGAGTGTGCTGAACTAAAGGTAGGCCTAGTTTCATTTTCATGGTCATTATTATCAAGACAATGATTACGCCTTATTCTGATTATTTCTCCCTTTTGGAGGTGTAACATTTACATGAGGGGTGTAGGAACATTTCCCCCTAAATATTTTTAGATTAATTTTTGTTGAAGTCACTGTTTTTGTCGTATTGATGAAAATGCAGCTCAAATAAATACTTTTAAATAAAAGAATAACCGTTCAAAGTGCTCAGTGGTGAAACTGTAACTCTTTCAGAGTTTGACAGCTGGACAAGTGATGCCGTATTTAAAGAAACATGAGATGAGTGCAGCATATTATCTGAACAGAGATCATTCAATGAGCAAGAATAAACACTGAAAGAGAAACACTTCACTGTTGATTATCATATGAAGTCTAATGAAAGCTGTTAATCTGTTAATATCCTGTTAATCTGCATACAGCAAATACAGAACATGCGACTTTAAAGCATCCAGCAAAGTGATAACTGTCCTCTGCCCACTAAGTAGTGACTCTACAAAAGATTATTTTCAATATCATCTTTATATTATATTTATATTATATTTAGTTATTCTCCAGCGCAACAATGTAAGGAGCTCTGTGATTGGTTAGGAAAGGACAGACTGGCCACCTCGATTTTTCTTCACTGCACATTGATCCATAGCTTTGCTCTGTAAAGGCTAACAACGTGCTTTTGCTTTACAAAGACATTTAGCGTCGGTATTCACTCTCTTAAAATGCCACTGAACACTGGAGTGAAATGGAGCCCTGATCCTCAGAGTTTTATTGTTCCTAACATTTCTTATAGATAGCACAGATAGTGCCCCACTGCAGTAATCACTCATGTCTAGATATTCCTGTTAAAAGGGAGTTTTTCCTCCCCACTGTTGCATAGCAAACCTAGCAAACACAAACTATTCTATACAACGATCTAATTTAAACGAACAATCCAGCTGAAGCTTCAGACAGCCGTCATATGACAGTGAAACACTGCCATCTGCTGGACTCGAATAACACAGACGCTGCTTTGACGGGTGAGGGAGTTTCAACAAGTCTGCAACGACTCAAGCATCAAACTACAGAACTATTGTAGCGGACATGGTGCTCTAATGGCTGCTTCATTAACGCAGGTCAGAAAGGATCAAACATATCAATAAATTGTGAAATACAAAAATTACTGTTTCACTGCACACACAAACCTTCTCTTATTAGCACAACACTGCCCAGGGCTCAGAGTGTATTCCGTATAGACTATTAAACCTTAGCATGTTATTTTAATGTCTTACAGGTGAAACAGCCAAAAAGTAAAGTTAACTGTAAGTTAAAATATTCAGCTGCAAAATGCTTTTAGCAAACAATGTTTTATGACTGCTGCTAAAACTCAATACTAGATTTTTGCTGGTCTGATTAAAAGGTTAAATGTAGAAGTTTTAGGATCATATATTAATACTTCCAAAACAATAAAGTTGTTGTAGAGAATCTATATTCATTATTGTTGCTCATCATGGAAAGACAAAGACATCAGACTCTGCTGAAAAATTTTACACCCTCCTACTCTCTGCACACAGCGGTCTGAGGGATCTTCCAGGATCGGGGATTTTATTTATTTTGTTCTTTTTGGTCTTCCTGGTTAGTAGGTTGTGATTTTCTACCTGTTGATCTCACATTTGAACATGATTTGCTCTGGAGCAGATTAGGTTCAAAGCATGAGTTGACCTGGCATTATGTCTTGGATTACAAAAAAATCCCACATTAAACCTTGAAGTTAGCCGGATAAGACAGCGTTCTGTTTCACAGTAAAGGCCTCAGAGAGTTGTTGCTAACCAAAGTCTATCTTGTACGGCCACGCAGCATCTAATGACGTTTTGTAACCTGCCACTACGAAGGAGCAGTGAAATGATTTCTGTTTTAGCGCACATACACTGTGTGGTGATCAGTATAAGGACATTAAAGTGATGTTCATTGCCACTGAAGCAGATGCATGTGTGTGTTCTGCAGACTGATTGAATCCTTCTGTACGCAGCTTAAAATGAGTCCTGAGGAAAGAGGTTGAATGGAAGTGGTGAGGAAGAGTGTCATGTTTTTTTCCTCTGTAATAAATAAACTAAATAATAAGCACAAATATTTTTGTTTTCCAAATATATTTTTACGAGCGCTGAACATGTGATCAAGATTAGACGATAAATACAAGATTAATTTCACTATTCTGCTGTATTTCTACTTAACACCTACCTGACTCACTTTTGAATGAAATTAATGCAACGTGTGAGACTAATATTTTTAATCAGATCTTAATTTATGCAAAAATATCCATCATAGACCCCAGAAAAAAGCATGAAGAAAAAGAACACCCGATCCATGATATTAAAAAAGCCTTGATCATTAATAGCAAGTCTTTTTAATATCAACCAATAAGAGTAAAGTTAGCTTAAAGGCACAACCCCTGTTTTTCAGGCAGAGGAGAAAAAGAGGAGCTTCGTTTAAGATAAAGAAGCATGCAAAGCTACTCTAGTAGAGTCCAAGAATAAGAATATCATGTTGGAAATGAACATGAGGATGATCAAAACAGATTCCCTCCAACAAATAAATACTATAGAGAGCGGAGCTGCTTCATCATTTTAAAAAAACAACGTCTTTGGCTGAGCACAAACACAAGCGCTCAGGAATCAGATTAACCAACAACAGACAAGCTTTCTTCCAACAACTCAGAGTAAAGAGTAATGAGCTAACACTGAGTAACTGTTGGCCAGTAAAATCAACGGTTGCTAACTTTCACATGCAGCAGCTCATTAAGACACTTAAAATAAATTGAATTAAGACATTTAAATGTTGGTTGTATTTTCCTTCCCGATGCATGTGAAAGGTTAAGACTTACATCTCCAAATGTACTGGAACTGATTTGAACCAGAGGACTCAGCCACACTGTTACTATGTACTGCATAAACACGTTTACCGATGAAGGTAAATCAGACGCTGTCCTGACTGTGTGGCTAAATTTTGTGCTGAAAGCATCAAATCAATTGAATATGATTAACTTGCTATGAGAGTTTTTTAGTCCAAGTGTGACTTTTTCTGGGTTCATACACCTTTCAGGGTCAAATTCAAGCACTTTGTAAGCACGTTTAATGTCCATTTTCAAACTTTTCCAGCACATTACCATAAAAAGGATGCATATTTCACTTCGCATCACCTGAGTAAGACCACGTGAAAGGCCAAATGAATAAGTCTTCTCATCAGATATTGATGCTTCTTTCTTATGTGACACAAAAAACAGGAGGAGACAGATCTTTGCTTGTGTTGTTTTTTAAGTTCATTCATTCAAAACTAACTGTAAGACGCTTAACTACATTGCAGTCTGTGTTATTGTTGTAGACCTAATTATCACCTTTAAAGTGTTTGTGCTAATAACATCATGTAGAGTAAGACAGGCATAGAGAACAGCACTGACTGGGAGAGGCTTTGAACAGATGACATACTCAGATCAATTCAACACTTTAGACTTTAAAAATGCACAAGCGTCTTTCAAAAACCTATTTATTTAATCTATCATCATTGATATTATTATGTACAGTTATAATGTACTGTTCATCTCCCTTAAATAAACAGGCAGCCTTAAAGTGTGAAATAGTCACTTGTCTACTGTCTCAGTGGCTGATAGTGCCCCACAGGCCTCAATGTGAGCTTGAAGCCATTATGTTTAAATTGTTTAATGATAAACAGATTTTGAATGAAAGGAGGAAACTTCGGTAGCACAAAAAAGTGCCTATTCTTTGTTCCCATATGGTTCAGTCATATTACCGTCATTTCCCCCTAAGGTGTTCCCAAAGACACCAGGTTAATACTTGAAAAAGCTGCAGCAATACACAAAAATATCATCAATATTCTGTTTACTTGGTGACAACGTCGCTTTTAGCCTTCAATCAGAAAGCCTGACGTTGGCTAGTTAAGCATCGGGCTAACGTTTAACGCTTTCACTTGAGGGAAGTAACTCGTATTACTGCTACTGCTGTGTAATCTTGGTTAAATTCACAGCATATTCTACAAGTTACCCTGCAATAACTAACTGTTAGAATAGCGGCACCGTATTGTATCGTACTGAGTGCACTTCAATCCTTTATCCCGCGAGTTTGCTAGCTAGCAAAATAATAATACCAATTTTTTAAAAATAACATGTGAAACGTACACACTCGAGAAAATTATTTACTAGTACTTACGCAACTCCCCCGTTGTGAAAACGTACAAATCCTTCTTGTATTTTTCGTTTTCCAGCAAACACTCATTAAAACGGCCTCCAGGCACATTAGTGCACTCACCCCCGACTGATCAGGGAGGGGGTGGGGGGGGTCACACATTGAAACAGACTAACGTGCAGAGGTACAGCCCAGGCAGAGAAATGTTGCTTTTAGACTTTGCGACTCATTTTATTTCTCTATCTGATAAGAAAACTATTCAATCCAATAGTTATTTGTGGTGAATGAAATACGGTTACAGTTTCAAGAAGTTTTAAGCACCAAATCCGAAATCCAAGCACTGCAATATTAAAATCCAATTCAATTTCTTGTTTGCTCCGAAATCTACGACATGACTATATACAGAAAAGCTTGACATGGTATGCAAAAAACCCCGAAAACAATACAAATACATGAACAAAAAATGTTTTAACTGTCAGTTATGTCATTTTAAAATTTTCCAAAACTGACATTTTCTTTGATTGACTGATATTAAATTGATTAGGGTCAAATTTAGTGTGAACAATATTACACACACAAGCACGTGTGTGCGCATGCGCACATATTAGAATCGCTTCGATCGCTTCTAATATGTGCGCATGCGCACATATTAGAATGCTTCGATCGCTTTTGAGTGGTAACTTTGCTTCGATCTTTTCTGACGTCATAACTTTGCTTTGATCCCAAAACCCATAAATAGGAGCGCTCACCTGTTACTTTATGCTTAACGGACGTTGACCTGCAGCAACTAAAACCCTTTCGAGAAGTTTTGAGAGCAATTTACAGGAGAAACCAAAACAAGTTCAGTTTTGTTTCTCACCAATTTACAGCGCAAACAGACACATTACACCATGTCAGCCAACCCATCCTTCGGCTCAGATGAGCTTGAAATATCTAAAGGGACCATTTTGGGAGATCACCACGTGGTGGAGGCTTTCCTTGGAGAAGGAAGCTTTGGTGTCGTAACGAAATGTCGCGATACAAAAAAGAACCAAACTGTTGCTATCAAAGTCAACAAAAGCGACCCTGAAATTCTGCTCCAGGCAAAACTGGAACTTTTCATCCTGGAGCAGCTACGACGCTTGGATCCAGACAGGTGCAACATTGTCGAATGGAACGGCTATTTCCTCGATGGAGAGCGCATTTGCTTGAATTTCGAACTCCTCGACCAAAGCCTGTCAGACTACATAGGGGACCGGAATAACCAGGGTCTCCCAATGAGAGAAATCAGGCCAATTTTGCATCAGCTCGCAAATGCTCTGTTCCACCTGGGTTCTGTGGGAATAGTTCATGCTGACCTCAAACCTGTCAACATCATGGTTGTGAACCGCAGTGAGTCTCCTGTCAAAGTCAAACTTATAGACTTTGGCATCGCATGTCCTACTTCTGCAGTGATTCCTGGTGGTGCTGTGGGGACAATTGGTTATTGTGCCCCTGAGATTATGCTTGGCACTTCATATGATGAAGCAATTGACATGTGGTCTCTGGGGCTGGTAGCTGTGGAGCTTGCTACAGGGGTGCCTCTCTATCCTGGGGAAGACGATTATGATGTTTTGAAATTCATAATTGAAACTCAGGGTCAGCTACCAGATCATCTTCTAGAGTCTGGCTTGTACACTGACTGCTATTTCATCGAGGATAACTACAACGAACAGCGCTGGACATTTAAGACCCCAGAACAATTTCAATACGAGACAGATTATCGATCCAAGGAAACTCGATCGATAAAACTTAAGTGTCTCGATGACCTCGAACAACTGCTGAAAGTTAGGCGAGGACCGGAAAATGGCCAAACATTATTTGTAAGGCTAATCAAAGAAATGTTGGCCTTGGATGCAAATCGGCGCATAACACCCTCGGAGGTTCTGAAGCATCCCTTTTTCGACCCTCGCCTCTCAAGGAGAACCCCCTGCACTGACATGAATAGCACAGGGGGAGAACTCCTTGTGCTCTCTCAGCAGCCTTCAAGCTGGAAAAGTCATGGATCGCAAAAATTCAGCTGCAGTTTCCAAAACTCAGTTGAATTTCCTCAAAAAGGAGACATCAACACCTCAGCCAACCCATCTGCCTCTGAAGATGATCTTCAAATAACGGAAGGGACCATTTTAGGAGATCACCACGTGGTAGAGGCCTTCCTTGGAGAAGGAGGCTTTGGTTTGGTAACCAGATGTCGCGATACAAAAAAGAACCAAACTGTTGCTATTAAAGTCAACAAGAGCGACCCTGAAATTCTGCTCCAGGCAAAACTGGAAATTTTCATCCTGGAGCAGCTACGACGCTTGGATCCAGACAGGTGCAACATTGTCGAATGGAACGGCTATTTCCTCGATGGAGAGCGCATTTGCTTGAATTTCGAACTCCTCGACCAAAGCCTGTGGGACTACATTGGGGACCGGAATAACCGAGGTCTCCCAATGAGAGAACTCAGGCCAATTTTGCATCAGCTCGCAAATGCTCTGTTCCACCTGGGTTCTGTGGGAATAGTTCATGCTGACCTCAAACCTGGAAACATCATGGTTGTGAACCGCAGTGAGTCTCCCGTCAAAGTCAAACTCATAGACTTTGGCCTCGCATGTCCTGCTTCTGCAGTGATTCCTGGTGACCGTGTGGGGACGGTTGGTTATTGTGCACCTGAGGTTATGCTTGGCATTCCATACGATGAAGCAATTGACATGTGGTCTCTGGGGCTGGTAGCTGTGGAGCTTGCTACAGGGGTGCCTCTCTATCCTGGGGAAGACGATTATGATGTTTTGAAATTCATAATTGAAACTCAGGGTCAGCTACCAGATCATCTTCTAAAGTCTGGCTTCTACACTGACTGCTATTTCATCGAGGATAACTACAACGAACAGCGCTGGACATTTAAGACCCAAGAACAATTTCAATACGAGACAGATTATCGATCCAAGGAAACTCGATGGATAAAACTTAAGCGTCTCGATGACCTCGAACAACTGCTGAAGGTTAGGCGAGGACCGGAAAATGGCCAATCATTATTTGTAAGGCTAATCAAAGAAATGTTGGCCTTGGATGCAAATCAGCGCATAACACCCTCGGAGGTTCTGAAGCATCCCTTTTTCGACCCTCGCCTCTCAAGGAGAACCCCCTGCACTGATATGAATAACACAGGGGGACAAAACCTTGTGCTCTCTCAGCAGCAATCATCGTTTGGGTGGCCAGAATTCTAGGGGAGCTAGAAATTCTTGTGGAAAAAAAGCCCAAAACAATAACATCAACAAAAACAACCAATGAATATGGTCTTAAACTTGGGCACAATTTGGCTTGAAATCCATCAACTAATCTCTCAATATTCAAAGCGGAGCAGCAGACAACTTACCATCACATCAGTCCTTCAATCAGACCTACAACAAACGTCTTCCTTCTCTCACCCCAACCGGTCGCAGCAGATGGCCGCCCCAACCTGAGCCTGGTTCTGCTGGAGGTTTCTTCCTGTAAAAAGGGAGTTTTTCCTTCCCACTGTCGCCAAAGTGCTTGCTCATAGGGGGTCATATGATTGTTGGGTTCTCTGTATGTATTATTGTAGGGTCTACCTTACAATAATACATACAGGCTTGAAGTGACTGGTGATGTGATTTGCTGCTGAATGAATTCGGAACTAATTGGAAATCTGAATATTAATTAAATAAACCTGCTTTGAGCATCAATTAATTGTTGTTTGAAATTCTTTATAAATATATAAATATAGTGCCACTCTTCTACTGTTTAAATTGCAACTGTTTAAAACTGACTAATTTATTCATACACTTGAGCATAAACACACGCACAGTAAATGGCCTGTATTTGTACAGCGCTTTACTTAGTCCCCAAGGACCCCAAAGAGCTTTACACTACATTCAGTCATTCACACATTCACACACTGGTGATGGCAGCTACATTGTAGCCACAGCTGCCCTGGGGCGCACTGACAGAGGCGAGGCTGCCGGACACTGGCGCCACCGGGCCCTCTGACCACCACCAGTAGGCAACGGGTGAAGTGTCTTGCCCAGGGACACAACGACCGAGACTGTCGGAGGCGGGGCTCAATCTGGCAACCTTCCAATTACAGGATGAACTGCGAACTCTTGAGCCACGATTGCCCTATATACACATATACTTTACAGTACTAGTCAGTGCTTACATACTAGTTCTTTTCCCTACTTTTTCATGCTTACTGGTACAAATGCCTGTTACTAGAGTTAAATGCTATCAATGTATTCTCACAGTTATGGAACTGTCAAATGCATACAAAATAACGCTCACGTAAACATAACTGTGCACTAGTTTGCCCTTATTGCTGCAGTTTGTTTCAAATCACTTTGAATAAAGCTCAGCGTCTCTCAAGCTCTCTCTTACTATCTCTCTCTCTCTCACACACACACACACACACACTATGTAACGTTTCAGCAAGAAAATACCCCCCCTCCCCCCCGCAGTGACACCACCACCACTAGTCTGCACAGCTGACATGAGGCAGCATGGATCCATACTTTCATGCTATTTATGCCAAATTCTGACCCGACCATCTGCATGTCAGAGCAGAAATCAAACTCATCAGACCAGGCAACATTTATCCAATCTACTCATGTCAAATTTTGAGAACTGTAGCTTCAATTTCCTGTTCTTAGCTGACCAAAACGCTCTTCTGCATTCTTTGGTTGCAACAAATGGTTGTATGAGCTACGGTTGCCTTCCTATCAGACATTTTTCTCTGACCGTTGACATCAATAAGGCAGTTTTTCCAAGAGAACTGCCTTTCACTGGATATTTTCTCTTTTTTGTCACCGAAAAGGGTGTCTGTGTTACTTCTTGTCTTATATATATTGTCTCTGTTTTCCTCTGTCCTTTGTCAGAGTGTCTGTTCACCTACCCCCTGTGTCTCCATATTCCCAGTGTTCAAGGTTTCCGAGTGTTTTCCCAGTTTAGGTTTTCATGGTTGGTTCTGTTTGCTACTCAGCCAGAATAAACAGCTCGCTCTTTTAAAAAGTAGGCTCCAGAATGGATGATGGGATGTTCGCATGTCTTTATGTAACACTGAGTGTGCTGAACTAAAGGTAGGCCTAGTTTCATTTTCATGGTCATTATTATCAAGACAATGATTACGCCTTATTCTGATTATTTCTCCCTTTTGGAGGTGTAACATTTACATGAGGGGTGTAGGAACATTTCCCCCTAAATATTTTTAGATAAATTTTTGTTGAAGTCACTGTTTTTGTCGTATTGATGAAAATGCAGCTCAAATAAATGCTTTTGAATAAAAGAATAACCGATCAAAGTGCTCAGTGGTGAAACTGTAACTCTTTCAGAGTTTGACAGCTGGACAAGTGATGCCGTATTTAAAGAAACATGAGATGAGTGCAGCATATTATCTGAACAGAGATCATTCAATGAGCAAGAATAAACACTGAAAGAGAAACACTTCACTGTTGATTATCATATGAAGTCTAATGAAAGCTGTTAATCTGTTAATATCCTGTTAATCTGCATACAGCAAATACAGAACATGCGACTTTAAAGCATCCAGCAAAGTGATAACTGTCCTCTGCCCACTAAGTAGTGACTCTACAAAAGATTATTTTCAATATCATCTTTATATTATATTTATATTATATTTAGTTATTCTCCAGCGCAACAATGTAAGGAGCTCTGTGATTGGTTAGGAAAGGACAGACTGGCCACCTCGATTTTTCTTCACTGCACATTGATCCATAGCTTTGCTCTGTAAAGACTAACAAGGTGCTTTTGCTTTACAAAGACATTTAGCGTCGGTATTCACTCTCTTAAAATGCCACTGAACACTGGAGTGAAATGGAGCCCTGATCCTCAGAGTTTTATTGTTCCTAACATTTCTTATAGATAGCACAGATAGTGCCCCACTGCAGTAATCACTCATGTCTAGATATTCCTGTTAAAAGGGAGTTTTTCCTCCCCACTGTTGCATAGCAAACCTAGCAAACACAAACTATTCTATACAACGATCTAATTTAAACGAACAATCCAGCTGAAGCTTCAGACAGCCGTCATATGACAGTGAAACACTGCCATCTGCTGGACTCGAATAACACAGACGCTGCTTTGACGGGTGAGGGAGTTTCAACAAGTCTGCAACGACTACAGGAACTATTAGAGCGGACATGGTGCTCTAATGGCTGCTTCATTAACGCAGGTCAGAAAGGATCAAACATATCAATAAATTGTGAAATACAAAAATTACTGTTTCACTGCACACACAAACCTTCTCTTATTAGCACAACACTGCCCAGGGCTCAGAGTGTATTCCTTATAGACTGTTAAACCTTAGCATGTTATTTTAATGTCTTACAGGTGAAACAGCCAAAAAGTAAAGTTAACTGTAATTTAAAATATTCAGCTGCAAAATGCTTTTAGCAAACAATTTTTTATGACTGCGCTAAAACTCAATACTAGATTTTTGCTGGTCTGATTAAAAGGTTAAATGTAGAAGTTTTGGGATAATATATTAATACTTCCAAAACAATAAAGTTGTTGTAGAGAATATATGTTCATTATTGTTGCTCACCATGGAAAGACAAAGACATCAGACTCTGCTAAAAGATTTTACACCCTCCTACTCTCTGCACACAGCGGTCTGAGGGATCTTCCAGGATCGGGGATTTTATTTATTTTGTTCTTTTTTGGTCTTCCTGGTTAGTAGGTTGTGATTTTCTACCTGTTGATCTCACATTTGAACATGATTTGCTCTGGAGCAGATTAGGTTCAAAGCATGAGTTGACCTGGCATTATGTCTTGGATTACAAAAAAATCCCACATTAAACCTTGAAGTTAGCCGGATGAGACAGCGTTCTGTTTCACAGTAAAGGCCTCAGAGAGTTGTTGCTATCCAAATTCTGTCTTGTATGGCCACTCAGCATCTTATGATGTTTTGTAACCTGCCACTACAAAGAAGCAGTGAAACAGTTTCTGTTTTAGCGCACATACACTGTGTGCTGAGCAGTATAAGGGCAATAAAGTGATGGTACAGAAATCTGCATCTGGTCAGAAGGAAAAGCACGTACACTTGGAAGACTTGGCCAGATTTTTACAAAATTATTGGCTGACAGTGGACAGATGAAAGGATGTGGATGGTCACACCCTCGTGCAGTAAAGACGGCGTTCGGTTCATTGAATACACAAAACCAAACACACAAAAGACACAATAAGACAGCTGATCAGTTTGCTTCACTGACTCATCTTTTTTTTTTTTTTTTTTTCCTGTCCCGTTTGGATCTTTAGCCATCAGAATTGTTGTCTGAAGGCTAAGAAAGATGCCAAGCGGCTTTACTTTACCAATTGGATCATCATGGTCTTGCATTTGGGCCATTTGATTGACCTTTATTATAATTATATATTTATTTGATTTGATTTGACATGACTGGGGGATAGGACAGGGAGAAAGAATGAAAGAAAGAGAGGGAGAGAAAGAAAAATAGAGGGGAGAAGAGACGGTGAGAAAGGGGGGAAGAAAGAAAGAAAAACAAACAAAACACCTGGATCACCTGTATGGAGATAAGAAAAAACAGAAGAGAAAACAAACAAGAAAGAGCAACATAATAAGCACAACACCATCACAATAAAACAGCTAACAGTAGATAACAGTAGATACCAAATATTAGATGTTATGTTACAGCACGCAAGATAGACAGCGCACAATGTGCTTTGAGGTAGCAGCTGTTACGGATTCAAATATTGGGGATGGATACAAGAGGAAAAACCACAATAACAACACTGGTCCGGCCGGGTTGAGTCAAACGATGATTTTAATGATCACACGCGTGGGAGATGGACACCGTACGCAGACAGCATCAGATCTCAAAATGGTGGAGCATTGATCAAACTCTTATAGCCTCTAGTGGCCCCCACCTAATCATAAAAGCCTAAACATTCACATTCTTTCTCTCACACAGTGCCTAAGCTACAACCTTGGCTCCCTGTTTATCTGCTCCTGCTGAGATGGGGCAGAAAACTCCAGTATGTTCTGTTCTCTTCTAATCAGACAAATAAGGCGATGACTTTCTGCAAACAGTATTTCTCATAACTCAGCAGTATAATGCATCATAAAACAATATCATTCATTCACAATAAATCAGCAGTCTGATGTAATGCAACTCAGCTTAACAAATGCAATAGTTATCACCTTCTTCTAATTCAGGAGAATAATGCAAACTAAAACTACATAATAATTCACCATCTTTAATTAAGGGTCTAACATGGCATAAAATAATATTATAGTCTGACAAGGTCTAGATTTTTGTATTTGCAAGGTTCCTCACTCGTCCTCTTACAGTCAATGACGTCACACGTGTGGGAGATGGTGTCATTTTTTTTTGTCTTCACACAGAGCCTTAATTGATGCCACCTTCTCTTTCAGGAAAGTATTTATTGCCTTGCATGTATTTTCTTTGTTAATCTTTTTCATCATGTCATTGCACGTTTTTGACCCCTCTGGAAGGATGTGTTCCTTTTTGAACTCAAAGGTTTGTGTGAGCACAGCAGCAGAGAGCAGAAGCAGCAGCAAGCAGGAACACTGAACCCTCGTGATTCCCTGAGGAAGAAAAACACAGAATTACATTAGAAATCTCAGGACATGATCAACTTTCCCAAATCGGTGTTTAAGAGCTTGTTGAGTTCCAGTAAAAAACGTTATTGGAAATGTTTAGTTAATGCTGCGCAGCAATTACTACGTAATTACTGCGTAATTACTGCGTAATAATTACGCAGTAGAATAAACCATCTCATAAATTTAGTATTTAATTAGAAACACCTTCTTCTGTTTTGCCCAGCATTTGTAACACCATTTTTAAAGATTACCTTCATTTTTTCCTTGACTTATGAGTGGTTGGTTCCAGTTGTTCAATCAGGAGGCACTCGTCTGCAGCACCAGTTGGTAAAGACGTCTTTGCTGAGTGAAATTCTCTGAAGCTGGTAAATGGTAACAGTGAATTCATTATGCAGAGCCTGGTTATATGGGCATCTCCTATTAACGTGTAGAAGCAAACACAAGTGCTAACGCTAACAACATCCAATCAGGATTTATTGGAAGTTAGATCAAAGCTAACATCTGCATTACATGTGAGCACTACACATGTTATTTAACATATATAACGTATAAGATTTTTAGATCTTTCTCTTTCCCTCAAGAAGAACTGCTAAAACTGTAGAAATAACATTACAGAAAAGCAGGACATGCTCAAGCAAAACATTATAGAAGATCAAAATGACGAGTCCAAAGACTGACCTGTGTGCAGCTGAGGGTCATGCAGAAAGGAGAGAACAGACCTGTGGAGGCAACAGAAAGAAAAAGGACACGGATTCCTCTGTGACTTCTTTTTATGCTACACCTTTTACAACACTGTCCTAGTCATCAGTGTCACCGCTCCACAAAGCAACAGTTTAACAACCACATCCCCCCCCCCATTCTATTCGAAAACCTATACTGGAAATAAACAAACAAACAAACAAAACCCCACAGAAGTAAAGAAAAACATCTGACTTATGAGTTGCTATAAAATGCACTTTACAATAGAATTACAGCAGAGTCACTGTATAATTAAGAGTAAATAACTGTAAAACCTGCTGCTTGTTTCACTACAAGGTTTAGTTTTTCTTTCTGCACTGCGTTTTCACAGCGTTAAAACAAGGCAAGACAAAGCAAAAAGCTAGAAGTCCTCTCTTCTGCTTTGACTTTTAGCTCATCGGTCGATCTTCAGTACATTTTAATAACTATAATAAAAGAAAATTCAAGACATGAAAACTGAAGACTTTCCTGAATTAAAAAGACGTCTTGGAAAAGGAACTTTGTGGATCTTTGTTCAGAGGTTGCAGATTTACAGTGAAGCAATACTTGACTGTTGTTGGAAGTTTTGCTTGCATTCAGTTGATGTCATTTCTTAACACGGTTACAAATTCATACATTTCACAACAAAAATAAGCGAGAGACAGCGAGCGCATAAAAGACAGACGGAGGGGAACTGGCACACAGGGAAAGGGTGGAAAACAGAGAGAGAGGACACATCCATGGAACAGGTGTCCAGCCAGCAGTGATGGAGAAGATGTGCTTGGATAAAACTTTTAAACCTGTAACATAAAGACATTTGATTAATGTGATCAGTGAGTGTAAACTGCAACTAAGCTTCCATGCTTTGTAAGTGGGCATTATCACGTAGCAATAAATCTCTGGGTTTGAGAAAAAAAATGTGGATCTCACTCATCATCTCATTTCTTGTGCTTATGGCTCTCTGCTGAATGAAGTCTGGATGAAGGAAGAAAATTGGCCTGTTATTAGATTATTACTAAAACAAATGTCCTTCTCTCTCCTTTAGGAGGCTACAAGCCACTGTCTCCAAATATGAGCTGGGTTTCTAACAGTCGGTAACAGAGAGACTTTTACTGTGCTTCAGGAAATTATTTGTGGTAAAAGTAGCAGAAGTGGTGGCCATGTTAGCTTTATATTTCTATAATGTGTAAATTTTTGTCAACCAGGTTTTTCTAAGATAATATTACAGCAAAATAAGTATTCACCCTGCATTATGCAGGCCAGTGAGTACAACATAAATACACAACCTCTACAATCAAATGATCACTTTTGAGCAAGCACTTGGTGACAGTGGGAAGAAAGAACACGCTTTTAACAGGAAGAAACCTCCAGCAGATACAGGCTCAGGGAAGGGTTAGCCATCTGCTATGAGCAGATGGGAGGGATACAAAAAGTCCAGATAGTAAAGCCTTTAAATGTAGCTTCCCCTTTTGCCCTAAAAGCTGCTCGTGCAGTGATATCATCAGTGACAAGTCAGGTGCTAATGCAAAATGGTGTTTCAGTGAGGCAGAATTTATTATGACAATACATTTTTTTTAAATACTCAGTATGAATTAAACAGGTTAAAGGTCAATGCTCTGTTGTAATATAAAGACAAAATGATTAACAGCAGCCCAGCAATATCAGTAAAATGCAAATTAGCCACATGGTGCAATGTAAGGAGCTCTGTGATTGGTTAGGAAAGGACAGACTGGCCACCTCGATTTTTCTTCACTGCACATTGATCCATAGCTTTACACTGTAAAGGCTAACAAAGTGCTTTTGCTTTACAAAGACATTTAGCCTCGGTATTCACTCTCTTAAAATGCCACTGGACGCGATCCTTTGTTTTGTTGTTCCTAATATTTCTTATAGATAGCACAGATAGTGCCCCACTGGAATAATCATTCATGTCTAGATATTCCTGTTAAAAGGGAGTTTTTCCTCCTCACTGTAACATGGCAAACACAAACTATTCTATAAAACGATCTAATTTAAACGAACAATCCAGTTGAAGCTTCACACAGCCGTGAAACACTGCCATCTGCTGGACGCGAATAACACAGACGCTGCTTTGACGGGTGAGGGAGTTTCAACAAGTGTGCAATGACTCAAGCATCAAACTACAGAACTATTAGAGCGGACATGGTGCTCTAATGGCTGCTTCATTAATGTAGGTCAGAAAGGATAATAGAAAATCAATAAATTATGAAATACAAAACTTACTGTTTCACTGCGCACACAAACCTTCTCTTATTAGCACAACACTGCCCAGGGCTCAGGGCTCAGAGTGTATTCCTTATAACCTATTAAACCTTAGCATGTTATTTTGAAGTGTTACCGGTGAAACAGCCAACCAGTGAAGTTAACTGTAATTTCAACATTGAGCTACAAAAATGCTTTTTTTTTTAAATAAATTATTTTTTATTTCTTTTTACAGTTTTGCAATTTTACACAAGTTTTATCATCAGTGTCACAATGACCGCTGCTAAAATGGAGTATGAGCTTTTTGTTGGTCTGATTAAAAGGTTAAATGTAAAAGCGTAATTTAAACATGTGATGTGAGGTCATTAATTACAGTGCAGGTGTCCTGCTTTAGGATCATATATTAATACTTACAAAACAGTAAAGTTGTAGAGAATCTATATTCATTATCGTTGCTAATCATGGAAAGACAAAGACGTCAGACTCTGCTGAAAAATTTTACACCCTCCTACTCTCTGCACACAGCGGTCTGAGGGATCTTCCAGGACTTGGTGTTCGCTCACTCTGCGGTAGAGTATCACTTCCTGTTCCTGCTCAAACACAGTGGTGTTTCTGAGTAGCTTATTGCTTAGCAATTTAATTAACAACTTTTAAATACATTCTTCTTTCATAGTATAATCTTCACGTGCTTCATCCGAAGCACACTTTCTGTGTACTCACTACCTAATTTATAGCCAAAGCTTTCACTCACTGTCTCTGTACTGTTTCGCTAGCTTAGCTTAGCTCGTAGCCGACTCGTTAGCACCATGGCTACTTCACCTGTCCCTCCTGCACTTTCTTGCTCATTGTGTCAGATGTTTAGTTACTCCTCGGCCTCCTTTAGCAGTAATGATATCTGTAACAAATGTAGCATATTTGCAGCTCTGGAGGCCAGGATTACTGAATTGGAGACTCGGCTTCGCACCCTTCATTCACCCGTAGCTAGCCAGGCCCCTGTGGCTGGTGCAGCCGAAGATAGCGTAGGCCCCGCTAGCTGTTCCCCGGCAGACCCCAAGCAGCTGGGGAAAGAGGGCGGCTGGGTCACGGTGAGGAGGAAGCATAGTCCTAAACAGAAGCCCCAGGTACACCACCAACCCGTTCATGTGTCTAACCGTTTTTCCCCACTCGGTGACACACCCGCCGGGGGTCAAACTCTGGTAATTGGTGATTCTGTTCTCAGACATGTGAAGCTAGAGACACCGGCAACCATAGTCAATTGTCTTCCAGGGGCCAGAGCAGGCGACATTGAAGGAAATTTAAAACTGCTGGCTAAGGGTAAACGTAAATTCAGTAAAATCATAATTCACGTCGGCAGTAATGACACCCGGTTACGCCAATCGGAGGTCACTAAAATCAATATTGAATCGATGTGCAACTTTGCTAAAACAATGTCGGACTCTGTAGTTTTCTCTGGTCCCCTCCCCAATCAGACCAGGAGTGACATGTTTAGCCGCATGTTCTCCTTAAATTGCTGGCTGTCTGAGTGGTGTCCCAGAAACGATGTGGGCTTCATAGATAATTGGCAAACCTTCTGGAGGAAACCTGGTCTTGTTAGGAGAGACGGCATCCATCCCACTTTGGATGGAGCAGCTCTCATTTCTAGAAATATGGACAAATTTATTAAACCCCCCAAAATATGACTATCCAGAGTTGGGACCAGGAAGCAGAGTTGCAGTCTTACACGCCTCTCTGCAGCTTCTCTCCTCCTGCTACCCCCCCAAAACCCATCTCCATAGAGACTGTGTCAGCTTCCAAAAAGACAAAAAACAAACTAAAAACCAGCAACAAACAACTTAAACATAAACAATCAAAAAGAAAGAACAATACAGTATCCACATCTGAACCAAAGAGTAAAACAGTGAAATGTGGATTATTAAATATTAGGTCTCTCTCCTCCAAGTCTCTGTTAGTACATGACTTAATAATTGATCAACAAATTGATTTACTCTGCCTTACAGAAACCTGGTTGCAGCAGGATGATTATGTTAGTTTAAATGAATCAACACCCCCGAGTCATTCTAACTACCAGAAACCTCGAAGCACAGGCCGAGGGGGCGGTGTGGCAGCAATTTTTCACACCAGCCTATTAATTAATGAAAGACCAAGACAGACTTTTAATTCATTTGAAAGCCTGATGCTTAACATTGTCCACCCCAGCTGTGAAACTCAGAAACCAGTCTTACTTGTTATCATCTATCGTCCACCTGGGCCTTACACAGAGTTTCTGTCTGATTTCTCAGACTTTATATCTAATTTAGTTCTGAGCTCAAATAAAATAATTATTGTGGGTGATTTTAACATCCATGTAGATGCTAAAAATGACAGCCTCAACATGGCATTTAGTCTGTTATTAGACTCAATTGGCTTCTCTCAAAATGTAAAAGAACCCACCCACCACTTTAATCACACTCTAGATCTTGTTTTAACATATGGCATAGAAACTGAACATTTAACAGTGTTTCCTGAAAACCCTCTCCTGTCTGATCATTTCCTGATAACATTTACATTTACAATAATTGATTACACAGCGGTGGAGAGTAGATTTTATCAAAGTAGATGTCTTTCTGAAAGCGCTGTAACTAAGTTTAAGAATATAATCCACCCACTGTTATCATCTTCAATGCCCTGTACCAACACAGAGCAGAGCAGCTATCTGAACGCTACCCCAACAGAGGTCGATTATCTTGTTAATAATTTCACCTCCTCACTACGTACGACTCTGGATACTGTAGCTCCAGTGAAAACTAAGGTCTCTAATCAGAAGTACCTGACTCCGTGGTATAATTCTCAAACACGTACCCTAAAGCAGATGACTCGTAATCTGGAGAGGAAATGGCGTGTCACAAATTTAGAGGATCATCATTTAGCCTGGAGAAATAGTTTGCTGCTTTATAAGAAAGCCCTCCGCAAAGCCAGAACATCTTACTATTCATCACTGATTGAAGAAAATAAGAACAACCCCAGGTTTCTCTTCAGCACTGTAGCCAGGCTGACAAAGAGTCAGAGCTCTGTTGAGCCAACCATCCCTTTAACGTTAACTAGTAATGACTTCATGAACTTCTTCACAAATAAAATTTTTATCATTAGAGAAAAAATTACCAGTAATCATCCCACAGATGTAATATTATCTACAGCTACTCTTAGTACCATTGATGTTAAGTTAGACTCTTTTTCTCCAATTGATCTTTCTGAGTTAACTTCAATAATTACTTCCTCCAAACCATCAACGTGTCTTTTAGACCCCATTCCTACAAAACTGCTCAAAGAAGTCCTGCCATTAATTAATTCTTCGATCTTAAATATGATCAACCTATCTCTAATAATCGGCTATGTACCACAGGCCTTCAAGCTGGCTGTAGTTAAACCTTTACTCAAAAAGCCATCTCTAGACCCAGCAGTCTTAGCTAATTATAGGCCAATCTCCAACCTTCCTTTCATATCAAAAATCCTTGAAAGAGTAGTTGTCAAACAGCTAACAGATCATCTGCAGAGGAATGGTTTATTTGAAGAGTTTCAGTCAGGTTTCAGAGCTCATCACAGCACAGAAACAGCTTTAGTGAAGGTTACAAATGATCTTCTTATGGCCTCTGACAGTGGACTCATCTCTGTGCTTGTCCTGCTAGACCTCAGTGCAGCGTTCGATACTGTCGACCATAATATCCTATTAGAGCGATTAGAACATGCTGTAGGTATTACAGGTACTGCACTGCAGTGGTTTGTATCATATCTATCTAATAGACTCCAATTTGTGCATGTAAATGGAGAGTCCTCTTCACACACTGAGGTTAATTATGGAGTTCCACAGGGTTCAGTGCTAGGACCAATTCTGTTTACATTATACATGCTTCCCTTAGGCAGCATCATTAGAAGACATAGCATACATTTTCACTGCTATGCCGATGACACCCAGCTCTATCTGTCCATGAAGCCAGATAACACACACCAATTAGTTAAACTGCAGGAATGTCTTAAAGACATAAAGACCTGGATGGCCGCTAACTTTCTGCTTCTTAATTCAGATAAAACTGAGGTTATTGTACTCGGCCCTGAAAATCTTAGAAATATGGTATCTAACCAGATTCATACTCTGGATGGCATTACCTTGGCCTCCAGTAACGCTGTGAGGAACCTTGGAGTCATTTTTGACCAGGACATGTCCTTCAACGCACATATTAAACAAATATGTAAGACTGCTTTCTTCCATTTGCGCAACATCTCTAAAATTAGAAATATCCTGTCTCAGAGTGACGCTGAAAAACTAGTTCATGCATTTATTACTTCCAGGCTGGACTACTGTAATTCATTATTATCAGGAAGTCCAAAAAACTCACTGAAAAGCCTTCAGCTAATCCAAAATGCTGCAGCAAGAGTCCTGACAGGGACTAGAAGGAGAGAGCATATTTCTCCTGTTTTGGCTTCCCTTCATTGGCTTCCTGTTAAGTCCAGAATTGAATTCAAAATCCTGCTCCTCACATACAAGGTCTTAAATAATCAGGCCCCATCTTATCTTAATGACCTTGTAGTACCATATCACCCTATTAGAGCACTTCGCTCTCGCTCTGCAGGCCTACTTGTTGTTCCTAGAGTATTTAAAAGTAGAATGGGAGGCAGAGCCTTCAGTTTTCAGGCCCCTCTTCTGTGGAACCAGCTTCCAGTTTGGATTCGGGAGACAGAAACTATCTCTACTTTTAAGATTAGGCTTAAAACTTTCCTTTTTGCTAAAGCATATAGTTAGGGCTGGACCAGGTGACCCTGAATCCTCCCTTAGTTATGCTGCAATAGACGTAGGCTGCCGGGGGATTCCCATGATGCATTGAGTTTTTTTCCTTTCCAGTCACCTTTCTCACTCACTATGTATTAATAGACCTCTCTGCATTGAATCATATCTGTTATTAACCTCTGTCTCTCTTCCACAGCATGTCTTTATCCTGTCCTCCTTCTCTCACCCCAACCAATCACAGCAGATGGCCCCGCCCCTCCCTGAGCCTGGTTCTGCCGGAGGTTTCTTCCTGTTAAAAGGGAGTTTTTCCTTCCCACTGTCGCCAAAGTGCTTGCTCATAGGGGGTCATATGATTGTTGGGTTTTTCTCTGTATCTATGAAGCGCCTTGAGGCGACTTTTGTTGTGATTTGGCGCTATATAAATAAAATTGAATTGAATTGAATTGAATGTTTTCAGAAAAGAAATACTAAGTAAATGTTTTAGTGTGTTAATACAGGTGGATTTCTCCCAACCAGGAAACCTGAGTACAGCGGCAAAAGCATAAACAGAATTGGGACGACAGACAGGCCAAGCTTTGGCTCAAAAGTTTACAGCTTGACCCCAACTTTATCCCCACGCTGAAAAGAAACTTAAAGGACATCTTCTCCTCCAGTTATCGGTTACCATCACTGGAAATTTGCAGGCAAGTTTTTGACTGAATTGTTATTGGCACCATGTGTCCCTGAATCTCACAAGCAAGCTCTAACTCCTGGCTGAAGACATGGAAAGCTGTTATTTAAGGTGGGAAATCAAAATTTGGGAAACAAAATAAAAACACACACACAACCAGAGAAATGTATGAGAAAGGCACGTGTTAGAGAAATGCCTCGTTTGAGAAAAAGGTAAATTAACCCACCTACAAACGCACACACACGCAATGAAGAAACAGCTTACATTCATGAACACGTGAAGATTTTCCAGCAAGGTTAAAGCAGCGAAACTTAACATACACCTGTTGTTGAATGATAAAGTTTATCCACTACTAACAAATAAACTCTCTGGGTTGCAGGACAACAACTTATCTTCAAAAAAAAAAGACACTGGTCTGACCAACCAGTGATGACACGACAAATTTAGTGGTTAGAAGATTCAAATTGTGACATGTTTTCTGCTGATTGATTAATACAAGTGATTACTGAATGAAAGAAAATTCTTTTTTGGGCTTTTAAACATGATCTTAACAATTTTAACATGTACCTGTGTTGTCCTGTCAGCTTGGTGGGTTATGAGTTGATTATATAGTGAGAAAAAAAAACAAAAAAAGGGGGAGAGAAGGCTGACACAGGGCCTGGCCCCGTTGTTTCTCCCCTCTCTGAATAACACAGCCAACACAACATCCCGAGGCCGAGCAAAAGAATGCTGACCTTAACAACTCTGCAAGGAAAACATCAATAAACTTTAATCTGACGTGTACGGAAAAGACTCTGAGGTTTCTGCCCTCAGTAAGAGCTCAAGGCATCAGAGCAAAAACTGAGCATGGCTCAGGAGGAGCTGGCTGATAATCGAACCCATCAGTCAGGCTTAGAGTCCCAGACACAGGACTTGAAACCAGGCTGGAGCTTGCTGGAGCAGGAGGTCGCCAAACCTGACAAGAAGCTCCTACAGCAGGAGCAAGCCCTGAGGGAGCTACAGAAGCAAAAGGGTCAAGTTAAGGAGGAGCTGGACAAGGAGAAGATGCAGGACACTGGAGAAAAGGACTGCCTCAATTGGGGCCAGAACCAGTATGGACAGAACTTTGAGCAGCAGCACCAATGGATGCAAACAGACTGAAATGGAGGAGGGCAGGACCCCAGGGCACGCCTCAGGCCGTGGTTTACCCAGAACACCAGAACAGGAAAGTGACGAACACAAACACACACAAACACACACACATCTACATGCACTGACTCAGAATGAAGAGAAACACACATATGAACACATATGCACTCGTTGATTCACTGCACACACACACACACACACACACGCGCTGAGTCAATTGAGTGAGAAATGACACACACACACACACACGCTGCTGCAATGAAGAGTGATACACACACACACACGCTGCTGCAATGAAGAATGCTTTACTAACAAATGCTTATGCTGACACGCAAAATGCTGCACACAAACATCCAAATACAGAATCTGTTACAACAACAAGAAGCCATTGATTGTTTATTGGTTAAATGCATTTCATGTCACCCAGAGGGCGTTTGTGTAGATTTAGGGGACAGGGTCTAAGGCAGTTTGGTTATGAAAACAATGTCTGTGCGTGATATCTGTTTATGGCTCAAGGCCTCGACTGAATTGTTTACTGTGCTTCACACAGCCTGATAAGGAGCAGTGGTACAGAATGAAAATGATGAATTAACGGAGTGAGATTTATATCGGAGCGCCACATTTTTTGTGATTGAGACTTAATTGAAGGAGGAACACACTGAAAAAAAAAAATAAATAAATAAATAAAATCCAACAACTCAATTTGTTCTCATTGAGATGACACGATACAATCTAATAAGAGTGGTTAGCTGCTGAACTCACGGAATCCACAACACCGCATAAGATTTCAAACTACAGGAAAATCACTGGAGTTATAAGAGGCAGACAGCGACACACACACCACATGCATGCTATTGCTATTTATTGTGGATTAACCTGTCAAGGACAAGAACAAAAGAATTCTGCATCAAATACAGGAAATCATAGTTTTCCTGTATTTCCTACATTGTTGGCATGCTGGTTAGTGCTGTTGCTCCACAGTAAGAAGGTCTTGGGTGCAAGTCCACAGTCTGGCTAGTTTGCAGTGGTTTCTCTCTGGGTGTTCTGGTTTCCTGCCACAGTGAAAAGTCATGCAGCTATTAGAGCTAGGTTAATTGATGATTCTAAATTATCCATGAATGTGAGTGTGAATGGCTGATTGTTTCTATCTGATAGACTGGTCAGCTGTCCGGGGTGTACCCTGCCTGATAACCTATCACTTCAGGGTTATTTCCCGGCCCTGCTGCAACCAGGATAAAGATAGGAGGATGGTAGTTGTTGTAGACCCATTCAGTTTTTATGGTAACCAGGATCTAGACTTTGTTGAACCGCATGCAATATGAAGACAACATGTAGTATTTAAGTGACCAAGTAGAATTTGAATAAAAGTTATTGAATAGTGTTGAAATAAACTGACAGAATTGAAGGATCAAAATATTCCAGGATCTCAACTTACTCCATCTGAACATGTTTCAATCGTGTTTTATGAACACAAAATGCAGGTTTGCTGAATATGAAAAGGTTGTGTTGATTTAACTCAGTTGTTTAAGTTTCTGTCGGAGCAAAACATTTGTGTGCAACCAGTGTCCACTATTGAATCAAGTAAATCCAACACGTTTTTTGTCAGGGCAAAAAGGAGTTACGGTCCCTGTATTCCTACACAATATTGTCCCAGGAGGGAGAAAAACTTTCTGGTGAATTTTAGTTGATTTTTGGGTTTTGCTTAACACTAGGTTGATTTCATCAGTGAGGTTTGGATTGTTTTCTTTCTCTAAGAGAGAGAAAGATGGTTTTATGCTTGGACATGTTTGCAATGGGCCCCAGTATTTGTTATTATATGAGTATTTTATTGGTTACGTTTGTTTTTGCTTTTGTTACAGTGCACTGAAATAAGAACATCTGAGAGGTGTGATCCACCGGTGGTGATATTTTGGTATTTTGTGAGTTCCTGATTTAACAAATCAGCTCTTTAATCCAGGCCTGAGAGATTGAACTTTAAAGCGCTATAAAATATTCTTACTGGAAACAGTCGCAAAGTGTTTTTCTCCATGATTATAATGGGCTTGGGAGAAATTCACTTATATGGGACACTGATCACATGAGAAGTCCTGAGCCTAAAAGGATTGCAGCGAGTCAATCCAGTCAAAAAACAAGGAACTGTTTTCCTTTAAAATGATGACGTCATCTTGCTGGTGAGGGAGGCTTGAATAGGTTGCGCGTGAGACTCCATTATCAGCAACTTCTGGTATGAATGTGTGTGGATGTATGCATGTGGCTGGACTGTGATGGACTGACGACTAAAAGTTCTAATGGACTTGATACTGAGACAAAAACGGTGCCGACTTTAGGATTAGTAAATGTCCACAAACAATTCACCCAGCCTATAAAAAAAGGTGGATATTTTGTCTTGCTTTGTTTTGTTTTTACAGGAACAGAAGGATGACAGAGACTAAAGGGGGAGACTGTAGCTTCACATGAGCGTGAACTGCAGACTGAACCCTTTGGTGGCTAATTTTGAGTTACTGATGTTTGCATTAAGAAAATTGTGTTTTAGTAGCTGTGTTTCGATTAAAGTATCACATTATATTGTTGGGAAGGTTAAATGCTAAATTGAAGAAAAGGTTTGATTTCACTCATGACTGAACATGTTATTATTAACCATAGCAGCCCACTGTAAAAAGTCAATTAACTTTTATAGAGGAAAAAAAGAAAAGAAAAAAGCCAAAAAAAAAAACAAAAAAACCCTCTATTGAGGTCTGTGAATAACAGGGGAATGATAGACTTGTCACATTCAAAATGGAGATATGTAAGGATGAACACTGGTCCCCATCTTTTAGGTCCTTTCATTGAAATAGTCAATAATTCAGAAAAGTAGAGATATAACCGACAGGGGCATGTGCTGAGAGGTGGTGCTGCACAGGAACAAGAGCAAAATAAAGAAAATTTTTGTGTTTAGCTTTGAGAAATTCAAATTAAAATGTACCATTACACTCAGAGGATCAATATGAAATCAAATATATGCTAATTTTGTATGAAGTACATGACTGGTGACTGTTCTGTCCTGGGCTTTTGTTTTTACAGCACCCACTTGACCACACCAACAGTTTCTCGCCACCAAAAGGGGGTACTTGCAAAGAATAGGGAGGAATATCATCAAAACTGGGAAAGGTAAGCCCCAAAAAAGGGGGTGATAACACCATAACTTTCACTTATGGTCAAATTCTCAAAATTTGACCCCCGGCTTGAAAAATTCTTCAAAACATTTAGAGACGGAGTGGAGTTTTAGATAAATATAATGTGCCAAACCACATGCGGATGGAGAGTTGGAATCGATACCATGGTGAAATAACACACAGGAAAATATTGACCATGTTGATTATGTTTATTCAAGTGTGCAGAGATTGGCTAATCTGACCAGGAAATGTTATAAACTGAATTGTCGGAACAGTCAGCGTTAAAGTCACCTTTGACAGTCCAGAGCAAGGTTATTATCGTTCATAATTCGGTCTAAACTGCTGCAAGTGAATTGGAAACAAAATTTGAATGAATTTAGGACACTTCATACTTATAACACAAGTGATGGTAAGCCATAACTTGATTAGGTAAAGCTATTAAGATAATTATGAGCTGCCTTGACACAAAGAAAGTGGAGTCCTTCACCCTGAAAGGATGGAATGATGCTCTGCCTCTGTAGTCAAGTTCAGACATAGGCCTTAAGCAATCATGAGCCACTAATAAGCGTGACAGAATTAATAAGCTTAAATAAAGCACATTGGGTGAGCGACCCTGACAAGAGAAAATCTATGAGCACGCAATGAAGTGGATTTGTTAGAGCCCGTTTAACATCTGTCTTTCAGAAAGATAAATAAATAAATTGATTTGCATTAACAGACACACATTAAAAAAAAAAAAAAAATCCCATTTGACACTGATCAATCCCTGTTCAAATAGAGTACATGTAAACGAAATATCGAAAACTAGAAGTGAAAAGAAAAAAAACATTTTCATTAACAGAAATAAAAATAAGAACAAAAAAGTAAAATTAACTAAAACTGTAATGAGCGTTCACAAAACTAACTAAAATTAACTGATTTTATAGCAAAAATGTGTTTAGTTTTCATTGAGGTGTGCGTGTCCTACCATAGTCAAGGGTGAAAATGAAGTTTAGTTTCCAGATTTTTTCTTGCCGTCTCATTATGCCAGCAGGTGGCAGTACGTTAGGCGAGTCGTCTGTGTTGCTGCTCCGTCCACGCGCAGAATCATGTCAGGAAAAGTCAGGAGAAAGCGCCAGAGTCCAATTTGGGATTACTTTGAATATGACTGTGTTTTGGATAAAGCAAGTGTCTTGTAGTGAAAAGAGACAAATTATGAGGGACACTTCTAAGGGGAAAAATCCCACTTTACAAACCTTAAAGTGCACTTGAGAAGCTCACACAAGAAGGCTGACCTGGCTTACCTTGAAAAGGTAAGGGGGAGCACACTCCCCCTTTTGTTTTTTGACTCCCCCTCCTCAGAGAGCTCCCCCCACTCAACCCTCATCCCCAGAAAACAGAAGCTAACCCCATGCAAGGCAGCGTGATGCATCCCGAGACAACAGGACGGGGACATCTACATAACTGTGTGAGTCAGTTGCCTTCTAAAAGTTTATCAATTCACTTGAACCAAAATTACGAACACCGGCGCTGCAAGAGTTTATAGTTTCAATACCCAAGGATAAGCAGAAGAGCATGACTGATATGATGAAACTGGGATTTTGTTACACTTAATTATTGCAAACACAACTAAAACTATAACTGAAACTGATCAAAACTAAACTGAAACTAAGGATTTTCAAAAAATAAAAACTAGACTGAACTAGCAAACAATTGGTAAAAACTAATTACAACTGATATAAAATTGAAAATCTGAAGTCGAAACTAAATCATAGTCAAAACTAATGAAAATTGCAAATCTATTAGAACCCTGATCCAGACTAAGATGGCATTGGACATCTTCAGGGCGGAAAAGGGTTGGTGTGACCAAGGTGTGGGTTGGCTTGGTGTATGTATATTTCGAGATGATATGGCTCTGGATGGACCAGTTACCAGGGCATGGAAGGAGGACTGACTTATCAAATGAGGAGAAGGAATTTTCTGGGATTGAAGATCCTCTGGGTGAGTGGTTGACTAAAAGCATGCATAACATAAAAGCTATTTTTCGTTATTGCTTGGTTATAGATTGATAATTGGCCACATTTACAGCTGTATTGACTTGTTGTGGACATAGTCTACTTCATGTTTAAGCACTCTAATTAACAGATTGAAAATAGAGACATTGAAGGAAGAGTATGCAGCGCCACCCTGTCAGACGCCAGTGACGATGGGGCTCAGTGATGAATCAGGTGAGCTGGATTCATGGCTGAAGCAAAACAAAGGTTCCCCTGCTGTGGTCAGTGAGGGAAAAACAGGGGGACATAAAATTAAAAGAGGCATGGATAAACGTTTATTTGTGAAGTTTGTAAACGGGATAAAAGGGGGTGTTTTACTGTTATTTTAGCATCAGCATTATTATTGCATCAGTATCATATAACAAGCATTGCATTAATGAGTTATTGAAGCTTTTGACATTATATTAACATTTGTGTTCCGGTGATTGTCATAACCTCAGGTTAATCTTCTATTTACAGGTGTCAGGATAATCGTATGATCTTTCATTGCAGGTGTAACCATGATCATTTTTATACATATTGCAGTTTGTTGCTCATTATAGAGTTGTGCTCGAGTTAATAAGGGTTAAAAGCTACAGTCAGCGCGATGTCTGGCTGATCTATGGACTGGAGTGACTTTGAGCATAGAAGGCCGCACGCGCTTACACAACACAAATATCATGCTTTTCTTGGCTCCGGGCGGAGCCTACTGGAGCTACGACACTGGATAGGAGAAAGTCTGATACTTTCTGAGAGATGAGGTCACTAACCTTTTCTTTTAATTTTCTAGCTCCGTTGATTTGACACATTGGAATGTGTCAAAAAAGGGGGGGAAGTTGGGTTTTAACATCAAACAAGGGTTATATGAACATTTTTATGACTACATTTGTTTTAATAACTTAGGTATGGTAAAGCTTGGGCTAATAGTGACCCAAAAGGTTTCCGGACCTTTTTTAGAGAACCAGTGAGAAGCATAAATCATTTTTCCATGTTTAAGCATTAATCACTGAAATGAATTGAATAGTGTTTAGAAGATAAAATGCCTGTGTTCACGAGAAGCTGAGCACCACACTGGAGAGGAAACCGTGGGACAGTAGGCGGAAGGAAACACATGAGTGGTTTCAATAATTTTCTTACACACCTTGCAAATGTGCTTATAATGAGTTGGCACTTGGTCTTTTGAAGGTCATAAGCTTCGTCCGGCGTGATGGTCCGGACTGATATATTGCAGGTATTGACTTTGAGTGCAGAGGGCTAAATGCAAACACGCTTACACACACATAGGATATGATTAGAATAAGTCCCTGGGACATTCTGAATATTCTAAACCAATTCTGAATCACCAGAAGGTCAGTAGATAACAACAGTAGATTATTAGGGCTAGGCAGAGAGGTGTTTTGGTTTTCTGTCTCTTACAGAGAAAGGAACAGACACCAGACGAGGTCACAGATATACGAGGATCCTTCGCAGCAGAGGCAGACACAGTGACTGCCGAGACACCAACTGGGTCCAAGTGTCATGGCGTTTGGGCTCTGATAAGTCACCTCAAAAGGATGGATCCCATAAACACAGCAATAACCATGAATGGGTTGGCGGAGATCCAGGAACACCAGACCAACGAGGTTCGAGAGGCTCTTGGGCAAAAGGGGGACACGTTCCTGTTCCTTTTTCTGGGGAATACACGGGATACACAGGACCCGAGGATACACAGATTGTTGTTTGACATCGGGGCAGAATAATCCCCTGATCTGTGCAACGACTGAAGGGTTGTCTAACCCCTGAGGTTAAAGAAAGAAGAGCAGTGGATCACCCAACTGGAAGACACTGGTGGCTGCAGCAATAAAATAAAGGCTAAAAGCTCCTCGGACAGAGGTTCTAGTCTGAGTACGTCTGAAGGGTATAAGGTAGCACCAAAATAAAGCTGTGGGAGAACTGGGGAGTGTCATCTGTACCTGCTACTGTTGGAATAATAGTTCTTCTTGCACCTGGACTGCGCAAACACAGAGGTCATCTCACATATGGTTCGTCCAACAGGGGGACAAAGGGCCTCAGGCGTAAGAAGAAATGAACCCGGCCGCATTGGACTACAGGGTGTAGGTGTGCTCTTTATTCTAAAGAGCACAAAAGGGGGAGTGTCAGATTATAATATTATTTTATGCCATGTTAGACCCTTAATTAAAGATGGTGAATTATTATGTAGTTTTAGTTTGCATTATTCTCCCGAATTAGAAGAAGGTGATAACTATTGCATTTGTTAAGCTGATTTGCATTACATTAGACTGCTGGTTTATTGTGAATGAATGATATTGTTTTATGATGCATTATACTGCTGAGTTATGAGAAATACTGTTTGCAGAAAGTCATCGCCTTATTTGTCTGATTAGAAGAGAACAGAACATACTGGAGTTTTCTGCCCCATCTCAGCAGGAGCAGATAAACAGGGAGCCAAGGTTGTAGCTTAGGCACTGTGTGAGAGAAAGAATGTGAATGTTTAGGCTTTTATGATTAGGTGGGGGCCACTAGAGGCTATAAGAGTTTGATCAATGCTCCACCATTTTGAGATCTGATGCTGTCTGCGTACGGTGTCCATCTCCCACGCGTGTGATCATTAAAATCATCGTTTGACTCAACCCGGCCGGACCAGTGTTGTTATTGTGGTTTTTCCTCTTGTATCCATCCCCAATATTTGAATCCGTAACACTCTCCTGTTACACTTTATGGACACCTGAGCTTCACCATGAGGGCCTGTCTTTATTCACTGAAATGCACTTTTATAATGAATTCACAGTAATCACTGACACCTTCAGAGCATTACATTCATTAAAGACGTCTTCTACACCTACTCTTCCAGACGACCGACACATACTTCAACCACTGCAGGTTAACCAGCCACTCATCAGTAAAGCAAAAACTAAAGGTAAATGTCCTCATGTGGAAAAGACTGAAACACAACTCCCATATATCACTAATGTAACAGATCCATTTAGGGAGAGTGAGAACACTAGGCTGGATGTGTTTTAATGCAGGAACATTCATCATGTCTTGAGTTCAACAAATCATTTACATTTACATTTAATATGTGAGCTGGATGGTTACACGATACAATATGATTGTCAACAATAACTGCAATGAACGCTGGTTTGAGGGCAGAGTCAAGGAGGCCATTTACGTGAAAAGGGAAAGACCCTCTCTGAATCGAGGAGGGGGCCTAAGGGTACATCTGTCACCATCTTACAATGCTGTGATTGCAGCTGTTCTCCAACTCTCTGTGAATGGTACTCAAGACCATTGATCAGTGGTTGTTGATCAATGGTCATGAGAATTTGCATAATCATGATTAAGGAACTGACCTCCCAGCCCATTGTTCCTTCAGTCGGCTGGTTTCTCTGACTGAAAACGCTACGTCCAGAAGAACAGAATCAACTTTTGGAGATTTACTTCCCTGGATGATTGCGCACGCATCAAGACCTTTTAATCAGGCCAACAAATATCTTGTACTCAATTTTAGCAGCAGCCATTGTGACACTATTGATAAAACTTGTGTAAAAGTGCGAAGCTGTAAAAAAGTAATGATAAAAAAGCATTTTTGTAGCTGAATGTTACTGGATAGCTGTTTCATCTGTAACACATCAAAATAACCTGCTAAGGTTTAATAGGCTATAAGGAACACACTCACTTCCTGAGCCCTGGGCAATAAGAGACGTTTTGTGTTTTATAATTTATTGATATGTTTGATCCTTTCTGACCTGCGTTAATGGAGCCATTAGAGCACCATGTCCGCTACAATAGTTCTGTAGTTTGATGCTTGAGTCGTTGCAGACTTGTTGAAACTCCCTCACCCGTCAAAGCAGCGTCTTTGTTATTCGAGTCCAGCAGATGGCAGTGTTTCACTGTCTGACGGCTGTCTGAAGCTTCAGCTGGATTATCCGTTTGCTATGTTTGCCATGTTACAGTGGGGAGGAAAAACTCCCTTTTAACAGGAATATCTAGACATGAGTGATTACTGCAGTGGGGCACTATCTGTGCTATCTATAAGAAATGTTAGGAACAATAAAACTCTGAGGATCAGGGCTCCATTTCACTCCAGTGTTCAGTGGCATTTTAAGAGAGTGAATACCGACGCTAAATGTCTTTGTAAAGCAAAAGCACGTTGTTAGCCTTTACAGAGCAAAGCTATGGATCAATGTGCAGTGAAGAAAAATCGAGGTGGCCAGTCTGTCCTTTCCTAACCAATCACAGAGCTCCTTACATTGTTGCGCTGGAGAATAACTAAATATAATATAAATATAATATAAAGATGATATTGAAAATAATCTTTTGTAGAGTCACTACTTAGTGGGCAGAGGACAGTTATCACTTTGCTGGATGCTTTAAAGTCGCATGTTCTGTATTTGCTGTATGCAGATTAACAGGATATTAACAGATTAACAGCTTTCATTAGACTTCATATGATAATCAACAGTGAAGTGTTTCTCTTTCAGTGTTTATTCTTGCTCATTGAATGATCTCTGTTCAGATAATATGCTGCACTCATCTCATGTTTCTTTAAATACGGCATCACTTGTCCAGCTGTCAAACTCTGAAAGAGTTACAGTTTCACCACTGAGCACTTTGAACGGTTATTCTTTTATTCAAAAGCATTTATTTGAGCTGCATTTTCATCAATACGACAAAAACAGTGACTTCAACAAAAATTTATCTAAAAATATTTAGGGGGAAATGTTCCTACACCCCTCATGTAAATGTTACACCTCCAAAAGGGAGAAATAATCAGAATAAGGCGTAATCATTGTCTTGATAATAATGACCATGAAAATGAAACTAGGCCTACCTTTAGTTCAGCACACTCAGTGTTACATAAAGACATGCGAACATCCCATCATCCATTCTGGAGCCTACTTTTTAAAAGAGCGAGCTGTTTATTCTGGCTGAGTAGCAAACAGAACCAACCATGAAAACCTAAACTGGGAAAACACTCGGAAACCTTGAACACTGGGAATATGGAGACACAGGGGGTAGGTGAACAGACACTCTGACAAAGGACAGAGGAAAACAGAGACAATATATATAAGACAAGAAGTAACACAGACACCCTTTTCGGTGACAAAAAAGAGAAAATATCCAGTGAAAGGCAGTTCTCTTGGAAAAACTGCCTTATTGATGTCAACGGTCAGAGAAAAATGTCTGATAGGAAGGCAACCGTAGCTCATACAACCATTTGTTCCAACCAAAGAATGCAGAAGAGCGTTTTGGTCAGCTAAGAACAGGAAATTGAAGCTACAGTTCTCAAAATTTGACATGAGTAGATTGGATAAATGTTGCCTGGTCTGATGAGTTTGATTTCTGCTCTGACATGCAGATGGTCGGGTCAGAATTTGGCATAAATAGCATGAAAGGATGGATCCATGCTGCCTCATGTCAGCTGTGCAGACTAGTGGTGGTGGTGTCACTGTGGGGGGGAGGGGGGGTATTTTCTTGCTGAAACGTTACATAGTGTGTGTGTGTGTGTGTGTGTGTGTGTGAGAGAGAGAGAGAGAGAGAGTGAGAGATAGTAAGAGAGAGCTTGAGAGAAGCTGAGCTTTATTCAAAGTGATTTGAAACAAACTGCAGCAATAAGGGCAAACTAGTGCACAGTTATGTTTACGTGAGCGTTATTTTGTATGCATTTGACAGTTCCATAACTGTGAGAATACATTGATAGCATTTAACTCTAGTAACAGGCATTTGTACCAGTAAGCATGAAAAAGTAGGGAAAAGAACTAGTATGTAAGCACTGACTAGTACTGTAAAGTATATGTGTATATAGGGCAATCGTGGCTCAAGAGTTCGCAGTTCATCCTGTAATTGGAAGGTTGCCAGATTGAGCCCCGCCTCCGACAGTCTCGGTCGTTGTGTCCCTGGGCAAGACATTTCACCCGTTGCCTACTGGTGGTGGTCAGAGGGCCCGGTGGCGCCAGTGTCCGGCAGCCTCGCCTCTGTCAGTGCGCCCCAGGGCAGCTGTGGCTACAATGTAGCTGCCATCACCAGTGTGTGAATGTGTGAATGACTGAATGTAGTGTAAAGCTCTTTGGGGTCCTTGGGGACTAAGTAAAGCGCTGTACAAATACAGGCCATTTACTGTGCGTGTGTTTATGCTCAAGTGTATGAATAAATTAGTCAGTATTAAACAGTTGCAATTTAAACAGTAGAAGAGTGGCACTATATTTATATATTTATAAAGAATTTCAAACAACAATTAATTGATGCTCAAAGCAGGTTTATTTAATTAATATTCAGATTTCCAATTAGTTCCGAATTCATTCAGCAGCAAATCACATCACCAGTCACTTCAAGGCTGTATGTATTATTGTAAGGTAGACCCTACAATAATACATACAGAGAACCCAACAATCATATGACCCCCTATGAGCAAGCACTTTGGCGACAGTGGGAAGGAAAAACTCCCTTTTTACAGGAAGAAACCTCCAGCAGAACCAGGCTCAGGTTGGGGCGGCCATCTGCTGCGACCGGTTGGGGTGAGAGAAGGAAGACGTTTGTTGTAGGTCTGATTGAAGGACTGATGTGATGGTAAGTTGTCTGCTGCTCCGCTTTGAATATTGAGAGATTAGTTGATGGATTTCAAGCCAAATTGTGCCCAAGTTTAAGACCATATTCATTGGTTGTTTTTGTTGATGTTATTGTTTTGGGCTTTTTTTCCACAAGAATTTCTAGCTCCCCTAGAATTCTGGCCACCCAAACGATGATTGCTGCTGAGAGAGCACAAGGTTTTGTCCCCCTGTGTTATTCATATCAGTGCAGGGGGTTCTCCTTGAGAGGCCAGGGTCGAAAAAGGGATGCTTCAGAACCTCCGAGGGTGTTATGCGCTGATTTGCATCCAAGGCCAACATTTCTTTGATTAGCCTTACAAATAATGATTGGCCATTTTCCGGTCCTCGCCTAACCTTCAGCAGTTGTTCGAGGTCATCGAGACGCTTAAGTTTTATCCATCGAGTTTCCTTGGATCGATAATCTGTCTCGTATTGAAATTGTTCTGGGGTCTTAAATGTCCAGCGCTGTTCGTTGTAGTTATCCTCGATGAAATAGCAGTCAGTGTAGAAGCCAGACTTTAGAAGATGATCTGGTAGCTGACCCTGAGTTTCAATTATGAATTTCAAAACATCATAATCGTCTTCCCCAGGATAGAGAGGCACCCCTGTAGCAAGCTCCACAGCTACCAGCCCCAGAGACCACATGTCAATTGCTTCATCGTATGGAATGCCAAGCATAACCTCAGGTGCACAATAACCAACCGTCCCCACACGGTCACCAGGAATCACTGCAGAAGCAGGACATGCGAGGCCAAAGTCTATGAGTTTGACTTTGACGGGAGACTCACTGCGGTTCACAACCATGATGTTTCCAGGTTTGAGGTCAGCATGAACTATTCCCACAGAACCCAGGTGGAACAGAGCATTTGCGAGCTGATGCAAAATTGGCCTGAGTTCTCTCATTGGGAGACCTCGGTTATTCCGGTCCCCAATGTAGTCCCACAGGCTTTGGTCGAGGAGTTCGAAATTCAAGCAAATGCGCTCTCCATCGAGGAAATAGCCGTTCCATTCGACAATGTTGCACCTGTCTGGATCCAAGCGTCGTAGCTGCTCCAGGATGAAAATTTCCAGTTTTGCCTGGAGCAGAATTTCAGGGTCGCTCTTGTTGACTTTAATAGCAACAGTTTGGTTCTTTTTTGTATCGCGACATCTGGTTACCAAACCAAAGCCTCCTTCTCCAAGGAAGGCCTCTACCACGTGGTGATCTCCTAAAATGGTCCCTTCCGTTATTTGAAGATCATCTTCAGAGGCAGATGGTTTGGCTGAGGTGTTGATGTCTCCTTTTTGAGGAAATTCAACTGAGTTTTGGAAACTGCAGCTGAATTTTTGCGATCCCTGACTTTTCCAGCTTGAAGGCTGCTGAGAGAGCACAAGGAGTTCTCCCCCTGTGCTATTCATGTCAGTGCAGGGGGTTCTCCTTGAGAGGCGAGGGTCGAAAAAGGGATGCTTCAGAACCTCCGAGGGTGTTATGCGCCGATTTGCATCCAAGGCCAACATTTCTTTGATTAGCCTTACAAATAATGTTTGGCCATTTTCCGGTCCTCGCCTAACTTTCAGCAGTTGTTCGAGGTCATCGAGACACTTAAGTTTTATCGATCGAGTTTCCTTGGATCGATAATCTGTCTCGTATTGAAATTGTTCTGGGGTCTTAAATGTCCAGCGCTGTTCGTTGTAGTTATCCTCGATGAAATAGCAGTCAGTGTACAAGCCAGACTCTAGAAGATGATCTGGTAGCTGACCCTGAGTTTCAATTATGAATTTCAAAACATCATAATCGTCTTCCCCAGGATAGAGAGGCACCCCTGTAGCAAGCTCCACAGCTACCAGCCCCAGAGACCACATGTCAATTGCTTCATCATATGAAGTGCCAAGCATAATCTCAGGGGCACAATAACCAATTGTCCCCACAGCACCACCAGGAATCACTGCAGAAGCAGGACATGCGATGCCAAAGTCTATAAGTTTGACTTTGACAGGAGACTCACTGCGGTTCACAACCATGATGTTGACAGGTTTGAGGTCAGCATGAACTATTCCCACAGAACCCAGGTGGAACAGAGCATTTGCGAGCTGATGCAAAATTGGCCTGATTTCTCTCATTGGGAGACCCTGGTTATTCCGGTCCCCTATGTAGTCTGACAGGCTTTGGTCGAGGAGTTCGAAATTCAAGCAAATGCGCTCTCCATCGAGGAAATAGCCGTTCCATTCGACAATGTTGCACCTGTCTGGATCCAAGCGTCGTAGCTGCTCCAGGATGAAAAGTTCCAGTTTTGCCTGGAGCAGAATTTCAGGGTCGCTTTTGTTGACTTTGATAGCAACAGTTTGGTTCTTTTTTGTATCGCGACATTTCGTTACGACACCAAAGCTTCCTTCTCCAAGGAAAGCCTCCACCACGTGGTGATCTCCCAAAATGGTCCCTTTAGATATTTCAAGCTCATCTGAGCCGAAGGATGGGTTGGCTGACATGGTGTAATGTGTCTGTTTGCGCTGTAAATTGGTGAGAAACAAAACTGAACTTGTTTTGGTTTCTCCTGTAAATTGCTCTCAAAACTTCTCGAAAGGGTTTTAGTTGCTGCAGGTCAACGTCCGTTAAGCATAAAGTAACAGGTGAGCGCTCCTATTTATGGGTTTTGGGATCAAAGCAAAGTTATGACGTCAGAAAAGATCGAAGCAAAGTTACCACTCAAAAGCGATCGAAGCATTCTAATATGTGCGCATGCGCACATATTAGAAGCGATCGAAGCGATTCTAATATGTGCGCATGCGCACACACGTGCTTGTTTGTGTAATATTGTTCACACTAAATTTGACCCTAATCAATTTAATATCAGTCAGTCAAAGAAAATGTCAGTTTTGGAAAATTTTAAAATGACATAACTGACAGTTAAAACATTTTTTGTTCATGTATTTGTATTGTTTTCGGGGTTTTTTGCATACCATGTCAAGCTTTTCTGTATATAGTCATGTCGTAGATTTCGGAGCAAACAAGAAATTGAATTGGATTTTAATATTGCAGTGCTTGGATTTCGGATTTGGTGCTTAAAACTTCTTGAAACTGTAACCGTATTTCATTCACCACAAATAACTATCTGATTGAATAGTTTCTTATCAGATAGAGAAATAAAATGAGTCGCAAAGTCTAAAAGCAACATTTCTCTGCCTGGGCTGTACCTCTGCACGTTAGTCTGTTTCAATGTGTGACCCCCCACCCCCTCCCTGATCAGTCGGGGGTGAGTGCACTAATGTGCCTGGAGGCCGTTTTAATGAGTGTTTGCTGGAAAACGAAAAATACAAGAAGGATTTGTACGTTTTCACAACGGGGGAGTTGCGTAAGTACTAGTAAATAATTTTCTCGAGTGTGTACGTTACACATGTTATTTTTAAAAAATTGGTATTATTATTTTGCTAGCTAGCAAACTCGCGGGATAAAGGATTGAAGTGCACTCAGTGCGATACAATACGGTGCCGCTATTCTAACAGTTAGTTATTGCAGGGTAACTTGTAGAATATGCTGTGAATTTAACCAAGATTACACAGCAGTAGCAGTAATACGAGTTACTTCCCTCAAGTGAAAGCGTTAAACGTTAGCCCGATGCTTAACTAGCCAACGTCAGGCTTTCTGATTGAAGGCTAAAAGCGACGTTGTCACCAAGTAAACAGAATATTGATGATATTTTTGTGTATTGCTGCAGCTTTTTCAAGTATTAACCTGGTGTCTTTGGGAACACCTTAGGGGGAAATGACGGTAATATGACTGAACCATATGGGAACAAAGAATAGGCACTTTTTTGTGCTACCGAAGTTTCCTCCTTTCATTCAAAATCTGTTTATCATTAAACAATTTAAACATAATGGCTTCAAGCTCACATTGAGGCCTGTGGGGCACTATCAGCCACTGAGACAGTAGACAAGTGACTATTTCACACTTTAAGGCTGCCTGTTTATTTAAGGGAGATGAACAGTACATTATAACTGTACATAATAATATCAATGATGATAGATTAAATAAATAGGTTTTTGAAAGACGCTTGTGCATTTTTAAAGTCTAAAGTGTTGAATTGATCTGAGTATGTCATCTGTTCAAAGCCTCTCCCAGTCAGTGCTGTTCTCTATGCCTGTCTTACTCTACATGATGTTATTAGCACAAACACTTTAAAGGTGATAATTAGGTCTACAACAATAACACAGACTGCAATGTAGTTAAGCGTCTTACAGTTAGTTTTGAATGAATGAACTTAAAAAACAACACAAGCAAAGATCTGTCTCCTCCTGTTTTTTGTGTCACATAAGAAAGAAGCATCAATATCTGATGAGAAGACTTATTCATTTGGCCTTTCACGTGGTCTTACTCAGGTGATGCGAAGTGAAATATGCATCCTTTTTATGGTAATGTGCTGGAAAAGTTTGAAAATGGACATTAAACGTGCTTACAAAGTGCTTGAATTTGACCCTGAAAGGTGTATGAACCCAGAAAAAGTCACACTTGGACTAAAAAACTCTCATAGCAAGTTAATCATATTCAGTTGATTTGATGCTTTCAGCACAAAATTTAGCCACACAGTCAGGACAGCGTCTGATTTGCCTTCATCGGTAAACGTGTTTATGCAGTACATAGTAACAGTGTGGCTGAGTCCTCTGGTTCAAATCAGTTCCAGTACATTTGGAGATGTAAGTCTTAACCTTTCACATGCATCGGGAAGGAAAATACAACCAACATTTAAATGTCTTAATTCAATTTATTTTAAGTGTCTTAATGAGCTGCTGCATGTGAAAGTTAGCAACCGTTGATTTTACTGGCCAACAGTTACTCAGTGTTAGCTCATTACTCTTTACTCTGAGTTGTTGGAAGAAAGCTTGTCTGTTGTTGGTTAATCTGATTCCTGAGCGCTTGTGTTTGTGCTCAGCCAAAGACGTTGTTTTTTTAAAATGATGAAGCAGCTCCGCTCTCTATAGTATTTATTTGTTGGAGGGAATGTGTTTTGATCATCCTCATGTTCATTTCCAACATGATATTCTTATTCTTGGACTCTACTAGAGTAGCTTTGCATGCTTCTTTATCTTAAACGAAGCTCCTCTTTTTCTCCTCTGCCTGAAAAACAGGGGTTGTGGCTTTAAGCTAACTTTACTCTTATTGGTTGATATTAAAAAGACTTGCTATTAATGATCAAGGCTTTTTTAATATCATGGATCGGGTGTTCTTTTTATTCATGCTTTTTTCTGGGGTCTATGATGGATATTTTTGCATAAATTAAGATCTGATTAAAAATATTAGTCTCACACGTTGCATTAATTTCATTCAAAAGTGAGTCAGGTAGGTGTTAAGTAGAAATACAGCAGAATAGTGAAATTAATCTTGTATTTATCGTCTAATCTTGATCACATGTTCAGCGCTCGTAAAAATATATTTGGAAAACAAAAATATTTGTGCTTATTATTTCGTTTATTTATTACAGAGGAAAAAAACATGACACTCTTCCTCACCACTTCCATTCAACCTCTTTCCTCAGGACTCATTTTAAGCTGCGTACAGAAGGATTCAATCAGTCTGCAGAACACACACATGCATCTGCTTCAGTGGCAATGAATGAAAACATCTGGCTGTGTTATCATGCATACTGAAATAGGAAAATAAAGTAAGATGAATGAGTTGAGCGCTCTGAGCTGGATGTCTTTCTGAAGTACAACTCTCCTGCCTCTGAGCTTCATGTGAAATGTCTTTACTTGCTCAAATTTAATCTCGTAAAAGTCGATCAGAAAACTTATGAAAGCGTGTCTAACTTCCTGGGATCTAACTCATTTTAGATATTTGTTTCTATGTGCTGCGTGTGTTATTTGTTATTCAGATGTGAAGTTTAAAAAGGTTTAGCTGAGTCTTCATTTAATAAATGTTATTTCTGGGGTTTTGTTTTGCTTGCTAATCGTCGATACTGTGACGGTGTGTCACTGTACAGATCCTCCAGGGAAAATGTTTTTGTTTTTTCACATTTTGACTGTTGTGATTCATTATTTCCACCTTTCAATCTTTCCCGTTTCATTATCTAACACACACATTATTCTCTCCCACTGCGCTCCGACTTTTTAATTCTTTCAAAAAAACATTTGATCTGCACAGTACTGCCGAAGTGCAGCGATACATTGTGAAGTGCACATTTCCATTTCTCATACAGTACCGAGCAAAAGTCTTGAACCACCCCCTTATTTTTTCATGTTTTGCCAGGTCAGTCTGTGTTAACGGTGTTATTAACTGCATTCTTCAACTAAAGAAGTGAGAACAAATGATGTGGGGTCTTGTTTTTTTGCAATAGGCTGCAAGTAAATGTGTAAAGATACAATTTCAAATTGGTTCTTTGTTAAGTTTTCTGGTCCTTTCCGTGACTTAGGTGTCTGTTTATGTTTGAATGTTTCAGAGATTAGTGTGAAGGGTCTTAACAGACAAAAACTGGTCAAATACAAGCCCTGGATTAAAAATCAGAAACACTTTAAAAAGCCTGGAGAGCTATTCCTTAATACCACTTTAAAGATTACAGGGAAGTCCGGATCCCTGGAAGCAAATGAGGGATGGCTCAAGACTTTTGCACAGTGCTGTACATGTCATGTTCCCTGTTTTATAGCTCAGCTCAAACTGACACGTTCTCACTAACTGCTTCTCATTTTCTCCACAGTAAACTTTGACCACTTCCAGATACTGCGGGCCATCGGGAAAGGAAGCTTTGGAAAGGTAATGCGGCCTCCATTTTTCACGCGACTTGTATATTGTTTGCCCTTAATTACCCACCACAGTCGTCATCTCTAAAGAATCAGTGCAAGCGAAGCGAAATGTGCTGGGATTACACTTTAGTTCTCGTGTGCTGCTGTTATTTAATAACAGTTATAAATGCAGCTTATGTAATTATTTCTATAAAGTCAGTTAGAGGAGAGCCGATTTATATTTCATCTCACTCAATCTAGGTGGGAATTTTGACCCCACGTCTCAATTTAATTACACAGCAGCAAAATTCTGCGGCTCTATTTGTCATCGCGCTCAACGGTTGGGCTGAAGGCAGGAGGAGAACTTGGTGTGTGTGTGTGTGTGTGTGTGTGCGCTGCATTTTGTGAGACCAAATTACCCACAGCTCTTTTCAACCTTGTCACAGGTGCCAAAATCACCGCTGGTGGCCATTGTTGATAAAACCGTCATTTTGGATTAACTTGTGGGCCATTTTCTTTCACCTCCTGCCGAAGAATTCCTTTGTGTACACATTGAACGTCTGGATGAGACTTCAGTAATGAATTCAGGACTGTGTGTGTGTGAGATACACAATTGGGGCTCCAGAGATTGGAATAGTTTACCTTCATTTTAAATATCACTGCCCTGTGCACATTGTCGGCTTTAAAATTCAAACTTAAAGAGTTTGTAAGTAAACTGGCTGAGATGAGACAGACGATGCACCGGGTCCTCGTCTGAGTGCTGGCTTTCAGTTGTGCTGTCTCTCTTCCCCAGCCATGCACACACAGACACTGTGCTACACTTACACAGTGAGACAGATGCTCACAGAGACGTCCAGATACATTTTGTCCTTGCTGGAGGTCATCTTGTGTGTGTTTTTTGGCCCACTGTGGCCTCACACCGAGCTCCTGCTGTTTTTTGAACACTTTAACAGCACCAGTCTTTAGCTTCCTGTTGAACACACAGTGGGGTGGGGGGGGGTAGGAGGTAATAAATCAAGTTTGATTATCCTAATGTATAGCTGTCTTTATGTTAAGGATTAAAATGAAATTCACAAGAGGAAGGTGTTGGTGTGTGTGGTTGGGAAGAGAAGGGAGAAGCTAGAATGAAGCACAAACAGAGGGAGGTGTTTGCCTCTCGCTGTAGCGCTGTGAAACATGATCTGTATATTGCAGCTTGTGTAGGTGCTCCAAGAAAATGGGTTCATCGGCATGCAGCACTGTAGATGTGCACGTATGCACTCGCGAAAGAGAGAGGATGCTTGTGTTGCTGAGCTCGTTCTTGCACAGCGGGGAGATGCTGGTGTGGCGGAGGTGTGGTCCCGGGCGCGGCTGCAGGGGAGGAGTGGTGTGGTGAGCTCAACGGGGCCGTGCTGGAGACGCAGGTGAGAACAGCTGATGGCGTTTTGGACTGATGATGGTTTCCTTCCCTTTTATAGTGAGACGGGAGAGGAGCGGGAAATCAGCTGAGACCGACAGCTGTCAGACTGTGGTCGGTCATAACACAGGAAACTATAAATAAACGTGGCATCTGGAGACAAAGACCTGTGCGTGTGTGTACCTGTGTGTAGTGCATTTCACAGTGAGGTAGGTTGGGGCTACCTCATAACTCCCCGCTGTGAGGCTGCCAGATGGGAAAAAGAGGAAACCGCCTCGTTCTCCTGAAACGCTCATTTTCCTCTGCTCACTTTTCATCTTTACAATCTCAGCACTTGGGTGTGTATCTTCTTGCAGTGGGCCTCTCAGTTTCATTCTTATTCATAAGAGCTCCTCTTTGTGTTATTTAGTTTGTACCTGAAAAGTCTAATTTATGCCTGAGTACACAAGTACAAATAAAAGGAGTACCACGTAATTTAATGGGTCAGCTTGGGTCCAGAACTGAATTAGAGATAATGTAGGGCTGTTTTAGGTCTGAGCCACTAACCTGACGAAAACGCAACACAACTGCTGGTAAGTGCGTGTTGTTTAAAACAGATAGTTGGAGAGGCAGGTCAGTGCTTTTAAAGGTTTATCAGGTGCCAAATCATTTTATAGATGTGAAATGTAGGACTGTGCAAAAGTTTGAGCCACACCTTAATTCTAACATATAACTTGCTGGGTAATGGGAAACGGGTGCAACAGTTTAAATTTGAAAAGTTTACATGAAAATACAGTATAAAAGGCGTCATACAGAGTTGATATAATGAGCTAATGAGCTTGAGCATCTTTATCTTCAGCACGCCCTGAACTCTCTTAGGCACATTTCTTTGGAATTCCTTTAAGTAGTCTTCAGGAATAGTTCTCCGGGCTTCTTTAAGGACATTCAGAGCTCTTCTTTCGATATTAGCTGCCTTTTTGTTCCATTCTCTGCCGAGATGATCCCACACGGCTCAGGTCAGTCCATGAATGATGGTGTTTCGATGTGTTTAGTAAGCTGCTGCCGATCAGACGCTTTCCAGATGGTATTGCATGGTGCATCAAAGTCTGGTGGTACTTTTCATAATTCCATCAATTTTGACGAAATCCCCAACACCCTGGCTGAAATGCAGACCCAAACTATGACAGAGCTGTACAGTAGTTTACAGGTGGTTGTAGACATATTACCAGCAATTTCAACCAGAAATGTCAAATTTTGGTTCATCACTCCACCAGACCTGCTGCCACTGATTTTCAGTCCAGTTCTTGTGTAATTTGGCATCCCTCAGCCTTTTCTCCCTGTTCCCTTCCTTAATAATGGCTTCTTGACAGCCACCCTTCACTGACACCATGAGATGAGGCTTTGGGTAACACTAGATGGATCAACTGAAGGACCAAGTGCATCTTTCAGGTCCTGTGTCAGGTGTTTGCTGAATTTTTTTTGACATGACTTTCAGGTACTGTTCCTCCACTGTAGATAGATTTTTCAGCCTGTCCCCTTTTGTTCTGTCTCCTACTTTCCCAATCCAAAGAAATTAAATGGTGTGTTTCTGTGACAGGTTGCTAGTAACAAAGTACCTAAAGATAAAATTTAAAATTGGTTCTTTGCTAAATTGTGTGTTTTGTATTGTATTTGACAACTCGGGTTTGTCCCCTTGAGTTAGGTTAAGTGGTTTAACCCCCCCAAAAAACAAAAATATCGCTCTGAAAGTGATCAGGTACAAGGACTGGACTGAAAATGGGTGAAAAAGCAGTTAATGTCCAAAGAAAAACTTTAAATGACCTTCAGAAAGTCTAAAGAAAGGAAGAAGAAGAACATCTGGCTCAGTACAGGCAAAATATAAAGAACCGAGGAGAGGCTCAAGACTTATTCACAGATAATCAATCAAATGAATCAAGCGTCATCTGGAAGCAGCCTCCTGGCTGTAAGAGCGTCTCGTTTTTGTCTCATTAACTGTCTGGTGGCGCTCACAGTAGTCTGCTGTGACGGGGTCCTCGAGGACTAATGTTACAGGGAAATCATTAGGAAAGTGCTTTGGACTGAGCTTTACTGAAATCTCAGTTTTCCCCCTGTCGGAGAGCTCCACCACCTCCACCCCCCTCCTCCTCCTCCTCCTATTCCTTCTTTTTAAACGTCAGTACAGGTACCGTCTCCCTCCCATCCCTGTATTTTTGTTACATAGTACTTAGTGGCTGTGCTCACTGTTCAATTCAAGTTGGTTTAAGAGAGATGGTAGTTTAAAAAACACAAAAACAAGCTGTTTTGGTAAAGCAATATATATGATTATTAAAGATAAAATATAGTGTTAATTTTGTTTGAGTTCCTGCCGTCTCTCTTTACTTCTCACTCTGTTTTGAAGCATCTGCCTTCCAGCAGATGGGGGAGACTGTAATGGCAGCTGCTTTCCAGGAGGATGTAGCTCATCTGTATCATTTCCTGCTCTCTCTTTTCCTCTCTAACTTTTCCCTGTGTGCATCAGACTTTCGCCCCCCTCTTCTTTGTCACTCCAATGTTCTCAGCTCAGGCTGCATAGGAAGCTGGCATTTCTCTTGCCGGGCTTATTAAAGCCTGTGCTTTAGAGCTCTGGAGGGGGGCTAACACTCGAGGGGGACATGACAGTCATTGGCAGTGACAGCAGTTTAGTGACAGCTTCCTAATGTCAACAGTCACATGGACAGGTAAACATCTAAACGGATAGAAGAGAGGTGGATGGAGAGAGACAGGGAAGGTCAGAAGTTGTGGATGACTCAGCGTGCGGTTCCTGCGTCTTCTTTCCCTGCGCCGTGCAGCTGCTTCAGTGGGAATAAAGCCTCATTAGGATGGAAATGGGAAGGCAGACTAACAGAGACGGCTGCTGGAAATGAGTGGGAGTAAAAACGAGATGGAGATGAGGGAGTAGATGATCAAGCCTTCAACGTTTTCAACTTTTTTTTCTTTTTTTTTAACATCCGTTGGGCTCCCAGACGGCCAATCAGTCCTTCTGTCTCTAAAGACTGACAGTAGCTGCTTTTTACTTCTCATCCCTCCCTTCTTTGCACCTCTCAAAACCAACTCTCGTCTTTACTTAGATGAAAGTTGGTTTTGCAGAGTTAATCTTGCAGCTCAGCCACAGCATAGCCCTCGGCAACCAAGAGCATGCTAGCGGGCCGTTGTTATTATGTTATTACTGTGTTTTTCGGAAAATAAGGCACTCTAAAAATCAGTCCTTTGATTTTTCTGGAAATCGACAGTGCTCCTTATAATCCGGTTCGCCTTATGTCTCTACCAGCTTTGCACATCTACAGACTGAAATCTTTGCCCATTCTTCCTTCCAAAACAGCTCCAGCTCAGTCAGATTAGATGGGCAGCGTTTGTGAACAGCAGTTTTCAGATCTTGCCACAGATTCTCGATTGGATTTAGATCTGGACTTTGACTGGGCCATTCTAACACATGGATATGTTTTGTTTTAAACCACTCCATTGTTGCCCTGGCTTTATGTTTAGGGTCGTTGTCCTGCTGGAAGGTGAACCTCCGCCCCAGTCTCAAGTCTTTTGCAGACTCCAAGAGGTTTTCTTCCAAGGTTGCCCTCTATTTGGCTCCATCCATCTTCCCATCAACTCTGACCAGCTTCCCTGTCCCTGCTGAAGAGAAGCCCCCCCAGAGCACGATGCTGCCACCACCATATCTGACAGTGGGGATGGTGTGTTCAGAGTGATGTGCAGTGTTAGTTTTCCACACATAGCGTTTTGCATTTTGTCCAAAAAGTTCCATTTTGGTCTCATCTGACCAGAGCAGCTTCTTCCACATGTTTGCTGTGTCCCCCACATGGCTTGTGGCAAACTGCAAACGGGACTTCTTCTGGTTTTCTGTTAACAATGGCTTTCTTCTTGCCACTCTTCCATAAAGGCCAACTTTGTGCAGTGCACGACTAATAGTTGTCCTATGGACAGATTCCCCCACCTGAGCTGTAGATCTCTGCAGCTCGTCCAGAGTCACCGTGGGCCTCTTGGCTGCATTTCTGATCAGCGCTCTCCTTGTTCGGCCTGTGAGTTTAGGTGGACGGCCTTGTCTTGGTAGGTTTACAGTTGTGCCATACTCCTTCCATTTCTGAATGATGGCTTGAACAGTGCTCCGTGGGATGTTCAAGGCTTGGGAAATCTTTTTGTAGCCTAAGCCTGCTTTACATTTCTCAGTAACTTTATCCCTGACCTGTCTGGTGTGTTCTTTGGACTTCATGGTGTTGTTGCTCCCAATATTCTCTTAGACAACCTCTGAGGCCGTCACAGAGCAGCTGTATTTGTACTGACATTAGATTACACACAGGTGCACTCTGTTTAGTCATTAGCACTCATCAGGCAACGTCTATGGGCAACTGACTGCACTCAGACCAAAGGGGCCTGAATAATTACACACACCCCACTTTGCAGTTATTTATTTGTACAAAATGTTTGGAATCATGTATGATCTTCGTTCCACTTCTCACGTGTGCACCACTTTGTGTTGGTCTTTCACGTGGAATTCCAATAAAATTGATTCATGTTTGTGGCTGTAATGTGACAAAATGTGGGAAAGTTCAAGGGGGCCGAATACTTTTGCAAGCTACTGTATGAATTCTGGTTGTGTTTACTGACCTCGAAACGATTTTATGTACAATGTTTTAGTACGACTTTGCTAAGCTACGAACCCGCACCGTTTAATGGATTGTCGGAGCATTACGGCTATCGTAGTCAGGAGCCTCGCGGAGTGATACGTACTGTGCTTCAACATAATATTACCGTATTGTGTATTTGCTTAACCTCTTTAAGTTTTGTGGATATTTACATGGTTATGCTGAGGATATGTCGGCCAATTTCCACTGGAAATGCCTTTTGGTTAAACTGTCAGCAAGGAATTTGCATTTGCACCGTTACATTTTTATATAAGTTTAATGCACATGAAAAACAGCTGCTTATTTAAGTGAAAATACATTGATGGGTTTTTTTGCACAAATGAAGTGGAGTTGTAAAGTATTTTGTCTCGTGTCAGTTATATCGTTATCGCACATTTTCAAATTTATATCGTGATGAATATTTTTGGCCGTATCGCCCTGCTCTACTTCTACAACACGCCTTGTGTAGATGAGTTAGTGAGGCAAACTGACCAGCCGTCTTATTGTGTCTGTTGAGTGTTTGGTTTTGTGAACGGCCTCTTTAATGCACGAGGGTGTGACCATCCACATCCTTGTATCTGTCCACTGTCAGCCATTTCACTTTGTGCAAATCTGGCCAAGTCTTCCAAGTGTGCGTGTTTTTTTTCCTTCTGACCAGATGCAGCTTTCTGCAACATCACTTTCATGTCCTTATACTGATCACCACACTGTGTATGTGCGCTAAAACAGAAATCATTTCACTGCTCCTTCGTAGTGACAGGTTACAAAATGTCATTAGATGCTGCGTGGCCGTACAAGATAGACTTTGGTTAGCAACAACTCTCTGAGGCCTTTACTGTGAAACAGAACGCTGTCTTATCCGGCTAACTTCAAGGTTTAATGTGGGATTTTTTTGTAATCCAAGACATAATGCCAGGTCAACTCATGCTTTGAACCTAATCTGCTCCAGAGCAAATCATGTTCAGATGTGAGATCAACAGGTAGAAAATCACAACCTACTAACCAGGAAGACCAAAAAAGAACAAAATAAATAAAATCCCCGATCCTGGAAGATCCCTCAGACCGCTGTGTGCAGAGAGTAGGAGGGTGTAAAATCTTTTAGCAGAGTCTGATGTCTTTGTCTTTCCATGATGAGCAACAATAATGAATATAGATTCTCTACAACAACTTTATTGTTTTGGAAGTATTAATATATGATCCTAAAACTTCTACATTTAACCTTTTAATCAGACCAGCAAAAATCTAGTATTGAATTTTAGCGCAGTCATAAAAAATTGTTTGCTAAAAGCATTTTTGCAGCTGAATATTTTAAATTACAGTTAACTTTACTTTTTGGCTGTTTCACCTGTAAGACATTAAAATAACATGCTAAGGTTTAATAGTCTATAAGGAATACACTCTGAGCCCTGGGCAGTGTTGTGCTAATAAGAGAAGGTTTGTGTGCGCAGTGAAACAGTAATTTTTGTATTTCACAATTTATTGATATGTTTGCTCCTTTCTGACCTGCGTTAATGAAGCAGCCATTAGAGCACCATGTCCGCTCTAATAGTTCTGTAGTCGTTGCAGACTTGTTGAAACTCCCTCACCCGTCAAAGCAGCGTCTGTGTTATTCGAGTCCAGCAGATGGCAGTGTTTCACTGTCTGACGGCTGTCTGAAGCTTCAGCTGGATTATTCGTTTAAATTAGATCGTTTTATAAAAATTACAACAACAGGCCTGAACCTGCTTAGCTCCAAAGAGCTGGCTAAACAATGGGGCGTGTTCAGAATCTTCCTGAAGTTTAACAATTTCCCAAAAAGCTACACAAAGTGAATTTCCATATAAGACAAGAAAGAAAGAACAGGGTGTGACGTGGAAGGGGCACTCTGGCAAACAAATTACTGCTTTTATTAAGTTACAAAACTCGCAGTCTTGTTCACGAGTGATCGGAGAAGGGAACAGGAGATCGACAGATGGATTGGTGCTGCGGCTGCAGACTCTTTACCAGTCCGTCTTTACCAGTCGATTTACGTCCTTACCCTCTGTCACAACGGGACTGAACGGACTCACGCGTAGGCTCTGAGTAGGGAACAATAAAGGGTTTTTATTTACAGAAGCACCAGGTGATCTATTTACAAAGTGGGGAAAAGACGGGTTCTGGGACTCCACACACGAACAGGAGGGGGGAAAGACACTTGCAGTCCACACACGCTCCAAAGTCCTCACTCCATCCACGCTCCACGCTCGGCTTCACACTCCACAAGAAACACAAAAGCTCGCTCCAATCCTCACACACTTGATCGCTCAGGTAACACAGGGGCAGGTCCAGGGAAATCTATTCACAGAGATGCAAAAGGTTACTGTAAGAAGATCGCTAGGGAAACACGAGAATGAACTGAGCTGGGGTTAACACTGACGAGAGTCGGCAACGGTCCAGCGACGAGAAATACAGGGCTGCCATCTTATAAGGGCACTGGAACACTGTTGGGTGATGAGCCACAGGTGTGACCAGGTGCGTGGGCCAAGGGCAGGAGCCCACAGATGAGCTCCGCCCAGGCAGTGAGAGAAGGAGGGACAGAGAGGGAGGGAGAGAGCGGGTACAAAATCAAAACAAAAAAACACATGTAGCCACACTGAGGCGACCGGGTATACACAGGGACCCTGACACCTCCACAGGACAAGACTCAGCTGTCCATCTGCATCTTAAGGATAAAGGACACTCTTTCGAGGATGCCAATGTTCACATTTTGGACCGAGAGGACAGATGGTTTGAAAGAGGAGTGAAAGAAGCATCTATGTCCACTGTGAGCGACCATCTTTGAACAGAGGCGGTGGTTTACGACACCAACTCTCTGCCATCTATAATCCAGTTTTGAGTTCCCTCCCCAGACGCCTTAACGCCCACTCACATCCTGGGCCATCTGACCTCAGGAATTCGCATGATAAGGTGGGGCCAGGTTTCACAATGAACTCACCCGAAACTCTGGCTGATTGGGACCCACACCCACTTTCACACCTTGGCTCAGGCGATTAGAGGATCATCAGGGGGTCCTTTTGTCCCTCTGTGGGGGGAAACTCCCACTAGGTTTATATCTGGGACTCTCCACCATTTGACCTTAGAACTGAAGAAGCTTCTCGGATGAGAGGTGAAACGTCTTCAAGTAACTTAAAGAAGTCCAGACGCTTTTCTTTGCAAGCTCCTTTGACTGACACCCTCACCTTTTTCAGAAATGTCATGTATGAAAATCTATAATAACTCCAGTTATACGGATATCAATATCCTCATATACTGAAGACTTCATAATTTACCACATATGGACATGACTAACGGACGTGTTCAGAAATTCGAAAACCAGCATATCAACATGATCCCACAAGGGGGATGTGATGATCTGATAGCAAACGGAGATAATAATGGTAACTGTAAGCGCAAGAATACCTTTATCATTGGTGACTTTAATCAAGTTAGAACAATTTGTGATCCAAGCAATCGTATCAATGCAAATAGAAATCTTTATGAAAGCCCCACAGACATGCACATTCTGTATTGTAAACTGCTGGGACAAACAACCGATACACATTGTACATACAAACAGATACAGATGAAAAGGCGTATTGTAATTGCATGTGATAAAATCAATAATTTCCTTCAGTCTGTACGCTTTGAATGTTGCTCTTGAGTTGAGAGATGCTGTAAGCTTGCTGCTATCTTTAAACATCACTTCATGATTCTGGTGTAGATGCTTTATAAGACTTTGTTACGTTTCTTAAACAGTGATGAAAATAATAAAGAGGAAATATGAGAGAAGTGATTTTCAGTGAATGTTGAAAAAAATACCACAATAACAAAAATTATGGCAACATTGCTACACTTTGCTTTCTTAGCTTGCATATTGTACATTTTGACAGTTGTTTCTAATTGGCTACATCTTCTCTCGTTGTCACAGCTATTGCTCAACTTTCAGCACTCATTAAATTAAAAAAACAACAAAAAAAACCAAGTTGCTGCTGGTAAGGTTGGCATTCTTGCAAGACTCAGTAACACATCTAGAACTACATAAAAAAATAAATTAAAAAAATGTACATCCCATGTTTATCCCGTGTTATTCCAGGCTGAGTTTATGCATTTATGCTTATTTGTTTGTAAAATATTATAAGCTGGTCTGAGGTCATTTGTTACTAAAGAAAAACAAACAAACAAACACTGTGTCATTATTTAATCCACTAAAACTAAGACACAATGCAGAAGCAGTGTGTGAAAACTAAGTGCACCTTCACTGGTGTAGCATCTGCCTTAGAAATAATGAACTCAAATTAAACTGTTTAATCATCTCTATGTGCTAAAGGCTCATTTTAATGCAGCATTAATCACGTTGCTTTAACAGTGCTGCATTTTAATAATGTTTATCATGTTCTTTGTAGATTTTAATTATCACCATCGTCGCTGTGATAACATGTCTGGTTGGAGCAGGCGGCACTCAGGGATCATGTTGTGTGGAAGAAGAGTCATGTGATTGTTTTTTTTTAAAGATTTTTTTTATATGAGTGCACAGAGTGTGAAACAGAAAGATAGGATTGACAGAGAAAGCTGATCATGTCTGTTGTGACACCTGCAATCCCTGACTAGAGTTTTAGGTTTTGTCAGGCAGCTAACACGAAGAAAGCCTGGCTTCATTGTACAAATACAACTTACATATACAATACATGACATATTACACAGAGTCGTTATTTATTCAACAAAAACTAAGCCAGATGCAGTTTTTGGATTTTATTTAAAAATGTTCTTATTCTGATTGTTTACTTAATATATTTAGACACATTTGGTTTATTTATATAAAAATGATATTTTACACAAAACTTCAAATAGCTGCCTGCAAACATGGCTCTTTATTGTAAAGCCAGGTATGAACAACAACCTGCAGCTGCATGCTGTTGTGGTCATTGGTGTCACATTAAGTTCTGAACCACAAACAGAGAAGTTTCTTAGAACTGCTGGGCTAGTGATGTAGGTGTTGATGCAAATGATTGCTTAGGGTGGTGCTACAGCAATGTATAAAAACTGAAGCTCCCAGAGCCAAGTTTTATTTGTTCTTCCGTAACTGAGGTGAACTATAACCTGCTCAGGTAGAATTTAATAACAGCGAGTCTGAACTGCTCATCTCCAGGCTTCACGTCTCATTCTGTAAGAACTTGTTGTTTGTTTATTAACTTTTTATAAACAACAGGCTTTTGTA